>NC_051184.2:62512445-63159447 GCF_013339695.2 Rhipicephalus sanguineus | reverse complement strand
TACCATACATCTGCGTGACAATAATCTGCAAAACCGTCCTATCATTAAATGGCATCGACCTCTCCCGCACAGTTTGAATCCATTTCTGGTCTTATTGATTACTGTTTCCTTAGGCTTTATTCCACGAACGACAACAGGACTGGGCCCGCCTCCGTTGAAGACCATCAACACTTAAAAACAACACTAGAATAACCTAATAAATACCGGCAGCAATACTGTATAATTACTAGTCTACAACTTTGAACTTCATTGTTTGCTGCATTCTCTGATTGCTTTTAATTGTGTTTTTCTTTTGCGCTCTCCCTCTGTATTGCCATTGGCTCGAGGGTAGCAATAAATGACATGAAAACCGCTACGACCATTTTATCACTAAAGGGAAGTGTGAGAAACCCATTTCGCAGGTCCTCCGTGGCGACTCACCTTGTCCATTGTGTCACACTTCATAAGCATGGCTTTGACACCTGCATCGAGCATGAAACTCTCTTTGGGCATAGTCTCTTTACCGTCCTCCATGGCCGTTATACGGAAAAACTTCAATTTGCCGTGGGGATCGTGACTGCGAGAAGAACAGAAAGAGAAAAGAGGGAGGGGCGTTAATTAACCAGGCGAGGATAACTTGTAATGTAGTACGCTGGGGAAGGGATGAGAGAGGTTGAAGTGGGAGCCATGGAGTGGGGGTGTGCGCTGCGCGCACACACACACACACACACACAACACACACACACACACACACACACACACACACACACACACACACCACAAACACACACAACACACACACACACACACACACACACACACACACACCACACACACACACCACACCACACACACACACACACACACACACAAACACACACCAACACACACACACACACAGACACAACACACACACACACGCAGCGCGCGGTTGTCAGACCCCTCTCCCGTAATATCTCACTAACCGTTGCCCTACTGGGAATAAAATGGGGTACTCGCGCTTGGTGCATACGTGCCAGACCTACTACTCTTCTTCTTTCCCAAGCATTGTGCGTAATGCTCCCCCATGCCGGAATGGGACCTTCGAATGGAAATGGGACGGTCATGCTTCATATTCGGGCAGCAATAAATGTGGCAGCGTGTAAACGACAAGTCACCTCGTAAAAGATCATTGCCAGTAAAGCTGCTGTGGGGACTAGTTGGTGCGAATGCATGGCTCGTTTCGCGCTGCCAGAAACTGGACGACTTGACACGGAAAAAACGCACACAGGGTGTGCGTCTTTTTCCGTGTCAAGTCGTCAGGTTCCTGCAGCGCGTACAAGCCAGGCATCAGATTGCCATTATCAAAACGGCTGATCGCCGGCAAGCCCACGATTTAGAGAGCATTAAAAGGACACTAAAGAGAAACGCGTATCGATTTATAGATGATAAATTGTACTTTGAGACTCTAATGTCGTTTAATTTCGCCATCTAGGTTTATTAATAAAGGAAAAATTAAGTTCAGAGTTTAATTTTTAAACTTCGCGCCTAATTGCCCCACGTGTCGTCACGGATTTCAAAGCGTATTTTTCGTATTTTGGTGGCATCGGCTCGACGAAACTTACTGTGAAGTTCGTATGTTAAGTTTATGGGCCCCTCAGAGGACATGCACATCATTTTTAAGCGAAGCATTTCTTAGCGAACCTCTGGCACTTTGAGCGTTCTATCTATCTATCTATCTATCTATCATCTATCTATCTATCTATCTATCTATCTATCTATCTATCTATCTATCTATCTATCTATCTATCTATCTATCTATCTATCTATCTATCTATCTATCTATCTATCTATCTATCTATCTATCTATCTATCTATCTATCTATCTATCTATCTATCTATCTATCTATCTATCTATCTATCTATCCTTCTATCTACTATCTATCTATCTATCTATCTATCTATCTATCTATCTATCTATCATCTACTATCTATCTACTATCTATCTATCTATATCTAGCCGCCTACGTCTGGGTGCTCTCGTGATCGCCCCTTAACTTGGTCATACCAAAATTAGCAGGGAGGGTAAGAGGACTTGACGAATATGACTGTGTGGTCATGACACGAATAATGTGCAAATCCTGTCGCGTACACTGTCAATTTTATGAAAGGGAACACGCGAGCGCGTGGCCCGCGAGCTCCGGCGGCTGCTTGCAGCGCCTTCAGGCGTGCGCGAGAGCAACCACGGTTTCTTTTCGCGTCATCTAGTGGCGAATAAAACAACCAGTCATGGGTAATATGCAACCAGCTGCAAGATTGCAACCCCCTACCCCTTCAAGCGATTTGCGCAAGAGGCCGGGCCAGCGGCGTGTCGTCTGCTGCTTGTAAACTGCGTTTGGCACGCGGGCGCAATCGAAACGCGGAAGCTCTGTCGCTGGCTTTCGCGCGTTTCACTCGCCGATTTTAGATTTAAGCGACAGCGGTTCAGTCAGGTAAATTTCGTTGCTGAATTCCGGTTTTCAAATCTCGCATCGAATGCTGTCGAAAACATTTTCTGAGTAGAATCCCACTTAGCCGAGAACGTGTCACCTGTCATTACAAAATGTACTGGCAAGCAGGGTGCCAATGGTGGCTACTTTTCGCCAAATTGGCGAATTTGAGGAGGCCCGTGGCGACCTAAAATTATGAATGGCGACATGGGCGAATTTTGGCGATTTCAGCTTAGGTCTCCACTGAGTTAGGCAATCCTAAGCTCAGTGCCTTCCAACGATGAGCGGCACTATTCTCTGTATTTTTCTGGGTTTTGAGGTGCACATTGCGCGCCGTTCTGTATGCCCGTCCTGTAAACCTCGTGTATCTCCCATTCATCTAGATTCATCTAGATGCTTCAGAGCTTCGCTAAAGTTTCGCTTCTGAAGGGGCTAGATGACGGGTTGGTCGTGTGTTCCGGCCATTTGTTCCGCCAAAGTTCCAACTATTCTGAATAGCTTGGCGACCTATTCACCGCTGAAGTATCCCCTAATCGAGCTCGTATAGCGAAGATGGGCGGATACGCGGGTGTTCGTGCAATAAAAAATGATTTATTCAGGCATTTTCTACTGTTCTCGGTGGACGTGTGCAATGAAAACAATTGCTATATAACATTTTACAATGTCTACCTGTTCAATTAAAACGCACTGGATTGACGCGGGTAGATATGTGATTATATATGAAAGGGACAGTGGCGTCCGGTATCACATTAGTTCGCACTGAAAGGCATAAGACTCACTAATGAATGATACCTGTAAGAATTCTGTCTTACTACTTTCAATAAACCTGTTAATCCTTTTTTTCATATGAGGGGATGTAAAGCTGTCTACAAACAACGCCTTCGCGGCTTTCGCGTAAGGTTTACCACACTTTTACCTTTGAAACGAGCGGACAGAGATGGAAGGATATCATGAGCGTTTTATCCTTTCATACTTGCGCCTCCGCGCACATCTTGCGGCTAGTCGGAGAACCCGGTGCAACAAGCACTCCCATGGTGAAGGGGCGATGCGCCTGGCATTCGAGAAATGTCAATATACTTTAAAGGGCTTTGAATAGGCACTGTATTCTACGGGGGCTATACATCAGTGGAAATTCTTATTACTAGGATAATGCCGCACATATCTAGAATGGCGACTTTTTGGCGAAATTCGTAACAAAATGGCGACTTTTGGCGACTTTCTGCTCGCCGTTTGGCGACATTTACTCGAAAGTCAGTGGCAACCCTGCTGGCAAGTCTGCGCTTTGTGATGAGAGCGCGAAATGGCGCTGCATAGCAACAGAAGGAGAAAATGCTTTGTCATGGTTGTAAAGATTTCGATCGATAATTATCACTAACTAAATGACGTGAGCATGAAACAAGAAAAGAAAAATTCAATGAGTTTATTGAAACTGGGAAAAACGTCGTCTTGCTTTTGACGTCCCACATAAAAAAGTAAAAACGCATTATGACAATTGTTAATACCTGGTGGCGTCACCATTTGCGGCCATAACAGCTGCCATTCTAAGCCGGTAGGGATTGATAAAGAGCGGCCGTTAGGGACGTGTCCCTTCTCAGCTTCTCCCACTCCTCCTTAATGACAACCCAGAGGTCGCCCGCCGAGAGTCCATGCAGGGACCGGCCTGCCAGCGCGTTTTTCAAAAGTCCCCAGACGTTCTCGATGATGTTAAGATCTGGAGTCCGGGGAGGCCACTTCAAAGCGTTTGAACTCTCATCGGAGAACACCAGCCGCTCCCACTCGATGGCTGTCCAGCTCTCGTAGTCCTTGGCAAACTCAGTTCCCGAAGCAGCGGTTTTATACACGCGACTCTCTTCTTGAGACCAGCTGCGGCGAGACACAGGTTTACAGTTGTTGGACTAACCTCAAGTCCAAAGTCCTGTATGATTTTTGGCACTGTGGTCCGAAGATTTAGAGCCGCTTCAGCTACGATGGCCCTGTCTTCGTCCTCCGTAGTCGACCGGTGTCTACGCCTATGTGGAGCGTCTTTCACACGACCCTCCTTTTTATAGGCTTGAACATTCCTATTGTCTTAAGCGGCCTTTTTATAAGTGATGCAATATACCGCTGGCTGTAGCCAGCAATGCTCAAAGCAATAATTTTTTGTCGTTCTTCTATAGGTACACTAGCCATTTTCACAGCTTTCGCCTCTTGCACAAAAAAAATGAGCGAAGCTGCGCTTGCCCGCGTGATTTCTTATCAAGTCAACCGTTCAGAATTATCCCTATTCCTCTCGCAGCGTATTCAAACCCGAGATCAGTAGGCATGTTACAGGAAAGAAAGTTCTGTGATTTGATGGACTGAAGTTATAGCAGTTAGATTGTCAGTCCAGCATCAGAGAATATTTTCTGCAGTTGCAGAAAACAGTAGTTCCAGCAGCGGCAGCTGCAGGTGGCCGTTTTGCAAGTGACTCGAGCGTTTTCTGTGGCCTTCTAACCAAAGACGGGCTTGATCCACTGCTACGCACTAAGGATGGATAGATTAAACAAAGGGACCCCGACAAATGATATTACCGAATAAAACAGTTTGAACATTCTTTTTACTCTCATAAATAAAAAACAATGTTTTCGGTCCTACTAGGACCCTTGATCAGGGGTGAGGGGGCGCCAAAAAGAATCAGCTGCAGAAGAAGTGAACGAACATGAAAACCTGCTTGCGGCCCACATTAATCTCCTGTTTCGACAATTTTATTCGTTGGTGTTCCTTTGTTTCATCCATAAGTTCCTTCTCAACCTGACTGACCTTTGTGTGAAATGTTCACCTTTAAACTGAAGACAGATTCACGCCTTCCTCGTACTGCTCTACCCTATATCACGTGGTGACGCCCTACATAGAAAACTCCCCTATCCACACATCGAGAAAGGTGACAACCTTCATGGAAGAGCGTGGAATCAACGCTTTGCAGTGGCCTCCCGAGAGCGTCTGGGGACTTTCGAGAACGTCTGGGGACTTTTGAAAAACGCGCTGGCAGGCCGGTCCCTGCATGGACTCTCGGCGGGCGACCTCTGGGTTGTCATTAAGTTGGAGTGGGAGAAGCTGAGAAGGGACACGTCCCTAACGGCCGCTCTTTATCAATCCCTACCGGCTAGAATGGCAGCTGTTATGGCCGCAAATGGTGACGCCACCAGGTATTAACAATTGTCATAATGCGTTTTTACTTTTTATGTGGACGTCAAAAGCAAGACGACGTTTTTCCAGTTTCAATAAACTCATTGAATTTTTTTTCTTGTTTCATGCTCACGTCATTTATGTTAGTGATAATTATCGATCGAAATCTTTACAACCATGACAAAGCATTTTCTCCTTCTGTTTGCTATGCAGCGCCATTTCGCGCTCTCATCACAAAGCGCAGACTTGCCAGTACATTTTGTAACGACAGGTGACACGTTCTCGGCTAAGTGGGATTCTACTCAGAAAAATGTTTTCGACAGCATTCGATGCGAGATTTGAAAACCGGAAACCAGCAACGAAAATTTACCTGACTCAACCGCTGTCGCTTAAATCTAAAAATCGGCCGAAGTGAAACGCGCGAAAGCCAAGCGACAGAGCTTCCGCGTTTCGATTGCGCCCGCGTGCCAAACGCAGTTTACAAGCAGCAGACGACACGCCGCTGGCCCGGCCTCTTGCGCAATCGCCTTGAAGGGGTAGGGGGTTGCAATCTTGCAGCTGGTTGCATATTACCCATGACTGGTTGTTTTATTCGCCACTAGATGACGCGTAAAGAAACCGTGGTTGCTCTCGCGCACGCCTGAAGGCGCCGCAAGCAGCCGCCGGAGCTCGCGGGCCACGCGCTCGCGTGTTCCCTTTCATAAAAATTGACAGTGTACGTCGTCAAACCCTTCCCTCCAGACACGTGTGGCACATACCCGTTTGCTACCGGCCGCGGTGTACAGGTATGCGCCACAGGTGATTGACAGTTTATATCTACCCAGGAACGGGAGAACAGACATTGGTGATCTAAATGCGCGAGCGTTAAGAAAAACCGACATCGGCAGCGTTGACCCGACGAATGGAAAGAATACAAATCGGGATCCCAGCAGGAGTCGAACCCACGCATTCTGCGTGGCAATCAGGTATTCTACCACAGAGCCACGCCAGGTCTAGAAACTGGTTTGGAAAAACAGCCTATATGCAGGTGTAATGGCGGTGCAATGTCAGTTGTGGTTGTGGTGGTAGTTATCTAATTTTACAAGAAAGCAATAAACACTACATATGTGGTCCTACAATACAGGCGTCATATCAGATTAACGTCCGTGATTCCAGTGTTCGCTCCGCTTTTATAGCAGTCTAATAAGCATTGCATTTGTAATCCTATGATTCAGCAAGCTATATTGAAGCATTGCTCGACCCCGGAGGAATACATTAAGAAAAGTTACAAATGATATTGACATCATCGCAGCGTAAAGTGCACTTAGTCCGCCAGAATGACGCAGTGTCCTCTTCATTTCTTACGAGACAGGGCGATGGCCTCATGCTGACAGAGGGTGATGACAGATTGATTGACAGCCGCTTTGTAAACTAGGCTACGTAGGTCGCGTACGCCCAGGTAGTCTACGAATACGACAAGCGCCGTCCACTGATGTTGGTCTACGTAGCCTTATCCAGGCCTACCAGCCTCAGCGGCCTAAACCTCACCAACGCGATGGGTGACTTGAGATTCCGACATGTCGCCGGCTCTATAGACAGGCAATTTGTCGACGAAATGAGCGAGGCGTCCACGATTTCTAACAGCTGTACTATAACTCACACTTCACTGCACATGAACCCCTCTCCACCGCGATCGTGACCGGACCCGATAACAAGTCATGACCAGCTGCTGGTGCTAACTGATCACGGTGATGATGACCTTGTTCAAGAACTGTTAGGAACCCCTTCCACACATGGACACTGGTTCGTTAAACGTGCGTGCTTTCTCCACGATAACGGACAAGTATAATCACTGCATATCAGCTTACCGCTTCTGGTGTTGGTAATACCCACGTTGCCGTTGGCAGCATTACCCAACTGTAAACAAGTGGTTTATAACACATATGCGGCTCTTCAACATATATGTGTGCGTATAAAATTAATACACATATTTAGCATCAATTCGTAACGTTTCGCTCAGTAAAAAAAAATTACGCCACAGTCACCTTCCCGCCGCATGCTTCGCATAACAACTACTCCTACCAGGCACGTAGCCAGGATTTTTTTTCGGGGGGGGCCCAAGGCCTAATTGTTCGAAAGAAAGTATTTCCATGGCAAAAATATAACAAAAGTTGCCCGGGAATATAGAAGGCCGGACGAATTTCGGGGGGGGGGGGGGCCCGGGCCCCCCGGGCCCCCCTCCTTACCTACGTGCCTGACTCCTACGGTATGTGGGATCTGCCGAATTTTTTACTGGTTGGGAACTACGTAGACACTTGCAGACTCCCTCAAAATCTATGACGTCACGACGTTTGGTGCGGCAGCTTCAAGGTGGCGTCACCGCCGGCAATTTCTGTTCGCGCTTTTTCTCGCTTACCAAGTGCCTTCTAGCGGCAAGCGCAGTGGTTTTGGAATTGTGAGAGAGTAATTTACGAATATATGAAACACCGTTGTTCTTTTTATTGTGCCTTTAATTCTGGGAGAACGGCGCATACAAACACACGTGTGACCGACGCACTTTCGAGTAACGCAATATCTGTACGATAACTGGCGCCGCGGTTCTCGCGCACGAGGCTGCGACCGAAATCTGAGTTATAAATGTTTCGCTTTAAAATCTATGTCCACGCTTTGGTTACGCGCGGGAAGTGCATCCCCTCACCTTCAATCATGCCATGATCGGGCGCGGCTGCTGTTAGTTGGTAGGTCGAGGTCGTTTCTGGCTTCTTGGCTGTCACTCCTGTCGGTATCCCCTTGCAGTCGGTCCACTTGAAGTTATCAGCTGCTGCTCCAAGGGCCAGTGCAGCCAGCAGGACTAGCCCTCGTAGCGCCATCCTGCTACCTTCAGAGTCCCTGCAAAACGCTGAAGGAGACAGAATACGATAGCAGTCAAAATTTTGATAACGCTTTATTTATTATGGCGAAAGCGTGAGACGCCTCATCAAGCGCGAAACTTGACCGTCGGAGTCGACGTCCCGCGGTGTCGGTGTCAACACGAGCGACGCAAGAAATCGTTATCAGGTGATGACGTCGACATATGACCTGTGAAAGTATCTGTCTTTTTCCTTTTGGCTTTTACAGCGAAAGCTGTTATGAGATCATTTCAACGGCCGTTTTTGGTGGCGTAGTTGTCCGCCGCCGCCGCCGCCGCCGCCGCCGGTGTCCGTAACCACTATCGCTCGAAATAAGAAAAAATTTCCAGGATGGAACGGGGTTCGAACCTGGGTCCTCTGCGTGGGAGCCCAGTGTTGTACCTCTGAGCCATGCCGGTGCTTGGAACTGCCTTGCAAAACGACGCTATACAGGCCTCATGTCCAGAAGGAACCACATTAAGATATGTAATTTAGTGTGGTAGAAGAGTGAAATAACAACCACGCACCACACAACGCGAATTCTGTAACCAGGCGTCAAACAATGCCAATTGCGCAACGAGTGGGCTGTTGGATGCTTCCACCCACTACAAGGGGCTCTGCAATAATTCTTCATCGTCATCAAGCACAACACCAACAAAGTGCGCATGATGCCTTGCATGTTTTTAGTGGGTACCACGGCTCTCCGTTGAATGACGAAAAATGGCATAGTGGCTGCTGCCCTACTTCACAGAAATTATTATTTATAGCGTAGTGGGTTCCTCGCAAGTGCACTTGCATTGGTTGCCAAGGAAGCCCATGAGCCCATCATCCATTTCCTCAGGGTCTCAACAAAGTTCTTCCCCCTCTCTCTCTGTCTCTCTTTCTCACGTCAATGTATGTTATATTGCATAGCGGGAGAGTTAAATAGCGACCGGGCGTAACACAATGCGAATTACGTAATTGGTGAGCCGTTCAAAGCTTCCAGCCCATTACAAAGAGCTGAGCCACAATTCTTCATCGTCATCAGTCGTCACGTAAGCATTTCCATTTCACAGAAATTATGATGATTTATAGCGTAGTGGGTTCCTCGCAAGTGCACTTGCATTGGTTGCCAAGGTAGCCCATAAGCCCATCATCCATTCCCTCATGGTCTCATAAAGTTCTTCCCCCTTCTCTCTGTCTCTCTTTCTCACGTCAATGTATCTTATATTGCATGGTGGGAGAGTTAAATAGCGACCGGGCGTCACACAATGCGAATTACGTAACTGGTGAGCCGTTTAAACCTTCCAACCCATTACAAAGAGCTGAGCCACAATTCTTCATCGCCATCAGTCGTCACATAAACAAAGTGCACACAATGCCTTACATATGTGTAGCTGGAACCTCGCTTCTGCGCACAATGACGAATAATCGCGTTGTAGGTGCTTCCCAATTTCACAAATATTGTGATTTATGGCGTAGTGGATACGTTCTTAGTGTACTTGTATTAGTAGCCCCAAGAGAGTTTACAACGGGCTCTAGAAATGCCGCTCTTCCAGCTTTCGCTGTGACTGTGCTGCGCTTTCCGCGCAGGCCTGGCATTTTTTTGTAGTCGGGCCGAAGGATAACATGCAGAGGTGGCCTATATGTTAGAAAATACGGTAGCGGTCTTTTGGCAGGCACGAAACGCCAAAGCTCTGCCTTCAGCCACCGACGTCAGACCCCGCGTGTGCGACGTCTGAAACATCGGTCGCGGCGCCTCCCTTGACGTCAGGGTTTTCTAGAATCGTCCGGCGCAAGGCTAAGCATTGCTGCCGCTTTCTAAGCTGCCAAAAATTTTTTTCTTCGATTTATCGCGCCGGAATTCCTTAAGTTGTTATCCCACACGGCACCGAATTGTGAACGTTGTACACGCCAGTTCTCGCGCCGCGTAAAATAATTTGGTACATGTAAAAATTTGTGCTGGAATCGATGAACTAGCCCAACGGGATTTCATAGCGACATCAGTGAATCGACTAAACCCTGAAGCAATCATCCGTTTAATAGGAGTAATTCTTGACGTGCGTCGTACAGGCCACGCATACCGACGTAAGAGAACACACCGTTTATGGCTGAGTGTTCTAGTTTCAATTGCTTAAGCCTTTCTATACCGACCCAACGAGAGACCTGTGTCCACCATACCATTATTCTATGAAGAACTGAATCTGTCAAACGAAATAACTTCGAATGAAAAGTAAGTTCTGGAGCATATGTTACAGTGGCTAGCACTTGATGGCGAAATCCTTCACAATTGGTAGTGCATTGATTAAGTTAACTTAATTATGGTATTACAAACGGGGACCAGACTTGTTGCAAGGCATAACCAGCCGCAGTGTAAGAGACGCATTAAGTTACCTGGACGTTACCAGTTGATTACGTTGTTTATTCTGATTGCTGATCCTGTTGACATCAGCGGTGGGCCGCTGTTTCGTAGCTATATCATCTGCTCCATTCTATGGCAGTATTCATTGCTCACTGTCAGCTGATACCGTGGATACCGATACCGAAACCACGATATGATTTTGAGAGACGCCGAGCGATACAAGATCCCCAATGTAGAGACGTGTCCACTGTCAAACGGAACACCTGCATTTGCTAGTCCTGTGTCCTGTGTGCTCATCGTCTTCAGGTTTTTTTTTTTTTTTTTTGAAGAATGCGTAAAGTGCATGTTCGGATTTTACTCTCTCGAAAAAGCATAGTGACTTCGATTTGCATAAGACTACTGGTGGTTTACAGTTCTGACTCCCTTTGACAGACCAATGCCGCTCACGAACGTTTCCACATCCACTTGCCGTTAGGGGGCCAGCGATATGAAAGGTGCTCATTCGAATGTTCCCTATAATAGTAGACCGTACTGTACATACTCAAGCGGTAACTCAAAGGAAGTTTCTGCTGCCACAAATAGGATGGTTTCAGCGCGCAAATTGAAGCCAACGTATACGCCAAAACGCTCCTCTTTCGCTTAAAGCTCCACCTCGACACGCTAGTGTGGGCGGAGTCCCCACCGCTTGACAGAAGACGTAGCAGCGCATCAATGACGTGGTTGTTGAGGCAATATATGCCGAAACTACCATGCGTAACTCAGCGTCGACCTCAACCATGTATGCATGGTCCTCTCCTACCACAGCCAACAACAGCGACAAGCGTACTAAACCTCTCGAGGTGACGTCACGCGACGACATGGTCGCGCCGCAGGGAGACGATAGAAACATTGGGCAGTTTTAGAATACGGTACGCAAAGCTTTGCGTTAGCGTTTGTCACCGCTGCGCATTCGTCATACGCTATCCTCTTGGACAACCACGTTAAGTGACGGAAATGGGGTACGTACGCAGCGAACGCCATCTTCGCGTACCCTATTCTAAAACTGCCTCATGACGCTCCGAATGTCATCGCTTTAGTCTTTACGTGGACCCTTCAACCGGCACCCTGATATTCGCAGACCAGAGGTTATCGTTCAAGATAATGGTATACGCAAATCAATCAATACATCAATGAACCGCAGGGATTCTTGAGCAGCGCTCCGTTGACAAGTGACGCTACGTGCTCAACTACTGGCGGAGTTGAAAACTCACAAGGCGAGACCCGTGTGAGAACGCTAGGACTAACAGTCTGTTCACGCAACCGCTGGATCAGGGTACGAGAAGTGATAACCGCGAAACTACCTCTCCGTGGTGGTAACGCGATGGTACTTGGTAAAAGAAG
The DNA here is from genome assembly GCF_013339695.2 of Rhipicephalus sanguineus. Lineage (NCBI taxonomy): Eukaryota > Metazoa > Arthropoda > Arachnida > Ixodida > Ixodidae > Rhipicephalus > Rhipicephalus sanguineus. Next base: position 63,147,268 of record NC_051184.2, on the reverse strand, counting down.
GACCTGGCATAAGTCTGAGAGGAAATAGAGAGTAAAGCCATGCAACGCTCACCGAGACTAGCCCCACGGAGCCGGTCGGGTTGCAACCGAGCGCCAGCAGGAGACGCGCGATCCACGCGCCACAAGCTGCACCGGTCAACTCGAAACTTCCTCACTCTGGGCCGCGCGAATGCCCAGACCAGCTGAATCGGCTTCGCTTAGCATTGCTATCCATCGCACATAACAGCTTTAGCTAAAACTATTTGCTCGTCTTGCACCTGCCGTATCGAATTTATGTGCCCGAGAACGTTTAAGTGAAACCTATCCATTTTATATTCATTTGGCTTGTGATCATCCGAGACTTGACCGATTGACCATAGTGGGGTTGAGCCTCTTTTGCTAAGGAAAGACCAAGACTCAAGGGAAAAGAAAAAGAGGGTTCGGCTGTATGAGCGTGTATTTAAATGACTTGATTAAAGCTAAATTCATGGAGGAAAATGAACAAATAATATTCGGCAGATAAATTGACGCGCGTTATCTGGGCTTATCACGTAAATAAATCGATAGAGGTGCTTAAATCTGGGCTTAAATGTTAAATGATTATATTGGGCAAAAGGAGGAGGATGAGAAAGGCAGGAACTTCAACCAAACATCTTTTTCGTCGATTCACTGTCACAAGTTTCTCCGCCGTGCTTAGCTTCCCCAAAACCGTGTTCGCTGAAACTTAACTTACTTTTCGACGACACTTTCCCAACAAATGCTAAATTGCTTCCAAAGCGTATTCTCGAAGGTCTGCTTCACGATCACCTCGGTCAGTTTCTTGCTCACCTAGCAATTTCTACGGACGCAACGCAAAATCTTCAGAAGGCAGGAGTGGGCACTTTCTCCCAGCAGCTGAACTGGCCTTTTGCTCTCCGACTACCCGACTTCGCCCCAATATTTCTTGCAGAATTTATGGCAGTCACATTGACTGTTAGAAAACTAAATTATCAGAAATCGCAAGTTATCATTATTACAGATGCCTTGTCGGTTTGTACGCATTTAACGTCCGCAAAACAATCACATCTGCTTGGAATATTTTCGAGCCTTGTACCACGTAGCATATCAGAAGTTCGGTTGGTATGGATCCCCGGGCATGTTGGAATATTTCGAAATGAAGCAGCTGACTCACTCGCTATGGAGCGTCTTTAGATGGTCCGGTGTTACATGTGCTACCCCTGTTTTCTTTGATTACCGGAGAGAGGTTACCAGAGTACGCTGCCATAGTGCTACTGATCACTGAAACCAACTTTTTTTCCTTTTTTCTATTATTTTTTTCTTTTTTCAATCTTTATCCTACGGCTTTTTGAATTTCTTAACTCTTTCACGTTTTATTTACATCGCGTTTCGTTCTTCTTTATTTGTGACGTTTCATGGTGTTTACATTTCCCTTTATAATTGTGTGTGGCCAGTGCTGGGCAGCATCGAAGATACATGTATCTTCGATACTATCTTAGATACTATTTGGGTATCTTGTATCTGTGTCGCGATACGTCTCGCGAGACGTGTATCAGTATCTGTATTTCCGATACATTTGAGAATGTATCGTGTATCTTAAGATACAAGATACTGCGATCGCAACACCACGATGCGAAAAAATAAACGTTGGTTGAACTCCGCTCCTCAAGCCGATAATGCTCCCACTAAGCCACCAGGTTAAAACCAAAGACAGTGACATTATTTTATTTTTTCTCCAGAGTTGTCCAGCGAGGGAGAGGATCAGAGTCACGTGGTGGCGCTCGCGTCGTCTCGACAGACAAACGCGCGAACGTCTACGCCCAGAGGACATTTTGTTTTCACGGATTCTTTTTTTTTTATTCGCGCCAGTGATATGGCACTTGGCTCTTAGCCACTGTCCTATGCCACGTATTCCAATGCGTGCGGTGTCTTTTGCACAAATTCTGATGCCGCTGTAGTGTCGTTATTGAAGTTTATCCTGCGTTGTGCTTCGTTACGAAGACTGAAGAAAGCAAGAAAAGGGGTTGCTTTGCGTCTCGTGGCTTTCACACATCGGCGATTTGAAGGACCTCGTCGATGCAGGTTTGGCTTACATGCAGTCAGAGTTTAATAGAAGGTATTTTGGCGTACGTCTCTTTTTCTTTTATTCAACGAGTTTTCAAAATCATAATTAGATTGTGAGCACAAGTTCTTTCTAAGCTGTCCTTTTCGATCCCATACATTACCCATGTCTCTGTACTGATTTTTTCGGGTCTGCTTACAGCAATATTTCTTTAACGTGCTAGCAAGGTAAGCTCGAAATCTCTGCTTTATTCTTACTTTTAGCTGTCTGCATCATTTCTGCTACTGTTTACAGACTTAAATTCCGCTCAAGTTTGCTGTTATGTCGAGGCGACGTTGAGAACAAATATATGATAATCTGCGCGTGCTTGGAGTATACAGTAACTAAAATTCTGTTTACTGCTTAGCAAAATAGCGAAATTGAGTTTTCATGATAATAACGTAAATTATTAGGAGCCATCTCAAAGAAGATAGCAAATGAATTGGAGAAACATTGTTATACAAAATGCTCCGTTTTTCTATGAGCGTCTCAACGAATCGGTTTACGCTATTTTACATAGGCGCTGGATTTTCTGTGGTCTTACCTGAAATGCCTAATTCTCATAGCTATTAGGGGTCCCCCGCAGCGGCAGTCTAGTGGTTACGGTGCTGGACTGCTAACCCGTAGGTCGCGGCGGCCGCAGTTCGATGCCCGTGTGCTTATATTTGTTTTATAACACCACGTGGTCTAAATTCCTGGAGCCCTCCGCTACGGTCTCTACCATTATCATATCGTGGTTCTGTGGGACGTTAAACGGAACAATTATTATTAGCTCTTGGGGGTGCCGCCTGTATTGTGTTCCTATACTTATTCGCTGTGTTTGATGCAGAACCACTTTTCTATTTTACCTAGGTATATTTGTTTTTCTTTTTTAATCTTCTCAAAATATTTTTACTGTTACTAATAAGCAAGTAATGCGAGCCTAAGTGGCAGTATCGTGTGAATAGCGGTGGTGTCCTGCGGCACTTCGTGCCGCAGCCCAGGAAACGTGTCAGACGTTTCAGGAAAGAACAATCACCACTCCGAAACATTTCTGGCAAAGAGGACGAAAAAGGAACGTGGAACGCTACACGATTAGGCGTCACATCCTTGCCATGTGTCATGCCGTGCCATGAACCCTAATGTCATGCAATCTAATCCATGCAGTCGTGCCATGCTATGCAAGGATTATTACCATGCTAATCAATCATGCACTAGTCATGCTCGGCATCGTTCTAACTCTAGTGTATGTACTTATGAAGTACACTACAGGAGTTTGCGTTCGACGGGTGTTTCAAGAAATGTGCCCAACCTTCTCAAAAATCAGGAAAATGCGATATTTGCTCAGGGCTTTCAGAAATGCTTTTTCTGTAGCGGCAGGAACCTTAAGGTACGGAAGGACATCATTTAGGAAAGTAATTAAGAAAGTTACATGAATTAGCTTTTTAATTAGTTGAGTTAGGTGATTGTGTAAAATGGGAGAATTGAAGTTCTTCATGCGAGGAACCCATCCGATCTTTGAGATTTCTAAAAAGCGTCCTCTAGTAATTGTTGTAGCTTAATGAAATTCAACGACATGCAACAGCTTTCAAGAGCGAAAGCCATCGAATTCGGTTGAATTTCATTACTTCTTAATTATTACTAGAGGCCGCTTTTTCGAAATCTCAATGTTGGGATGGGTTTCTGGTACGAAGAACTTCAATTTCCCAATTTGACACAGTCACCTAACTCCATTAAATAAAAAGTTAATTAATTTAACTTTCTTAATTACTTTCTCAAGTCATGTCTCTAACCGTCTTAAGATGCCTAGCTCTACAGAAAAAGTCATTCACTCATTTTGGACGTCTCAGAATTGCGTTCTTCCATGTTTCTGTTTAGGCTTCGCCATCGAATTTAGTTGAATTTCATTACTTTGTAATTATTACTAGATGCCACTTTTTTGAAATCTCAAAGTTGGGCTACAGATGTTCTCTCATGAAAGAAAAATTGTTAAAAGATCGCGCATTACTAAGCACGTCGCTAACGAACTCTTTAAGCCAGCAGATACGTAGAGCATAAAAGTAATTGCAGTTTTATGTCCTCTACGTAAACACGATGCGTCGCAAAGAATGTTGGTACCAGCTTCTCGCTGATGTATACCTGTCCGGCGATCGGGTATCGCGAAAACCGTGCTACGTTTACGGGCAAGGTAGAATTTAACAACGGTATTTGCACCATTGTGCGGAGGCTTCTTATTGAAGTTCTTGTGATTAGATAGCATCCCGCTAGCTGGTCGGGAAGCAGAGCATCGACTCCACCCAATCACAAAAGCGGCAAGAAAAAACCGTTATCAGCGAAGCGCATAAAGAGCTGTCATGATATGCAGCTAAAGCAACCCCAATAACTTGTTTCAAAACGAAAGTAAGATACCTTCAGCAAGAAATACAAAACTTTTGAGATACTCACAGACATTTCATTCAAATGAAACAAAAATGGTCGCAGTTAATAAAGTTTCAAGCGAACATTTTTGTGCATCGGCGTTTAGTGCTACATTACCGTATAAACAGATATACAATAAGAAATTTCCGAATGTATCGAAGTATCTTAAGATACAATTGGAATGTATCGTATCGGATACAATCGGCGTTGTGGTATCTTGTATCTGTATCTCAAATACTTCTTGCCTGAGTATCTTGCATCGTATCGCGATACAATTTCAAAGTGTCTTTGCCCAGCCCTGTAAACAGTGTGGCCAATCCCCCTCGTGGTCATGGTCCCGTCTTCTTTAGGCGACAAACAAACAAACAAACAAACAAACAACAAACAAGCGCGTACGGTTTGCTATCCTACGCTGGGGTAAGGGGATTAAGGGATGAAAAGAAAGGGAGATAGAAAGGAGGGAACATAAAAAAATCACAGCATATCCACGAGGTGAATGATGGTGAGGTGGGTGAAGCTCCGGAGGTTATGGGTGATACCGTTAATCCTCCGAGAAGTTCGCCCGATAAAATCATCATGCAAACACGTGAGGTACGGTGAACATCTCGTTCCTGATGCCAGAAACCGCGGTGAGTTTATTATCGAACCAAAGTCTATTACACTCGTCGTAACTGTGGCCAAACGAATGAGCTCAAGGAGCCGACGCTCGAACTGCGCTTCGGCTCCTTGAATGTGAGACCGGTGGCGCCACTTGGTCGCCGCTTTCCGCGCACGAGCACCATCAAGGTCTGCCAGGCGCCGCGCTCGCTTCGCCGCCGCTTCTCGGGCTCGCCTTTCGGGGTCCGCTGCTCGGAGTGCACGTTGCGCCGCGGCGTCATTGGCGCGCACCGTCGCGGGATCCGCCAGGCGCCGCGCTCGCTTCGCCGCCGCGCTCGCTTCGCCGCGGCGCTCGCTTCGCCCACCAACTATCCGACACGTACGGCGACGATCCAGGAGACTGAGAGAGGCACTCGTTCCCCGCGCACCCAGGCACAGCCTGCGCAGCAGCCGATCGGAGAGTAGCGGCACTTCCACCGCCATCTAGTGGCGATTCACACAAGCGCACTATTGCACACACTTCTATTGGACCAACGCCATCTAGGAAATGAGACGAGAAATGGTGATGACGACACAGATTGTGTACAGCGCCATCTAGAATATCATCACTCAACTGCAGTTTGTATGCACTTCTATGAGACAGCGCCATCTATTATACTGTTCGGGAGATACTGCCGGTTACGCCTTACGCCTTACGCCGGACGCGTGACAAGGTTAGACTAAGAGGACCTACGCCCCTAAAAATTCACGTGAGGTTAAACAACACTGCTGCGTTCCGTAATACTGGACTCAGGATCTCAAGCATATTGCGTTCCACTGCAGACAGTCGTGTCATGGTGCCTACTGAAGACCGGCAAGTACTCGACATAGAACATCCAGTACCTGTTGCACGCACTGAGCGTATGGTGATTTCAGCTGGCCGAAGAGCACGCGAAGTGTGTCTAACAGGGACTTAAGCACTCTGATGATTGGTTTGTCTTGTTCAGGCGGCTGGTCAGTCGAAGATTTAGTTTTCGCTGTTACCGATGTGCACTGTGAATCTGCATGTCGCTGCGACTTCGACAGCGTAGGCCAAGCTGTGTCAGTTGTGTCTATGCCCAGCTCGGCGTTCTGATTTACAGCAGCCGTCCCCGATTCGTGTGGCTGTGGTTCGAATAGCAGGGCTTATCGTAGCTCTTGCATATGCTGTACCGTACGTATACCGTGAAATAGGACAAGTTCCGCATTTGAAAACATACAGAAAACTCACCCTCGCTATCGTAGCGGCATGTGCTGCCTAGACTGAAGGGATATGAACAACTAAATTGTTAAATATAACTTAGAGTCGATCTGCGACCGCTTGATGAGAACACCAACGAAAACCTCACATGGTCCATTATGCTTTGTTTTATAAGACGACTCGAAGGCGAAAAGAATCTTCTTTTTTTGTTTTCTGGTTAGATTGCGTTGATTTCCCCCCCCCCCCCCCCTCGAAACCTTTCTGCACCCAGCGTGGTTTGGCGCTGCCTCCGGGATCGGCCCATGTTTGACCAAGCGAGTACGTAATGTGAGTGTAATGTGTAATGTCATCGTCTTCCATTTTCAACAGACGTCACCATACGACGTCATGAGCGTAACAAATACACGTACCCTTGCCTAGCCCTCACTACCGTTGCCAGACGAAGTAAATCAATACAAGCACCCGTCTTACAGGGTGTTTATTTATTTATTGTAATGGCCATTGAGTGGTTGGGGTTGAGGCGTTTCCCGCAAAAGATTGCGGGGCGCTGCGGATCTTTATTTGCGTTTTAATGTCATCGACAGTTAAATAATATGAATTCCCTTAAGAGCACAAATATGTCTGCTGGTTTCTTTAAATGTTTTAATAAAATATTTACGCGTAATTAAGAATACATATTTTGAGTTTAAGTTGTTGAGCAGCGAAACTGCGGCATGCGAGACACAGCAAGACACCATGCACGTCGCTGCTGTCGAGAGTATCTGCAGTTCGCACATTTCGAGCGGCAAAAATACTTCATTAAAAATTTCAATAACGCTCACATATACTGCTTTTAAAGCATACTGGTTAGATTTCTTTCTTCTGTTCGTGAGTACGAGCACACTGGGAACGAGAGGGCACGTTCGCGCTGTTTCCGCTTCCGTTGCTCGATGGCCATCGAAGTTTCGATGGAGTTGTGGGGTGCTGCGTTGACTCGATAGACTATTGACTCGGCGGCCTTCGAAACGTCCAGTGTGGGAGCTTGTGCTTGGCCATTGAGTCAATAGACTATCGGTTAAAATGTCATCGGTTAAAATGCCTTTCAACGCCGATGTGACACGGGTATCAGACAGTTGGTGTCCCCATGCAGAGACGTGTAATTGGGTGGAACGTCTATGCAAATTTTCTCTGGGCGGGAGAGTGATGGCTGTAGGTGGAGTTTGTACTTGTGTGAAATTCGCACTGGCAAAAAGATGCCCTCACACCTTTTCAGATAGCCTGAAGAATCAGTTGCAACGTATACACGCTGAGGATTTTCCCTCTTCCCTTGTCACATCTGTGTTCGAGTCAGTCCTACAGGGCCTAAAGAAAAACGAGCCAGACCAACAAAATGAAAAATGTAAACGAAGACCGCCCGTGATTTTTTTCTCTTATGATTCAACATTGTTCAAACTACCTTCTAAATTTTAACCTATGATTTCTTGGCCAATCCCGCAGAGTAGGTATGTGCCATAATGTTGAAGGAAAAACAAACAAACAAATTCCGTGCATCTGAATAATCTCCCACATTCTTAAGGAGATTGCTAACAGGTATGGCGGGAAAGTCGTGCTTTCCGCCCCATGTAAGTGAGCTCAGATTTGCCTTGTGTTGACGAAGGAAAAGAAGAAATGTTGCACAAAGAAGCATTCTCATCGTTACACCGATTGTGTAACGCACGTAGTATGCAGAATGCCACTCACCTGCGGTAAATAGTACATTGGCCAGACGGGCAGATATTTCAATATCAGAGCACGTGAGTACTTTTTAAACGTAAGAAACAAATCATGCGAACATCTTGCAGATCGCTGTAACGTCTGTAAATGCACACCAGATTTTGACCACGCGACCTTTATCAAGCATGCAAAAACAGAAAGAGAAATAACAGAGGCAGCTCACATCAGGAAATCTGGTTTCAACTGTGTAAGTGCTCCAAGTGTGTACATAACTGACAAAGAAATACGGTTTTTGTATGGGCAGCTATGACGCGTCTCGAGTTGTTGATATCATGCGCGCATTTATAAAGAACTGGTTTCGTGGTTTTCAATAGATTTTGTTGGAAGTCAGCGCCAGTCGATGTTGTTTATGTGTATCCTCTAGTGTCCGTTTCGTCGCGCTGCATATACTTAGTATATATCAAGACTGCGTCTATCCTTGATGTGTAGACTACGAGGCCTTCAAAGAGGGTGGCGCCATATTTAGCAGGCAGACCTTATCAAACGTAAAAGGTCACCGACGGCGTCAAAACGACTGATGCAAAAGATAATCATCACGTAATGACGTCATCGTAACGTCGCAGGTCGCCAAAATTTGTTACGCACATGACGTCATATCGTGACGTCCTCACATTAGATCCTCGCTTGGTCAAAGGTGGGCCGATCCCGGATGCAGCGCCAAACCACGCTGGGTGCAGAAAGCTTTAGGGGGGAGGGGGAGGGGGTGATCACTGCAATCTAACAGGAAAAAAAAAGAAGATTCCTTTCGCCTTCGAGTCATCTTAGGCAAATGCAAAAAAGCGACAAAAAAAATGAACACAAAGCATAATCGACCATGTGAGTTTTTCGTTAGTTTTTTCTTCAAGAGCTCCCAGAGCGACTCTAAGTTATATTTAACAATTTGGTTGTTCGTATATCCCTTCAATCTAGGTAGCACATGCCGGTACGATAGCAAGGGTGAGTTTTCTGTATGTTTTCAAATGCGGAACTTGTCCTATTTCACGGTATACGTACGATATAGCATATGCAACAGCTACGATAAGCCCTGCTATTCGAACCACAGCCACACGAATCGGCGACGGCTGCTGTAAATCAGAATGCCAAGCTAGGCATGGACACAACTGACGCACCTTGGCCTACGCTGCCAAAGTCGCAGCGACATGCAGATTCACAGTGCACATCGGTAACAGCGAAAACTGAATCTCCGACTGACCAGCTGCCCGAAGAAGACAAACCAATCATCATAGTGCTTAAGTCACTGTTAGACACACTTCGCGTGTTCTTCGGCAAGCTGAAATCACCATACGCTCAGCCCATACAACAGGTACTGGATGTTCTATGTCCAGTACTTGCCGGTCTTCAGTAGGCACCATGTCGCGACTGTCTTCAGTGGAACGCAATATGCCTGAGATCCTGAGTACAGTATTACGGAACGCAGCAGTGTTGTTTAACCTCAGGTGAATTTTTTTATGTTCCCTCCATTCTATCTCCCTTTCTTTTCATCCCTTATTCCCCTTCCCCCAGCGTAGGATAGCAAACCATACGCGCTTGATTGTAAAGTCGAGTAGAGTAGATCCTATGACTTTGGCACACACCCACGCTGGGGGATTGGCCAAGAACCGGGTAGTTTTTAACATCTAATTGTTAAAGTAAAGCGTAGATTTTTTCTATTTAAGAGGAAAGAAGTAAAATGAAAAACATTAGGAATACAAATAGAAAATCATATAAACAATGAAGCGGAGAATTTGAATAAGAAAGAAGAAAGAAATGTTGAAAAGTAGAAAAACAAGAGGGAAGATTGATTCTATAGCCTAAATCTCTGTGAACCTTTAAGAAACTCCTGCAGGGCATCGGCAATCTTCCCGTCACTGTATCCAAGAGACAAAGCCCCGAATGAAAGTACATTTGGTGCACTTAACTCTTGATTGTTTGTTTGTTTGTCGCCTAAAGAAGACTGGCTCATACCCACGAGGGGGATTGGCCACACTGACAATTACAAAAGCAAATGTACACCCTATGAAACGTCAAAAAGGAAGAAGAACGAAACGCAATGTAAATAAAAAGTGAGAGAGTTAAGAAGTTCAAAAAGCCTTAGGATAACAATTGAAAAAAGAAAAAAATAATAGAAAAAAGGGAAAAAAAGTTGGTTTCAGAGGTCGGTAGCACTAGCAGCGTACTCTTCCGGTTGCTTGAATGAATTTGTGTAGCGCAGTCTTAATAGCACTGCGGCTTGCCCCAAACTGATCGGCACCAAAAGACAACAGGCTAGAAGGAGTAAATGGTAAACCCAGACTACCAGTCGGCATTTCAAGAAACATTCTACGGAGTGAGGCGAAGCGGTGGCATAATAGAAAAAAGTGATCTATCGATTCCGGTTCATTGCATACTGCAGAGAGGTTAGTTAAGGAGAAACCAGATTTATGAAGGTAATAATTTAATCGGGGAACTCTACGGCGAAAGCTTGTGAGGGTCACCGCGCATTGACGTGAAAGGCATTTGGTGGTGTTCCATGGGAAATGTAAGTGCCGGTACTCCTCTGATTGTATGAGAGCGGTTTTGGTGTTTTTTTTTTAATTATAACAGACGTGTGAACCTCTCTCCGGTAATGAAAGAAAAGAGGGGTACTAAATGTAACACCAGACCATCTAAGGACGCTGTAGCGAGCGAGTCAGCTGCTTCATTTCGAAAGATTCGAATATGCCCGCGGACCCATACCACCCGAACTTCTGATATGCTACATGGTACAAGGCTCGAAAATATTCGAAGCAGATGTGATTGTTTTGCGGGAGTTAAATGCGTACAAATCGCCAAGGCATCTGTAATAATGTTAACTTGCGATTTCTGAGAATTTAGTTTTCTAACAGTCAATGGGACTGCCATAAATTCTGCCAGAAATATTGGGTTGAAGTCGGGTAGTCGGAGAGCAAAATGCCAATTGAGCTGCTGGGAGAAAATGCCCACTCCGGCCTCCCGAAGTTTTCGCGTCGCGTCCGTAGAAATTACAAGGTAAGCAGGAAATTGACCGAAGTGATCTTGAAGCAGGCCTTCGAGAATACGCTTTGGAAGCAATTTAGCATTTTTTAGGAAAATGTCGTCGAAAACTAAATTAAGCTTCAGCAAACACGGTTTTGGGGAAGCTAAGCACGGCAGAGAAACTTGTGACAGTGACTCGACGAAAAAGACGTTTGGTTGACCTTCCTGCCTTTCTCATCCTCATTCTTTTGCCTTATAGAATCATTTAACATTTAAGCCCAGATTTAAGCATCTCTATTGATATATTTACGTGATAAGCCCAGATGCCACGCGTCAATTTATCTGCCCAATATTAGTTGTTCATTCTCCTCCATGAATTTAGCTTTAACCAAGTAATTTAAATACACGCTCATACAGCCGAACCTTCTTTTTCTTTTCCCCTCACTCTTGGTCTTTCCTTAGCAAAAGAGGCTCAACCCCACTATGGTCAATCGGTCAAGTCTCGGATGATCACAAGCCGAATGAAAATAAAATGGATAGATTTCACTTAAGCGTTCCCGGGCACATAAATTCGATACGGCAGGTGCAAGACGAGCAAATAGTTTTAGCTAAAGCTGTTATGTGCGACGGATAGCAATGCTAAACGAAGCCGATTCAGCTGGTCTGGGCATTCACGCGGCCCTAAAGTGAGGAAGTTCGAGTTGACCGGTGCAGCTTCTGGCGCGTGGGTCACGATTCTCCTGCTGGTGCTCGGTTGCAACCCGACCGGCTCCGTGGGGCTAGTCTCGGTGAGCGTTGCAAGCCTTTACTTTCTATTTCCTCTCAGACTTATGCCAGGTTCTTCTTTTACCAAGTACCACCGCTTCACCACCTCGGAGAGGTAGTTTCGCGCTTATCACTTCTCGTACCCTGATCCAGCGTTTGAGTGAACAGACTGTTAGTCCTAGCGTTCTCACACGGGTCTCTCCTTGCCAGTTTTCAACTCCGCCAGTAGTTGAGCACGTAGCGCCACTCGTCAACGGAGCGCTGCTCAAGAATCCCTGTGGTTCGTTGATGTATTGATTGATTTGCGTATATCATTATCTTGAATGATAGCCTCTGGTCTATGAATGTCAGGGTGCCGGTTGAAGGGTCTACGTAAACGCTTAAGCGATGACATTCGGAGCGTTATGAGGCAGTTTTAGAATAGGGTACACGAAGGTTGCGTTCGTTGAGTACGTACCCCATTTGCGCCACTTAACCTGGTTGTCCAAGAGAAAGTTTTTAGAGAAAACGGTAAGGGCCTGAAGTTCACCCTTGAACCTATAAAGGAAAACAGTTTACAGTTCTTGGATTTGAACCTATCGTTTGAGACTAATCATGTTTGTTGGCGCTACCTTCCCCGATCTCAGAAACCAGTCCTCCAATTTTCCTCGAATCATTCAAAGGTAGTGAAAAATGGAATTGCTTACTCGGCCTTAAGATCAGCTGTAACCAAGTCTTGTGCTCACGGGATTGAGCACAGCTTCACAGCACAGATTAAGAGGATCGAAATTGCCGGGTACCCTACTCACTTGCTAGCTACGTGCACTGAAAAGCTAATAAAATTGGTAAAAAGTCCGGATCTTTTGAATAGAAAAAATGTTAAAACAAGAAGAGTACAAATCAGTAGCAGTACTACCGTACGTACATAAAATGTCGCATGGTTTGAGCAATGTCGGCCGCAGGTATGGGGTAAAATCAGTGTTCTCAGCTCCTGAGAAACTTTCAAGAATTTGCCCAATGGTTCGGAGGAAAATGGAGCGAAATGACAAGGACAGAAGTGACTGTGGAATTAAGCATGTTTCCTCATTTGTGCCCTGCAAGAACGGCATTGTGTATCAGATCCCACTTACATGTGGGCGGTCACACGTGGGCCAAAGCGGCCGATGCATCAATGTGCGCTTAAGAGAGCACAAAAATTCGCTAAAAAATCCTAACGCTTCGCATCTACCATCGCATTGCAACACGTGTGGCTGCACACCTGTCTTTGCCGATGCAAAGATATTGTCAAAACATAGTTCCCAGACCACTACAGAAGTGATAGAGGCCTTTCACATCAACCGAATGGGTGACGCATGCGTAAGTGAGGCATCGTTGTCTCTTACGGACAAGGAGCTCGCATATCTTCTCAGCACGTGTGCCGTTAGGTGATTCGCTGTTACTATTTCCATCGGTTTTTTCACGCTTCTGCGCAGTGTTGTATGTTTTCTGCTTTTACGTACATGTGTTTTTCAATAAATCTTGCGAGTCAGCACTCGTCCGTGTCCCTTCTGTTCTTTCGGTCTTCGTCGTTCCTCGCGCTGTACACAAACATGCTTCCTTTTGAGTTACCGCTTGAGTATGTACAGTACGGTCTACTAATATAGGGAACATTCGAATGAGCACATTTCATATCGCTGGCCCCCTAACGGCAAGTGGATGTGGAAACGTTCGTGAGCGGCATTGGTCTGTCAAAGGGAGTCAGAACTGTAAACCACCAGTAGTCTTATGCAAATCGAAGTCACTATGCTTTTTCGAGAGAGTAAAATCCGAACATGCACTTTACGCATTCTTCAAAAAAAAAAAAAAAAACAGCCTGAAGACGATGAGCACACAGGACACAGGACTAAGCAAATGCAGGTGTTCCGTTTGACAGTGGACACGTCTGTATACATTGGGGATCTTGTATCGCTCGGCGTCTCTCATAATCATATCGTGGTTTCGGTATCGGTATCCACGGTATCAGCTGACAGTGAGCGATGAATACTGCCATAGAATGGAGCAGATGATACAGCTTCCAAACAGCGGCCTAACGCTGGTGTCAACAGGATCAACATCAGAACAAACAACGTAATCAACTGGTCACGTCAAGGTGACTTAATGAATCTCTTACACTGCGGCTGGTTATGCCTTGCAACAAGTCTGGTCCCCGATTGTAATGCCATAATTAAGTTAACTTAACCAATGCACTACCAATTGTGAAGGATTTCGCCTTCAAGTGCTTGCACTGTAACATATGCTCCAGAACTTACTTTTCTTTCGAAGTTATTTCATTTTACAGATTCAGTTCTTCATAGTCACGGAATGGTGGACACAGGTCTCTCGTTGGGTCGGTATAAAAAGGCTTAAGCATTTGAAACTAGAACACTCAGCCATTAACGGTGTGTTGTTTTACGTCGGCATGCGTGGCCTGTACGACGCACTACCGAATTACTCCTATTAAACGAATGATTGCTTCAGGTTTTAGTCGATTAAAGGACGTCGCTATGAAAGGCCGCTCGGCTAGTTCATCGATTCCAGCACAAATATTTACGTGCTCCAAATTATTTTAGGCGGCGCGAGAATTGGCGTGTTTAACATTCACAATTTGGTGCCGTGTGGGATAGCGACTTATGGAATTCCCGCAAGATAAATCGAACAGAAAATTTTTTTTTGGGCAGCTTTGAAAGCGGCAGCAATGCTTAGCGTTGCGCCGGACGATTCTCGAAAAACCATGACGTCACGAGAGGCACCGCGGCCGATGTTGCAGACGTCGCACACGCGGGGTCTGACGTCGGTGGCGGAAGGGAGAGCACTGGCGTTTCGTGCGTGCCGAAAGACCGCTACTGTATTTTCTAACCTGTAAGCCACCTCTGCGTGTAACTCTTCGGCCCGAGTACAAAGAGCCGAACAGAAAAAAGATACTTCCACATGTCATATGTCGACGTCATCACCTGATGATGATTTTTTGCGTCGCTCGTGTTGACACCGACACCGCGGGACGTCGACTCCGACGGTCAAGTTTCGCGCTTGATGAGACATCTCACGCTTTCGCCATAATAAATAAAGAGTTATCAATAATTTGACTGATATCGTATTCTGTCTCCGTCAGCGTTTTGCCGGGACTTTGAAGGTAGCAGGATGGCGCTACGTGGGCTAGTCCTGCTGGCTGCACTGGCCCTTGGAGGAGCAGCTGATAACTTCAAGTGGACCGACTGCAAGGGGATGCCGTCAGGAGTTACAGCCAAGACTCCACAAGCGACCTCACCCTACCAACTAACAGCAGCCGCGCCCGACCATGGCATGATTGAAGGTGAGGGGATGCGCTTACCACGCGTAACCAAAGCGTGGCCAGAGATTTTAAAGCGAAACTTTCATAACTCAGATTTCGGTCGCAGCCTCATATGCGTGAAACCAGGCGCCGTCGATCGTACAGAAATGCGTTACTCGAAGGGGCCCGGTCACATGTGTGTTGGTACGCGCCATTTTCCAATAACTAACGGCACACTAAAAAGATTCGTAAATTACTCTCTCACAATTCCAAAACCATCGCGCTTGCCGCTAGAAGGCACTTGGTAAGCGAGAAAAAGCGCGAACAGAAAATGCCGGCGGCGACGCCACCTTGAAATTAGGCGCACCAAACGTCGTGACGTCATAGATTTAGAGGGAGTCTGCAAGTGTCTACGTAGTTCCTAACCAGTAAAATGAAGAGCATGGTCCTTTGAGCGGGCCATAGACTTAACATGCGAACTTTCAGGAAGTTTCGTCGAGCCGATGCCGCCAAAATACGAAAAATACGCTGTGAAATCCGTGACGTCACTTGCTGCAATCTAGGCCGCGAAATTTAAAAATGAAACTCTGACCTTATTTCCTCCTTTATTAATAAACCTTTGATGGCGAAATTAACGACATCGGAGTTCTCAGAGCACAATATATCAATCTAAATCGATTCGGCGTTTCTCTTTGGTGTCCCTTTAATGCTCTCTAAATCGTGGGCTTGCCGGCGATCTGCCGTTTCTGATAATGGCAATCTGATCTTTTATGGAGGTGACTTGTCCTTACACGTTGCCACATTTCATTGCTGCCCGGATATGAACGCATGCCGTCATTGTTGCCTGTAGCAGCTGAAGCGTGGCGCTGCCAAACACGTGGACGAAGGTCCCATTCTCGGCATGGAGGGGGCATTACGCAATGCTTGAGAAAGAAAGAAAAGTAGTAGGTCTTGCACGCATGCGCGAAGCTTCGATTGCCCCGTTTTATTCCTGGTAGGACAACGGTTCGTGACATTTTACGGGAGAGGGGTGTCACTCCTATTTATGTATGTGTTGTGCGTGTGCGTGCGTATGTATGTATGTATGTATGTATGTATGTATGTATGTATGTATGTATGTATGTATGTATGTATGTATGTATGTATGTATGTATGTATGTATGTATGTATGTATGTATGTATGTATGTATGTATGTATGTATGTATGTATGTATGTATGTATGTATGTATGTATGTATGTATGTATGTATGTATGTATGTATGTATGTATGTATGTATGTATGTATGTATGTATGTATGTATGCATGCGTGCGCGCACGCATATATACAAATGGGTCATTCCGCTCCAATCGGTGACCATGTCAAGTGTACTTGAAAAAAATTGTGCTCATTTAGTGCATTGAAAACAGTGAATTACTAGAATACTTCGGAGTGAAAAAAAATTCTTGGTCACATGGAAGCCTTCCGAATTTCGCACAATGTCGTACCAGTGTGGTTTTTAGAAAAATTATTCTAAGAGTATCGTTTCCTGTTTCAGTAACAACTTTGGTTTAGATATTAAAGCATTTTTGTAAGGTGTTGGAAGCTCAATTACATTACTGCCTTTTATCTGTCATATACGTCTCCAGAAATTTCGCCAGAATGTTCAATGTTTGCATTTCTTCATTTATATTATAGCGCAATCTGTGAATATCTGAGTAATTAATGCTTACTCTACAGAAGGTGTATTTCGCGTTAAAGATACTTTCAGACCATTGATGTTTTTAACTTTTTCGAAGAAAAAATTATAAATTTGAGAAAATCATCAATGTGGTCCACATTGAGACGCAACTTACGCCACGTGGTGCTCCAATTAAAAATCAGTTTTATACCTCAATCGAAAGCAAATAAATGATTTTTTTCTTATATGGCAAGTTTTATTACTACGAGTTTCGTTTTCAGGGTGAAAATAATTTTTGAAATTTCCCATTGACGGCAGTGGTGAACTTCAACAAGGAAGCGGCCGCATGACCAAATGCGAAGATAGTCGTCAATGAGAAACATAAAAAATTATTTCGAAGCGCTCACGCGCGCGCGCGCGCGCGCGCGTGTGTGTGTGTGTGTGTGTGTGTGTGTGTGTGTGTGTGTGTGTGTGTGTGTGTGTGTGTGTGTGCGTGTGTGCGTGTGTGCGTGTGTGTATGTGTGCGTGTGTGTGTGTATGTGTGCGTGTGTGTGCGTGTGTGTGTGTATGTGTGCGTGTGTGTGCGTGTGTGTGCGTGTGTGTGTGTGAGTTCCATGGCTCCAACTTTCAAACTCTCTCATCCCTTTCCCCAGCGTAGGGTACATTACAAGTTATCCTCGCCTGGTTAATTAACGTCCCTCCTTTCTTCTCTCTCCTGTTCTTTCTCGCAGTCACGATCCCCACGGGCAAATTGAAGTTTTTCCGCATAACGGCCATGGAGGACGGTAAAGAGACTATGCCCAAAGGAGAGTTCATGCTCGATGCAGGTGTCAAAGCCATGCTTATGAAGTGTGACACGATGGACAAGGTGAGTCGCCACGGAGGACCTGCGAAATGGGTTTCTCACACTTCTCTTTAGTGATAAAATGGTCGTAGCGGTTTTCATGTCACTTATTGCTACCCTTGAGGCCAATGGCGGTACAGTAGGGTGTGCGGAAAAGAAAAATGCAATAGAAGCAAGCAATAAACGCAGCAAACAATAAAGATACAGGCTTTTAGACTCGTAATGATAAGTATTAGCTGCCGGTATTTATTAGGGTGGTATTATCTAGTGTTGTTTTTAAATGTTAATGAGCTTCAATGGAGGCGGGCCTAGTCCTGTGATGTGCGTGGAATAAAAGTAAGGAAACAGTAATCAATAAGACCAGAAATGATTCGAACCTTGCGGAAGGGGTCGATGCCAATTGAATGATAGGACGGGCTGCAGATTTGTTCGTCACGCAGATGTATGGTGAGCAAGTAAATTTTGTTAAAGAGGCAGAGGCGAGAGAGACAATGACGAGAAGAAACTGGCGGTAGACAAACGGTAGTCAACCTAAATACCACAGGCCCGCGCAAGGTTTTGAAGAAATGCTAAAGTTGAAATTAAGCCCCCCAAGTGAAGCCAGATCTCTGCCATCTTACCATGGGCACGATAAAACGTTAGCTTACAGCGGAGTAGCGACTGCCTCCCACGTCCTGTGAGTTTAAGACGGCAAATTGTTCCGAACACACATTGCTCAAAGAGTCTTTGTGTTACTGGTTATTTGAGGAAGCCTGAAATTCTTGGCAAATTTCATCAGAATTCACGTTACCAATACTCCACCGAATAAAGTACCTTTCCTTGTAAACATAGCACACCTAAATTTGTATGAATACACGTCAAACGTACTGCTGCAGAGGACTATTTCGGAATTTCTACGGCGTGAGCCAGGAAGCTCACATGCTGAGGACGTTGCCTTCTCTCCTTCCAGGCCTCTGTAATCAACATGGATCCGGCTGCAGAAATGAACGCACCCTTAACTGTGAAGTGGAAGGCTAGTGATACCTACGAGGGAATGGTCAAGTTCAAGTAAGTATGCCAGCATTACATGCACATAAGACTTAACAGACAATTTGATCGGGCTAGTAGGAAATGATTCATCGCTGTAGGTAGCGCAACACTTTATTAAGGACTAGAGTTACTGTGTATGCTACCTTTAGGTAGCAGAGTTGCGCATAGGTCTGGCAAGCAGCCACAGCTATGCGGCGAAGCCGCTCTCCGTTTTTGCACGCGACATTTCTACCGTGTCGCTGATTAACATGGCTGGCGTGTCGAAGAACGGCGATAAGCATTGGCTATCGATGACTAGTGTTAATTCATTTAGCTGCAGCGGCGGCGTCGAGAAATTCAAAAATTGGCCCGAGCATCAGCTTCTCCGCTATGCATGGTTGGTAGCGGCGTTTGGAAGACAGATGCGCGACTCTGCTACCTAAAGATAGCATATGCAGTAACTCTATTAAGGACTAGAGTTACTGTGTATGCCAACTTTAGGTAGCACAGTTGCGCTTAAGTCTGGCTAGCAACCACAACTATGCGGCGAAGCCGCACTCCGTTTTTGCAGGCGACATGCCTACCGTGTCCCCGATCGACATGTTTGGCCTGTCGAAGATCGGTGAATAACTTGATTGTCGATGACTAATGTCAATCCATTTCGCCGCAGCGGTGGCGTCGAGAAATAGAAAAATTGGGCCGAGCGTCCGCTTCTCCGCAACGCATGGTTGCTTGCGGAGTTGCTTGCGCATGGTTGCTTGCAGCTGAGTTATGTCGCGACTCCCCGCCAGGCGCCCTTTTTTGGCGCGCCACCTATCCAGCGCTGGTCTCCCATACCCACCTGAGGAGTTTCGCACGACGGAGCACAAGTTAACGATAGCCTATACAGCTTCACTCTAAAGAGAACGAAGAGATCGCGTGCCGGTTCATGATGATGATAGTTTTCACGACGGAGCACAAGGCAATAAAACTTAAACCAATGCCGTGACGCTTGTCGTTCTGATTATCAGTAGGGAAGACTCGGCACACGTGCCGTTTGTTCGGCAGAAACACACAGTACTAGCCTGTAGTCCGAGTCAATGGCGCACCTGGTGGTATAAGGCGCAAACGTGACATAAGCACGAGGAAAAACTGTGATGACGTAACGCTCCGCCTTTCGCCCTCCCCACTCCTTGGACGTGGCTGAGTCTAGACGCCGTCGCTTTAGGAGGCAATGACATGGTCAGCTCCTTGTACCCCTTAGCACCGCGGTACGCCTCAGCCAATGGTCGCTGGTGCGATCCTGGCCGCGGCGGTCGCATTTCGATGCAGGCTAAATGTTAGTGCCCCGTGTACTTAGGTTTAGGTGCACGTTAAAGGATCCCTGGTGGTCGAAATTTCCGGAGGCCTTCGCTACGGCATCCCTCATAACCATAGCGTAGCTTCGGCGCGTAAAACCCCAGATATTTTGTCATGTTACGCATTCGCGCTATTCAGATATTATGGCAAGGCCAATTTATCATGTCCTCGCACTGCGCCTTCGTCAGAGCCACAATGGTCTTCATTGGTGCAAGCGCAGTGGTGTCCGAGTTTCTGTTACATAAGCAGACATCGTGTTGTTCTTTTAACCATAATTTTTTTTTCTTGCAGGCTGATGGTCGTCGAGAGCGCCGACAAGTACTACATGACTGAATCCGGGTCACAAAAGATTACTAAGGCGAGTACATGACACGTCTTTTGCAGAAGTTTGTATTTCTCGCGCTCTCGGCACTACACTTAAGGGGGGAAAGACAAAACGTTTTCTTCTCATGGAGATACGTTTGTGTCTCAGCAAAATAATCCTCGTCTATCTCGCGCGCTTTTTTTTGCTTTAGCGTCGAGTGTTCGACGTTGAATCGCCACGAACAGCGTGTGCTTATCATGATGAAGCCGCGTTCTTTATCCATAGACAAGGGGTGAGGGCTAACTCTTCCAAGAAAGGAGACTCAAGCGAATCAGATGATGATTATTAGATTGGGAGACATGGCTCTACGACGCCATGTCGCCCAATGTCATTCATCGCGTTTCAGTGACCTTGATCTGTCGGAGCGCAACTGCAGGGGGAGGTGTGACGTCACGCCGCGTGATCCGCTGCAGAGAGGCACAGGAGCTGCGCTCGCTCGGAGCCTCGCCGCTGCTGCACCACGTGACCAGGCGAAGGTTTATCGGCTGCTTCGCCGGCGCTTGGTCGCTCAGTGTCGCCACGGGCGGCACGCCGCCTATGCCGTCTGCGTGTGCGCTTCGGCGCGAGTGACAGGCTGGATCCAATGATCCAGTTGATATAGGTAGACGGCAGGCTGTGAAATCTCGAGCAAATGCAAGTTGCCTGCTGAAAAAACGGCGCAAAGGAAGGAGTAGCACGTCACAGATTAGCTTACCAAGCTTGTAAGGGTGCAAAGATCGAAGCCAATGCAACCGCTTCCGTTCATCAGCAACACGAACATGGTTAAAAGCGAAGAGGTTAGAAGATATTGTTGGCGTTGACATGGATGTGCGACAGCTCGTTTCAATGACTATAGCAAAGCGTTTTATCCGCGAACTATCTGTACCTGCGCGCAGCCGGACTCCGGCGGCAAGACAGACGGCGGGAATGGCGGCAAGAAGGACGCTGGGGGAGACGGCAAGAACGCGCAAACGAAAGGCGCCGCCTCCTGCACAGGCCTGTCAGCTTGGTTGGTCATCGTCTCTCTCGGGCTCGTCGTACTGCTCGGCCTCGGAAACAGCCTGTCCATCAACTAGCACGCTCTTGTGGAGGCCCCGTTCCGGACCTGGGTGGGCGCCCACGACAGCCATGATGCATGCCATGGGAAGGGAGCGGCTGAGGAACTTCGCAGTCGTTTCTCGCTCGAAGAAGCTGCTCCTTCTGAATGTCTTTGTGTCTGTTTTCATTCTTGTCTAGTACGAGATTAGTTAAAACTTTTTCACAAAGATTACCGTGCTTAAAGCGGTTAAGTCAGAGTTGCCCAGCTCGGAGTTATTTGCGTTGCGAAAAGAACGAGGTCTTCGGTCTACAGATATTAACTTCATTGTCGCATGTCTTGGTTTAGGCAAGGACGACGGGAAGTCTACATGCTTGGCTAATACCTGTGCCACACGGGCCCAAGAAATGACATACAGTAGGTAACTAACGAAACTGGCAGACAATTAAGCCAAGGAAATCGTAGGGGATATTATTTGTGGTTTCCTAATAGTATTGTAATGATTCTCACTTAAATCGACAGAACGTAGACTAGAAAAAAGGTCACCCTTTCCGACGGTGGGATCCGAACCCACAATATTGCAATTCGAAAGTTGTGGTTTCGTATCCCACCGACGGAAAGGGTGACCTTTCTTTCAGTTCTTTCATTTTAAGTGATATATATAAATATATATATGAAGTAGGGATGAGTGCTGGGCTAGTTGGTGCAGTACAATTCTATGTCTGAGAGCGCAAAGAACGAGGACGACATTAAAAGACACACACAGCGCTGTGTGGGTCTTTGAATGTCGTGAATATGACCATCAGTGCCAACGAATGCAACAGTTACCATCAAAAGATTTAGAATCACTAGGTCTGGGAAAACTGAATGTCTCCAGCAATTCGTGACTGTATTCGGTCGCACTGCAGAGTACACGTTGTCAGCGTGTTGTTTTTAGAACAGGCCAGAAAATCTAAATTCAATGCTGTCGTCCAAAGCAGCGGGGATGTTAAGTTTTTTCTCGCGCCTCGTGGTCCCTAAACTTTCGAGGCTGTATTTTGAAGCTGATTCCGGGATCGGTCCACCTGTGAGCGATCCCGGAGGCAACGCAAGAAGAAAATCTTGACATCAAGAACGCTGGTCCCAGCGTTCTTACTGTCCTGTCATTTCTTTCTTCTCTGCTCCACCTTTTCTTCTCGCGATTGAAAATGTCCTGGGTTGCTAATGCAGGATGGCCCGAGCTTCTCGGGCAAGCGAGTTTGCTCCGAGCCCGCCCTTGGGCGGTCATGACAGGAAGACAGTGCGGAGCACGCGATAGCAGCGTTGATAAAAACAGCTACAAGAACGAGAATGGCGTCACGAGCGCATATGCGGCATTTGCGGCGGTTTTCAAAGGAACACCGCGTGCGAACGCGTCAGCGCCGCCACTCAGTCAACATTTTAATAGTGTAGCGACGTCAGCGTTATTGTCGCGCTATCTTTTTGCCAACTGATCATCGCGCCTCCCATGGGCGTGTTCGTGGGCGTTCGTCCTCTTTCGGAGAATTCTTTCGTTCCACCTGCAGCATAGAAGTTTCCACTCTCGAAGGCAACAAGGGCGCACACGCAGCACTCTGGTGCAGCTCGTTTCGTTTCTCTGGAATATTACAAATAAATAAATGGACAGGTTACTGCTATACTTACATTACATGTCTGAAGATTTTTCTGTAGTAATGAATTGGTAGAAACAATGTCTCCACATACAATAATTTCATTTCTCGCCGCAAATCCCATTAGGGGCGCTTGCTTCGTGGCTGTGACTGGTACGTCGTGAGCGCGGTGAAACTGAATGCGAGACATAGTAGCCACGGGATGTTATAACCTTTAGTTCTTCGTGCGTGTGTGTATAGTCTGTGCGATTACCTGATAGATGAAACGTGCCGCTCGCTGGCGTTGCTCCGTGAGCACTGCTCCTCGGCAAGCGCAAACGCGGTGGGCAGACCCAATCTTCCTCGCGGGCGTCTGTCAATCAAACTGATTGACGCGCGAACTCGGGCACAAACTCGTTGATTCTGAAAAGGCCCCAGTTCAACTCGTGACTGTCATAGTGCCAGTGTGCCTGCCAAGTGTTTCATGCGGTGGACGCTACTCAGCATGCTTCTTTGCGTATAAAATAATTTGGTCAGCTTCCACTACTTGTGCAAGGCTGGGGCCATCGGAGGAGCTTGTGCTTACCTAGCTTCCTCCAGCTTATTACATGGCTCGTGTACTCAGTATGCTTGGTCTCCTTCGAAGTTATGACCGTGTCAGTTCGGTCTCAATATTGGTGCTATTGATTATCTGGGCGTTAATTAATATGGCAGTGAATAGTTATATCTTAATTGGTAATGTTTTAACACGACATTAAATACTCAGATTTCATTACCAAGGTCCTAATTAGCATGAATGTACTTAAGATAATGCTAATGAGAGTGGACCTAATTACCGCGTACTTGGTGAGGAAGTTCCTAATTAGCTTGGTTTGAATTAGCGTGCTCCTAATTAGCGTCGTGTTAATTAACATGGCCCTAATTAGCTCGGTTATAACTAACATGATATTGAACAGTCATGTTTCCCGACGTATTGCCAGATGGCGTCCATATCTCACGCAGCGCCTCTTCTATCGTCTTTAGACGACATTTGCAGCGAAGCACGCAGATACGCGGGGCCAATTTTTTTATAGGTCCACTTTCTCGTGCGCGTCTCGAGGGCAGTTTTCAAATTGATAGAACATTAGGGGCGTTGCGTCCGCAAGTGTCGAAAATGTCGAATCAGACGCTCTTAGATGTTTCTTGTATATATATTTCATCAATATGTATATAATTGTAAATTTTGTATATAGTTCATTAAAATTGTAAATGAATCAGACCTTGTTTATATATGTATATATAACAACGTGTGTCACGTCTTCATATGATGGTAGAGGACTTGTACGGAAGATTCACGGCTTTTCCCGATCTTCTCCGAGCCAGCTCCTCAGTCATCATTCACTTCGTGGATATGGCGAGATTTTTTTTTTCATACCCTTCATTTCGCGGACTTTTCCAACTGCGTCACTTAGAACTGCAGCGCCCTGGGGCGCTCTAGCGGAAGAATTGCACAAGCCTCTCTTTCCGGCCAAGGGCCATGCTCTGCAAGCTTCGCAGCTCAACTAACTTCAATTGCAATCTATAAAGCGCACGGGTGAGGAGGTGCCTGTACAGTTACACGAATGGCGCTACTTTAGTTATTTTTCAGGGACTTTAGCTCCGCCCCGCCTACCTACACCGCCAACATAGAGCCCCGTGCGAGAGAGAACGTGTGAAAGATATAAAGCGCGTTCGTGAAGTATCCAGCATTTGCCACCGTAGCTCAGTCGGTTGAGCGTCGGGCGCTTACAGTGGCGGCCACGAGCTCGCTGATTCGATTCTCCAGCGGCGGATCTTTTTCTCAGTTTTTTCTTTCTCACCCGTTGGCGTCTATTTTGTCAACGTCATATCCGCGACGGAAGTGCGTCACTGAAGTCTTGGTGGACCCCGGCATAAAACACTTTCGTGTTAAGTCATATGATCAATTCATCATCATCATCATCATAATTTATTTTTTCCCTTAAAGGCCCCTCTCGGGGTATTACATAAGCGGGGGGGGGTACATAAGGAGTTACAAACATATCGGATCACAAATAACACAGAAACGCAGACTTATTTAGAAGCACACACAAAAAAATAAATTTACAATTTGAACGAGGCCCCATCCCCCAGAGTGGGTGTGAGCCATGGCAGGGAATAGAACAACAGTGGTCTGGTGGTGCTGATCGATGTGGCCGCAACACCTGCTACAAAGCCCGCCGAAAACCATCGCAGCCAAGCTCACCACTGCACCGTATTTCTCCGATCGACCCAACAGCTCCTACGATGCCAGCTATTGTGGACATAAGTTTCCTTCGGCTCGAAAGTCCCTTCCTGCGGTCGGGAGCAACGGTTGTCAGTTGCCTGACTCGGCCACCACCAGGAAAAGAAGTGGCCCTGAGCCACTGGCGGCTTGTCATCCGCTTGAATAGCGAAAATACAGTGCACTGCTTTGATGGACAGAAAGACGTCAACGGCAGACTGGTTCTGACGACCACCGTGATGCTCAACAGCACGTACCAAGAAACCCCGCTTTTAAGGGTAAGTGGCGATTTGTATATTTAAAAAGTATACGTTACGATAAATTTATGCAAAGGAAATAGTGGTCGGTATTATGACAACATAAGCTTATGCAGTGCAGGCACTGAAATAAAAAAAGAACAAAACAAAAAACGTTTGGCATGCCTCAAGCGTCTTAGCTAGAGAATTTACGGTAGCGCTTTCCTTCGGATAGCGATACTTTGAATTTCCTGACGCGACGACCCTTTACAGTAGCGCTAGACGCACAAAGCCGCATTCACTCGCCGTTCGATGGCATGCTCTACAATGAAACTAGGGCATTTACTGCTGCAGCATGCCGGGCGCTACACTGACACGAATGCAAAAATTTTTGCAGCATAAATGTTGCTTTGAGTAAAATTTCAATTATCAAATTACAGCTATCTCTTGGCCCCCATGATATCGAAGCAGCAACTGTGCATGGAATTCCGCTTGAAGAGCAATCCCTATCGATGGGCGACTACCACCCACTCTTCAACAACTGCCAGCACGTAGTCATGCGCCTGCTCCAACGACTGGATGTTGACACACCAGCGTCGCTCGTCCTCCTGACGCAACTTCTTCAAGAAGCAGTTGATGGGATTCCAGGAGCAGCGGCGATCATGGCGGCGGGAGCAGCGTTCATCGCTGTCAGTTAGCCAACTGAGTAGAGCCACACTGGTGCATTTCGGACACGTGAAAATTTGCTAAAGGACACGTCACATCGTCCCATTTTGCCGTGTGAAGTATTTTATGAAATCTTCGTCTGATATGTCAACAGGGCTTTCGAGCTCCCACCAAGCCCTTCTGACAGACGCTATTCGGTTTGACCAAGTCGACACTCTCTGGAGAGACACTCGATCGATTCGCAGAACTATGCAAAGATAGCTGACAGAACTAGCTTTAAAATGCCGCGGCTGCTTTGGCGTGCTAAGTGTGTGGCGTCTGTTCCTAAGTGTGGTGCGCCTGTTGCGCGGTATTAAATTGTCCAGCAATTTTTCTATACATATTTGTCTCGGTAAACAAAGGACAAGATACGTCAACGCGCAACTCAATCGCACTGTAGTGTCGGATTACGTGTTACCAACGCAAACATTACCGTCAGGTATCGCTTTAAGATTAGAGGATTACTATTTTTTCGGTCCAAATGTGAGTGACGATGTAAACTTGCTACTCTCTTAATTTCACGGATTTGGAACTAGGGCAGCAAATAGAGCGGACGTCATACCGTTAATTGTCGTGTGGCATCGTAAAAAAAAATCGGTGTGATGACTTCATGCATGTTGGGCTTGGTTCCGCTCGCTTTTACAGCGAAAGCTGTTATGATATCACGCTAACAATTAGGTAGTTATCCGCCGCCGCTACCGGCGTCCGTAAACTCTATCGCGCGAAATAAGAAAAAAAGAAATACTATCCAGGATAGGATGGGACTTGAACCCGGGCTCTCAGTGTGGTAGTCGAGTATTATACCACAGAACCATGCTAGTTTTACTTTATTGTGCAGAACCACGCTTGCACTTGAAACTTTTGTCCAAAAAGACTCTAAACAGGCGCGATGTCGGGCAGGAAATCGCGTTAACGTATGCAATATAGCGTGACACAAGAATAAAACAATAACAAGGTGTCGCAAAATGCTAAATGCGCAACGAGTGTGTGGTGTTAAGCTTCCCACCCACTACAAAGTGCTCAGTTATAATAATTCGCCCTCCTCAACCACATGGAGTATCAACAAAGTGCTCATAATGCCTCACAGATCTGTAGCGGATACCTCGCTTATCCTACGATTTATGGCGTAGTGGATACGCTGCACGTGTACATATATTAGTTTCCCCAAAAGAGTTTAAAACAGACTCTAGAAAGACCGCTCTTCCAGCTTTCGCTGTGACTTTGCTGCGCGTTGCGCGCAGGCCTGGCATTTTTTATCAATCAGGCAATTTCTCCTTTAGGTTTTCGAAATTGTGGGGTATAACGTTTCAGTCTGATATCATGAGTGCTGCAGAATAATTCAGACCCCACCTTAAAGGGACCGACAACCAATTTTTGTGGTGCCCATTTTCTTTAGCGCAACGGAAAGCTTACTGGTGAGAGTGTCTAATCACGGAACGGTGACGTGGAAAACGCCGTGACACATTTGTAATCAGAATTTTTCAATCTGCGGTGAATATGAAGTCGTAAACACAAGTGACAACCCATGCGGCAAACAGTGAGCGCGAGAGCGGTTCGTGGTCGAGCGCGGCGGTTTGCTGCGCGTGCGTGCACTCCGCGTGCATGCGCCGCGGCTTGTCCACTGGTTACCGCGAAAGCAGCGCCGCTTCTCATCGTGCAACTCCTTTTACCTCGTAAGCAGCACAAAATAGAGCGGGGATAGATAATAATATACACACAAACTTTGAGGACCAATTATAGCACGAATGACACCATCAGACTACGTACAGCAAGGTGACCGTCTTCATAATCCTGCTTCAAGGCTCTTCCGCTAGGCTGCGCCACATACCGGTTTTTGTTACTTATAAACACGATTTAAACATATAAATCATACTCACAAGGCGAAAGGGATGCTGGAATCTGTCACTATATTTCACTGTCTTTTCATTTTTACCAGGATCTAATCACACGTTGTGACCAGTTGTCGGTCCCATTAACCTCCTCCACTGATGAATGCTCGATGTTCCTGAGGATGGGGAAGTGTGCGTGGTGACTTCATTGGGGGAACACCGATGGAGAACATATATTGGGATAACACCGATACATTTTAGCTTCTTAACACCACATTTCTTCAGGAAAACTGGCTCAAATTGGTATCCTGTGAAGCGGGACTGCAATGTTGAAACGATCATTAGCTTGTCGGGATATTTAAAATTAAACACACAAAAAAAGAACTAAAATGCTAAAAGAACTATAATGCTGAAATTTGCCGGAGGCAAATTATCTTTTCATCCACTTTACTTTCTTCAAATTTGTATCCTTATTACTACAAATAACATGCCCTTTCCTTGGCATTATTGTCTGTTTTCATTAAAAGTCTAGCCATAATATTCGAGCCAAGGGAAGTAAAACAAGTGATTTCATTGCTGTGCCTTGCTTCTGCCGTCCCTCTGTTAAACACGCACATGTGGAACCATTGCGAACAGACCCTGGGCTCTTTCCATCAATTTCAATTGGCAACTCAGGGAAATTCAGTAGATTTTGTAGCCCATACTACGTGTCCCACGTCCGTAGTGTTCATGTTTTCAGAAATAGGTAGTTACACTTGAAGGACATCGTCCTGAGTCTTTTAGGAGCTACGCACAAACCTTGCGTAAAAAGAAAGAATGCTTGGCGAAACAATGAAAGCGATAAAACCCGTCAATTGCGATCATTTAGTTGGTACAGGCCTGTGGCCGTCGCGCCGCCTGCTTTGCTCATACCACTCTGCGCCGCCGCCGAAGTTTCAAGAGTGAAGGCTCTGTTATACTCCGACGTCCGACGCGAGCGCCCGCGAAGACGTTGCGTTTCGTCACGCCGAGCTGGCGACGCTACGCCAGGCGCAAATAGATCTCCGCTACAGTCGAGCCGGCTCCAACGCGCCGGTGCGATCGTATCTAGAGGAGCGCATGCGCAGTAAAGCGAAGAACCCCGCGCCACCTGTTAGGAACCGACGAAACAGGCCGCGAAGCAGGTTCCTGTACATGCGAGTCTGGCGCGTCTGGCGCGAAATGCAGCAGGATCTATTCGGCGCCGAGCGACGCCCGAGCGCGCCAGCAGCCGTCGAACGCGTCGGCGGTCAGCCGACGCCGGACTATAGAGGGCTGTTTTTTGCTGACGTGACGTCGCCGTGACGCGCGCGCTCGCTCGTCGACGTTACGCTGGAGTATATCAGAGCCTTGAGTGCGCCGCCAGGCGCCGCCGCCGGCACCGCGCAAGAATTGCGGCGCGCTACTTTTTAACGCGGTAGCGTTAGAGAGCTCGTGTCGCAGAAATTCCGCTGTCGGCGTCGGCACCGTTGGTTGTGAGCGAAAAATCATCCGTGAGCGAAAAATCGAGAAAGTAGCAAATAAAATAAAGGATAAAATCTTGGGTCCCAATGAGGATCGAACCCAGGCCGTTCGCGTGGCAAGCATGTGTCTTACCACAAAGCCACGATGTTGCTTGCAGCTGCTTTGGACAAAAACACTACATAAATGCCATGTAGTAGAAGGAGTCTCCTTAACGCATTTGTTCGGCAGGTGTCACGACGAAAACGAGCCCATACGGTACGCGCATTCGCGAGGCCATCAAACTACGTCGAAAAACGCCGGTGATAGTGCAGCCATCGCCGCTAAATACACACACGAACTTTCAAACAGCTCTAAAAATGGACAACTATGTCCATCTAGAGGAAAACATATCAAGCCAACGCAGCAAACGCTAGATATTGTGCTGCCCATCTGTGAGGCATTGTGAGAAATATGTCTCGACTTTTCATGGCATCCGAGAGGGCCGGCGCGCGGCGTATATCTTGGAGGCCATGCGACTCTGCTTTAGATCGAAAGCCTGTAAAATTCGCGCGCGTGCGTGCGTGTGTGAGTGTAGCAATACACATTAATAAGTATGCAGTTAGTGGTTGAAGTGCGCACTAGGGGCCGGATTTCGCTATCGCGTTCAACTCTTAAAGGCGAAGCTTAAGGGTCCCCCAATTTTTGTCTTTTCTTTTAACCCGAACAGGGAATCCTGGCATGAAATACCACCATGATACAATAGATCACTTCACATGTCGATTTAATTCGCAATATAGGTGGCGCGCTGCGTGATTCAACATGGCGTCCAGAGGAGGGTTAACCCGTCTGCTATAGCATAAGGAAAGGTAGGACGTGCGGACGCATGCCCTGGGCAACTTTCACCGGATGAAGTCATGATCTGCACTGAAATGGATATCAGACAAAATTCGCATCATCACAGGCTGCCAAGGCCCGAAATTCATCACTGAACTTAGGTACTTTTCAGTCAGTTATTCAATTCGACATGTGTAATTCCTTGACCAAAGCGCTGGATGTTACTAATACTGGGAAGTTTGCAAGGAAGGTTACTTCTTGCATTAATATCTAAGTGGAAATAAAAAAGAGAGAAAACCTCACGAAACCAGTGCGCGTAGAGGCAGGTTTAATTTAAGGCTAAGTTCACATAACAAAAGAACTTCCGTTGGTTTGCAGTCACAAGCATTGCTTGCGTTGCATGATTAACCTAGGCGTCTGTGTAAATTCTACAGAGATGTGAACAACGCAGAAGTTCAGTAGATGGCTTGAAGCGATGAAAAATTCTTGAAAAGAGGGGTGTCGCTGGAGCTAACGTTTTGACAGGTGGACTGGTGCTTTTGTTGCTGAAAGACAAGCCCACTTGTCTGGCCCCAGCAACACCTCCATTTTCAAAATTCTTCACCTCTTCCGTAATGATACGTCGGTGTAGCCTAGATACTATTTACAGAGAGCCAATGAATATCGTGGATGTAGGTATTCTTTGCACGCATAGGCGTATCTACCGGGGGGGGCAAGGGGGGCGCTAGCCCCCCCACTTTCGACAGTGGTTATTGTCGGCTGCACGTTGGGAAACTAACAAGACAGGCAAAGTTTTACTTGAACGCAGTAATAACGTAATTTTGTATAAAATTTGTCCTACGATTCTGCTGTGACGACTGTTCTCCGTGTGTCATGACTAGAGACCGGATTTTAGGCAAATGCCTATTTTGTTCCTTGCGCTCCTGTTGCGTCTTTTTAATATATAAGCATGAATTAGGGGTTAAGAAGGGCTTTTACAGTGTTTTTATAGCGCCTATAAATGCCCATCTTTGGCGTTCGTGCCTAAACGCTTACAAATGCCTGTAAATGCCTAATTTAAAAATTGGCGCTTATATGAACACTATTCAGCCTCAAGTTTTGCTCCCGGGTGCAGTTTGAGACCGTTATTCATGTTACCGCGCAACACTGTTCAGAACTATGGGGTTCAACCTAGTCCTTTAGTTAAACCAACTCCCGGCAAGAACCGCTAGCAGCTGTGAAGTGGAACGTACACGCCGGCGAGTATTCGTCGCCGCATTGATATGGCGCGAGAAATTGACGAATGCGAACCCGCGGAGAGCCGTCAGTGCAAAGGAGAGTGAAGAACAAAAAAAAGAAAGAAAAAAAAATGCCCCCAACTCCCCGAAGGGAATCGTGAGGAAATGCGAATGCATTTCTTGCGCCGAGAGTACACGGCGTAGTAATTTTAATGGCGTAAAGCTGGACACATCGACGCGCTCAAGTGTCTAACACAAGACAGGCAAAGAGGCGCCCAAAAGGGTTTTGGGCGCCTCTTTCAACGAACGCTTCCTACGTGCGTTCGTAATCACCTCAGGGATGTCGCCACCGCCTTCAATGCAGCACAAACGCGTTTAGAACGCGCTGTTTTCAGGCTGTGCCAAGGCAGCACAAACCCTACAATCGCGTTTCAAACGCACTGCATTGAGGCGGTGGCGCAGGGAGGAGAGAGAGCGAACGGCCGAGAGAAGGAGGGGCGAAGCACTGCACCTACCCTCTCCTACACTCTCTCCACACACGCGGGAGCTCCGCCGAGCTCCCGCGATGCGAGCGCCCTCACACGCCAGAGCGCGCTCCTCCTCTCCACTCACTCTCCGCTACTCCGCCCGCACCACCTGCTCCGGTGTCTAGGGGCGAGGATAAGCGCGCGCGCCCGCAGCTGTTGCTATGGGAGAGGGAGTGAGAGCAGAGAGGCGCGCGGACACCGACCGACGCCTGACATAGCCCGACTAAGAAATGCATTCGCATTTAAAATGTGATGTGCACGCAGCTTTTGTTTTGTTTGCAACTTACTTTTTAATTCGTTCACTGCAGTAGCGTAGCCAGAAATTTTTCCGGTGAGGGGGGGGAGGATTCCGCCATACTTTATGCATGTTCGTGCGTACGTTTGTGTGTGTGCGTGTATATATACACACGCAAAACTGAAAAGTTTTGCGTGTGTATACATACCCCCACCCCCTCGCCTGGCTACGCCAGTGGTTCACTGCCTGGGGAGAAATTGTCTCTACGCGATTCGACCCCGCCAAATGGAGGAAGAATCCCTACCTTCTAATCGTTTAGGGGTCTGGCTATCTGCTTCTGCTCTGTCCTCAGTCATGCCGAAAAGACACCCAGGAGTCTGTTGATTCGACAGTGGTCACTTGACTCACCGTGCAGAACCTGCGACCGTGCGAGACAAAGCGTAAATGCACGGCTACGTTCAACTGTTGGCGCCTTTGTGCCATGTTAAGCAATAATTTTTTTTCCTGTCGCAGATAGAGGTCGCGCACTCTTAGTTTGAAATTATTTGCATTTTTGTGAAAGTTTATTCTGCCAATATTTACGATATTGGAGGCTTAAAACGATGTTTTGCCTGGCTATTTATGACGCCTAAAACGAGCGTTCTTACTGCCTAAAAATCCGGCCTCTAGTCATGACCACGCGCTGTAGGCTACCTGCGGTGTGGGCCGCATATTCCACGCTTGTGTGTCTTGCGCTCGAGCATTGCAGAGGAGGCTATAACTCAGCAGGAGCTCTATAACATTGCAGCAATGTCATGATTTTATTTTGTCCTGCGTGGCCTGAAATTTAAGTAGTCCACGTCGCAAATATGGGCGGGAACCAGTAAACGTTTTATAGCCCAATCAAACGCTCTCCTTTTTCAGAAAATTCAGTTCTTTGAAAACGAATGGCATCGCCACTGCTCCATATTCAAGCTGCTGTGAGTTGAGTGTGCAGAAGTGTCCAGTATTTTAGTTGTGCCTAGCCAGGACAGCTACAATAGATTCCCACTTTAGTCTCCGATTAGCCTGCTTCACTTGGCTTATCATATGGTAGCCTGCCGCGATCGTAGCAGCTTGTAACAAGGCAGTGGACTCGAGTAGATTGAGAAGCCCAGCTTTCTAGTTTGCCCCGTTACTTGATCTATATACCTCACCAGAGAGATGATCAGCGTCCACGGTTTTCTGGACTAGGAAGGCTGCCTACCTGCAAAGGATTGTGTCCGTTCCTAATAATGTTTATTTCTCTCTCTACCTCTTTGTCAGCAACGATGAGTTCACAGAGATTTGTACACGCGCAGAAACAGCTCAGCATCGTTATACTACAACTGAAAGTATCTATCGTACACATATGAATCCATCTCGCCCGCTGGTATAAGCAGCCGCTGCCAATGTGATTGGCGGGCGGCCTTCCTAAATTACGTTCAGAAAGAGACACTGTCTGGCTATTCCGAAGAAAATGAGTTATTCTTCAGCAAAGTAATATGCTGCTTATTGTGGACACTTCATTTTAACGCCGCGAGTTTTCGCAGACTTGTGACGTCGCGTAAAAATTGGAGGCGCTTTTATGGCACAATGGAAATTTTGGACGAATAGCGACGAACCAATGACAAACAATACGTCGTATTGAAAATAGTTCATTATTAATATTTCTTCCGCAGTCATGCGTACGTGGTAATTACGCGGTGGATCACTTACGCGTCATTTGTTGCGTCGTTTTACGAGGAGGCGCTGTGAGCATAACCCAGAAAATTTCGACCAATCATTAACAGCTAATGTCCTATACGGAAGGAAGCAATTCGGGGTAGTTTAACGTTATAATTGCCGACATTTTTTAAAGGAAAATTTGAGCTTGCACAGTTTACGTAGGCTATTTACTTGGAGGAACCGGAGGGAAGGAGTAAAGGATCACTTCACCGCTTTTCCGTCCACCCCCCACCCAAGCTAGGAAAAGTAGGAGGGCAAGGAACGACACCTAGTATATAAATTCGTAGTCATTTATAATCCTATAATCATACACAACCAGCTCAATGTGGTTTGCTTAAGTATTAATCGACTGATCTTGGTCGTCTTCTGAAGAAAGACTTTATATAGGAGGGCTCTAACAGTAAGGAAATTGGCACTCTGCTTATCCTGAAGACTTCTGCGAAGTACCTTGCTTTGTCAGCCACATGTTTTGTTTAAAAAACTTGCGGGACACTTGAGCTTCGCCTTCAAGAGTAGAACGCGATAGCGTAATCGGGCCTCGTGCGCATCGCCTTCTCGATGGTGTTCTTTGGTGCATGCTCAGTGCTGTCCGAGTTTCTATTACATAAGCAGACTTGTGTTGTTCTTTTAACCCTAATTTTTTCTTTCTTGCAGGCTGATGGTCGTCGAGAGCGCCGACAAGTACTACATGACTGAATCCGGGTCACAAAAGATTACTAAGGCGAGTACATGACACGTCTTTTGCAGAAGCATGTATTTCTCGCGCTCTCGGCACTACACTTAAGGGGGAAAAGACAAAACGTTTTCTCCTCATGGAGATACGTTTGTGTCTCAGCAAAATAATCCTCGTCTATCTCGCGCGCCTTTTCTTGCTTTAGCGTCGAGTGTTCGACGTTGAATCGCCACGAACAGCGTGTGCTTATCATGATGAAGCCGCGTTCTTTATCTAGACAAGGGGCGAGGGCTTACTCTTCCAAGAAAGGAGACTCAAGCGAATCAGATGACGATTATTCGATTGGGAGACATGGCTCTACAACGCCATGTCGCCCAATGTCATTCATCGCGTCGCAGTGACCTTGATCTGTCGGAGCGCAGCTGGGAGAGGTGTGACGTCACGCCGCGTGATCCGCTGCAGAGAGGCACAGGAGCTGCGCTCGCTCGGAGCCTCGCCGCTGCTGCACCACGTGACCAGGCGAAGGTTTATCGGCTGCTTCGCCGGCGCTTGGTTGCTCAGTGTCGCCGTCTGCGTGTGCGCTTCGGCGCGAGTGACACGCTGGATCCAATGATCCAGTTGATATAGGTAGACGGCAGGCTGTGAAATCTCGAGCAAATGCAAGTTGCCTGCTGAAAAACGGTGCAAAGGAAGGAGTAGCACGTCGCAGATTAGCTTACCAAGCTTGTAAGGGTGCAAAGATCGAAGCCAATGCAACCGCCTCCGTTCATCAGCAACACGAACATGGTTAAAAGCGAAGAGGTTAAGAGATATTGTTGGCGCTTACATGGATGTGCGAAAGCTCGTTTCAATGACTATAGCAAAGCGTTTTATCCGCGAACTATCTGTACCTGCGCGCAGCCGGACTCCGGCGGCAAGAAAGACGGCGGCAAGAACGCCGGGGAAGACGGCAAGAACGCGCAAACGAAAGGCGCCGCCTCCTGCACAGGCCTGTCCGCTTGGTTGGTCATCGTCTCTCTCAGGCTGATCGTACTGCTCGGCATCGGACCCAACCTGTCCATCAACTAGCACGCTCTTGTGGAGTCCCCGTTCCAGACTTGGGTGGGCGCCCACGACAGCCATGATGCATGCCACGGGAAGGGAGCGGCTGATGATCTTCGCAGTCGTTTCTCGCTCGAAGAAGGTCCTCCTTCTGAATGTCTTTGTGTCTGTTTTCATTCTTGTCTAGTACGACATTATTTAGGACTTTTTCAAAAAGATTGCCGTGGTTAAAGCGGTTAAGTCGGGGTTGCCGAGCTCGGAGTTATTTGCTTTGCGAAAAGAACGAGGCCTTCGGTCTGCAGATATTAACTTTATTGTCGCATGTCTTGGTTTAGGCAAGGACGACGGGAAGTCTACACGCTTGTGCCACACGGGCACAAGAATACCTGTGCCACACGGGCACAAGAGATGACATACAGTAGCTAACTAACGAAACTGACAGACAAGCCATAGAAATCATAGGGGACATTATTTGTGGTTTCTTAATAGTATCGTAATGATTCTCACTGAAATTGAAAGAACTTCAACTGGAAGAAAGGTCACCCTTTCCGACGGTGGGATCCGAACCCACGACATTCCAATTCGAAGGTTGTGGTTTCGGATCCCACCGACGGAAAGGATGACCTTTCGTCTAGTTTAAGTTCTTTCAATTTAAGTGAGAATCGTTACAATACCATTAAGAAACGACAAATAGTGTCCCCTATATTTTCCTAGGCTTAATTGTCTGATGCAGAAAAAATGAGCCTGTCGGATAATTTCCCTAATTTTATACAGTAGTTGAGGCTTTAAGTTCCCGAAAAAACTTTTTCGGCCCAGCTGCCACTCGTATAAATTTAATGGCATTGAACCTGATGTCGATAACACCGACTTTTCAAATCGGCAATTTTTGCTCAGCACGCTTTTAGGGGCGAGCACCTTAAGACCGAGGCTTGTCCGGCGCCTGTGTCTGTCACGGCACAGCACCGCATATATCTGTGGCTCTGACCCACTGTACAAGTACAAGAACAACCGCTTCGTGCTAGTCGGTGACTTTAACGTAGGCATCATGGACAACAACTGGCTTGTGCAGTATATGACGTCTCCATAAGCTCCACGATTCATTTCGTGTGACTGGAAACCACCAAGAACTACCAGGGCGCCGTGCATAGTCCTTGTCTTTGCCAACTTCAGGCTAGATCCGATCGAAGAAGTATCGGGTCTATATTTCATGGACCACCAAGCAGTAATAATGAAGGGAAAACGGAATCCACAACTCAACACTACATACCATTTATGAAGAATAAACGTTGTATATAACTGTACACCGTTTTGTCACTCATTGGCATGGGTTAGTGGGTAATGTTACGGGTGATCTACAGTTACAACGAACGATTCCAGTGCTTCGCCCACTCATCATCACTCACTTCGTGGAGATACGGTGAATTTTTTAAAGAACTCTAACTGGCGTTCAGGTGCAGTGAAATGTATTATATTGACATTAGCTTGAGTTTGCTGCTGCTTTTTCCGACATTGCCACCGACCCCGGCAACTTCGCCCATGGCATGTTGAATCCGAAGCCTAGAATCCAACATGGTGCCTGTTGGGTGGATTCTGTTGCAATTCTCAAGCGAATTTCGCTATAGCGAAACTGGGAAATAACATGCTATGTGTTTAATGAGCACTAACAGACAATAATACCAAGCATAGTCTTTGCAAACCTATAGATTTCGCTCGTGATAGCAAGGTTTGCAAAGGGTAAAGCTCAGGCAGGTTCGGTCCCTGCCCGCGGCAAGTTATCTTTTCGTCCACTTTTCTTTCTTCACATTTACCTTACATTTACTACTAATACCATCCCCCATATTTTCCTTGGTATTATTGTCTGTTAGTGCTCATTAATATGTGTATAACAAAGAAAAACGAGCCCTTAAAATTAACGCTATGTGTTTAGTCATGTGTGAAATATTTTTCGCACGATGAATGCTATTTCAATTGTTTTACGAGTACCGCATATAGCAAGCATTGACGATGAGAGCACGTATTTCTCATTAGAATTAGTTCTAGCGAAAGCACAGGTGACGGATGCTACCAATGAAGCTACAGCGGCGTTCATTTCCCGTCTCCTCAATATTGCGTATTGCTGTGAGCCCGCGCCACTCGTAGCAGCTAGACGGGAGGCTGCTAAATCTCGAGCAAAGACAAAGTTTGCCCGCTGAAACACCGAAGCAAAGTGAGGTCCGATTAGCACGTTACAGGGAAGCCTACCAAGCGCGGAAGCGTGACACGATCGAAGCTACCGCGGACGCCGTCTGCGTGCATAGTCTTTGCAAACCTATAGATTTCGCTCGTGATAGCAAGGTTTGCAAGAGTTAAAGCTCAGGCATTTTTTTTTGTGTGTGTGCTGAAACAATGATAATCATCCATGGAATCTGCTTCACCGAGAACCAAGCGTTACTCTCGCAGTCACCGATGGCCCAATAGCGATAGTGGGACTGCGAGGAGTGTGACTTCGGGCGCGCGCGCGCGCGCGCGTGGTGTGTGTGTGTGTGTGTGTGTGTGTGTGTGTGTGTGGTGTGTGTGTGTGTGTGTGTGTGTGTGTGTGTGTGTGTGTGTGTGTGTGTGTGTGTGTGTGTGTGTGTGTGAGAGACAGAGAGAGAGAGAGAGAGAAGAGAGAGCACCTCCTCTCCATTCCTCTAACTCTCAAACTGTGCCATCCCTTTTCCCCAGAGTAGCGTAGCATACAAGTTCCCTTCCTTTCTCTCTCTCCTGTTCTTTCTCGCAGTCCACGATCCCCTCGGGCAAATTGAAGTTTTTTCCGCATAACGGCCATGGAGGACGGTAAAGAGACTATGCCCAAAGGAGAGTTCATGCTCGATGCAGGTGTCAAAGCCATGCTAATGCAGTGTGACACAATGGACAAGGTGAGTCGCCACGGAGGACCTGCGAAGTAGTTTCTCACACTTCTCTTTACTGATAAAATGGTCGTAGCGGTTTTCATGTCATTTATTGCTACCCTCGAGGCCAATGGCAATACAGAGGGGAGAGCGCAAAGAAAAATACAATTAAAAGCAAGCAAGAAACGCAGCAAACAATAAAGATACAAGTTGTTAGGCTCGTAATCATACGGTATTAGCTAGTGTTTTTAAGAGTTGATGGTCTTCGATGGAGGCTGGTCCAGTCCTTTGATGCACGGGGTATATATACACTCTAACGTGTCCGTCGACTGTTCTTTGCTACATGTGTGACTCTCCCATGTATAATTTCTCTAGAGAGGCACGCTGACTCTCTTTGGAAGAGTCGTGGGATTCTGTTAAACACGCCGTGTTTAGTCGTCGGATGCATGACTCTCTTAAGAAGGCACGCTAACTCTTTTGGAGAGTCATGCGTTCCAGGACTCGCCTAAACAGAGTGAACGTGACTCTCTAAAAAGAGTTGTACATGGCAGAGTGTGTGCAAAGAAGTCAAAAGACACATTTTTTTTAGAGTGTAAGGTAACAGTAATCAATACAAAAAATAAATCCTATTTTGTGGGAGGGGACGATGCCAACCGTACGAGAGGACGGGTTACAGATTAGTCCGTCCCGCAGATGTATGTTGCGTAAGCAAAGTTTTGTGAAAGAGTCACAGGCGAGAAAGATAACGGCGAGAAGCAAGTGACGGTAGACTGACGGTAGTGACGCTTACAACCTGAATAGCACAGACCCGCGCAAGGAGGTTTTCAAGAAATGGCTGGAGCTGAAATTATGTCCCGCAAGTGGAGCCAGATCTCCGCCACGTTACCATGGGCACGATAAAATGTTAGCTTACTGCGAAGCAGTGATTGCGCCCCCGACGCCTTATGAGGTTAGGGTGGCTAATATTTCCGAACAGACATTGCTGAACGAGTCTCCATCAGTGATTACTTTACGAAGCCCGAAATTCTTGGCAAGTGTCATTGGAGATGACGTTATTGATACTTGTTGGGATAAATTGCCTTCATTGGGAACAGCGATCATTTTATAATTGACCAAGCGTTTGCGTTAGTAGAACAAAACCATTTTATCGCTAAGCAGGCATCGCACGAGAGGCTATCTTTTGGAGTTATAGTAGAGGCAAATGCAGGCTTCATGTTTGCTGCTATGAGGTTGCGAGAGCTTCCACTTCAGCTTTTTAAAGCAACTTTGAGCACGCCCGCAGCGACCGATGTCCCTTCCAGAGAGAACTTGCGTAGATTGAAAAAAGGAAGTTGGAGCAAACAGGACAGCGCTGCACAGTCATAACTATATATATATATATATATATATATATATATATATATATATATATATAATTATATATATATATATATATATATATATATATAATATATATATATATATATATATAATCACACCGCAGTGTGTGTCTTTCAACGTCGTCCTCGTTCTTTGCGCTGTGAAACAGGAATTTAGTTTCCCTGAGCACCTGGACAACTCAGACGTGTTCGTTGTTGGAAATTTCGCGCTTTTTATCGTAAGAGGACGCACTGAGTACACACAAACACAGAGCGCAGAGCGCTCTGTGTTTGTGTGTGTGCTCAGTCCGTCCTCGTACGATAAAAAGGAGAATTTCCAAGATGCAACACCAACTAGCCCCTGTAGCTGCTCTTATTGCAGACGTGGTCGTTATACGGGAAAAGTCCACGCCTCACTGCAGTGCCGCACGGTGCACTACTCACACGTATATGACCATCAGTACCAACGAGTGTAACAGTCACCATCAAAAGTTTTAGAATCACTAGGTCTGGGAAAACTGAATTTCCCAGCAATTCATGACTGTATTCGCTCGAACTACACAGTACATGTTGTCAGCGTCCTTTTAGAACAGGCCAGATAATCTAAATTCGATGCTGTTGGCCAAAGCAGCGGGGATGTTAAGCTTTTTCTTGCGCTTCGTGGTCCCTAAACGTTTGAAGCTGACTCTGGGATTGGTCCACCTGTGACCGATACCGGAGG
Source organism: Rhipicephalus sanguineus (assembly GCF_013339695.2). Classification (NCBI taxonomy): domain Eukaryota; kingdom Metazoa; phylum Arthropoda; class Arachnida; order Ixodida; family Ixodidae; genus Rhipicephalus; species Rhipicephalus sanguineus. Next base: position 63,106,716 of record NC_051184.2, on the reverse strand, counting down.
CAATGCAAGAAGAGAAACTGGATTGTAAGCACGCTGGTCACAGTGTTGTTACTGTTGTCATTTCTTTCTTCTGTGCTCCATCTTTTCTTCTCGCGCTGCAAAATTTTGTGCTTGAAGTTCCAACTAGACCAACATTCCGCGTTGCACAGCCTCGACCGAGTGACTATGTCTTGTGATGACGGTGTCATGACAAAGTCGTAAATTCTAGTGCCCTGCGTCGTCGTATATGACGTCTCCTGTGATCCCGTGACTTTTGGCATCTCGCGTTGACGCAGACGCGTACGACAGTCGCTTTTCTCGTCTGATCAGGCATCCAAATCAGTAGAGTATGCACTTGGGCTGGTTAGTTAATGATTGAGTGGGCAAACAGTGCTATAAAGACGGGACAAGAAAGGACACATACCTTGCTTAGTGAAGACCCTATCACTGTAATGCGTACCACGGCAAAATTTGAATGAATCTACGTCAAACATTCTGCAGAGCACGGTCGTTTCGAAAGTTCTACGGAGTGCGAGGAAGTTCACATGCCTCCTCTCCTTCCAGGCCTCTGTAATCAACGAGAAGCCGGCTGCAGAAATAGACGCACCCTTAACTGTCAAGTGGAAGGCTGATGATAACTACGAGGGCAAGGTTAAGTTCAAGTGGGTATACCAGCTTTACATGCGCTTAAGACTTAACAGACAATTTGATCGGGCTAGTTGGTCATGATCCGTCCTTGTAGGTAGCGCAACACTTTACTTAGGACGGATACAAAATGGGCTTGTGCATGGTTTGGCCTTTTTGTATCCGTCGTTAGTATTTTACTTTAGTAACGTGTTGCGCTACGTACAACGATACACAAGGGACGTCACGCTTCTGGGTTGTCTCTCGCAAGACGCATTCGAAGATGAGGAGAAAAAGCGAGAAAAAAGAAGGGCAAAGGGTAATAACACGAAAACATTGATAAACGCGAAAAGGTCAGGGCCGCTTCACGGTTATTGGCACTGCCTGTCAAATAAAACTCGCAGGGTCCCTTACGCATTGGCCTAAGGCGACTTGAAGGTGAAAACGTCTACGAGAGATTTCTGCACTTAACGTGTATGCAGTGCCTCCAGGATTGGAGGCATCGAAGCTTTCCGCTGCTCGCGTAGTTTCTTCAGCAGAGCCTTCGAGATGTGCCTACGTTTGAGCAGGTGACGTGTCGTATGATGGCGTCACAAATTTTGGCAATCTCTGACGTCACATGACAATGTCATTAAGCCGTAATCTCTAATCACGCCACCTTCAGCATCGTTCGTGTTGGCGCCGACGCTCACTTTCGCGTTTTGTGAGAAATCATTGCCTTTCGCCTTAAAAAAATTATGGCAGACTGAAGGAAGAGCGGGGCTGGACTGGCTTACTAGCTTCTTCTCTTTCTTTCTCTTTTTTGTATCTCTTTCTTTCTATTTCTTTCCTTGTCATTCCATTTCTTGCGCCTTCTCGCTGTTTATATAGTTCTTTCTTTTTCTTACCCTTTCTCTGTCTCTCTCTCTATTTATCACTTCCTCTTTCTTTCTATCTCTTTCTCTCTGTTTCTTTCTCTATCTTTGTTTCTGTCGCTATGTTTTTCTGTGTTTTAATCATTTTATGTCTGACCAACTCTGGGCAGTCCAGCAGGCCCGTGAAGCGGCGGAGAGGCAAGGCCTTGACGTCCCGACATGGGAGACCTGAGCCCGGGCCGTTAATCTGCCGGACAAACAATAAAGTTCTTCCATTCATCCATTTATTCTATTTATATATTTTTATTTTAGTTATCCTCTTTCTTTCTCTGTCTTTCTTTCTCTCTGTTTGTTTTCTTGTCTTTTATCTTTTTAGCTCTTCATTCCCTGTATTTCTTGGTATTTTCTCTTCCTCTTTCTTTATATCGCTCTCTTTCAATCCCTCTCTTTCTCTATTTTCAATCTCCTTTTTTCCCTTTCTCTTTTTCACGTGCTCGTTTTCGTTTGACACTCACACCCGCTGTACACGTTAGTGGGCTTTCCCAACTCCCGTGGCGCATACCCACTTGATCAGTTTTGCACGGCGAAGCGCAAGGTAACGATAGCTTAGAAAGCCTCGCTGTTAGCATTTAAACCAATGTTGCGACGCCTGTCGTTCTCGTTATCAGTGGGGATAACTCGGTAGACGTACCGTTCGTTCGGCAGAAAGACAAAATACTGGCCTGTAGTCCGGGACGATGGCGCGCCCGGTGGTAGAACACGCAAACGCAGCAGAATTGCGATGAATAACTGCGATGACGTAACGCTCCACCTTTCGCCATCCCAGTTCCTTTCACGTGGCCTAGTCTAGGCGCCGTCGCTTCAGGAGGCAATGGTAGGGTCAGCTCCTTGTACGCCTCAGCGCCAAGGCACGCCTTAAGGCCTGACCACACGTACGCGTTGCAGCGTGTCAGCGCGTGACCTTTCAACACGGCGCCGCGCCCCCTCCCTATGGAGAGAAAGGGCGCGCAGCTTCGCCTAGCCGCGCCCTCTCCCTACGGGGTGAGAGGGCGCGGCGCAGCGTCAGAAGGTCACGCGCTGACACGCTGCAACGCGTGCGTGTGGTCAGGCCTTTAGCCGGTGGTCGCTGGTGCGATCCCTGCCGCGGCGCTCGCATTTCAATATAAGCGATATGTTAGTGTCTTGTGTACATAGATTTAGGCGCACGCTAAAGAATCCGTGGTGGTCGAAATTTCCGGAGTCCGCCACTACGGCGTCCCTCATAATCATAGCGTAGCTTTGGCGCGTAAAACTCCGTGCTACGCTAATGCGACAGGCAGGACGAAAAGAAGAGGAGGACGAAGAGCGCTGGTCTTGCGAGTGTATCGGTGCCAGGCGGTGGCGTCAAGCTCCGCACGGAAGCTGGCGAGTCGCTGCGGTAATTCAGCCGATAAGGGCGTCCTGCTATCAGGGGCCGGAGGCCAGTTTGGCTCTGGTCACCAGGGTGATTGTTGCGCCGATAGAAAGTGCGTGGTCGCTCAGTTGATGGGGCTGACATGCGACGTCGCTGGGGACAAAATCGGGCGACGTGGCCGCGGACGCCACATTGGAAGCAAATGGGGCGCTCACGAGACATGCTGAAATTGCCAGCGGGAGGATACATGGCGCGGCCGTCCCACGTTTGAGAAACTGCAGATTGGCCGCGTACGAAGCCGTCGTGGCCCTCGTAACCGAGATGGGCGTTCACTGCAGGGCTTGGTACCATTGGACGCGGTGCGAAGTTGTATGCATCAACGGAAGCAGCGTTGATGGACGTCACACTCGGATCGCACGAAGGAAGAGGCTCCCGAGCCCGAGGAGATGGAACAGACGCCGCTTCACGTCGGTCGAGCTCTTCCCGCACCACTTGGCGGATAATTGACGCGAGGTCAGACGGGGCTGGAGCGACGTCAACGCTGGCGACAGTCGTTACGTTGGCCAAGCGGCCGAACTTCGGTGTGATGCGCCGAGCTCTCAATGCTTCAAATGTGCGGCAGTGAAGGATGACGTCACTCACGGACTCTAGATTCTCCTTCGCGATGAGGTAGTGATAGACGTCCTCTGCAATTCCTTTCAGAAGGTGACCCACTTGTCCTCTTCGGTCATCCGAGGGTCTAGGACCTTGCACAACTTGAGCACTTCCTCAATGTACGTTGTGCAGGTTTCCCCAGGAACCTGAGCGCGTTGCATCAGCGTTTGCTCGGCACGCTTCTTTTTGGCCGCTGGATCTCCGAAGCACTTCCTAATCTCGTCGACGAACTTCGGCCACGTTGTCAAGCTCTCCTCGTGGTTTTCATACCACACAGACGCGGTTCCCTTAAGGAAGAGGCCGACATTGGTAAGCTGACCGGTGGCACTCCAACCATTGAACCGACTTGCCCGTTGGTAGAAGCTCAGCTAAGCGTCCACATCCTCACCGGCTTTCCTGCGAAGGTTCGTGGCTCGATGTAGGGTTGCCATGGGTGACCTGAGGCGGCCGGTGTCGGGAGACCGGAAGCGGGTGCCAGATGCTCGTTGTCCGTTTCGGAATCCATCTCTGGCGGCAGACCAGCAATTCGTCTACTTCGGCGAATCACGACGTACTGCGTCTCTTCAGTCGGTGCGTCGTCGTTCGTAGGGAGCGCCGTTATCGTACCCAGCACCTCCACCAAACTGTTATGATGAAAGATGTTTATTTGAAGATGGGCTGATGGGCAAAAGGGGCTGAATGGCTGCCGCCTTGCACCGATACACTCGCAAGACCAGCGCTCTTCGTCCTCCTCTTCTTTTCGTCCTGCCTGTCGCATTAGCGTAGCAATATATTTTGATATGGTACACCTTAGCGCCATTCAGATATGTTGCCAAGGGCAATAGATCATATCCTCGCGCTGCCGCTTCGTCAGAGCCGCAGTGGTTTATTTCGCGCGTGCGCAGTGCTGTCAGAGTTTCTGTTGCATAAGCAGACATCGCGTTGTTCTTTCAACATGATTTTTTTTCTTGCAGGCTGGTCGTCGTCGAGAGCGCCGACAAATACTACATGGCTGAATCCGGGGTACAAACGATTACTAAGGCGAGTACATGGCACGTCTTTTGCAGTAAGGTTGTATTTCTCCGCGCTCGGATCACTAACACTTAAGGCGAAAAACCCGTTTGCCCCGGTTGTAAAACCCGGTGTAAGTTCGACTTGCACAGCAACCGAAATAAACGAGAAATCAGGCAGGCTGTGGCATGGTTACGACATTATGTTAACGTTCCGCTCTGCGTGTAAGATGTACCGTATTTTCTCGTGTAGGACCCGCACCCTCAGCAACTATTCGCGGAAATTTTGTAAAAATGATCCCAGTTTACTGCCGCGAAGCTTATAGCTGCATAGCTTTGGAACATTGCCGTGAAGCTACCTTTTCACACCGGAATTCGAGTTTTTTTTTTTTTTTTCAGCGACACCGTAAATAAATTTTATTTATTTGCTTATTTATTTATTTACAGATACTGCAATCACCATTTGGTGATTTTAGCAGGGTGGTACATGAAGTTGTCATGAACAAATTGCAAATACAATGATATATAAAATATACACGTTATACAATGAGTATAGGGTAAATACAGACTACAACGGGCAAGAACATACAATAAAAAATAGAAGAATACATTTACTTTATGTATTTCCTTTCATAAATTTCCTTTATGAAATGGGGTCGCGCTTTCTTTCTTTTTGCTGTATGGTTTTAGGAGGGTCGACGTATACATTCGAGCTTACTTACAATCGTGTAAATACGGTAAGTAGCCGATATTCTAGTTGTCCTTAAGGGGACCTTAACTAGCGCTGGGCAGGCGGGATGGGAGGCAGAGTCGAGGGCAGAAGAAGCTTAGTTGAGCTTATAAACGTAGAAAATTTGCCGGCATAAAATGTAATTAGCTTGCGCAAGACAGGCTAAATCGGGTATCGTCGTTACAGACATTCACAAGCGTGGACTTCTCGCCTAATTGGTTAGACACATAAGCGCGCGCCGGGTTCCACATTTCCATTACGGGGTCCAGCCACCACCGCAGCCGCTCCTCCTTCCATATTTGGCGAGTCCGAAAGAATAGAAGCTTTACAATCGTTTAAAAAATACGTATCAAGTGATGACGTCATTGTCACGACGGCCTGCATTTGTCCCCAGGTTTCCGGGTGTGAAGTAAACAGCTCTTGAAATGCAACATCAGAGATCCTTATCGAAAAGGAAAAAAAAAAACACCTGCACAACAATTTTATAACACTGCGCTTTAAACAATGACGGTACATGTCCGAGTGAAGGAAGGTATGGGGCAGACAAATTATGTCCCCCCCCCCCCGACCCACTCTGGATGGTAAGGGGGACGGTGGAAGCCGCCTTCCCTTCTGTGCGTGCCCCGCCCCCGTGAGCACGCCTATGAGTTCGAGAGAGTTGCTTGTTGAGCAAGTTGGTAGTACATGGTTGCGCTCGAAGAAAGCCACTAAAACGTCGAAATAGAGCAAAACTGAGAGGCAGAAGCAGAGACAGTGACAGAGCACGCCTATGGTTAGACATATCGTCCGTGTTTAGCACAATAACTTATGAAGACCATGACAAGAAGTGATTGTATGCGTCCCTTCTTGTCCCCGTTCTGCTCTAAACCCGGACGATGGACATTCTTTCTGCGACGGGAATGAACAGAGGCTGACGACGAACGTCGCAGCTCATTTCTAAGCGCAGTGCCTGGTAGCAAAGCTAAACGCGTATGTATGAAAATCGCAATTTAGTAACAGTCCATCGAGAGTCGCTCCACTCGCGGAATGCCTCCAGGGGGACAAGTGAGGAGCGCAGTCGCTCAGGCTTTACGGAGAACTTCCGTGAAGCTTCCTCGTGGCTGGGCCGATAGTAAATACCAAGTTTTCAAAGTGGCCTCACGGTCGAGTGCTTTGCAAGTGAGCACGATCGGCGAGTCAGCGAAGAGGACGAGTTTGGCATGCAAACACTCCCGACGTCAAAAAAGAAAAGAAAACAAAAAAGACACGAGAAACCTTCCTTCTTCCTCGCCTCCCCCCCACCCCTTGCCATCTTCTCTCCCCCGTCCGCCTTACGCTTTGAGCATGGCCGTCGGCAGATTTTGCCTTGGGGGGTGCAAACCCGTGTTGCAACGCGGTTGGAGAGGGGGCAGCGCTTGTGGGCACTGGGAGGGAGGGGGGTGCCCCTTTTGCTTAAGAGCCCTGCCGACGCCCATGGCTTTGAGATTACGCGCAACAGACGCGCTCAGCACTAGAGAATGAAATTTCGCTGGCGCTGCCAGAGTGACGACATCAGGAAAAAAAATGTACTCCACTGAAAGAGAGAGGGAAAGAGACTTGCCATTTTCCTCCTCTCATGAAACTCGCTATTGCTCGAGTCAGGTCACTCGTACCCCGCATTGTTCCCTTTTTAATTTTTGTTTTACATTACGCAAAGCTTTAAACGTGGGTGAAAGTAATAATAAAGCTAGAAATGGTCTCGCGGGTCACAGTTGAGAGAGTTCGGCAGCGGCGGCCGTTGTTTAGAGCGCCGACGACAAAGGACCGCTCTCCGAAACGGCCTCTGGGGAGTGGTATCGCCACGCGGCAGGCACGTGATGTATGGCTCTCCCGAGAGATGGCGCTCTCTCTCTCTCTCTATCTGGCTTGCGTCAGCCAGTGGTGTGGAACTGTATGCCAGGCTTTCGTGCGCACGGGGATCTCTTGTGCAGCGCGTAGACCTTTTTGTAGGATAAATTAGTAGGGGGGGGGGGTCCGGCGGGTGTAACTGGGTATGTGATCTATGCTAGCTCACCAAGCATTGAAATGTTCGGCGTTAGAACAGTTAGAACAAGAGAAGTCGAACTAGTTGGTACGGAATCATCACCAAATAACGAACTGTTAAAACTTGACCTAACGAAACCCGATTTTACGAAGTCCCAGGTATAACGAACAAATTTCCATTCCCTGACATGCGAGTATGGTTCAGTGCAGAGTTGCACGTAATGCGCTACAATTAATTGATTACTTGCAATCAATTATATTTTCGTGTAATTCTGTAATATAATCGATTTTTAGAACTGTAAGGTTCTGGGTAATTCAATTACATTTGTAATTGGTTGCCGGTAATCAATTACTTTTTTTCCCCAAAGTCAGGTTGCAACGAGTCTTACACGGCAGTTCTCGTCCCAAAAAATATGCGACCGCTCAGTAGGGACCCCCCCCCCCCCCCCGTCCTGTTAGGCGGGCGCCCTTACAGAGCCTATTTTCGCAACTTTTTCTAACCTTACTTGCAACGCCTTACCCGAGCGCCAGCAACAGCGAAGTGCGACGCTTCATAGAGGACGTGGACACCAAGGGCGTAGCCAGGGGGGTTTAGGGGGTTCAACCCCCCCGCCCCCCGAAATTTTTTCAGTTTGCTGGCATATATATACACGCGCACATACAAACGCGCGCACGAACATGCGTAAAGTATGGTTGAACCCCCCCCCCCCCCCCGCCCCCGAAAAAAACAGTCGAGTTTCCAGTGCGACTGCAGCGCCAGAACGCAAAGCATAGCGGATAAAAAAAGCAATAATGAGACGGGGTCTGTCAAAATTCAACGCGATGCGCGCGTCTCCCTCCCTGCGCGAGTGCGCGGATTCTGGCCGGGCTACACGGGGGACGCGTGAGCGCGTCTACTTTCTGCGTGCCCCTAACGGCCAATGTCAGCGAACTTGGGACGGGCCAGTGCGAAGAACGCAGCTCCCTCTGGCCAGTGTACGGTGCCTTGGCAATGAAGGGAAACCTACGGGGGCGGAGCGTCTGCACATGTACTGCTACGCGAAGAAGTCCGGTTTGGCGCGCGTCTCGTAACGCCGTGGAAAGCGATGGCTAGCGTTGCATTTCGACGCAAACGCTGCTCAGCGTCTAAGGTACGGGTAAAAGGCGCGACTTTTTCACGCACGCAAAAGCGCAAAGTGATAACGCATAAGGTAAAAGAAATACGAATATCTCGCTTGTGTGCGCTTCGTTCCGTCTCAAAAAGCTACATGTAGAAAATGAAGGAGCATTTTATATATCTCACGCAGAAAATACGGACGCAATTGTGGGACTACATTCATTAGCGGTAGGATACGTGCATTGTGGCTCTGTAGCTTTCCCTGCATTGCCAAGAAAAGTTGTCCGCGAGTATAGCATCGAAGCACTGCGCAGCTATCAGCTGCTGTAGAATGTGTTCCTACGTTATAATAGAGAGTTTGAGAACTGGGGCCCGAAGGATCTTGGGGACCCAAGAAGCTTGCGAGCCGCTAGGGCGCATGCGCAGAACCCAAGCCACTCTTGGGCTCTTGCGCTCGCGTTGACTCGAGACGCAAGAATTGAAAACTAGCGTGGGCCCCGAGGCGTCTTGGGTTACCAGCGAGAAGACACAGACGCAGCGCGGACAACGGCGCAGTATGGCACGCGTCTCGCATGATATTTCGTCACGCGTGGCGCTCCGTGCACTTGACCCAACGCAGCCTGCGTTGGCCCAATTCTCAAACTCTGTTGATCATCCGAATGCAAGAGCAGGATGCCCAACGAAGCTTGGGGGCCCAGCGTCTTGGGTCCCCAATTCTTAAACTCTCTAATATTGCCCTTCGCTCCAGCGCATGCATTGAGAGACTGTTCAGTGTAGCAGTTGACCTCTTAATGAGGAAACATGGAAGAATCAGCGGCAACAACTTTGAAAAACAACTCCTGTTTAAAGTTAACAACGTGTACCACTATACCACATATGTCACAGTAAGCCTTCCAGCCATCACGCAAGCCTCCAGCCTTCTCTCTACCAAGCCACAGTTTGTCGTTATAGTTTGAGTAAACTTGTGTTGTTGTGTTACGGCAATAATATTTTGAGGAAAGATAGCGCAACAGTAATCGATTACACTTCTGTAATTGCTCAGTTACTTTTCTGGCGCTGTAATTGACCGCAGTAATCAATTACATGTTGAAGAAACTGGTGGGAAGAAAGTAAGATAAATAAAGAAGAGGGAAGAAAGCACTGTCAGGGTACATGTGCGCCTATCCATTGCACGCCTACAAGCGGTCGCTTAAACCGGTCGGTTTTAAAAACACCAGCATTGCTCGCGCCGCTTTGCTCGCCTGCGACGCGTGGAGCCACGATCCGAGGATCTTCTCTTCGGAAAACGGTCTGTCGTCTAGCTTGTTCAGCGCATTGCGTAGAACGTTTCGTTCGTTCACAGAACGTTCGCACAAACACAATAGATGTTTTATCGTTTCGTCACTATTTCACGAGTCGCATCTGGAGGTGTCTGCCATTCCTATGCGAAAAGAGTACGCCTTCGTGAAAGCTCCTCCTAACCACATGCGGTACAGTAAAGTTGCATCACGGCGGGAGAGGTGCGATGGAACTTGAAGCTTCCTCGGTCGGTCTATAGTTTATGTAGGCGACGGTTCCACACACTGGGGTCACTGAACCAAGTTTGCGACATTGTGTCAGCGAAGGCCCTTGCAGCGTCTGTCCTCGACAAGGGTATTGGGGCTGTCTGGGCAGCCTCGTGGGCGGACTGGGCAGCATCATGAGCGAAGTTGTTACAGACAATGCCCCAATGTCCCGGCAGCCATTGGAACACAACGCCATGTCACTTCGATAAAGCTTGGTGAAGACCTTCTCTCATTTCGTTCACTAACTGCTCGCGCACCCTTCGCCGTAACGCTGATTGCAGACTCTGAAGGGATGCCTTAGAGTCGCAAAAGACAGCCCAGTTTTGAGGCTGGGCTTCTGCGATATAAAGGATAGCAGCACGTAAGGCGGCAAGCTCCGCTGCTGTTGATGTCGTCGTGTGGGACACCCTGAACTTGACAGTCACTCCACAGCTCCACAGGTGCTGCTGTTATTCCGGTCTGCCAATAAGCGAAGGATAACTTATGCAGCGAGGCCCCTCCCGTCCCATATGGAAGGCCTCGACTCTGCGTAGAGCCCTTGTACATGTACATTAACCCAAGAAAAATGGCTTACAACCATAGGCGTGCTCAGGGTTCCCATTCAGGGGGGAGGGGAGGGGGGCGAAGGTTTATCACGGTGCCTCCCCTCCGTATTAAGTCAATCTGTGGGGCAGACTTTGCGCCCCCCTCTTCTTAGGTGACTAGGGGGGGCGGCCACCCCCTGCCCCCCTCTGCGCACGCCTATGCTTACAACTACGTTCCTTGCACTTCTTGCAGTGCAATGCCAGATGCGTAACGGCCTGCCAACCAAAGAACTGTTGTGCTCCCGTAGACTTTTAAGGCATTTTCCTGTTCGCCCGCTCTATACTTTCCCGCAAGACGAATGGAGCCAATAAACTAAACCGAATGGAGCCGATAAAGAAGAGGGCCGGGAAGGAGGTTAGAAGCGGAACTAGTTGTGCTCATTGAGGGATAAAAAAAATCCGTCATTGTTATTACCGTAATTAGAAAGTGCGCTTATGCATGGTTCGTTACAGCCATGCACGGTACTCACGGATTCAAACGGAAAAATTTGGAGCTAATTCATGCACGTATTTTTGTTTCCAGCGTTTGTTTCATGAGGGATTCCTCCCATTGCACTATCTTGATTGCTGTAGAGGCGTTAAGAGCTGGGCACAACCAGGGCATCTTATCAAAAGGGCATGAGTCATGACCACATTTGTGGTACGACTGTGAGTGGTCAGGGTCTGTCCTATCAAGTTCGTATCCCGCTCTTATATACCATGAACCTTTCGTTTCTATTGCAGAGACATCGCTGGCAGACAGCCACAGTAAAAACCTTCCGTAGCCGTGATGCTTGCCATAAAGTCTATGTGCGATAACATATTATCGCGCCCCGCGCATGGTACGCGGTGTAATAGAAGCAAACCATGCGAGTCACTGGTTACGCTACTAAAGATGGGCAGACTTGATGCCTTCATGTAGTAGTAGTAGTAGTAGTAGTAGTAGTAGTAGTAGTAGTAGTAGTAGTAGTAGTAGTAGTAGTAGTAATAGACTTTTATTCAGCCAAATTCATAGGCGGAGCATTTCGACCGCCTGCGCGATCAGTCGACGCTGTTCTTCTTCCCCTTCGGCGCCAATGCAGTCGAGCCAGGTGGTGATGGAAAGGAAAGAGGGAGGATAGGAGCTGGATTGCTGAGCAGTTGGGCAGTAGTATGTAGTATGCGAGTGGTATTCGTCAGCAGCCAGCTCGTAAAGAGATCGCGTGCTACGTGACGCTAGCCGGCAAAAGGAGTGCTCCACCCTCGCCGTCATGGCTACGAGCGGCGCTGGTTAATTAATAATCCCAGGTTTACATGCACAGAAATACCCAATAAAGCGGAGGGGAGGACGACCGCCACCGTAGCTCAATTAGTCGCGTTATCCGATGGTTGTAGGTTCGGCCCCTGTCGGCTGCATGTTGTCTTTTCGTGCACATTAACTTCTTCAAGTTTATATCATAATTACAACACTAGAGTTAAACAGCACAAATAATATCCGCTATTCAGTGCTTGGCTACATTGTCTGACGGTTTCATTAGCTTACAATTCTGACTTGTGAAGTAACCCACGTGTTAATTCCGAAGCCAGTTTCCTAACCGCCCTACCAAGGACTCAACCCTACCAAGGACTCGTCGTGCGACTTAACCCGCATGTGAGCGCTTGCGATACCACTTTCCTACCACACTTAGTCGACGCTTGCGCCCTGGGGGTAATTACGTCACGGGAACGACGGTGAGGATGATGTTGAGGGAGATGGCTTGGACTACGATACCGTATTGGTTGGCGCTTCGCCTCTTTCCGCTGTGCGACTTGTGTACGTACAGAGCTGCAAACAGATGTTCTGGCGTAACATACATTAAGGCGAAAGCCTTAGATGCCTCATCAAACACGAAAACTGACCGTCGGTGTCAACGCGAAGGGATGCAAATAAATCATCATCATGCGATGACATCATCATGACGAAACAGATCGGCAGAACTCGTAACGTCACTACGAGGTCTCGGCAGAACTATGACGTCACATAACGTGACGTCACACGATGATGTCATAACCCGACATGGTCGCTTCGTGAAGTGTGGGCCAATCTGGGATGGCAGTGGTGCCAAATACCGTGAGCTGCAGCAAGCTGTGATGCTTGCGGTCCTGGCGGCAGTGCAAAACTACGTTAGGCGCAGAAGGTTTTTGAGAAAGGGGGATGGATCGACGCAATCGCTTGAGAAGAAAAAGAAGAAGAAAAAGCAGAAGGCTTTCAAATTCGAATCGTCTTAGCCGAATTCATAAGGGACCGTGATATTTGTGACGCGATATATTTATTTACACATGTGACACTGACACAGACGTAACAACTTCCAAGCGTTTTTATAAATGCTCAACAATATTGGCATTACGTCTTTCTTTATGGTTCCTTAAAGGGACACTAAAAGCAAATATTAAGTCGACGTTGATTGTTCAAATAGCGGTCCAGAAACCTCGTAGTGCTGCTTTTGTGCCAAGGAAGTGCTTCTTTTGAAATAAAATCACCTTTTAGTGGTACGCATCGCGTTAGCGCACTTCAAATCACCCGCCTGAAAACGGTCTTCCTCACGTCACTGTTGCCGTGCCCAACGTTGTCCGCCTTTACTGCGCGGCGGCGTGCACTGGCGGCGTGCACCATTCGGGCATCCGGCAACATCACATGCATGCGGCATTTTGTCGAACTTTCTGTCAGAGCGACTTTCACGAGCGCGAAAACACACGCGGCAATACGCGATACCGAAACCACCACTGAGACGCGACCGTGTGAGCGAAGCAGTGCGCCGGGCGACGCGCAGTTTGGCGAAAACGAAACCTTTGAACCACGTGCGCCGTTCCCCTTGGCAACGCCAAAGAGGTTCTTTTTTCCATGAATCAAACAAAAACGAACAAGCAGAATTTATTACGTCTCTTGATGCACGGAAGGTTCTTTTTTTTTATTGCAGCTAGTTTGATTACGGGTGATTAATTATAGTCGGACTCTCTCACGTCATCAAGATCATTTCCAAAATGTCCCGCTCGTGGCGCTCATCGTGTGATACATTTAGCTTAATTTCTCGGTAAGTAGTGCACTGCTGTTGATAATATTGCCGTTTAAGACGTTGTCATACATTCAGCTTTCACTTTGACATAAATTGTTATTTGCCTGTAGTGTCCCTATAAAATACATATTTATTTATTTAGTTATTTATTTATAGGTAGTGCGATCTGGTACAAGATTTTAGCAGCGTGGGTATACATGAATACGCAAAAGCACTTAAGCACATACAAGTTCGTAGCAATTGCAGGCATTCTTCAAACATCTGTAACGAATTCTTTAAACACTGGTAGTGAACACGTAAAAATATGCAAAGACAAATTGATAACATTTTCAGGTGTTTTTCAAACATTGCTATGGACTTTTCGGTAACAATTCCGGTATTTATTTATTTATTTATTTATTTATTTATTTATTTATTTTATTTAATATACCTCAAAGGCCCCCCAACAGAGGGCTTTACATGAGGGTGTGGGCAAACAACGTAGGGTTAATAAAACAATGATTCTATGGCATTTCTAAAGTTATCCGTGTTGAAATGACGGATGACACTTGGGGGAAGATCGTTCCAGTCCCTGGCTGCCTGGGCGAAAAAGGAGTGATGGTGGGCTGTGGTGCAAGCAGGGGGTGGGTAGACGGCCTTGAGGTGACTTGTGCGGGCTGAAGTGCGATGGGCTGATTGAATGGGAGAGTTATAATGAAGCGTATGATACATTTTGTCATACAATGATAGTCTAGAAATCTTACGGCGTAGTTGAATGTTAGGTAGACCTGCTTTTCTTTTAAGTTAGTAACACTGGTGTGATATGAGTAATCCGAGTAGATGAATCTAAATGCGCGGTCTTTTGCTGTCCTAGGAAATAAAGAACACCTAACAGTTATTCCTTGCGTTCAAGGGAACTACTGTGATTGTACGCCTTTCTCTCTTTGATAACCCTATGAACAAGTAAAAAGTATCCTGATGAGTAAGTAAAAAAAATGGGAGTGTCAACGTTATAATGGCATTCTGATGAGCAAGCGAAAAAATGGAAGTATTAACGTTTAATGGCGTTAACAGGTTTAAGAGATCTGCACTTCATTACCATGAATATTCCACAAAGTAATTATTCCATTTTTTTCTTACTAAAAAGTTACATTATTACTTTCTGTATTCATCGCTGCTACCGCTCGATTCATGGAATTTATACTGTAGCGGGCTTCTGAGAAAATATTACTGGTGCCACCTCTTTATAAGCTGGGCCTGGAAACAACACAGCTTATTTTTTTCGTTTGTGCCCTCTACTCCGGGATGCAGCCACGTGGAGGTTAGCTCCGCCATGGAAGAGTTCCTCACAGAGTCTAAAAGAATGCCTTAGGAAATTTGTCGGCTCTAAATATTTTGTTAAGGTGTTTATTTGACGGCACTCAGCGGCAATACGCAGTGGCGACAGTCAAGGCAAAAGGACGGACTCTGAGCGCGAGCGGCGTTATTTCAGGAAGGAGCCGAAGAGGAAGACAAACTAAAGCGACGGGAGAGCGCAACCCTTACACAGTACCAAGGCTTGGCCACGATTTCATTACTGGTGATTTGCAATTAACATTTATTCGTTCTTTAAATATATAAGGCCAGTAAAATTAACCTGGAGAAACTAATGAACTAATCGCTTTAATTTCGCCAGTTCACTGGGTAGCAATCATTCCAGGAACATCATCATTATCAAAGACAACTTCACGTAGGTGACGAAGAAGACGAAGAACCGCACCGCCGGGCACCAGCTAGACGAAAAGAGCTGAGGCGTTTGGAACTGCGGTCAAGAAATTCCGGCCCAAGAAGGTCAGGTCTCCCAAGATGGACCAGTTATGGGACCTCGATGCTGCAGTGGACGCGTTCGTGGTACAAGCGATGGAAGCTATTGTTGAAGCGCTAGTAATTCCTCCACCCCAGCAGCCCCCACCCATTGCCCCTACCTACCAGCAAGCCATCGGAGACAGCCATCTATCGGCCTCGCAAATGTCCAGGAAAAGACGCCGCGCTGACGACCCTACCAAGAGCCAATTGGTAGTCATGAAAACACCTCCCAGATGGGATTGCGTGCAGCTGATGCCGGTCGAAAAGAACATTTACCTAGAGCACTTTACTACTGCGCTGCGGCCCGAGGCAGATGTCAACGCGTATCGCCTTGACAACCATATCACCGTCAGTGGGGTAGGCATACCCAAGCCGATGCTAAGCATAGAAGAGGCCAAGCTGCCGGCCTGCTTAACTGATTGGATGCGTGCAAGAAACCGTGGTTCGCTCACAAGCATAGAAGCTCAGTGTTGGCCCGTGGCACTCAGCGGCAGAGACCTCAATGTAGTAGTCGAAGCACCTCAGGAAATAAAGGCGGTCGCCTACCTCGTCCCTGCCGTGCTGCACGTAATGAGCCAGCCTCCATTGCAGTCCAGTGATGGGCCTGTCGTTCTAGTCCTCGTTGCGACCAGTGAGATGGCTCGGCAAGTACACCAAGTAGCCTGCGACATCCAAGAGCACACGAAAGTTAGAGCGGTCCTCCTGTCTTCTCGCGCACCCAAGGAACTGCAGCTCCAAGACCTCAAGAAGCGTCCTCAGATATGTATCACGACACCTGGTCGCTTGCTCACCTTCTTGAAAGAAGGACTGCTGGATCTCTATCGTTGCACGTACGTGGTGTTAGATGGACTCGACCGTATGGTGGATATTGGGCCTGAGGACCTAGTAAAGACCATTGTAGAGTGGATGCGTCCCGACCATCAGACGCAAATATGGCTCAGCTCACGAACCCAGAAGGTGCGTATTCTCTGCGAGTACCTGTTGGATGACTACGTCCAGGTCAACATCGAGGTACCGGCTGCGTCTCGTGACCAGGCTGTCAGGCATATCGTCGTCGTCTCTGAAGAAGCAGAGAAAAAGGATAGACTCATCGTGCTTCTTCAGGACATTGTCAACGTGGCGCGTAACAAGGTCATCGTTTTCGTTGAAACGAAAGAGAGAGTGGACGACCTCATGGGTTTGTTGTTGGTTCGCAGATTGACCGTATTAGGTGTCCACGGCAAGATGAAGGAAAAGGAGAAGGACTGGGCGCTCGATTCGTTTGCGTCTGGCGGGCCAAGCGTCCTCGTGACTACAGACATGGGCGCACGAAAGCTGGACACGGCCAATGAGGCACGCTTCGTGGTCAACTACGACTGTCCCAGGTGTTCGGAGGCGTACGCAAGGCGTATCGTCCACGCTTCGAACTCTCCTTCTCAAAGCGCGGTGGTGTACACAATGTTCGCGCACCAGGAGAGACGCCACGCCGCGAACCTTGTGTCCATTCTACGGGACGATAAGCAACCGGTTCCAGTCGAGCTGGAGGAGCTTGCCAAAGAAAACGCGCGGGATCGCAGATCAGGAGCTGACCGCGGGAACAAGCGACCTCGGCTGTGAGGACACGGGTCCTATAGACACTTCGGAGTGGAGAAGCTAGGATGAATAATTGCACGAATTCTCTGCGTTGTTTGTGAAAATTTTGCGTGCTCTGGTGGCTGCTGCAGCCTTCAAAGCGAATAACGCGACTTCTTGCTCGCTAGTAAATTAAAACTTTTGTGCTGAGCTCCACAGTTTCACATGCGTAGCTCGCATCGTCTGATCAACCACGTATTTGCCGCTTTGAACATCTAAAGGGACGTGCAAACGCTCGTCACTTTGGATGACGAACGCTCGGTGACGTGCGAACGCCCATCGATTAAACATGAAAATGAATGTACATTTCATTTACAAAATCGCAGATCGAGCTTTTGTTTGACATTCAGTGATTTGTTTACTTGCTTAAGTTTCAAATTTTGTTCATTCTATTACTGAACCATTTGAATGCAGGATATGTATTAGCCAGCGCATACAAGTACGTTCATTACCATTGCCATGCAATTAGTCTGAATGTAACACGGACGGTATATAACACCTTTCGAGAATCTTTGGAGAAGTATGAGAAGTAGGAAATAGTGCTAAACGAATCCAACGTAAATAAATCACGCCGCGTGAGGGTATTAAACAACACGCATAACGATAAGGCACTTACACAGAATATACCAAACGTGCTTACAGTTGCTGATAGATGAGAGCCGGGTTGACGTCTTGTAGTTATTATCCGAAATTTTATCTGTTCGATAGAGACAGTAGTGTGTTCCAGCAGTACCAAATTAGTATATGGTAACTGCGAAAACGCCATACCGTCGTGGTTGGTACGTACTTGCTCAGTCTGCAACCCCTGTTAGGCACTTTAATAATCTCATCACGTTCCCGTACGCATGAGCAATTCGCGCGGCTTAAAAGCTAGAATCCGCGATGTGAGTGCCACGCAGTTGCTGTGGGCTTGCGTGGGCCTACAATTAAGCCGTCTTCGCCACTTCCGTGCAACGGGGCTCAGGGTTGGCCGACCATCCGATCTCGACCGCTGGATCCCTGGACCTTACCACCGTTCACTATTAAGCTTTATACCCGAAGCAAATTTTCGTGTGTCTTTTTGGTACGACCAGTTACTATGCCTAAGGGCATGCTTTCGTAATAAATATAAAGCTTTAAAAAGCGACGTTCCAACCACGTTGGTGAGGCATTGTACCTACGGGACAGTAAGCAGGCGCTGCTAAAACACTCTGGTATTAAAAGTTTCGTGAAACATCCGAAGCGGGAGCCGCACGCCCGGAATCTACATCCCGCTAAGCAACGTCCTCTGACAGATCCCCACCACTCGCTTAGCTTGCACGCGCGCATTGACAGTCGGAAAATGGTTCATAGGTAGTTTCCAGACCTGCCGAGACATTGTTTTTGTGGTAGCTTCTATGGATGCCCTCGTCCCTGATGAAACTGCAAACCTGCTCCTCTGATCTGTCGAGTAATCCCCGCGTGCTCGATGGCCAGAAAATTACCACGTGCCCGTCACGCGGTTAGTGCATGCATGCCACGAGACTTTCATTCCGGTTTGATGACATATCAATTGTTGGTACGTTCACTGCGAAAATTTGCCGTCGCCCTGATGCTTGTTGCAAGGTTCATGTTCGACAACATCTTATCGCGTAGCGCTCGGCTACGCTGTGGGGCCGAAGGAAACCGCTCGAGTGTCATAGATCACACCGTTGACTTCAGGGATTATTAGTTCCAGAGCCAGCCTCTAACCTTCGTACCACGGACGTTCCTGACGTCGTGCGACTTGCCCGTATGTGAGCGTCTGTCATGTCACATCGCGATCGGCATTGTGAATAGGAACTTACGCCCCGGGGAGTGATTCCGTCACGGAAATGAGGATAAGAATGAAGTTGAGGGATATCGCGCGGGCCAAGGCACCATCTTGGTTGACGATACGCCTGTTTCCGCTGTGCACCATGCGTACACAGCTCTAAAGATAAATTCTGCCGTAACATTTATTTAAGTGCAGCGAAGGCGAAAAAGGAAACGGAGAGGAAAGCGCTAGAAGCTTCCCTAGTGACTTCAGCACAAGGTTTCTGTAATATTAACTTCAGTGCCGCCACATATTCATTGCGACATGTGGCAAGCACAGGCTTAGCAACTTTCCAGGTATTTTTTAAAAATGTCAAGAAAAAGATTGGCAGCACAGTACTCACGAATTGAAACGCGACGTCATTTTTTAGTATAACAACCTTTATGAGCATTTGTTCTTCATTACCCTGCCATGTCGCTGCGAATCTGGCTACTAATGGCAACGGTAGCGGCAACGCCGTAGTCAGGGGCTGGCACACTGGGCCGGAGCCCTCCCCCCTCTACGAATTTTTTTTCTGTCATGGGATAGAGTGCACGAAATGACAAAAAATGACAAAATGACGTCTGATATGACGCGAACTGTATAGAGACGCTGGAAACAAAAGTACGTGAGTTACTAGCCCTAAATTTTCGCGTTTCCATACGTGTTTACTGTGCGTGTTCTTTCATATACCCCTAATAAATATATCAGCACGCACATTTAAGACAGCTAATGTTTATTACATTGAATAATACTACACGCATCCGCCCCACAAGTGAGCGATATCTTACACGTCGCATGCTTGAAGCCGTACCACTCTCCCGGTGACGTTGACATCTAGACGCACCTAGATGGCGCCTTTGCCGCCGGGTATAGTGCTACATGCTTATTCCCAGTCTCTCGGACCATGCGCGTGTGCGCCCAACGAAGAGGACAACGAGCTGCCAACGCTCGGTCTCTGAGCTGAACTGGTGAGTGAGTGAGTGAGTGAGTGAGTGAGTGAGTGAGTGAGTGAGTGAGTGAGTGAGTGAGTGAGTGAGTGATGAGTGATGAGTGAGTGAGTGAGAACTTTATTGTGGTCCAAAAGTGGCAGAAGCTGAACGAGAATGGAGGTCCCGCTAGCTCAGCCAGGTGGCTCCACCAAGGAAGGTGCTGGAAGCTGGAGCCTCTCGGCGATGTCCCGGGCCCTCTGGACTGCCAGGAGTTGGTTGTTAAGTTCCATGCTGCGCATGCCAGCCTCCCAGGAGTGTTTAATTGTCTGATAATCCTGACCCCGAATTAAAGGGGCACAGCCAGAGCATATGTTCGAAATGGCAGTGCTCGTGATTACAGTGCTGACAGTGAGGTGAAAAGTCTGGATCGATTCTGTTTAGCATGGCTGGAGTGATGTACGTTTTTGTCTGTAGTTGTCGTAGTGTGACCGCTTGCGCTTTATTCAATTTAGGGTGTGGAGGGGGGAAGAGCCTGCGCCCTAGTTTGTGAGCTGAGGTGATCTGCAACCGGTGTTGTAAATACACCTTGTACGTAGTTTACTGAACAAGCACCTCGTCATTCATGTAACAACATTCAGGAAAATAATTATTGCAACATTTTTATTTCATCAAATTCATCATTACTTTCGATATCTATCGCTTCCACCACTCGGTTCAGGGACTATATACGCTAGCGGGTTTCTGAGAAAAATTCTACTAATGCCACCTCTTCAAAATCAGACCTCGAATTTACAGACCTTGTTATTGTTTCCTTCGGACCCTCGACTCTGGGATACAGCGACAGGGAGGTTTGCTTCGCCATTGAAGGGTTTCTCATAAGGCATAAAAGAATGCCTTGCCAACATTTGTCGGCTTCAAATATCATTTAACTATATCAGGCTATTAATGCTAACTTTAAGAACTAATAAACTAATCGACTTAATTCTTGGCCAATTCCATGCACTGGGTAGCAATCGTCCCAGGAGCATCATCACCATCAAAAGACACCTTCACGGAGGTGACGAAGAAGACAAAGAACCGCACCGCCAGGCTATATATTACAAAGAAGAAGACTTCTTGAAACTCCGTGTGCTAAGCTGGGGACAATCTTAACAATAGACGCTATTCTCACCTTCGGTGCTTCGGATTTGGGCGTCAGCCACAGGAATGTTTTTGATGCTGTTAGTGCTTTCCTTCATGAAACAAAACGAATGCGTTTTTAAATTCCTAATTGCAAACGTGTTCCGATAGTAACAATGAATCAATAAGAAAAAAAAATTCAATAAAAAGAATAAGACTTTCGGTAACACATTAATTTCATTATTCTAATTTCTAGTTAAGATGAGAAGTCCGGGCTGAATGTACAAATAATTATTGCACTCGTTCTTTTTTATGTCTGCTTGTCTTTCGTGTTAACTCACTAGTTATAACTTTAAATCTCATATCTACAATTCTTGGCCAATCCCCCAGTGTGGGTATGAGCCATGTGTAGAGGCACATCATCATCATCATCACCAGGCAGCTGCTAGACGGCGAGAGCTCAGGCGTTGGGGGCTGTGGTCAACAAATTCCGGCCCAAGAAGGTCAGGTCTCCCAAGATGGACCTGCTCTGGGAACTCGATGCTGCGCTGGAAGCCTTCGTGGTGCAACCGATGCAAGCTATGCTTGGCGCGCTAGCCATTCCTGGTCCGCCAGCCTTTCCTATCGAAGAGGTGGACGTCATGCCCCAGCAGCCCCCAGCTATTGCCCCCGCCTACCAGCAAGCCATCGGAGATAGCCAGCTATCTGCCTCGACGATGCGCAGGAGAAGACGCCGCAATGACGCCACCACAAAGAGCCAACGGGGAGTCGAGAAAACACCTCCCACATGGGATTGCGTGCAGCTGATGCCGGTCGAAAAGAACATTTACCGAGAGCACGCCACAACTGCGCAGCGGCCCGAGGCAGACGTGAACGCGTATCGCCTTGAAAACGATATCGATATTAGTGGACGAGGCATACCCAAGCCGATGCTAAGCGTAGAAGAGGCCAACCTGCCGGCCTGCTTAACTGAGTGGATGCGTGCGAGGAACCGTTCCCTCACGCATATAGAAGCTCAGTGTTGGCCTGTGGCACTGAGCGGCAGAGACCTCAAGGTAGTTTCAAGCTCCTTCGGAAGTAAAGGCGGTCGCCTACCTCGTCCCTGCCGCGCTACACGTACTGAACCAACCTCCGTTGCAGTCGAGCGATGGGCCCATTGCTCTTGTCCTTACTGCGACTCGTGAGATGGCTCGGCAAGTCCACCAAGTAGCCTGCGATATCCAGGAGTGCACAAAAGTTGGAGTGGCGTTGCTCTCATGCCACGCGCCGAAAGACTTTCAGCTCGAAGACCTCAAGAAGCGTCCTCAGATCTGCATCGCAACACCTGCTCGCTTGCTGACCTTCTTGAAAGAAGGCTTGCTGAACCTCTGCCGCTGCACGTACGTGGTTTTAGATGGAGTCGACCTTATGGTTGATATGATGATTGAAGACCAAATACATGCCGTCGTAGAGTGGATCCGTCCTGACCACCAGACGCAAGTATGGCTCAACTCACGAACCCAGAAGGCGCATGTGCTCTGC
This sequence comes from Rhipicephalus sanguineus, assembly GCF_013339695.2. Lineage (NCBI taxonomy): Eukaryota > Metazoa > Arthropoda > Arachnida > Ixodida > Ixodidae > Rhipicephalus > Rhipicephalus sanguineus. The sequence goes on along the minus strand of NC_051184.2, from coordinate 63,084,458 downwards.
GAGTACCTGCTGGAAGACTACGTTCTAGTCAGCATCGCGGCACAGTCGGTGCCTCGTGACCAAGCCATCAGACAGATCGTCGTCGTCTGTGACGAAGCAGAGAAAAACGATCGTCTCCTCGCGCTTCTGGAGGAAATCCTCGACGAGGTGCATCGCAAAGCCGTCGTTTTTGTTGAAACAAAAGAGAAGGTGGACGACCTTATGGGTATGTTGCTGCATCGACAATGGCCCGTATTCGGCGTCCACGGCAAAAAGACGGAAAAGGAGAAGGACTGGGCCTTGTCGTCGTTTGTCTCCGGCGGGCTACGCGTCCTCGTGACGATAGACATGGGCACACGAAGAATGGATGCGGCCGATGACGTGCGCTTCGTGGTCAACTACGACTGTCCCAAGTGTTCGGAGGCGTACGCGAGGCGGCTCGTTCACGCATCGCACTCACGTACTCAAAGCGGGGCGGTGTACACCTTGTTCGCGCACCAGGAGAGACGTCACGCCGCGGACCTTGTGTCCATTCTGCGCGATGCTAAGCAGCCGATTCCGGCCGAGCTGGAGGAGCTTGTCAAGGAAGCCTCACGTGACCGCATATCAGCAGCTGACCGTAGGAGGAAGCGACCTCGGCTTTAATATGGACGGGACTGGTCATAGGTGGTTGCTGACAAGCTTGAATTAATCGCATGAACACTCTTCGATGTCTGTGAAAAATGGTGTGGCAGATGGTGCCTTAATGGAAATTGACGCAACTTTTTGCTCATTAGTAAATTATCGATCAGATGGATTATTCTCCAATATAGATCCTTCTTCGCTCTACAGCATCGCAAGTCGTGCTTTTTTTGACGTGAGAGCGGGTTTTGGTAATATAGTAGGGTTTGAATTGTACTTCATGTGGAACAAACGAGCGCTATCGAACAGGCACATAGACAAGAGGCACACAGGACAGGCGCTCATTCTGTCCTGTGTGCCTCTTGTCTATGTCCCTGTTCAATAGCGTTCGTTTGTTCCCCATGAAGTATGAACCAACTTGCCCAAACACAAGTCTTGTTTGAATTGTAGTATGTACCATTGTGACAAAGACGGTTTATATATAATCCTTAGAAGCGCGCACGCACGCACACACGCACGCACACATTCTTGTACACTGGTATGCGACCATAATCGTTTTTGTGGTTGTGATGACCGTCGAGATAAGTGTTGTAAACTTGATAGTCATCAAATGAATATTCTTATTTCGAAAAAACAGAAGAGCCTTAGATGTACCCTGTTTCATTTGCTTATCACTGCGCTATTTGCGTTGATTGCATCGATGACTTCACACGTGTCACAAATACATATGAGGAGGTTACTCGGTAATTGTGTGCGCGAAGCTGACAAGAATTTGTTCTTTTTTAAATTGTCGGCTTTTAGTTCTAAGGCAGTCAAAGAGAGAAGAAACGGGTAAGGAACGAAATGAACGTTGAAGAGGTCAGTCTATGCAGCCTACTTCCGAGGCGGGTTTGCAATGAAAAAAAAAATGGAGAAGAAGGCATAAAGAAAAAAAAGTAATACATCAATAAATTAAGACTATGTAGCTAACAAGAGATCGATAGGGGTTTCTTATGACATCGAAATACGATAACGCTGTAAAAGAAACGGGCAGAGATAAGATAGAATATTCGGCGCGAACTCCCAGGTGTTATCCAGGAACCGTACTTGAAGAAAATGTATCGGGACAGCAATATGCTGTAACGGCAGCGCTTTCACGCAGTGATCTTGCAACGTTAGGAACAATTCGTGTGTTCAATATATGTAGAACGATTGAGGGACGACGTCTGCTAAAACGCAACCCATTAATTGAAATGACAACTGCCGCATGTTCGGTGGGCCTTGCATCTGGCTCCGTATATTGTGATTCTGTACATACCTCTGATACGATGCGCTAAAATCGTTTTAGCGAAGCAAGGTAGTTGTTGCAGGGTAGTTGTGGAGTTTTGGTGTATTTCATTGTCCCGTAGCAATGTGATGGTATACCTACAGGTGAGATTTTACGTTAGTATACACCTCCGAATCAAGACCCAAGATCGTTAGGATGGGAGAAAGGGGATATAATTGAAAAAAAAAAGAATACGAAAGGACTTGTTCAGTGTCAATTATTAAGGCAAAAGCCTTGGGTGCCTCATCAAACACGAAAAGTGACCGCCGGCGACGTCGGCGTCAATACAAGTGATGCAATAAATCATGATCACGTGATGGCGTGATGACGTCACCCTAGGACGTCACCATCACGTCACAGGTCGTAAAAATTTGTGGCGTCGTTACGATGTCTAGTAACGTGACGTCAAGTGATGACACGATCACATGGCGTCGTCGCTTGGTGAAAGGTGCGCCGATCCCGGAGGCACCCCAATACCACGTGAGGTGCAGAAAGTTTCTAATGCCTCCGATCCCCGAGGCAATGAAAGAGCGTGTTTGGTGCGAAAAGCTTTCGAGCGGGGGAATCAATACGATAGACTAAGAGGAGAGAGAAAGAACTTCGTAAGCATAAGAATAAGAAGGAGAAGATGGCTTCCACCTTCGAATCATCTTAGGCAAATGCATTAGGGACCGTATGAGGCTTGTGGCTGACAGGTTGGTAACACAATCATACGCACTTGTATGAATGTGCTTCTTATAGTTACAACATGCGACTCGATGGTTACGAGAGGTAGTCAAAAGTAGTCGAGCCAAACCATGCCATTGCTCTTCCCGACGGCACCGGACACGTAGACTGAATCGTCCGCCTCCATGTTCTTGTGGTTGATGCCGAAGACGGTAACGCCCTGATTTGCGTGCCAGAGAAATTCTTCAGGAAAGCGTGGCCGTTGTCCACGCTTTCCCGAACGAACGTGCTCGTACCGTGGGATGTTCTTTAAAGGTACTCTATTGCACATGGTGAGGTACGCGCCTGTGACGTAGTGGTTGGAATGGTCGGGTTTCGGCCCTGGAAACACAGAATTCACACTTAAGATTTTGCGTTTTTTTATCGGGGGTGGATGCACGCTGTGCTGACTTCAGTCGCGAGTGTCTGTGACGTCACTGGCGACGGGCGTAGAAGCGTAGCTGCGCGGGCAGCTGTCACATAAACGTCGCGAAACCCACAACGTCACCGGCCAGATACATCGGCAAACCGAAACACGGTGCGCTAGGTAAAGAAGTGCTAAACGCATTACAAATAAAAAAAAGCAGCTGTCGTGCGATGAAGCGACCTCCAGGCCCGTTTTTATATTCGTTGTACAGTGCTCACGAATTGATGCGCAACATCAAAACTTTTAGTATAACAACTGGTTTGCGCCATTCTTCGAGATAACCACGTCGTGTCTGTGTGAATATGGCCGCTAAACGTAATGTTGGCTCTGATAAAGCATTCGACTCGAATTTACACCTACATGGCCCGAGCTGAAGGCGGCGGAAGCGAAAGTACCTGCCTTGATTAACCCTAAGTTGTCGCGTTTCCATCTGTGATTACAGTTTGAATCACACTTAGAGCGGTCGAGCGCGTGGCTTCGGATGCTAGCGCCGTCCGCAGCTGTTACATCGCGTTAGCTACAAGCTTCCTTTCTTGCTTGTATTATAGCACCAAGACGCAGCATGCGGTACGACTACGTTTGGTATGTTTACGGCGTCGGTCTCTGCATATTTTTGCGAAAAACGGCGGGAGAAGCGGTCGAAAGGGCACTATAGACAAGTGGATTCACACTGTATTGTGTGCGCTCCGCCAGACATTTCTAACATGCCGGTTCGTAGGGGAGCCCACAGTACGAATTCATACCCGTGGGTTTCTTTTTTTTTTTCCTTAGCTTTTTACCGCTCCGCCATAGCTGCAACCACGTGTTCGTCCCAAGGAGGCTTAAAAAGAACTGGTTGGTCCTCGCATACCGACGGACAACGTTACCGACGTCTTTTGGGCAGCACTGCGCCTGGAAAAGTTCAATCGTCATGACGGCCAAGCGATAAGACTGAGTTTCTAGCGATCGCGCCTCGCTTGCCGCTTCCGTGTCTACGCCTTCAGACGCACCATGGTTACAACCGTTCGTTTTCTTATCACACGAATCACGTTCGCTAGATGCCGCGCTCCGCACCCTGAAACCCACGCAACTTTGACGCCGGCTGTCCAAGCGCCGGCACTTCTTTTCGCACTTGTCCCAGTTGGTGCCTCGCGTTTCGCTTGTTCGCGCTCACTACGGCAGTCGTTTGCAGGGCTAATTTCGCAAAATGTGATCGCTGTGCGCGTTGCGGGTGGACTTACCATGCAAAGGCAAGTGAGCGTCGCATACCAGGATGTTTAGGAACCGATGTAACGAAGAAGAAAAGGAAGAAGCGGCAGAAGTTTTCGTTCGCCAAAATCATCCGTGACCGGCATGAGCCATCGTCTGTGAACAAGGACGAGGTGCGAGTTCTCGAAAGAAAACGGATCATCGGGAGCTTCTTCGAAGAATTGCTCTCCAATATTTCATGCACGAAGGTATGAAAGTCTTCTGATGTTATATTACTGTTGCGCGCCTCGTGCCCGCGTTACGCGGGATTACCTGACACACATACATCTGTAAACGTGGCTCTGGATAACGCGCGTGCCTTGAACGCATCGCCGATGGTAATTGGATCAGCTAGTCCTGATCGTCGCAGTTATTGCCTAATAATCGCGCGCGCTTAAGAGGGAAGAAAGGTTGGAACACTTTGACCTTGGTGCAATGGGATCCAGAGGTGGGTGTCTTTAAATGACTTAGGTTTTAATTGTTTGGTTTCCTTGGTTGCAGACGTCGCCGCAGTCATATCAATGGGGTAGGTTACCTAACGTGATGTTGTGTGCGTTGCAAGTCATAAAGAATAAGTCCACAGAAAAAACGAGTTTTATTGCTTTCTTGCTTATATTTGGTATCTTGGTGTCCCCGTTTTAAGCTCGATTCATCTGCACTATGCCGCCACCCCATGGTGGCATATGACTTTCCAAACATGTTACTTGCCACTTTACTTGCGGATAAAACCTCGACAGGTTCAGCTTATATACAACTGAAAAGCAAATAGGGGGCCGCAATACAAAACACGGACATAAAAGAAAATAACGACGACACAGGCGCACTCGCCTTTGTCGTCGTTTTGCTTTTTATGTCCCTGTTTTTTATTGCGCCCACTTTTTTGCATTTAAGATGAATCGTTACTAACTAGCCCAAATGGATGTTTTGCTATCAGCTTCTATACTTGCTTTTAACAAGCTTGCCATTGATTTCAAACAATACTTGTTTTAATTGTACATACACTACATGCCAAACAACATTTCTTAACACTGTATTACGCCAGAGCTGATATATTTAAGAACTGTTCCTTGAACAATAGCCGAATGGAAGAGGTTAAAGCATGAACTAAGCAGTCATGCTGCATAACCGGACTGAAACGTAATATACGTGGTCTGTCCCAAAAGTTCCCGGAATGTTTTTTTTTTTTCTTGTAGCCAGCAACGTTGCTTGGCGGGCCGGTGCTTTGGGCGGAGCAGTTAGAGGAGGCGATGAGCTTCAAAACGAGTCCGGTTTCGCCTGCGGATATTTGTTGCTGGCGTGCCATTCTTTGCACAAAAATATCTACAGCATGCTCGTCGAGAAAAAAAAATATGGACCAGTTTTTGGAGCAGCGTTGTGCAATCAAGTTTTGTGTGAAACTGGGTAAAAACGGGCCGGAGACGCTCGAAATGCTCCAGAAAGCCTACGGTGACGACGCAATGAAACAACGCCAAACTTTAATGTGGCGCAAGAGTTTCCGGGTAGGTCAGAGGTCTGTCAACGACGACGACCGCTCGGGACGCCCGTCGAAACCACAAACGGGCGACTCGGTGTCAAACGTGCGCCACAGTCTTGAACAAGGACAGGCGATTAAGTGTTCGGATGATCGCGGAGAAGTGTGGAATACCCAAAACAATCGTTCATCGTGTTTCGACGGAGGATCTTCAAATGATGAATGTCTGCGAGAAAATGGTGCCAAAAGTCTTGACGAATGAGACGAAGGAGTAGCCACACTGCGCTCATTGTCTCCGTGTTGCTGGCCAAAATGGGGGTAGCAATGCTGCCCCAGCCGCCGTACAGCGTCCATCTGGCACCACCGGACTTCTTTTTTGTTTCCAATGGTCAAAAGAACCTAGAAGAGGACTCGGCATGGGACGATGGAGACGGTAAAAACATCTGCGACGACCTCACTGAAGGAGGTTCTCGTTGACGGCTTCCCAGGCGCCTCCGATGATTGGGAGGAAGCGTTGGCGACGGGGCATCAAACCAGGCGGAGAGTACTTTGAAAAGTTCTGAAGAGATTGTAAACTAATACGGAATAAATGATTTATTAAAAAAAAAGAACTTCCGGGAACTTTTGGGACAGGCCATGTATGCGATCTACGTTCCTCGTTCTTGCGTAACCTGACGCAATCGTGTCCTTGTCTGTTTTCCCTGTCTTGGCTCGTCGAGGGACTGCAGTTTGTGTCGTACATATCCTAACCAGAACAGGGCAGACCCAGAACTTCGCCTTGTTTGAGGCACGTGTACGCAGGAATTGCCATTTTCTACGTAAACCCATGCGCTTCCTGTTGACCCTCTTCTTGCACCTCCTCTCTTCTGCGGCGCTCTTTGTAGCGCTTGCACTTTTAGCTTCTTTAAACACATGACAACACAATAGCTGGCATGCTCTCCTTCCAACGGAAAAGTAAGTAGGCTTATCTACAAGGCGGCTTCAAGAGCTGAGAGCACAGTTTGAGTTCATGACTTGGTGTCTCACGCGAGCGCTGTTGGAGGCGCACAGCTGCTTCTTTTCCTCGGCCTCCACCGAATATTATGTATGCCTCGGTGACAGAGAGATGTCCTTCTGGCTACTCAAGGAGTTGCAGCTACCAGAGGGTCATTGTAGAGCTGACGTCGACTGTCCCGCGTCGCGATGACGTTTGTGGTCACAGGGTGTCACTAGCTTCTTGTAGGCTGGCGACGCGCATTCGATGATACGGTAGGTCATGCAATATGCGACGCCGAGCTTTTGGAAGAGGCAGGAGCTCGACGTGACACCCAAAGCAACGTTGAAAGTTTCCTTATTAAAGCGCTAGATAAACGGACACTAGCGGATACACATAGATGGGACAACACTAGAGGGTCTCGGGAAATATGTAAGTGGGCCTAACAATCACGCTTTTTTCCGTTGGCGTTGCGTGGCAGATGGGTACGAATGGCCGAGCTGACGGTATCCTGCAGCTCGCAAGCAGAGTTCTAAAGCTGTATTCAGAAGCAGCTAGGTGGTATATGTGATTGTGGCGTCAAGCGCGGAGGAGGTATTGCGTCTGCAAAACTGGGTAGTTGTCGGTACATTTGCGGATGACTTTGACCACAATGCCTTCACTGGAAGACGCAGCCATGAACTTCTGGGAAAGAATAGTCAACCCACGACAGGTGGCCGCGGCCATGCAATGGAAGGAAAATGGCGACGAGGTTTCAATCGCAGGGTGTCAGCACCGATCTCATGAGCAACGACACGAGCTCTTTCCCGCCTTGCGCTCTTCAAAATGGATCCGCTTCCGCACTCTAGTCGTTTAGAGGGTTTCCGTGCAGCCATCCGCCTATGGCCCCGCGGGTCGATACTCAGAAGCCAACGCCCGCCGCGCTTCCTAGCGTCGTCGCGATCACGTTTCGCCGGTCTCGCACCAGGCGGCGCAGGCGTCCGCGTTGCGGAGCCAGGGGTCTGCGCGTGTACGTCGTGCCCCCTGGGTGTGAACACCGTGCGTACGTCCACCACCCCCCACCACACTCGATACACACGACGGAGTGCTTCGGATCGGGCGGCGTGCCGGGCACCGACTGCGAGCCGGAGTCAAAACACCGCGCACACTGTCTACCGATGGAAGGGTCCAGAAGCAACCGCGGCCAAACGAGGGAGCATCTGAGCGACCGTAGGACTGTCGGTGCGGACGATCACTGACCCTAAACTCATACCTGTGAAGAAGTGGAGTAACGTTCGGCGGCGTGTGAAGTTTAGCTTTTTTGGCTACGTTCCTTCTTTTTCGCTTGTGTGAGTGGGCGCGCGCGGCTTCGGGGTCTGCTCTGCCCCGGGAAAAAAAGAACCCATGCCGGCTCCGTATCGACCCAACATGGCCGCGCTTCTCGTGTTTTGGCTGTGGGTTGCTGCTGCGGGATTTCCCTGTGTGTTGTGCTCTGCCGAGACTGTGGGCTTCGAGGCAGCCTTTCAAGGTGAGAACGAATTTGATGAGAGCGCGCGCACGGCTTTTGCAGGCCGCGTAAGAATTGCGACGGAGACGCGACCGGCGGCGGAGCGACGTGACTCTGCGTGTTTCTCTCTCTCTCTCTTTCTCGATCGACTCTCGCGAAACCGAGCCCAACTGTAGTACTATACGTCCGCTGGTGCGAAAAAAAGAAAAAAAAAAGATCCTCTAGTCGATAAAACCCGCCACGTCCGCGCCGCCAGCAATCGTAAATTTTTTTGCTTTTCTTTTGTCGGATCAGTAGCTGCGCGATACGAAACGAGATACAGACTTCGGCCTCGTCAACGTGGTCGAACTCGCGCATAAACTTTCACGCTGAAAGCCAGGGTTTGCGAGAGTTATGTGGCCGTAACCACGCGTAAAAACAACTTCGCTCGCGTATCGAAATGCGCGTAAGAGATGCATTGCAAATCGCATCGAGCGAAAGCTTAGACCGTCGCTTGAAAGAACTCATTCGCTACGGAGCTATTACAGAGGTTTAGGATACCGTTCTTATAGGACTTGCGTTGCTTGAGTACGTGCGCTATTTTTTCGGAACATAACGTGTGTATCCAAGATGTGAGCGTGGGATGCATGTACATTGGTGACAAACGCTAACGCAGAGCTTTGAGTACTCTATTCTATAAATGTCTATTCACGTCGTAACAGGAAGAGATGTTGATAGTCGTATGAGCAACATACGAACTACGATGCATCACCAAAACACACACGTATACTATAGCAGCGCCTGAAGATACAGGTCGCTAGTTTGGCTTCAGAAATTCTATCCTGACGCTTGCACACGGTTCTCCCGCATCGTGTCGAATAGTTGATAAGGTTTCGCAATCATGCACGCAAGGCGTCAAGCTATCTGCATTTCTCGTAGTAGTAGTAGTAGTAGTAGTAGTAGTAGTAGTAGTAGTACTTAGTGGTTGTTCAGTAGGGGAAATGTGTACAAAAGGAGGGAACCGAAATGATAACTTGTACTGATAGCTCCACCGTGACCAATGCATCTCGAGTGCCGAGTTTCGGTTGCCGCCTTGTAAAAGAAGTGATTCTAGGTGGGCATGGTTGTCGTCCCGACTGGCAGCGCGAAATTTCTCAAATGTGCTTCACCCGCACATTCCGCAAGCTGAGTTTTCGAACAGGTGCCCTCGATAAATAAACTGTCCTTAATGTAAAATGCATAGGCAAAACTTCCCTGTTGTCAAGAGTTGGCCTTTAGTTTCTCGCAGCAATAAGTATTGTATATATTAGAGGGGGAAAAGAAGCGTCGCTGACACCAGGATACACTTTGGAAAAATTGAATACGGAGTTCATCCTATCTTTCAAAAGATGTCAATTTCTGTTATGACGAACCCAACGGGCCATGAAAATCTGTTCACCTAGTGAGAAGTTCACCTTAACACGACAAGTTTGGGAGAATTTGTGAATGAGAGTATACGTCAAAATTTTCGCTGCGAGATATGACAATTGAATTTCGATTAAACGAAGTGGCACGCTTAAAAAAGACGCTTGGGTTTGATTTGTACAATAAAAGCCTCTGCGTTGTGTAGTCCAACAATCTGACCAATTGCCGTGTGCCGATTTTGTGTAAATATGCGCGCTGTCTCGACAACTGAAACTTATCGCGACATGGTCAGTAATTTCCCAGAGTGCTCGCTTTCAAAAAACGGAGTGTGGTTTTCAGGTCTTTATTAGCTACGGCGTGTGTGGAGCATTGTGAGCATTGTACTCAAAAGCAGCAACTGCTCCAACGACCTCTTTACGCAACGACGGTAATTTATGTCTTTTACATACTAGCCTCACCTGATATCAAAGAATTTTATCTCAGCAGAGTGGACTAGAGTGTGTGGTCGCAGGAGGATGTTTCATTGGCTTTGACTACTAACATTTTCTTGAAGCATCTGAGGACATAGGTCACTGCACAACTCTCCCGTGTGAAGACCTGTGACCATGTGTTCCATAAAGATAAGTTCCAGCGTTTCAACCACGGCATATGTCCGCAATGTTATTCATTGGTTTTGAAGGTACCGAGAACAGCGGTGCTGACGAAGCAGGAGAAGTTTTACAGCGAAAGCTGTTATGAGATCATTTCACCGGCCGTTTTTGGCGCCGTAGTTGTCCGCCGCCGCCGCCGCCGCCGCCGGTGTCCGTAACCAGTATCGCTCGAAATAAGAAAAACAACTAAATAAGAAAAAAATTCCAGGATGGAACGAGGTTCGAACCTGGGTCCTCTGCGTGGGAGCCCAGTATTCAACCTCTGAGCCATGCCGGTGCTTGAAACTGCTTTGCTAAAAGGTCCTATACAGGCTTCATGTCGGGAAGGAACCACATTAGCATATGCAATATAGCGTGCTAGAAGAGTAAAATAAGCACCAAGCGTAGCACAACGCGAATTCTGTAACCAGGCGTCACACAATGCGAATTGCGCAACGAGCAGGTTGTTGAATGCTTCCAACCCATTACAAAGGACCCTGCCATAATTCTTCATCATCAGGCACAGCATCAACAAAGTGCGCATAATGCCTTACATGGGTTTAGCAGGCACCAACGCTCTCCGTAGAATGACAAAAAATGGCAGAGGGCCTGCTGGCCTACTTCTCAAAAATTACAATTATTTATAGCGTAGTGGGTTCCTCGCAAGTGCACTTGGATTGGTTGCCAAGGAAGCCTATAAGCGCATGATCCATTTCCTCGGGGTCTCAGTAAAGTTCTTCGCTCCCCCCCCCCCCCGTCTCTTTCCCACGTCAACGTATGTTATACAGCATGACGGGAGAGGGAAATAGCGACCGGGCGTCACCCAATGCAAATTACATAACTGGTGGGCCGTTTAAAGACTCCAACCCATTACAAAGGGCTGAGCCGTAATTCTCCATCGTCATCAGTCGTCGCGTGAACAAAGTGCACATAATGCCTTACAGACGTGTAGCTGGTGCCTCACTTCTTTGCAGAATGACGAATAATGGCTTAGTAGGTGCTTCCAAACTTCACAAAAATTGTGATTTATGGCGTAGTGGGTACCTTTCTAGTGTACTTGTATTGTAGCCCCAAGAGAGCTTAACGGGCTCTAGAAACGCCGCTCTTCCAGCTTTCGCTGTGACTGTGCTGCGGTTTTAGCGCAGGCCTGGCGTTTTTTAATTAATACTTCCTGTAGTTTTACGTCCCGAAACCATGATATGATTGTGAGGCACGCCGTTCTGGAGGACTCCGTACTAATTTCGGCCACCTGGGGTTCCTTAACGTGCTCTTAAATCTAAGCACATGCGTATCGTTCGCATTTCGCCCCCATCTAAATGCGCCTGCCGCGGCCGGGAATCGAATCCGTGCCCTCGAGCTTACCAGAGCGAAACCTTACAAGCAGAAGTTACATAATGTGTAGCAATTGAATAATGTGTAGCGAAATTGAAAGGTTCAGAATTCTCAGTCAGTGAGGACTACTCGAAAAGAATTCGTGACGTCAGGAAGAAATTATGGGAAAGCGCTTCACAGGAAAAGACTAACGGTGCTAAAGTTAAGCTGGTTTTTGATAAGTTAAGCATTAACGGCGATATGTTTGGGTGGGATAGTGCAAAAAACCAGCGGTATAAGTTCCCGAAGAGCCAAAAATGACAACAGAATAAGAACAGTCACGTATTCAAAATCCTAAACATAAACTGTCGTAGCGTTGTTAATAAAGCTGTAGAACTTGAGGGCATGCTGTTTTCGCATGATGCGGACGTTGCCATGCTCACAGAGACCTGGCTGAGCAGCGAAATATTTGATAGTGAATTTGTCCCTCCGGGCTATAAGGTCTTTCGTGGCGACCGCGACAGAAGAGGTGGAGGTGTGGCCATTTTGTTTAAATCGTCAATACAACTTTCTAGAATGCCTGATGCACAATCCTTTGAAGCTGTCTTCTGTAAAGCTTATATAAACAAAGTCCGCTTTGTCCTTGGCGTTTTTTATAGGCCTCCTAGTTCTGCAGCGGTCCTTGAAAACTTGCGGGAATACTTACAGTGTCATGTAAGAACGGACGATCGCTTAATATTGGCAGGGGACTTCAATTTACCTAACGTTGATTGGCAGAACTTCTCATCGCAATCGTCGAATGCTGATGGCAACACAATGTTGGACGTCGTGTTCACATTTGACCTGTTGCAAATCGTAGATAAACCCACAAGAGTGCAGAGAACGGTAGGATCAATTTTAGACTTATTTTTTGTAAGTGCTGCCATTCAAAATCAGATAACCTGTGATGTCACTAACGGCATTTCTGACCACAAAGCTGTCCTGTTGTGTTTGTCGAACGTCTGTCTTTACCGCCAGAACATTACACATTCATTTCCGAATTTTTCTCGTGCTGATGACGAATCTATTATAGATATGCTCGATTTCTACTTCGATGATTTTAAAAACAGTACTTGTCCTGTGAATGACTTATGGCTTTCCTTTAAAGATATTGTCTCTGAGTGTACACAGCGTTTTGTGCCCAATATTGTGAAAAAATCCGTGCAACGTAGCCCATGGATTTCCAGGGAGGCGTTACGATTGAAACGAAGGCTCAAAAGGTTAAAAACGAAATCAAGAAGAAATAGAGCGTTAAAATCTCTCGTTGAAGAAACTTCCGAACAACTAAAGAAGAAAATAATTTTTGACAAAGAAAAATATTATGGAACACTCTTACCTTCGTTCATTCAAACGTCTCCAGAGAGATTCTGGCGCCAAATAACGCCTAAATCTTCTGCCACTACTGAGTTCATGATAGGTGGCGAGTGTGTAAAAAATGAGACTGTCATCTGTTCTGCTTTTAACAGTTTTTTTCAGTCGGTATTCACAAAGGACAATGGTTGCATTCCCAATTTTTCTGTATCGCTTCCTGGTATATCGGATGTTGTTATTTCTGAGAGTGGTGTGTGTAATTTGCTCTTAAACCTTGATATTAAGAAGTCACCGGGACCCGATGGCGTTCCAAACGCGTTTTTGAAGCGCTATGCGGAATGGTGTGCTAAATACTTGTATGTTGTGTTCACCAGATCATTAAGCGATGGTTCCTTACCAGATGACTGGAGGACAGCCGAAATCAAACCTCTGCATAAATCAGGCAAGAAATCATACATAGAGAACTACCGACCCGTATCACTAACTTCTACGTCATGTAAAATTTTGGAACACATACTTCATAAACATATAGTAAGTTTCTTAGAGGAGCACAAAGTACTCGTGGATGTGCAACATGGTTTTAGGCGTGGATTTTCTACATGTACCCAATTAGTTGAAACCGTGCATGATTTCGCAGAGTCGATTAATGAAGGAAAACAAACAGACGCTATATTCATGGATTTCCGCAAGGCATTTGACAAGGTATCGCATAATAAATTAATTCATAAATTAAGCTATTATATAAAAAACGACCAGATACTTGCTTGGATTACGGCCTACCTTTCTAACAGACGCCAATTCGTCACCTTAAACAATGCTTCTTCTAAAAGTGCTGAGGTTGTTTCTGGTGTCCCCCAGGGGTCAGTTTTAGGACCACTTTTATTTTTATTATTTATTAACGACATTGCAGCAGAACTTTCTGTTCATGTGAAACTTTATGCAGATGACTGTATTCTATATGAAAAAGTATCTTCAGTTGATGATCAGATGCGTCTAAATAATGACCTGGCAAAGGTCATTGCATGGTGCGAAAAATGGCAAATGGTAATTATGATAAAACTGTTTATATGCGAATTACGAACAAAAAAAGACCTCTTCATTATGCATATGGTGTGAATAGTGTATCTCTATTAGAGGTAACAGAGTACAAATATTTAGGCCTGTGGATCACTAATAATCTTTCTTGGAATAAGCACATAGATACTGTTGTTTCTAGTTCCCTGCGCAAACTGTTCTTCTTGAGACGCACATTGAAGTCATCTACACCTACTGTTCGTTTGTTAACATACAATTCATACATTCGACCGTTGTTGGAATATGCAGTGATTCTCTGGGACCCATTCACTTTAACCAATGTGAAAAAACTTGAACGCATACAACATAAGGTTGTTCGATTCATTTTCAATTCCTACGGCCGCACATCTGTGAGTGAGCTAATTAAACGCAGTGGACTACCCCCGGTGACGGAGCGCAACCGTGTCTGCCGATTAAAGTTTTTATTTCAACTTGTAAATGGACATTATAACGTCAACACTTCAAATTATTTTTCTTACTCAACAGGTTATCAAACCAGGCAAAGGCATGCTTTAACCATAGTTCCCTTTAACACAAGGAATAACTGTTTTAAATATTCCTTTTTTCCCAGGACTATAGCAGACTGGAATAATCTTAATACTGAAATTGTTTCTCAAAAGTCCTTAGCAATGTTTGAAAAATATCTGAATATGTTATGAGTTTGCGTTTGTGTAATTTTATTTGCTCGTTACGTATGTTTATTGAATTCTTAAAATGTTTGAACAAAGCCTGCAATTTGTATGTGCTGAACTGTTTGTACTTTTTCATGTATATCCACCCTGCTAAGATCTGGTACCAGATCGCAGTATTTATAAATAAATAATAAAAAAAAATAGGACATCTTCAAATGCATAACGATTGTTAATATAAAGTTCTGTTAGACGATTTCGCTGCTCGCTTGTATCTGGCAAAAATGACTTCTTAAAGAATAAGACAGAGCAGAGAAGTAAAGGCAGGGTGGTTAAACGGTTTACGATGACCTGTTTGATAACCTACACATGGGAACAGGATGGCGGAGATTGAAATATGGGGAGGAAAGAGAAAATTTGTGTTAGATAAATAGGGACCAGTGTTGCTGAGTTGCCACTAAGGAATTGGAATGACTCCAGAATCATTACGCATTTTCGCGACCCCGGAATGGAATGGGGACAACGCTTGAAGGAATGGAATGGGAATGGAATTATGTCTTTTTCCGAAAATAGAGCACTTTTTCGTCGTGCTGTTTTTCAAACCTCAAACATTAGTGTGTCGGAGCCTCGAATTTAACAAAAAAGCAGTATTTTTAAAATGGCTTGGCTGATTGCAAGCACGGTACATTTATAAGTAAAGCGCCTACTACAAACCGAGGCATAAGTTAGTGTACAAACAAATGCATTATCCCAGCAGATACTGAAGGGAGAAACAAATTATCTCTGTGCGTTGGTTCCCATTGATACCCCCACACGAAAGTGGCGAATATTCTATGCACAGCCTTATCTTTATCTCACGAGCAGTTAAGTACCTGACACACATAAATAACCTTTGCGACAAGGAAGACATTGCATACCTGCGCACAGGCGAACACAGAAGGTTCTCCTCACCCCATCCATGCTTGCGAGGCGCGCTTGACAAGCGTGAGTGCTGAAGGGCAGTGCGGCCCAGTGTTTCGTATTCGATGCAAAGGCACAAGGTGCGCGAGCGGTGCACTGTTCCAACTAATCCCAGCAGATCTAGAGGGTTTTGTTCCCCATTAACCAAATGTTAGTTTTCTCCATATTCACGACCGCTCCAGACGCGTGACAAAACTGCTTAGTCTTCTTGTGCACTACTTTTGCCAGCCTGAAAATACGCAATGTCGTAATTTTAGCATTAACACATTTAAGCGTAAACAATATTAAAACATCACCATTCATTCAAACATGCTGACCATGCAAATACTATAGGCAGCAGGAGAACTGCCCCTACATGGGAATGGGAATCAGTAGGGTGGCTGTACTGCACGATATATCATATGTCACCAAGCTACTATCCCTCGACCTTCGTAGTGTTTTGCGTACTTTTGCAGTTCTTAATGCATCTTATCACATCAGCTTCATGGGGGTATTCATTCTTAACTCGATAAAACTATCAAGATGCCTGTTCTACAGTGAGGAATTACAGGAATGAAATTGAACTGCCTGGCCAATCCCGGAGTGGGAATCCGCTAAGTTTTTTGATTCCGAGGAATTGAAAGGAATGGAATTGCGGCAAGTTCTAATTCCCCGGAATGGAATTGGAATGGAATGGAGACGCCCATTCCGCAACACTGATAGGGCAGTTATCGCGTTGAATTACTGGAGGTTTGTAAAATAGCTACGCAAAGCGGATTTCATTTGCAATAATACAGCTTCTGTCTTCGAACAGTCCATCTCAAAAGCATTGACGAGAGCTCCCGTATGCTGTTTCTTCGATTGAAGTTTTTTATGTCTCTAGTTTTTGTTCAACGTTATCACCTGTAATCAGTAAACTCATTACAGGTGACCGCACAAATATCGTGCAAAAAAAAAAAAAAGTTGTCAATGCTGATAGCATTGCTCTTACCATGACACAACTAGCATTTGGGGGCGTCTCCCATCGAGACACGAAAATTTCTTGAGAAATACAGACAGTCAGAAACGTAAATTCTAAGCTCCTCCACGTACTCGTAGCGAAGCGAAACCTCGCACTCATTGCCAGTCAGTAACATAGTCAGAAATTTTTTTATCGGGGGCGGGGGGATTAGCCATGCTTTATGTATGTTCGTGCGTGCGTTCTCAAAAAACAACACATGCAAAATCGAAAAAATTTCGGGGGGATGGGGTTTGAACCACCCGCTCCACTCCCCTGGGTACGTCCCTGTTGGCAGTACTGTATTGGTCTGTTATGTCACTGCCCGCAATTTATTCAAGACTTTAGGATACGTTCGTTACAACCGGCAGTACTCTTTCGCTACACCCGAACATTCTCAAGGTTTTCTGTTATGTGCTCCAATACCTGAACCTCTAAAGGGCTATCGCTGAGGCTTGAAAACGGATAAAAGGCATACGCGTACTAGAGCATAAGTACACCAAACAAAATAACAGGACATTGCATATGGACCAGATTCCTCACACACCGACGTTTTCATTAGGTATGGATAATTTTGGCACAAGTTATCTCCTTTCTGTGCGGCCAGCACAAATTCTGTGGGTTTGATTACGTCACATCTGATAGCGAGCGAACTTGGGCGGCAAGCATGAGATAGGGATAGGCTAGATGCTGACGTGGTCAGCATCTAGCCTATCCCTATCCTATTCTAGCCTATCCCTAGCCTATTCGCAGCCCCCGGCCAAAGATGTCTGCCCCCTACGAGCGATAAAAATTCTGATCTATACATAGGAGACGGTTAAGCGAAGCATTCAGCAGCGTTCAGGAGCTCTTTCAATAGTACAAAACACGCAGATCTTTACACGCAAACCTTTAGCACGCAGATCAATCCGGTGTTCAATAGTCATGTCGACAAAAAAAAAAAATGTACAAAGTGTCTTGGTGCTAGCGTAGTAGATAAGTTTAGCTCGATCATTACGTTATCTTGTGGATAGGGGGCGTCGGACGTGGCGAGTAGATAATAGAAGGGGTAAGAGGGAATGTTCAATGAGTGGAAAAGCGTGTGCAGGAATTCGGTAGACTCAGTGTGTCAGTGGTGAAAAAAAAAAGATAATGCATCGCTGCATGGGAACGATGTACTTCCACGGCGTGACCCGTGACACATAAAGTTGCGCATTAATGACTGAAAGGAACAAAAAGAAAAAAAAACAAAAAAAACTTGCCCAGACAAGTTGTTCCTTCCAGTAGCGTATATTCTAAAGAAGTTTCATTCCGTAATCTTTGGTAAGTAACTATCAGAGCAAACTGTGACCTTCGACGCTGATTCCGTTGCTTGCTGTGCCTCGATATGTGCCCATTCGGTTTACCGATAGCGCTAGCGCTTGTCGGCGCTCAGGAATCGTTGCGCAACTTCCCTTAACGGCCTCATTAAAACCGGATTAGAGCGCACACTGCCTTCAGGTGCATGCAAGTCCGACATGAAATTACTCTGTAGCTGGTTTTCAATGCCGGGTATATATATGCACAGGAACCACCTTCTGCAGCCAGTATAAAACTGCTACAATGAACTCAGCCTGTCCTGATCATTTGTCTAAGACGCGCTGCTGCGGTGCGATTATGTATTGCTATGTACTCTACAATATTCATTAGAGTTATTGTTCTTCAACTATAGTATGCGATTTGAAAGTTCGTTCTTTCGTGTTTGCAAACATATATATGTCGTGAAGTACATTGTGAGTTACATTAAATATTTGCTTGTTTCTTTCATTGAAACTACGGAAACTAGGATAGAGATTACTCAAAGCATTCATACCATATATGTATTCGGGCGTATACAAAACGGAGTAAAAGTGGGTAAATGTCTTCTAGCAGTAAGATTTCGTGAAAACTTACGTTAATAGCCTGTTGAGAATCACGGCGCGCGAGAAATAATAAATAAAACACTTTCCCGAAGCATACAAAGAACGCATTCCACTTCATCAAGCAATACTATGTACATACCAATTATTCTTCATTATAAATCAACTTGACCTTTTCAGGAGACGTCAGAGCGGCTATTCGCGCCAGAGATTTGCAGCACATTCTGTCACCAGATGACGCTGCTGCGAGCGTACAATATCTTTAGTGCAAGTGCCTTCAGACACCTGCACGCGGGAATCGTGGTGACTTAGTAGTAATGCATAGGACCGCTGACATCTTTCAGTATTTCTTTTGCAATAAATGTTTGCACTCACTAAACAAATTACACCACATTTCGTGTTGTTACTACAGTTATTTGCATTTCGCGCTTTTACTGCGCATGGTCGTAGGCTCCTTACACAGTCACTTTATCAGTTGTTCATTGTAATCGATCGCACCGTTGTTTTTACGTTACACATCGTCTCGCTGTTCTGTGTCCGTGATACGTTTTTCCCTATAATGCGTCACGTGTAAATGGACGTTAACTCGTATTCTAACCGCAATAACTGTCAGATGGGTCATTTCGTTGTCGATTTCGTTTTTCGTTGTTGTTGATCGCGCACTCCAACAAAAAAATTAAAAAATGAGGGAATCATCTGAATGTTTTTGTGAGTCCCAGCTTCCCACGTATATGTATGTCTTTAAACAGACATGTGAACTCCCTTGGGAGATCATAATACTCTCGTCGGAGAGTCGTCGGACCCAAAAGAGAGTTAGTTGAAGTGTCTCTTTCAAGAGAGTCGTTTACGTGGCAAGTCAGGACATACCGACAAGCATAACTAGCATAAATGTTATATTGAAGACGCTTTGTCTCCTATGCCCTCAGGGTACGCCCAACATTTTGAAGGGTGTGTTACTGTACCGAGCGAAGATCACAGGGCGCGAGTCCAATAGCCTGGTTGTTTAATTAGTTTTATTTTTTTACTAGTTTTAGCCTAAATCTTACATTGCGCGCTTATTTACGCTTCAGCCATTCAAGTAAGAAATAAAGAAAGAGAACAAATTCAGGAGGAAACGTGAGCTTAAACACCAACTTTGCTGCAGCATAAATTGGATTTACGAGGGCGTTGAAGCATTTTGATCTTATTGAAGAAAGTAAGTTATCTTTAATAGGTTAAGGTAGAGCAGCTTCAAAAAAAATCACAGCATATCCACGGGGTGAATGATGATGAGTGGGCGAAGCTCCGGAGGTTCATGACTCTTCCGTGAAAATTCGCCCATTACATCATCATGAAAGACGTGAGAACCAGTGTGTGAGGTTGTATAAGAACTTTTATTCATTTTCTTAGATGAGGCTTGGCTTCCGTTGTCCCTTCCAAATGACGGCTATGTGGTCCGTGAGATGCAAGGAGAGCGGTTCTTGTATGGGTTGCAGTTGGACGTTCGTAAATGCAATGTCTATGCACGCCCCTCGGATGGTCGTGGGTTTCAAGTAGTCAAAGGATGTGCACGTGAGAGCATATCTGCAAGCCATGTGTTGTATAAGCCAGTTATTGTTCCTGTCTGCGATATCCACGTTAAAATCACCAACCAGTATGAACGGTGCATTCTTGTACTTTGTATTGTAATCTTTCAATGCCTTGTCAACGTATGCCTTGACATTTCCGACCGGCAGGTTGGGAGCTAGATACATGGTGAGTAGGTTGATTCTGCTGTCAAAGAGCTTTACACCGGCATGTTCCCCGTTATGGCTCTGAGTGGTGAGTGGTAATTTGAGGTCTTGAGCCGTTTCACATCTCGAACGATCACCTCCATCCAATGATCTAGTGATCGCTCATCACACAATGCGCTCCCATACATCTGAATGGAGCGAGCGCCGCAGTGCCATCTCGTATTTTAATTCGTCAACTATGACATCACTAGATGGCTTGCGCCATCTAGTGATGTCCCGTCACACGAGCCTTTACCATGTATCTCTATGGAGCGAGCGCCACCAACGGCATCTAGTGATCACTTCACGAACTCGACGAGGTGTCTACGACGGAGGAGGGACAGACCCACGGCGTAAGAAGCTTCGCCCCTAAAACGACACATCAAACTGGAAGTTGTAGATTACAGAGAAGCAAAGTAATATCTATATACGGCGTAGGAAGGTGACATTTCTTGCTGCATCCTTAAAGGATAACCACAATACTGTCGTTATCCTTCGAAAATATTATCGCCAAGAATCGGTTGTACTTTATATTATAGGAACTTCCTGTCGTGGTACATTGGCTGCTAAGGTGCTGCGCTGCTAAGGTCGAGAGTGCTCGTTTGATTTCAGGATACGGCGGCCATGGTTCGAGGGAAGGCGAAATGCAGAAAATACCCGTGTACTTAGGATTAAGTTGGACGAGAGAAAAACACTTCTGGTTAAAATAAATCCAGACTCCCTCCCGTACCACGGCGTGCCTCATAGTCATATTGTGGTTTCGGACTGTTCTTCTGGCTACTCTACTAGGCAGACGCATGACCTCACCATAAGGCCCTTTTCCACATGCAATAAATGCTTTCTTTCATTCTTTCATCGCACCATTGTTGAGTGGGATAAACTAACGCAATAGTTTCAGCACCCTCATTGGCATTGCTTTCATCAGAATTAGAAGGTGCACTTAGCAGTTGAATTGTATCGCATTCTTGTATAATTGCAATCTTCTATTTTTGTATGTATCTTCTACGCAATCTTCTTTCTGTGTTTCTTGCCCGTGGAAGTTTGTATTTGCGCTACACATTGCCTAGCGTGTATATATATTATATGTCCATGTACGTGCCATGTGTTCTAGATTAACCTTATGTATCACCCTGCTAAAATCACTGACTGGCGATTGCAGTACCTGTAAGTAAAAATAAAAATAATGCAAATAAACGCAATAACCTAATTCATTAATATGACAATTGCAAACAGACATTCCAGGGCTCATTTAGAGCATATGAGAGCATGTGATTGGCACACAACTACAGTGCCTAGTCTGTTATCACGCAGATCAAAACAGAACTGTCATTACAGTCGCTAAGTGTTCGCCGTAATATTGCATAGCTGTCATTGTTTCATAAGATACCTCACTCTGACGAATTTTCACTGCCATGGTTCGAAACACCAAATCCACACATCGCGTAGATTGCACAACACTCTCAGCTACGCCCATCTGTATGGTGCGACGTCATTCTTTAATTTTAGATGCGAAGCATCTTATAAGTATAGCGGCGGCATGTCCCGCGGCGTCGTCGGCGTCCGCACTCACACAGCGCATGCGCAACTCTCCTTCTTCCCTCTTTTCAACAGCTGCGCGTTACACTCTCTACCTTTCGCTTCTCCTGCGTTCTCGCTTCTGCTCTCGCGGCGCATGCGCTACTCTCCTCCTCTAGTCTCCTCTCCTTCAAGTGTAAATATAAAGCTGGTAGAGCGCTGCGCGCGTTCACTTAAGCGCTTGCTTCGGCTCACTCCGCTTGACTCCGTTGATGCTTCCGATGAAGTGTGATGGTCCGATGAAGTGTAATGCGAGCTCGACATGCCGAAATTCTCTCCTGCGCAACGCCGCGATGAGCGCCAGCGCATGCGCGTCCCCTCCCTCTCTCTCCTCTCCTACGCTGCTCCCCTCTCGCGCACCTCTCGACCGCGTTCCTCGCTCGCACTGTGAGAATTAACGGCCAGGCTAGAGGGAAGACAAGACGCGCGTAGCGTTCCTCTTCGCGTTCCACGACGCGAGGTCGGTAGCATGCCCAACGAACGCCAACGGAACGCGATCGTGCAAGTGCTCCGGCTTCGCATCACCTAATGGTCCTCTTTAGCGGTATATGGTGTAATTTTTCAAATCCTCCTTGTAATTGTTTTTCACCATTACCTCGCGCTATCCGTCTCTGGAACTGCCAAGCGGATAACATTGCTTCGCTTGGAGACCACTGCGCTGCACACTGCGCTTAGTTTCCTTTGTCTTTTTTTTTTTCTTTTCTCGTGATAATCTTGTGCGTGGGGGCTTTTCAGTCCGATTACGTTTGCCTTTTCATAGCACTGTCACGTGCTCGTGTCTTGATTATAATGGAAGTTGTGTTATATTGTGGCTGTGTTACAAATTTTCCTTTGAGATACTTACTGTTCTGCTACGCAACTTTTTTTGTTTGTGTTTAGTTATCTGTTTTCATTTTCATTTTATTATATCCCTCAGGGCCAGAGGCATTGCAGAGGGAGAGGGGTAAAATCACATACATACAAAACAAATCGGAAAAAAGGAACAAAATATGCAAGTACGATATATACGTACAGTAAGTTAGAAAGAGCCTGAGTATAAATTATTAGCTACGGAATTACGGAAATGTTCATAACGATTAATGTTTAGAACAGAATAACGGAAAGGTGGGCGAGTTGGTTAGGGTTCATAGTGTAATGTATGGGGCAGCGCTAGAACGAATACAAGGACGAGAAAAGACAGGACATGCGCTGTCCTGTCTTTTCTTGTCCTTGTATTCGTTCTAGCGCTGCCCCATACATTACACTAATGTTTAGAACATCCGCTGGAAGGCTATTCCAATCAGGTTCGTGGCACATGTGACTGATAAAAGTACATAGTATTTAGTATCCATTTTAGTAAATTACTAGCGAATCCGACTTTGTGGTGATGGTCATTGCGATGAGATACATTAAATGGTTGAGGGATGAGACGATCGCTTGGTGCAGAATGATGATACATTTTATGGAAGAAGGCAATGCATGACGCTTTTCTGCGCGATAATAATGATGGGAGGGAAAGGTCTGATTTTATAGAAGTTATACGGTGCGGCTGTAATTAGCGTGAATGAAACGTGCGGAGTTATTCTGGACCATCTCTAGTGCAGTAATTAAGTTTGCATGGGTAGGGTTCCACACCGGTATAGCATGCTCGAATTTCGATCGAATCAGTTTTTTATAGAGCAGGAGTTTCAAGGAAGAAGGAACGTGATAAAAATTTCGTAGAAGATAGCCTAACATGCGATTAGCCTTGTTAATTAAATGCTCGATATGAGTAAACCAGTTTAGGTTTACAGTAATGTAAACGGTATTTATATGAAGTTACTGGTTCTAGATGAAAGTTATCAATGTGATGTGGTGGTGGGTAGATGGAGTTTCTAGAGACACGCATGACTTAATATTTAGTTGCATTAACCATTCATTGTAACAATTTGCGATTGCGCGAAGATCAGACTGGAGTGAGGAGGAATCATTGATATTGGTTATCTCTCTGAAAATAACGCAGTCGTCCGCAAATAGGAGAATATTAGAGTTTGCAACGCAAGGAAGATCGTTAATATAGAATAGGAATAATAAAGGCCCAAGGAGTGAGCCTTGAGGAACGCCTGAAAACACTTCTGTAAACCCAGAGTTAAAGCCATTAAAGGAAATATTGTGAACGGTTTAGAAGAAAACACTCAATCTATTTTAGTAAATTACTATCAATATTAAGCTTATTTAGCTTAAATAGAAGCGGTTTATAACATACCTTGTCGAGTGCCTTAGAAAAATTTAAAAACATGCAATCGATGATTTGATGATTGGTCTAGAACTTGATGTAGAGCATGAGTAAAGGTTATTAGCTGAGTTTCACATGAGTAATGTTTTCTAAAGCCATGTTGTGCTGAAGAGAAGAAAGAGTTGGATTCAAGAAAACTGACCAGGCTATTGAATATAATATTCTCAAACATTTTACAAGATGTGCTGGTTAAATAAATGGGGTGATAGTTAAGAGGAGATGTATTGCTGCCAGACTTGTGAATTGGAATAACCTTCCCAGCTTTCCCAATTATCCTTCCCAATGTTCTGTTAATTCTTTTTCACTGTTATTTTTTTTCTAATAACTGTATTGTTTGGTAATTTAGAATTTTTCTTGACTTTGTGGAAATTTCTGAATACGCGTAGGCTTACGAGATATTATGTATTGAATTGTACTGTATGCCCCCTCACCCGATGCATCTTCTGGGGCCTGTGTGTTATTCATAAATAAATAAATAAATAAATAAATAAATAAATAAATAAATAAATAAATAAATAAATAAATAAATAAATAAATAAATAAATAGTTGGTCCTTAGGGAAAAATTCGCATGGTCCTTTATACGTTCGCCGAAGACGACTTGAAGCCCATCTTTTCCTTTTTCTGCTCAGACGATTGTACACAGACCTCCGTGAGGCCTCAGTCTGGAATAATTTTAACGCGATAGCGTTAAAGAGCTCGTATCGCAGAAATAACGCCGTCGGCGTCGGCACCGTTGGTTGTGAGCGAAAAATCATCATCTTGTCCGTGACCGAAAAATCGAAAAAGCTGCAAATAAAATAAATATTAAAAATGTTGGGTCCGAGTGAGAATCGAACCCAGGTCGTCTGCGTAGCAAGCAGGTGTTCTACCACACAGCCACGCCTCTGCTTGGAGCTGCACTGAAAGTAATTTTGATGCTTCCCAAAAATACGCGTCCTGTATACAGGTCACGGTCACAGAAGATGAAATATGGCAGTAATATTGCGTGGTACAAGCGTACATTGCCATCGGGCGTCACACCACGTCAATATCATAACGACTTGGTGTTTTAAAGACAGCCACCCATTACAAAAGGCACACACATTACTGCACGTATTCCCTTAAGACCATGTAGTGGGTGCATCGCAGCTTCGAAAAAGGTTCTCGCGCATAATTGCTCCTGGTTTAAAGCATGCTACCCATTACATAAGGCACACACCTTATTGCGCGCATTCTGTTAAACACTCGTAGTGTTCGAAGTGCGCACTAGGGGCAGGATATTGCTATCGCGTTCAACTCTTAAAGGCGAAGCTTAAGCGTCCCCCAATTTTTTACTCGCGAAGAGAAAAAGTGGGGGGGGGGGGACCGGGTGTCGAGCACTCGAACTCGACAACAGCACCCACGCCCTTGTCTGTTGCCCTTAGTAACCACTTGATGAAGTCTAGTTGATTCATATTGAGAACAGAGGACCAAACAACGTGAACCACACGGCAAGCCACAGGTCAAGCCGCAGGAAGAGGGCTTACTGCCACTTGAAAGTTCATAAAAGAAAGTCAAGTGCCACTGAATGTTTACTTTATAATACTTTCACTGGGTGGTCAGCACTTGTACTGTGGTATTGGTTCCTTTGTTATCCTCGCTCCGGTCGCGCTGGTTTGTCGTCTGCTCTGTTGTTCCGTTTCGCTGCTTCAGTGGTACTTTTCGTCATTGGAGTAAAAAAAAAGTCATACGGTCCCTTATGCATTCGCCTAACACTACTCGAAGACGAAAGCCATCTTCTGCTTCTTCTCTTGCTCCCGCTTCTTCTCACTATGTCGTGTGATGACTTCATGGTGACGTCACGATGGCGTCATAATGACGTCACAATCTTGGCGACCTCGGATGTCATGATGACGTCGTATGATGATGTCATTATACGATGACGTCATCACATTATGATGATTTTTACATCTCTTCGTGTTGACGTCGACGCCGCGGATGGTCCCTTTTCCTGTTTGATGAGGCATCTGAGGCTCTCGGCTTAACATAATGTAAGAACTATAGCCCAAGTGCTCCCCCCTCCCCCCCCCCTTTTTTTTATGGCAAACAAGAGCAAAAGCAACGTGCTGTCACCACCGCAGCGAGATGATTTATGGCGCTCTATACGCTATCGACCCAAAGTGGGGTCTGGGATAAAGCTAGAGGGTGTGAGGTTCCACAACGCCGTAAAACCTGTACCTCCATCGCGTGTTAAGCGAGTAGCTCTTGCCACGCTTTGTTTTGGCATTTCGCGCGGCCCTCGACATTTACGTTCTCTTGTACTTGGGGTTGCTGTGTACATGGTCAGGTAAAGAACAACAGCGCTACTCTTTGTATTTGGCAGCAATAAGGTAGTAAGGAACCAACGAAACTGAGAAAAAACGTAGGCTTGGTCTGCGTTAGAAGCGAGCCTGCGCTGTCTGGTTTAGCGAAATCATCAACGGGAAAAAATTACGCCCGGTGCGCCCACCCAAAGCACGGGCCGGCACTCGACCTTTCTTGGAACGAGAACATCTAATTATGGAAATTTCACGGAGTACACGGAATCGGCGAACCTTGCACAACATTTTTTAAAGGTAATGGAAATTGAAATTCGTCTACCATAATAGTATCACCCAGCACACTTAGCATAGCAGTCCTGGAATAGGCTTATCCGCTCATCTCGATCAGCAATCATGGTTATCCTCATCAGGATAACGAAGGCATGTCCCAATGATATCCAACCCACTCTGTTCGGCGCGAGTAGATTCCATTTTATGCCAACGAACTTCTTCGTTTAATCATTCTGCCTAACTCTCTGCCGTCATCGGCTGCGTTTCTCTATTCTTTAGTATCTATGTATACACTGTGATGCATAATACATGGAAGGAGTCGCTCAGGCTGAGCGACTGCCGGCTGGGTCTGCCAGTCTAACCCCACCTGTGGCAACCATAGGTCGGCATTCACTCATGAGTCGACTCACTGAGACTCCGATCGGGCTGTGAGTCTGAGTCCAGACGAGTAATAATCCGGTGAGTTTGAGTCCGAGTGGGTCCTGCTGAGAAAGATTTTAGTGAATCGGGGTCCGGTTGAGTAAAACATTGGTGTGTCTGAGTCCGAGAGAGCCCTAAGCGCAAAATATATTTCTAGAGGGAGTCTGAGTGATCTCCACTTTTTTGCCGACCTACAGTCATCTCAAACGTTGCTATCAGCCTGATATCGACTCACGTTTATATTCACGTCTGCACACAAATATTACAACGTATAGCGTTCATACGCCACCTCAATATTTATTGATCAGAGGTGCGAGCTGGGGTTGGCGAGTTAAGAGTTAAGTCCCAGGTTGGTGAGTTATGTCCCAGCGAGTCCCGTTGAGATAAAGTTTAGTGATTGTGAATCCAACGGGGTCCACCTGAGGAAAATTTTTGTGAGTCTGAGTCCGAGTGAACCCTAAGAGCAAAATATATATATTTTTTAGTGAGTCTGAGGGAGCTTCAATTTTCTTGCTCACCTATGGTGGCAACATCAGCACCACTACCGGCGGTGCTCTAACTGACCACCATTTGGCTGTCCCACGGATTATGTGGCCAGCCCAGGTCAATTAAATTTTTTTTTTCATTTATTGCCAACTAGAATATCGGCTATTCCTGTTCGTGCTCAGATTTATTCTACTATCTTGCGATCTCTTAAGCTTAGCCTAGCATTTTCCGTTGGGGCGCACGCTGCGTGGTCTCGAACTTGTCGAGTTTGTTATTCGACGTGTCTCAGTACCATACATTAGTATTGGCAATATGTAGTTCGGCCTGTCAGATTCGGCCTGTCAAGATTCGGGAACGTCCGCCGTACGCTCTATCCTTATTCTTCGGTGAATCTTCTTTGCACGAGCCTGCTTACACCGTGCTCCAAGGTTAGTGGGCGACCTATATATACATATTCTTGGACACATCCTATGAGCTGGTTGCTAATCGTGACCTCTGGTTCTTCCGCCAGGCATTACCTTTGTCTTCAGCTTATCTTAGACACTGCTTTAGTCATTAGCTTGTAGTGTCTTCAGAGAATCTTCTTCTTCTCTTTCATTCTTTTACATCCCCTTTCGCATTCCCGAGTACAGGGTAGCTAACCGTAGACATCCTCTGGTTGGCCTCCCTGCACTTCCTTTATATTTCCCTCTCTCTCTTCAGCCCAGTTTAATACCTGATCGGTCCAGGTCTTAACACATTTGTCGCAATTCCTCGCGATCACAGCATTGGATAACAACAAGCATTAGGAAAGAGAAACTTCCCTGCCGAGTACTGATGGGAGCCCCGCCCATATGCTGAATCCATTTGCGTGAACCCCTTCCGGCTCTCCTCTGCCTCTATTAGTGTCGCGGTTTTACGTTGCGGAAAATTGCAGTGCGCCTTAAAGCTTATCCTCTCCCCTCCCCTTTTGTCAGAGTTGCGCCAGCCGTATGTTTCGCAGAAATCATTCGCAATAATCCGCAACCCGTAATTTGAAGTTGGTGGGCAGTACGCAGCGGCACCACGAATGCGTAGCTTGTTTAAACGTGCATCGCAAGACGGTAATTAAGACACTAATTAGAGGCACCTTAACGCTGGACATTTGGAAGAAGTGAACAGTCGTAATAACCTTATAGGAGAGGTGCCCTTGGAGACTTCCCTCACACTGCAATGAGCCCCGCCACGGTGGTCTAGTGGTTATGGCACTCGACTGCTGACCCGAAGGTCGCGGGATCGAATCCCGGCCGCGGCTTCTGCATTTTCGATGGAGGCGAAAATGCTTGAGGCCCGTGTACTTAGATTTAGGTGCACGTTAAAGAACCCCAGGTGGTCGAAATTTCCGGAGCCCCCCACTACGGCGTCTCTCATAATCATATGGTGGTTTTGGGGCGTTAAACCCCAGATATTATTATTGTTATTATTGTTACTCACACTGCAATGAGTAGAGATTTTCAGTTCATGCTATGACTGTTGAATGCAAACCAGTAGCGCAACGTTCTAGCGCGCACTAACACAAGAGTGTTGATGCTATTGCTCTTATTTTATCAAATATAATTAAGGCGCATATTCGTGAATCTGCCTTGCGCATAGCCTGCGTCGCTTTGCACCGGCCTGTCGTTCGCCGTGTAAGAAGGCGCGCATCAAAATACTGCGAAATGGATACCACAGAACCAACACATGAATGATCAAAGTTTTCCTTGCGACCACCACGTAATCATATCGTTGGAGGACAGTACGGCAGGAAAGTTTCGAGATGGAAAAGATATAACCAGCCTCGCGTCCGTGGCGTCAAATTACATCAATATCCACAACAATAACAACAGGAAAAAGGAATGTATTTCTTCACGAATAGAACTCGCGTCGAAAGTGTATTTCGAGAGGTTTTCATATTGATACGGCGGTACGTGGATTGCTGCAGGGCTTTCTCTCGGACAGTTCTGCAGAGCGTAGGAGGACATCTTCTTCGGAGAAAAAAAAAAAAAGTCAGGAACTGATTGAATTGGAATCACCTTCGGCGCCCGGCGGACAAACGCGCTGCCCCTTGGGGCTCCAGCACCTCGAGAAACTCGCGGTCAAAAAAAAAGAAGAGAAGATAAGGAAGAAAATGATCTTGATAAACGAACGGTTCCCAAAGCGGTGAAGCAAGGCAGGCGGGCATCTAAATGCAACGAAGAATTCCGCACATCGCATCATCCCTGGCGGGCCCACCACGAAATGCAATGAGCTCTAGGGTTTGAGGGAGACGAGAAAGAAAGGTGAGGAACGAAAGGAAAGCTAAACGAAAAGGCTAGAACACAACGGTTGTGCGGCTGCCGACTCGAGATCAGAGAGCATCGGCACCGGGCCGAATCAGCCGAATCAAAAGTCGAGCCGCGCCGGCTCGCCAGGAGAGAGAGTGAGAGTGAGGAAGGTCTCCCCGAGGCGATTGGGTGCCGGCCTGGGGGTAAAGGGGTGCGTAGGGAGCGTTATAGGGAAGCCGGAAGCCTGCGGCCGGGGAAAGAAAGGAGGTCGGTAAGGAGGTCGGTGAAAGCTGCGAAGGAGTCTCCAGGGGATCCGCGGTGCCTTCTTTGAAGTGCGAGACGGCCGGCGGTTTTTGCGGACGAGGCCCTGCCAGCATCGCCTTACCGGAAAGGCTCGCGTCCGCTGTCTTCTACCTCCTCTGCCTTCATATTTGTTTGGCCTGTGCATGAGTGTGGTGTGTGTGTGCTGCGCGTGTGCGGTTGAGCGCCTTTTGGGTGGCCTCCTAGAAGGTCCTCTGGCGGTGGGCAAGCCCGGTGCGAAATGGAAATGAGGCACGCATCCCTCAAGCGTCGCTTCTCTACGCTGTCTCCCTCTCTCCTTCCTTCTCTCTCCACTCTCCAACTGTCCGGTGGCCCGGAAGGCTTGGGCGAAATGAGATGCGCGTCGCCACCTTTTGCGGTTGTCCCGCCTCTAAGTGTTTCGCCTCCGGGGCTCTAGCTGTGCGCTGGCCGGGGCGATCCTTCCTTTTTGGTATTTTGTTTCTTTCGGCCGCTCGCTGCTGGCCTACATACGTACACGGTGAAGTTGCGCTGCCGCCTTTAACTCGAGGCATCAGCAAATCAGATGAAGTGATGAAGTGGAGGCTTTTGGGCTGGCGCTTTCGTTGCCCGCATTTTGCCGCCTGCGGGCTTGGACTGGCACCTTTTTTAGGAGGTCGGAAGGTGGGTTTTCGTGGGTGTCTGCATCATTCAAGAGGTTCTCGGTTAAAGCAGGACCCCTCCACCGTGGTTTAGTCAGTCTCGGAGTTAGCTCTGTTTATCGAGTAGTCGCTCAGGTTTTGGTCGCACGGAAGGAGAGCAAGAGGGGAAGAGTGACGGGGCCTGTTGCGCAGCACACTCTTTCAGATGTTCTGGAGCGGTGGCTGACCGAAACTAGCATGCCCTTTTATGTGCCTGTATACAAGTCCTTTTTTTATTATTATTAACCTAGGGTCCCAATGAGATCATTGGACTCTGGGACACTCGTATTCACAATATCTGTACTCGGTTATTGCATGTCGAACTTAAATTAATAAAAGTGAAATTTAGTGTGTTTGAGGTGCAGGGGAGCAAGCAATGACGCGTCATACCAACTTGCCTTAGGCTGACACGGAGGTGTCATAGTAAGCAGTAGCGTACCCGGAAATTTTTTTCGGCGGGGGGGGGGGGGGGGGGGGGGGGGGTGTTCAGCCATACTGTATTCGTGCGTGCGTTTGGAGGTGTGGCTGTATATATACACATGCAAAAATTGCAAAATTTCAGGTGGGGCGTGGATGACCCCCCCGTGCTACGCCACTGATAGTAAGGGAGCGTTCTCTCTGATGGCTCTGCCGAGTTGCGATTGATGTGGGCTGGAAATCGGACGTGGCGACGACGGAATTGTAGGCGGGGAGGACAGGGCCCAGCCACTACACGTAATAAGCGGAGATGAGGCAGATCTATTTTCCAGCTCGCGTATAGCCAAGTATCGGTTACGTGTGCGTCGTGATGAAATCGGTGACGGCATGACTGAAACCTATACGGTTGGTCTATGTTAGCCAGCACTGCACCGCAACATAGCTAACGCCAACACATTTCAACCAGAGAGCATCTAGGATGTGTTCGAAGGTTAAAGAACACCTCTTTTATATGCATTATGAAGATTTAAACTGGCGCATGCTCTGCAGTCTAACGCAATGGTTTTCTACAAGTTGTTACCCACCAGAAACAGTGAGGCCTCACAAAAGGAAAAGAAAAAAAAGGACTTTTGAGAGCTACCGAGTAGGCAGCTAAATAAGACGGTCATGTATTTGGCTCGCCTGATGGACGATAAGTTTGTTAAGCCAATAATGCAACTTCTATACATGAAGCGCCTCCCTCCGTGCTGAATGCATAGTTTGCCGCTAAAAACACGCGCACAAAAAATAGACGAAGACGACGACACTTCTTCTGTGTGTGTGTTTTTAGCAGCAAACTATGCATTCAGGATCTCACCAACTGGGCCAACAACAAGTTATCCTCCCTCCATGCTTTCACTTAAATGTATATCATGTCCGCAGGGCGAGGTTAAAAAGAAAAGCTTACAACTGTATTGTAAAGCTAGGCACTGATATACCAAGCTGGAACCCGTCTAATGAAAATATTACGCACCCGGAATCGTCGCACCATTTGCAACTGACGCTTGCCTGTCTATAACTCTTCGCAGTGTCCCGCTGCTTACGTTGTGCCAAGTGCTTTATAAAGGCGAAAGCCATAACTGCCTCGTTGAGCGGCCCCTCGAGCGAAACACGGCAAACGAATGAATTGGCGCGAAAACCAACGTGACATGAATCACTGATGACGTCACCATCTGCCTTCACAGATCGCAGAAAATTTTCACGTCATCATGACGTCAAGTCGCGTGATAAGTTTCACCGCATGACTGCACCGCATGCAATCGACTGAGAAAGTCAAGGTGATTTAGTGCATTCCTATCGCAATGCGGCTCGTTACGTCCTGCAAGAAGTCTGCTCGCCGAGTGTAACTTGATGCATTAGCAAGTGGGCAACATGCTTTCGCCTTCAAATATTACAAATGTGTAATATGCAGCCAAACGTTTTCGTCTTCGTGTCACAGTAACGCTAATTGTTTTAAGACCTGCATGGCGTGGGCCATTGATGTAAGGTATTCCTGTATTTAACATCGTGATTTAGCGCTAAAGAAAGACAGACACATGTGAGAGACAGGACAGCGCCTGTCCTGTCTCTCACATGTGTCTGTCTTTTTTTAGCGCTGAACCACGATGTTAAGTACTCACCAACTCGCCCAACAACAAGTTCTTATTAAGTATATTCCTGTATGTTAGCTCCTTCATGTAAACCCGGATTTCATCAACAGCGGAGACGTACACGGGTCGTCGATTATAAAAAAAAACAGAAAAAAAATATTAACAACGTTCACTCAATATGCCATGTCGAAGAAGTACACGTTGCTGGGCTAGTGGGTTCATGTACACGCGTACAATTCACTAGAGTATGGCTGTTTTAGGGGCGAAGCTCCTTAAGGCGGCACCCGTTCGTCCCTCGTAGTCGTAGTAGTGCGTACATAGAGTAACAGAAAATGACAAGAGTGGACACACGAGCCTAAAAGCGGCGGAGCTACGCAGCTTCTCGCCAGCCGTCAGACGGCAGCACGTCACTCCCTGTTTCCAAGAGAACGCGCGTACTAGTTATCTACTGCAGTACCTTTTCTGGTTCACGATGCATCTACTTGTCTTTGTCAGACTATGTGGCTGCGGCAGTGGCTTCCGCTGGCTCGCAGTGCGGCTCTAAATCCGTCTTTATCGTCTACGATTGGACAGTTCGAAATCATCGA
Organism: Rhipicephalus sanguineus; assembly: GCF_013339695.2. NCBI lineage: Eukaryota > Metazoa > Arthropoda > Arachnida > Ixodida > Ixodidae > Rhipicephalus > Rhipicephalus sanguineus. The sequence goes on along the minus strand of NC_051184.2, from coordinate 63,051,185 downwards.
CTGGTAGCTGTCATGACCATATATGGTCAGGATTACGACGCGACGACGCGGCATGAGCGGCGACGCATACAAAATTGGCTCTACCTGCTCCGTGGAATTTGCTGGGATCGTCTGCCGGGAAGTCACTCTGCTTGGCGGCTGCTTGGTAAGAACGCCTTCATTAGGTTCTTTTTTCCCTTCATTACTTTGCAATGTATTTGTCGCTACAGCTTTAAGTTGACATTTGACGCACTTTGTGTTTTAGCGCCGAAAGCTTCCTTGTGCTTCACGCTTCGCGTATGATGCTCGTGAATTGCTTTGCATTAAGAAATAGCAACTTGAAATGCTGCGCAGCACGTTAGCGAAGAAATCGTTTCTTGGCGCCAAAAATGAGTCGCCGCTTGCGTCGTAAGGTTTTCTTTGTGCATACAATGCCGTTACACGCAGTTCTAATTCACTGCATGGGTGTGCAAATGTGTGAAAGAGTGCAGTTATGCTTAGAATCGTTATTTGTGGTATTCGCAGTTTGCTTGACGCCTATGTTAAAGCCGAATTAGAGAGAACTTGAGAAATGAGAACAGTGTTCGTTGGCCGTGGCTACGACGTAATATTCTCGTTAAATACTGCCTCAGTAGTTCATGCACCGAAGGTTGCTTTGTTTTCACTGCGGCAACTGCTTGGGACTGTTTTTCGCGAAAGGATGCTGAGAAGTGCGTCGGAGACAATTTGTGCGAAGGCCAGAGAAAATACGGTAAACTTTTTTCTTTTTTCCAGGTCATGCCGTCCGGAGTCAAGTAGTACGGCAGCTACTGCTGCGCTGCGTGGTGCAACAACGGCAGGATAGGGAGAGAGCGTGGTACTAAGTGGTTCAGGATTCCGCGAGACCACAGGTAGCCCTTTGCACATTTCCAAGATGTAATTTTGAAGTTTGTTGTCATTAGCTAACTATCAAACTATGTCCGTATCTTTCGCACTATTTTGCCGTTCAGCCAGTTAGTGTTTGGATGGTCATACATATTCTTCATTCGCTTAAATCGAGTGGCCCCTTTTCACTCTGAAAAATCGTCCCCTTTTCACTCTGAAATCCCCTTTTCCTCTGTGATGCTAATGCTGGCTTCTGCACTTTTATTGTATTGTGGGAATTTTCTAAATATCGCCTATTTATTCCTACTGTGCAATTTCTCAACATGTGGCAGCTGTCTTGCATTGTGCAGTGCACCCATCTTTTGTATGTGCTTACTGAGAATGTGACTTGAAATAAAATGTTTCGTCTCTCCCACCGATTGTCATGTCTGCATAAACACTGACATTGTGTGCTCGCCGCTCTGGCGGTGTGGCTTACACGAAGCTACTTATGCATGTAACGCGTTAAGAGAGAAAAAAAAAAAATATATATATATATATATATATATATATATATATATATATATATATATATATATATATATATATATATATATATATAAAACCTCCGAGACAATCACACGAACAGAAGTGGTCTCGGGGGCCGTGTAATTTCACCTATAGCTAAATAATGGCCTCTGAGATCGGCATTTTAAATTTTTTTTGCGATTTCTGATCTCTGAGGCGGCTGTTAGGATTCCCCACTTCCGTTTGGTGCGCTGCGAACCCAAATCAGCCGCAGGGGCCTACGGGAGTGTCCTCTCTTAACCTTTTTTATATTACTCTATGGTGCGTAACCATTCGTAACGTTAGTACCAGATCGTGACCTCCAAGGTGGTGCCGGTGGGAGATTTTTCCTGTGCGTTGTTGAACAATAAAAAATTCGCAGCGTGCGCGTTACCTAAAAGCCGAATTCTTCAGTCTCTCATTCCCCATTAGCAGCCATTGGCATGTTCCAGCAGGAAACGTTAGTAGAAGTAGAAGTGTAAGTGTTAGCTAAAAGCCGACTTCTTCTGTCTCTCATTCCCATTAGCAGCCATTGTTTACCTCCAAGGTAGTGCCTGGTGAGATTTCTCCTGTGCGTGATTAAACAATAAAAATTTTGTTCAAAACGCCGTTGATTGATGAAATAAACCAACGAAAGACGCCAGATGTTTTCTAAAAGCAAAACGAAAGAACGCCAGATGTTTCTAAAGCAAAACGAAAAGACGCCAGCTGCTTAACGAAAGACGCCAGATGTTTTCTAAAGCAATGGCTTTCTAAACAATGAAAATTCACAGCGTACATGTAAAATAAAAGTGAGCTGCAAGTCGTCATAACTCATCGAACCTTTAATATAAACGCGCCCGATCACACGTCGGTGATGATGTACTGGGCAGAATTCACGGAAGATTCACGGTTTACCGATGAACCTCCGCAGCTTCGCCCACTCATCATCATTCACTCCGTGGATATGCTGTGATTTTTTTCCGCAAGGAAATTTCCTTGCGCTAAAGACAGCCATACTTTCGTGGCTTCTACTTGCCATGCCCAATACTGCCGTCCAATATGTCCAATACTACCAATACTACCAATATGTCCAATACTACCATGTCTAATACTACCGTTTTGTGCGTGTCTTCCGTGAATCGTGACATTGCGTGAAAACGTCAGTCGACGCCCTGGAAGGAATTCGCCTTTTACATTTTCCAGTGTTGCCCCTTGCCGTTCTGGTAAGATTTTCGTAGGGGCCGGGACAACCAATGTCGCCAGAGCAAAAGCCTCCGAGATCAAGAGGCGTTTCGCGCCTTTTCCCGCTAGGGGAAGGGCGCATGCGCTGTGTGGCATTCTGAAAGAGACGGACTGTTGTATCTTTTCAAACGGGATTCATCGAAGAATCACGCCTATTATAGTTCTTCCGTTCGAATCATTCCCATTTCAAAATTCAGCTTGTTTTGTACGTCGCTTTGCTGAAACCCCGTCGCATCGTCTAACAACGCCCCAACACCCCAAAACACGTTCGTCCAGATGGACGGCGATTTGAAACCGCTTACGACTCCCTTCTTCGAGTGGCCGCTCGATCGCGAGCGACGGAACACGACGGACGTTCGAGCGAAAAAACGACGCACGCGAGGGCCGGAAATGTTTCTTATGCACGACATCATGTGCTGCGGGGCGCGAAAACCGATAGCCAATTCGCGCCTCAGTCCGACTGAGACTGCAACCTTTGTTTTTTTTTTTTTTTTGTGCGTGTTCCGCAAATGAAAGGAACCCATGGGAGAGCTCCGTCAGCAGCCTATGCTCACTCGACGGTCGCAAACCGGGTTACGTCACGTACGGGTGGCTGTTATGGCGACGAGGAGTTGCAAAAAATGGTGGCCAATCACCGCTCTTCCTTCTCTCTCCTCGCCCCTCCTCTCGTTCACCACCCTTACACTGAGCGACAATGGCTCCCGTGAGAGTAAGGGGGGGAATCGTCGTGCAGACTTCTATATCGCATAGTGCGGACGCAGGTCCTGCAGGGACGCACCTACGGTGCTGTTTTCTCCCGCCAGTAGCGCACATCACGTCGAATGCCGACTCCCGCGGCGATCGATGGCCGGTACGGCCGAGCCGCCTGGCCTCATGCTTTCTTTCTTTCTTTCTTTCTTTCTTTCTTTCTTTCTTTCTTTCTTTCTTTCTTTCTTTCTTTCTTTCTTTCTTTCTTTCTTTCTTTCTTTCTTTCTTTCTTTCTTTCTTTCTTATCGTCGTACCGCTCCTTTCGTTTTGCCCGCTCCTATACCATCGTCCGGTGTACGCATCTGCCCCCCTCCCCCCCCCCCCCCCCCGTTCCCCTCTTGCTTCTTCCCTCCTTGACTCCTTTCGGTCATCCCTCCACTTTTCCTATATATATTTGCCCTCCGGGACTCGCTGTCGCCGACGTCTCCGTGTCCTCCGTGCTCCTGACTCGCAGGGGCTCATATGGGCAGCGGCGGATGTCCTCCAGAACATTTTTTTTTGCGCACATATTATTATATTATCCTTATCTTTCCTTTATTTTTGCGCTCGTTCTCCGCGCCGTCGTTTTCGTACGCGATGCCTCCAATACCGGCACCGCTGCGTATTGCGGGACGGATATATGTCATCTGCATAGTCGGCTAGTCTTGGCTCCTTACTTTCTCCGCGTCTCGAGACTGTCGGCATATATATATATATATATATATATATATATATATATATATATATATATATACGCACACGCTCTGCACAAGTAGATTCAGGAGGATTCGCGGCCCCCATTCTGTGTACACTTGCTTCTTCCGTGGGTTATTTCGTTCTTGATTTCTTTTTTTTTTTATCCCATCCATAGAACGCGTGCTCTGCCAGACGTGCCTCCTCGGAACGGTAATCTCTTGAGCTCCGCGCGGTTGGGTCTCATAATCCTTTGCACGTGCCCAGACCGGAAATGACCTTTAAGGCGCAGATGCTGACGACCGGTCTCGGGAGTGCACTCTGGGCGCTATAGCTGAAATAAACTGCTGCATCGCGTGTATAGTAGGAAACGCCCGATCGTATTCCGGCGCTGTGGACAGATACGGGGCATTCTTCCTCCCCGGGGGTTCTGATGAGTTCTTCCTGCGTTGGCTCGAAGTTTGCTGTTTTTCCGTCACTTGCATGGCATCACGCATGACTGACTTGTATATTAATATTTCGAACTCGCGCGTTTAATCCATATTTCGATGTCTCGAACAACCGAGAGACTCCTTTCTGCGTGTGGTGCGTGCTTCAAAACACAGCTTTTGGCTTAATCGTGAAGCGTTTCTATCGCGTAAAAAGCGCAGAATTTGCTCTCTTTTTTAGCGCAAGCGGAAAACGTGGTTGCACTCCAGGAAAGACATTAAAACCGTGGAAATAGGAAAGACTGAGAGGCAGAAAGCAGGGAGAGTGACACCTCTGTGTTACTGTCCCTGCTTTCTACCTGTCACTTTTTCAGATTTCTACGTCTTTAGTGGCTTTGTTCGCGTGTAGCCATATAACAACTTGCCCAACAAGCAACCCTCTTCAACTAAAAACGTACAACACTTAAGAGTTAGTTTAAAGAGGGCGGCATGCTCTTTGTCATCATTAGAAGCAGTAGTAGCAGTAACCACAGTGTTTAAGGAGAACGTGTTGTCTGTTTCTGGCATCTCTTATACTCCTCTGCGGGGGGATACTCTTGCTCATTATTATCTAATAATAATAATAATAATAATAATAATAATAATAATAATAATAATAATAATAATAATAATAATAATAATAATAATAAACAGACATTAGTGTAATCCGGGTCATTTTCCTTCTTCTTCAGGCAGAGGTATAGTGGAGTACTATCGCAAGAAAAAGAAAAGTCTTTAATTTTAAATTCTACCGGTGCTTGAAAAAAACTTAGACTCAAATACTGTAAGCGAAATCCGTCGAGAACAATTCCTCGCTCACTTTGTTCCGGCCACAACGTCGGTGTCGAAACTAGCGGCAAAGAATAGTTTTTTTTTTTTGTCTTTTCTTTTGTTGCACGTCCTGAAACTCTGAAGTACCGCTTACATTACCAAAATTAAACAACTGAATCGATTTCAGTGTGTCTCCTGGCCTTTTGGCAATCTCGGATTGCTTTATCACATGGGGCGTTTGTGTAAGATTGGTTCCTTTGTTCGCCCGTTGAATTTTCGCAATATTAGGGCAGACCCGTTTCGCAAGAGAAACGCGTACGCTCGCTCTCTTTCTCTCTCTGTATCTATCTCAAACACACACACACACACACACACACACACACACACACACACACACACACACACACACACACACACACACACACACACACACACACACACACACACACACACACACACACACACACACACACACACACACACACACACACACACACACACACACACTTCTGGCATTTCTTTACTATAGCTTTATTGGTAGAGAATCGGGATCGTATTTCGAAGGTTGTCGGCTTGAATCCCACCGATGGAAAGGGTGCTAGCTTTTTGTCCCCTTCAATTCATTATTCATTACAGTTTATGTAATAACCCTGTATACGAAGTGTCTCTCGACGGGGAGGATACCAGAATCTTGGAAGAATGCCAGCATCATCTTGATCCATAAGAAAGGGGACGTCAAGGACCTGAAAAATTACAGGCCCATCAGCTTACTGTCCGTTGTCTACAAGCTATTTACAAAAGTAATTGCTAACAGAATTAATACGACATTAGAGTTCAATCAACCAAAGGACCAGGCAGGATTTCGTACAGGCTTCTCAACAATAGACCATATTCATACTATCAATCAGGTGATAGAGAAATGCGCGGAATACAACCAACCCCTATACATAGCCTTCATAGATTACGAGAAGGTATTTGATTCGGTGGAGACATCAGCAGTCATGCAGGCATTGCGGAATCAGGGCATCGACGAAGCCTATATAAACATAATGGAAGAAATCTACAGTGGATCCACAGCCACTATAGTCCTCCATAAAGAAAGCGACAGAATCCCAATAAAGAAGGGCGTACGGCAGGGAGACACGATCTCGCCAATGCTATTCACCGCGTGTTTACAGGAGGTTTTCAGGGTCCTAGATTGGAAAGAATTAGGGATAAGAGTTAATGAAGAGTATCTCAGTAACCTGCGATTTGCTGATGACATTGCATTGATGAGTAACGCGGGAGACGAATTACAGCTCGTGATTACTGAACTGGATACGGAAAGTAGAAGAGTAGGTCTGAAAATTAATATGCATAAAACTAAAGTAATGTGGAACAATCTTGGCAGAGAACAGCGCTTTGCGATAGGTGGCGAGACACTGGAAGTTGTAAAGGAGTACGTCTACTTAGGACAGGTAGTAACTGCGGAGCCGAACCATCAGAGTGAAATAACTAGAAGAATAAGGATGGGATGGGGCTCATTCGGCAAGCATTAGCAAATCATGAATGGTAGTCTACCCCTATCTCTCAAGAGGAAGGTATATAACAGCTGCATCTTACCGGTACTTAGCTACAGAGCAGAAACCTGGAGACTTACAAAGGGGGTTGAACTTAAATTGAGGAAGACGCAGCGAGCGATGGAAAGGAAAATGATAGGTGTAACCTTAAGAGACAGGAACAGAGCAGAGTGGGTCAGGGAACAAACGGGGGTTAAGGATATCATAGTTGAAATCAAGAAGAAGAAATGGATATGGGCCGGGCACGTAGCACGTCGGCAGGATAACCGGTGGTCATTAAGGGTAACTGACTGGATTCCAAGAGATGGCAAACGCGTGAGGGGGAGACAGAAAATTAGGTGGGTAAATGAGATTAAGAAGTTTGCAGGTATAACGTGGCAGCAGAAAGCACAGGACCGGGTTGATTGGCGGAACATGGGAGAGGCCTTTGCCCTGCAGTGGGCGCAGACAGACTGATGATGATGATGATGATGATGAAGATGTAATAACCGCAACTACGCTGTTAAACACAACAAATGATATCCGGTCTGCTTTTCTTCGCTAAATTGTCTGCTGGATTCGTTTGGGGGATGTCTAACAAAGACACGACTCGCTAGAAAAAAAAAAGAATCCCTTCTCCTGTACTCGCATCGCTTAAACACACACACACACACACACACACACACACACACACACACACACACACACACACACACACACACACACATATATATATATATATATATATATATATATATATATATGTATATATATATATATATATATATATGTATAAGCTCGCTCTCTTAGGCCACTTTCGCGAATTTAATACGCATTCATGGAGGCCACGGTGTTCGATGCGTGAGCGCTCAGGAGCTTAATGTTTCGCGCGCTTATTTCCAGCCGGTCGGGTATATTGTTTTCCAGAGCGAGGTAGTAGCGCACTGAGCGGCTTAGGCTGAAGCTTTGTATCTCAGGGCCTTTAGCGTTCGACGACACGGCTTTGGCGGAATAGCTTCGGAATCAAGCGCGCGGAACCACGTCGCGCATCGAAGGCGAACTATGCGCGTGTCTTTTGGACGTCGTTTCGCGTTTCCCCGGCGAGCTCGTTTTGAAAAGAGGGCGGTGTTACGCGAGCTAGACGAAGCGTCGTGAACGTAGAACAAAAGAAAAAAAGGGTCTTTTGTCGCGGAGGGAATAGGAAATAGGAGAGATGATAAGGGCGACATTTTTCGCGCACCTGAAGCTGCGCGTACTCGGTGTTCGCAATAGAACGCACGTACGGGGGAACGTTTCCATATCCTAAAGAGCGAAGTTACGGACTGGTGGCGTATTGCGCAAGCAGGTAAGAGGGAAGATAAAAAAAAATTCTCGCAGACTCCCACTAGTAGTGGTGCCAAGCGTGAAGAAAAAGCGGAGTTAAGTGGGCTTCCTTGTTCTTTCTTTCTTTCTTTCTTTCTTTCTTTCTTTCTTTCTTTCTTTCTTTCTTTCTTTCTTTCTTTCTATTTCTTGTATCTCTTTCTTTCTATTTCTTTCCCGTTCTCGCTCTTTCTATCTTTACTTCTATTTTTTAAATTTCTTTCTCTCTCTCTCTCTCTTTCTTTCTGTTTCTGTCTTGCTCTCTCTTTTTTCTATCTCTTTTTCGTGTCCGTTTCTTTCTTTCTATGTCTTTATTCTCTTTATTTATCTCTATTTTTTCTCTTTTTCTTTCTGTCACTTTCTCTCTCTTTTTCCTTCTCTCCCTCTCTCTTTCACATGTGTCACGTGCTCCACTTCGCCGGCTACAGTCTTCATTTAACGCTCGCACCTGCTGTACTAGGTAGTGCTGCTTGCCCAATTCCTGGACACTGATGATTTTACGGCCCCCTGTTCATAAGTGTTGGGGTTTCACGTCCCAAAAATCATGATACGATTATGAGGGACGCCGTGGTGGAGGGCCCCGGAAATTTCGACCACCAGGGTTTCTATAACGTGCACCTAAAACTAAGCGCACGGGCCTCCAGCGTTTCGCGTCCATCGAAATGCAGCCGTGGCGGCCAGGAATCCGAACCCGCTACCTGCGGGTCAGCAGTCGAGCGCCATAACCACTACAGACCACCGCGGCGGGTGCTGTCGACTCCGGTGCTGGCAGTTTCGATGGCGGCAAAGTATTGAGACCCGCGATGTGGCACGGCGTGCAGGTTACATTGGCGAGACAGAGCGACCGAGTCATTGCAAAAAAGTTTTCTTTTTCTATGTATCTTCTCGCTCGCATTTCAACTGCCCATTACTATAAGAAAAACTGCGCGTAAGAAACAGGGACAGGGAAGACACACGCACAAGCGCAGACTACCAACTGGAAGTTTATTGAAGCAAACACAAATATAAATAAGAAGAAAAACCACGTGAGCGATTAGAGGTTGGCGGTAAGATAATCTATCTCTAGTTTGTGCAACGTAACCGTAGGCCTGGCAATGCACATGCTTCCATACTTGTGTGTATCTAACCGCCAACCTCTAATCGTTGACGTTGTTTTTCATGTTATTTATATTGGTGTTTCCTTCAATAAACTTCCAGCTGCTGGTCTGCGCTTGGGCGTGTGTCTTCCCTGTCCCTGTTTAGTTTGTGCAGTTTTTCGTAGTAATGGAGTACCAACTCGCCCCAGCGCTAAGTCCTTTTAAAGCAACTGCCCATGACTGTGTGGATGTTCCCGCTTAACAATACAATCACGTTTGACAGAACGCACTTGCCTCGTTAAGATTAAAGGTGTGCTGATACCAATGTTTGGAACTGACTCTACACTGCCATGCAATTTTCCTGTATACAAAGATGGCCCCGACCAAGTGTGAAGCTCAGGAAATGTATAAAAATATTTAATTTCGACCTCCAAATCAATTTTCGCGCGGCGCAGCCACTGACATCTACACTAGCGTGACGTCAGGCTAGAGTGTTAATTTTGGTGACTTCACGCACCAGTTGTGTTCTGACGTCAATCAACAAGACATACAAAATGGCACTTGTGCGTCACCAACAGAGCCATGGAGCATAGCAGCCGTGGAGCGTCACAACATCTTGCGTCAGCACGTGACGAGAAGCTCATATCGTGTCGTGAGGCCAGGGTACAGTAGGAACCAAAACTAGCTTTTGAAACGATGTTGTAATTGATTTTTCAGGGTTTACTCACGCATTCCAGTGATTTTACATGCTCTTCAGGGCTTAGCCTTTCGTTTGAAAAAGAAAACAACTTAACACTTTCATGTCAGTACCCCTCAAAGTTTACACGTGAAGATAGAAGCATTATTATATGTTTTACTTTATCTGGAAGTGTTTCCATCCACTTTATCCATGAGGATAACTGTACCAACCCTCCGTCAACTACACCGTTAATTATGGAGAGATCTTAAGGAACGTAATTAGCATTTTCGCGCGCTTTTATTGCGTGTCTAAGCTTTTTTTTTCTATTTATCTGCAACTTACTTTATTTACAAAGACCCCTCTCACAATCCCGAGACATGGGAGTGGGTACAGATTTCAGTACTGTTGAGGTGTTTATTTGACGGCACTCGGCGACGACGCGCAATGGCGACAGTCAAGGTAAAACACAGACTCACAGCGCGAGCGGGTGGAGCCAAAGAGGACAACCCACTAGAAGGCGCTAGAGAGCGCAACTGATTACTCATCTCCAAGGCTTCGCTACAATAACCCCGGGTGCGAAAAGGGAGCCACCCGGCGACCTAACAGTTTGTCATTATGAGCGGGTCATAGTAGGCCTTGAGGCGCTCCATGTTGACAATGTCGTGCCCTCGACGGCGCATGTTCGAAGATGGTTCGACGGGTTCGATCAGGTAGTTGACCGCGGATGTGCGCTCGACAACACGGTAGGGGCCTTCGTATTTCGGCAGTAGTTTTGAAGAGAGGCCAGTTGCAGTGGCAGGAACCGAAAGCTACGAGCGCTCCAGGGAGGAACGTGAGCTCAGAAGTGGTGGTGCCACCACGAATGCTCTTCTACAGCTCTTGCTCATACATTGTAAAGGTCTTGGCAAGCTCGCGACACTCTTCAGCAAGCCTGGCTGTGTCGGAAATAGGCGCACATTTAGATGGATCCGGCTTGTATGGGAGCAACGTGTCGAAGGTGTGCGACGGGTGCCTTCCGTACAATAAGAAGAAGGGTGAAAAACCAGTTGTGCTTTGAGGGGTGGTATTATAGGCGTAGGTGACGAAGGGCAGAATGGCATCCCAATTTGTGTGATCGGCGGCGACGTCCATTGAGAGTACATTTAACCGTCGCCGAGCGTGCGGTTACAGCGCTCGGTTAGGCCATTCTCCTGCGGGTGGTAAGCAGTAGTTTTACGGTGAACAGCATGGCACTCTTTGAGAATGGCTTCGACGACTTCCGACAAGAAGACACGGCCTCGATTGCTGAGAAGCTCCTGGGGTGGGCCGTGATGCAGCATGAATCGGTGTAGCAGGAAGAAGGCAACATCGCGCGCTGTAGCCGCTGGGAGGGCAGTAGTACGGCGTATCGCGTTAGATGGTCAACAGCGATGATGGCTCAGCGGTTACCGGCCGACGTCAGAGGAAGTGCTGCCGTGAGTGACTTGCACGGTCGCGAAAGGTACCAGCGATCCTTTCCTAGTGCAAACGCGGTCAGATGGCGAAAGGAGTGCAATGGTGTCGCAGATACCGGCGCAGTAAACTGGCACGGCCGTTGACGAGTTTGGAGGCACTGTGGCATCGTCTTTGACGAGGGTCTTGGTCACTGCTGATGGACTGTCTGCCGGCGTCAAATGTGAGAACGGTGAGGGCCCGCTCACGCTAGCGGCACGGCAGCTCGCCGTTTGCCGTTTGACGTTCTCAGGCTGCCGTGCGCAAGCGATTTCGTTCGCGCACGTCAGCCGTTCTTTGCCGTTCGAAGAATAGGTCCGAGACCCATTTTTGCGCCGTTCTCCGGCTGCCGGAGAGCGCCGTGGCCAATCAGCGACGGAGGAGTGGTTGCCATGACTGCTTTCGGCTCTCCGCGTCGTGTGCGTCTGCCGCGGGACGCTTGGAGCTGCTTGCTTTTTTTTTTTTCGCGCTTTTCACGCTAAAAGTGCGGATGTCGTCCGTGTCGTTGCCAGGCATGGTTCCAGCAATCAATAAAGCGTTTTAGTCTGTCCGGCATTAAAGAAAGCATCCCGTAAAACCAATAAAAGTGTCCCCAAGCTGGCGCCAGGTCAAGTGGCGCCACCTATGGAGGATTAGAAACAACCAACAAACGCGTAATCTATGTCCTCCGAGCATTAGGAAGCGCCCTTCTCGACTCGCTAAGCCTACAGCATCGGTTATTTCAGTATGGCTCTCCACAACGGGGCCGAATCGGTACGAATACATTGCTGTCGAAGCTTAAGGACATGAATGTAAAGCAAGTAGAAGCATCAGTTCGGAGCTTACATGCTACAGAGCGCACGGCGGCCACTTGATAGATTCGAGGTGGACGACAACCGCTTTTAGCAGTGCGGCCATGCTTTTCGGAGGGTCGCCGGCGAAGCTTGCCGTGCAAGTAGGATAGCTCTCGCGCGGATGACGTCGTGGGAGTATAGGCAGCAATTATGATGAACTCGACGTTGTACAGAACGTCGTCAATGACTACGCGAGCAGCGCATACTGCTGTAGGCGTAATACTCTGGGAGCTGGAAGTACGGAGGGACATCCCAGAAAGTGGCGTCGTCATTTTTGTGGTAAGCAGCTAAGTTTTGCGTCCATAACGGATACGGCTGCTCCAGTGTCGATAAGGGCAGATGCGCGAACACCGTCCACAAACACATCTATGACATTCGATGGACTTCGCCGAGGGCTTTTACAGTTCGATAGCGTCGCAGCCCTTGCCTCGTGGAGTGCGACGGCTACCTTTCCTGCTCTGGTGCGACAGAACGTGGCCGCATTGGTGACAGTGAGCGACGTCGTGGAGACGGAGAGCGGCGAGTGGATGGATCTGGGCGTGGTGTCGGTGACATAGGCGGAAGCGGGTCGTAGAATGCATGGCTGGGCTGGCTGGTGACGGGTGACGCGACTCGAGGCGGCTGCACGCGATGGCAGTAACGTGCCACGTGACCGGCATACCGCATGCAAAGCAGATGGGCCGGTTGTCGGGTGTGCGCCATCGGCTCGCCGGGGCAGCTCCCACCCATGTCGTTGGATGCGATTGACGGGGTGGCTGCTGAAATGACTGCATGGTGGGCTGTAGTCGGGGCCTAGAGATGACGGCAGTGTACAGTACTCACGGATTGAAAAAGGACCATTTAGGGCTACGTACCACACATACTTTGTTTCCACTGTCTTCAGTTCGGGTCACATCGGCGTAATTTCGACTCCAATGCGCGGATCACAGCCAACATTATCTTTAGAGGCCAGATTCGTCGCGACATGACGTAGTTATCTCGAGCAATTGCGCATACCAGTCGTTCGAATCTAAAATTTGGTGTCTCGTCTGAATCCGTGAGTACTGTACGTAGCCGGCACGCCGGCTTCGAAGGACGAAGGTCTAGCGGCGGCTTCGGCGTAACTCAGTGGGGCAGCCGCAGGGATTGCTTGGGGCGTCCAGGCGACAAGTTGGGCGCAACTCTGTGGCGCAGGAGCCGGAGGTTGCTGGTGGTACTCAGGCATCAGCTCCGCAATTTCCTGCTCAATCGCTCGGCGAAAGGGAGGAAGAAGGGTGGTCGACGAATGTTGGACGTGCGGCGGGTGGGAAAAGGCCAGGAGAGGGAACTGGCGTGCAATTTCTTCGCGCACGAATGACTTCACTTCTGCCAGTAACGCGGCCTGGTCAGGTATGGCCGCGAAGCCAGCAAGCTCTTCGTGTGATGGAGAGCGACGGGTCATCGAACGCTGTCGGCGGAGCTCCTCATAGCTCTGGAACAGCGTTACGACCTCGGCTACTGTAGAAGGGTTTCTGGCGAGCAACATGGTGAAGGCATCGTCGTCAATGCCCTTCATAACGTTCCGTATCTTGCCAGACTCAGACATGGTGCCGTTGGCTTTCTTACACAAGTCGAGAACGTCTTCGATATAACTTGTGAAAGATTCACCGGCTTGCTGATCTCGTTCGTGTAAGCGCTGTTCTGCTTGCAGCTTACGAACTGCAGGGCGGCCAAAAACGTTAATGACGGTGGTCTTGAAATCGGACTAAGTCGCATGGTTGTTACGTGTGGTTGATGTACCACAAGCTTGCTACTCCCGCGAGGTAAAATACCAAGTTGCTCAACTTGCCTGCTTCTTCCCATTTGTTGGGTACGCTCACGCGCTCGTAAATTGCGAGCCAGTCCTCCACGTCGGTGCCATCGGTGCCAGTGAAGATAGGTGGATCACGGATGCGAGGGACACCGGGTCATGTCGTCGGTGTGGGAGGAGGCGTTTGCTGAGCGGCGTCTTGAGGCATGGTAGTTGGTAGGGTAGGGGATCTAAACTCCAGGGGCATCGAATGGGAGCACAGCACCTCCACCAATTGGTTGAGGTGTTTATTTGACGGCACTCGGCGACGATGCGTAATGGCGACAGTCACGAACTCACAGCGCGAGCAGGAGGAGCTAAAGAGGACAACCCACTAGAAGGCCCTAGAGAGCGCAACCCATTACTCATCTCCAAGGCTTCGCTACAGTACAAAGAAAAGAACAAACGCTAAAATTACACGAAATAGATTAACAGGTTATAAGGTTAGGTAACTGCTTAAGGAATTTTTCAAAAGGCTGTGTGCGAAGCGAGCCGTATAAGCTGTTCCAACCTTCTAAATTTTTCGCGCATGCACGTCTAGTGTGAGGGCAGTTTCTATTAGCTTCTTTCTCTGCTATTAACGAATGGTTTCAGCTTCGAGTACTACTATGTGGCGACTGTATCCGTACTATATTCCTGTTGCATAGCCTGCATCGCTGCTCACAATACACCACGAAGCAGGTTCGCGCAAAAAATAAATAAAAAGAGTGCAAAAAGGGACGATCGGTGTTGCATATGCACGCATCCAGGCGAAAACGCACAACAGCCTTCCTCGCCGTGTTCAGATAACCAAGCGCACCGCTGCGTGAGCGTCCCCGCTGATGACGAGACAGGACGCGTCATGAAATATTTACGAGCGCCGAAAGGAAATCCTCGCCACGCGAGCAACGTAATGCACCCCTTCCCCCACATCCTTACTCCCCCCCCCCTCCTCTCTGCACGGCTCCTTTTCTTATATGCATCTCAGCGGCGTCGAAGCTCGCTCGGCGCGGCGAGCGAGCCTCGCGCTCGGAATTATTAAGTTCGTGCTCGTACGCGCGTATACTGAGCTTTGCAGGCGGCGCCAGCGGCAGCGCGCGCCAAAAAAAAAAAAAAAAAAAAAAATGAGCCACCTTGCCGTTCGCACGCAAGAAGAGCGGTGAAGAGGAGCCGAGGCTAACGAACCCCGTACTAGAAGTGCACGTATTATGTGCGCATTCGAGCAATGCGGAAGACGTTGACGAAAGCAGGAGCGGGAGTAGAGGCGTGAATTCGAGATAGAACCTGTGCGAAAAGAAAAAAAAAATAGCTCACAAGGTCCCTTACGCAGTCGCCTAAGACAACTCGAAGGCAAGAGTTATCTTCTCATTTTTCTTATCAGTCGATGTATTGATCTCTCCCTGCCCCACCATCTGAAACCTTTCAGCACTTAAAACGGCTTTCCACTGCCTCGGAGGCGTTGCAAGCTTACTGCACCAACATGGCTTTGCACGGGCTCCGTGATCGGCCGGCCTTTGACCGAGCGACGATGTCGTACGACGGCGTCATCATGTGACGTCATGTCGTGGCGTCATGGTGACGTCACAAGTTTTAGCCATGAATTCACCCTGTCGCCAGAGTCATCGGCAGAAATTGATTTCTTGACGTCATGATGACGTAATATGGTGACGTCATCGAAGTCGTCATCTCATTGATGTCATGTTATTTTTGGTAAGCCGACTGCGCGCGCGCGCGCACACACACACACACACACACACTTGAGTATCACGTGGCTTTTGACTGAATTTAATTAGTTTTTTGTTTGTATTTGGATTATTCTTGTTGGCGCCGACTCCGGTCTCGCGAAGTATCGTCAGGTCTCGCAATATCTCGAGACGCCGCTGACGCGGACGGGCAGTTTTCTCGCTTGATGATGCATCTAAGGCTATCGCTTTGATAAAAACAACAGCAAAAAAGGTAAAGAGGATAATGCGGCGATTTAAAGGACTGCGTGTGCCATTCTGGACGTGGACTCGTTAAAAGCGTGTGTGATCTGCCTCAGAAACAGAGGACTCTCACAGCAGCTAGCGTAATTTACCGCCGTCGAGATGGCCTTATAGATCCTTTAGATAAGCGCGCAGCTTGGGCTTTGCCGCTTCTGTGCACTCATGCGCGATGCGTGCACGGCGCGGCGATTGTTAAGCGGTGATTATTGAGCAGCTGGTGCATTGTCCTTGCATTTGGAAGCGGTAACGCGATGAGCGGAACCATAATAAAAGTGAGACAAGTGAATTAGCGCTGCGCAATAATCAGCGTTTTCCGCGCGGAATGAGAAACCATGCAGTTTCTGGCCGTGTGCGCTGCGGAAAGGGCTCTCCAGAGGCGTAGCATATATCTCTAAACGGTCGGTAAATATTTGCTTTATCGGGCTGCTCAATACCTGGGTGAACTGCTCATCAGCGAACACGAAGTCCGAGTTTAAAGAAATTAGGGGTGGTTATTTGCCGCAAGCGCGATTAGATAATGAGCCACGCTGGGAATGGGAGACTCCGGGTTGACCTTTAGAACCTGCATTTTGGGCGGGAACCTGGATGATAACGAAGAAAGTGGAGACGAAGTTAAGATGCGTGCAATGTGCCACAGAACCCAAAGTGGCAGGCATAACTTTAGGATTCAGGGACAGAGAAGAGCGGATTAGAGAACAACATGGGTAGCCGACATTCTAGCTGGCATTAGGAAGAAAACAGTATCAGGAGTTTCATGTGCAAAAACCTCGATATTATGAGGCGCACCGTAGCGGAGAGCTCCGGAAATTCTGAGCATGTGGTGTTCCTTAACGTGCGCTTACACTGCACACTACACGGGCCTCTAGCCTCTCGCCTTCATCGAAATGCGACCGCCGCGGAGGGGATCGAACCCGCGACCTTCGAGTCAGCAGACGAGCACCGTAGAAACTGTACCACCGATGCGGATGGCATTAAGAAAAAAAAAAGTTTACTTGGGCAGATCACGAAATGCGAAGGACAGGTAACCGTTGGTCAGTCAGAAAAACGGAAATAATAATAATATCTGGGGTTTAACGTCCCAAAACCACGATATGCTCGTGAGGGACGCCGTATAGTGGAGGGCTCCGGAAATCTCGGTAACCTGGGGTTCTTTAACGTGCACCTAAATCTATGTACACGGGCCTCGAGCATTTTCGCCTCCATTGAAAATGCGTCCCCGCGGCCGGGATTCGATCCCGCGACCTTCGGGTCAGCAGTCGAGCGCCATAACCACTAGACCACCGTGACGGGGTTAGAGAAACGGAAAGGATACGATGGGATGTAAGACGTAGTCGAGGATGGTAGAGGGTTAGATGAAGTGGCGAATCATTGAAGCCATAGCGCTGTTAAGAGAGGGACCACAGAAAGAGGACCGGACGTGCGCTACTCACAACTCTTGACACATAGTTGTCACACATAGTTGACACACAGTCACACACTCTTGACACATAGTTGTGAGTAGCGCACGTCCCGTCCTCTTTCTGTGGTCCCCGTCTTAACACCGCTATGGCTTCAAAGAACGTTACAAACCAACTAGCCCAAAAGTCTGTTCTCTTGAAGTGGCGAAATTTGGAGTTCGCATACACCAAATGGAAGCAGCCCGCGCAGGGTAGGGCGAATTGGAGATCACTGGTAGAGGCCTTCCTCCGACAGGGGACGTAAAATAGGCTGCAAGTTATAGAGAAAGCTAGGTACGGCGGTGTTCTTGCTGTCCGCCCCCATCGAAATGCTGCCGCCGTAGGCGCATATCGAGCCCGCGTATTCGCGTTTAGCGGCGCAACCCCGCCACTAACCCTTTGACACACTAGAGAGCTTTAGTGCCGGGGACCCCAAGCCACCTGCGTACGCACGCTCTTGCGTTCCTTTGTACTCCCAGCCACATACACGGAGAATAGAAAAGAACGGAAGGGCTTATGTACGCAAGCCGCCTTGAGGCCCCGGCACTAAAACTCTCCACTGTGTGCACAATTGTGTACGTACATCACTTTTTTTTTTGCTGATTGCGTTTACAAGTCGGTAACAAAGAGCAAGGCACATTGAGCCTTGGATGAATTCAATCTTGCTGCATAATAAATTTCTCTTCATTCAAGTTCATTTTTCAGTGTACTGTTGCATATGATCACTTTGCTGAACGCGCTCCCATGTTTGACGAGTCGTTCGACGTGCCGCTTTCCGCGAGCCACGACAAAAGGGCAATTTCTCTTTGGTCGAAACGAACATAACCGAAAACGAAATTTTCCTCATTTTCTAGCCTGAGATCTCACTCTATTTATGCAATAAACAGAGCACGAGTAACTTCAGAATAGATATTTGTTTGCACTTTAATTAAGATTGATTAGTACGAAACACGTAAATCGAGGTATCATGAGAATATTTTTGCTGTAATAGAGTATCGAGTGCCTTCTAGTAATGATGTGTACGTTTGACGCATTTACAGACAGTTCTTCACTGGTCGCGTCCGAAAGGGCTAAGCTCCCATGGCGTTAAGCACTTTTTGAGCATTCGCTTTCAATCACATTTCGCATCACCGTTTACAGGGCCTCCAGAAGGAAACGAGGCCTCTGAGAGCAGTGACGCCATTTATGCCGTGTCTGCCTAGCCCTCTATCTATTGCGCATCAAGTGTGGCGAGAAAGTTGCGCGGCCACTCGTAGAGAGAATCAAAAGCGTGAGGTGGGCTTGTTGGCTATACCACAGTCATATAGGATATGGTAGTTTAACGGCTTAGCTGCTTAACCTTTGATGTACACTGGACACACATGTCCCCATGACTAGCCATAACTAAATCAGGTGTGTCTAAAGAACTGCCTCGTGGAGGGACGTGTAACTTGCGCATTTGACCCGTTTAAGGTAGCTTTAGCAGAACCTTATATTAGATGCGAAGCATCTTATGGTGGAGTTCAATCCGGGGTTGGTAGTGGTGTTGTGCGGCGTGACCGCCCTTACTGCGCATGCGCAAATCCTCTCCCCACACATTGTCTCCCCATTCTTAGGTTCCATTAGGTTTATTTTTAGGTTCCATCATTTGTTAGGCTCCATTATGTCAGAGGGTGAGCACAGTGCAGGTCACAGATTTGGCACCTGTTGCGCTTTTAAATGCGGAGCATTACTTATACCCTTGTTACACAGACAACCTAAACCTCAGTTAGTGTAACCGCGGTTACGCATAACCGCAGTTCGCTTATGTTACACGGCATACGAAACCGCGGTTATGCAGCTAACCGCGGTTGTACCAAACCGAGCTTGGCGACCTCGGTTTGGCAGTTAACCGAGAAAATGGCGGCCTCCATGGAGGACGTGTGCACACCGGCGAGCGTTCGTGAAAAACGAATTGGACTGCAAGAACCACAGAAAGCCTGATTAGGCTTTGGCAAAACAATTTGCATTATCTACGGAGCACCTCAAGGAATGTGAAAGTGGACGCGGCAATAACAGCCGAGTGGAACGCCGGACTGCCGCCAGGCGCAGAGCCATTCACGCCAAAGCAAGTCCGCTTTAACCGAGGACGCTTGTGCGCTGTGTAACATCGGCGAACCGTGGTTGGCGCTAACCGTGGTTCAACGCGGTCAACCGTGGTTGGTCGTAACTGCGGTTAGCTTCCCTGTGTAACAAGGGTATTAGTCGCACCTGCGGCGTCGGCGGCGCCGTCCACACCCCCACTACGCATGCTCGGCTGGTCTCGTGCCGGCAGCAAGCCTCTCCTATCCCTCCCTCCCTCCTCTCCCTCGAACGCGCGCGGTGTGTATATTAGCGGCGGAGCGCGCGTTCGGAATTCAGTCAAGGGCGTCTTTACTTGGCTTTCGCTTGACTTGGCGTTTTGCTTGACTCGAGTAGATGCGATGGAATCAACAGTACCTTCAAGCAGCGCCCCACCACTCGTTGAAGGCAACGTTACCCCACCCTCACCGTCGTCGGCGTCAACAACCGCAAGCAACGCAGAAGACAAGGCTGCGAAGAGACGAGCATACGACGCTGAACGCAAGCGTTTGAAGCGAGCTGCGGACCCGGAACTTCGTGCACGCTGGAGCCGTTCAAGTCGTACTTGGTGTGCGCATCGTGTAACAATTAAGCATTCCCAAACCATACACAATTACGCAACATTCATGCGATACCCCCACCACTCTGCGACGCATTTACTCGAGTTCCCCCCGTGGGAAGATGCAGGCGACTTTTTTTCGGCAGCTGTGGGATTTATCGCGGCGCGTTCGCGGTTGGACGCGGCATATTGGAACGCCTATTCGCTCCCAATCACAGAGTTTCCTAAAATTAACTAGAGGGAACTCTGGCGCTGCGGTCGTTCAGCCACCACGGGAATGATGGGTAGTACACGGATTTGGCTAGTCTTTGTACTTGCGGGCATAGAACGCACTTGTGGCTTTGTTTATTACTGTGTTTTGGTTTTCTTTCAGATAAAAAAATGGATTGTTGTGAACTTCGTGACCAGATTTGAATTGGTGAGCCTAAAAAAAGGTTAAGTGGTGAAGTGGAACTGCTGAACGTCTGCTGAACTTCATCTTGCGACAAAGCGGATGCAGGCGATGCCGATCCAAACGGAGCCGAAAGTACGAAGTTTAGACAAATCCGTGTACTACCCATCATTCCCATGCTGGCTGAAGCGCCATGCGTTGCAGCTCCCATAGACACTAGCGCCAGAGTTCCCTCTAGTAAGTATTGCTCCCAATGCTCCCAATGACTGAGCGGCTTGCAACTTTTGCGGCTATGACAAGACAATTGAACATATTGCTATCTGTCATCGCCCAGCCTTCGAAACTCAAACGATGTGCCCTGGGAGCTCGAATTCGGCTCTGGGACGAAAGACCACTATCGGGGAAGGCGATCGTGGAACCTCGGCATAACGCATTCTTACAAACCCAATGCCACAAAAACCCTAAAGTGTTTCTTAATGTCCACTGGCCTTTACAGTCGCTTGTGAACATTTACCGCGCGTGCTGTACGTTCACATTCACTGTCCTTTTGTTTTTCTCTTATTTTTATTCCTCTACGTGTTGGCTATTAAATATTTTGCTATCCACGGAAAATAAGTATTTCAGTAATAAATCAATAAAAATACGAATAATATAAATAATTACTTACCCAAATAATCGGGTTACTTACCCAAATAATTACTTACCCAAATGATCGGGTTACAACTTGCACTGAAAACTGTGAGCACAGCTTTTTTCTTTTTTTTTTTCATATTTTGGACTACCACGGTCATGAGCATCTCTCTGTGAAGGCCGATCGCCTACGTTGAACCAAGGAGGTTTAAAAAAATTCTGGAGTGGAAGCTCTCGCAACGCCTTCCGAGTAAAAGTGAAGCCAGCTTTTGCCCACCAAAGAGCTCCGAAACATGCTCTTTTCTGGTGGCACCTACTTGGGGATCAAATGGCTTTGATCTGTTAGTATAAATACTACGTTAATTATAAAATAAAATATCGTTGTTGCCAACAAAAGTAACGCGTCGAGAAGAGTATTGGCGATAAATCTCCAATAAAATATGCCATGACTTTGAGGCTTACTTACGAAAACTTCGCCAACGCCGATGGTTTGTCGTGCCCCTACTAAGATGGCGGGCGCAGCCGCCATCTTTTGGTGGGCACGGCTTCACTCTTGCGCAATAATCGCCGCTCCAGCAATTTTTTTAACCTCCTTGCGTTGAACAAAAAAATTCCAACAGCATTGAAACACGAGGCTAGCGAATAGCAATACACACTAGCTAGTCCTTGCTTCTCGTGCTCTTTCTAATATGACCTACCAACTTGCCCGAGTCTCCACCCTTCTCGCTTCGTGCGTATTTCTCTCAGTAATGGCATCCCTTCAGTCAAACTGTTTTCTGCGCAACCACAGTGAACCTTGAACGTCTCCTTTATTTTGTCTCACGAAAAGCAGTTGCACAAAGCTTTTAGAAGCGGGCCTCTGTTACGACTGAACCTTAACAGGGAGCGTGACATTAGAGAGTTTGAGAATCCGCGTCTTTCACTTTCCTGTGCTGCCCTCTGCCGTTTTGGTAGGGGTTTGGTAGGGGCCGGGACAACCGGTATTGCCAGAAGCAAAGCCTTCGAGGTGATGAGACGTTTCCTGACTTTTACGCTAGGGGAGAGCGCATGCGCCGCCGGGGCGTCGTGAAAAAAAATCACAGCATATCCACAGAGTGAATGATGATGAGTGGGCGAAGCTGCGGAGGTTCATCGGTAAACCGTGAATCTTCCGTGAATTCTGCCCAGTACATCATCACCGACGTGAGATCGGGCGCGTTTATACTAAAGGTTCGATGAGTTATGACGACTTGCAGCTCACTTTAATTTTACATGTACGCTGTGAATTTTCATTGTTTAGAAAACCATTGCTTTAGAAAAATCTGGCGTCTTTCGTTAAGCAGCTGGCGCCTTTTCGTTTTGCTTTAGAAACATCTGGCGTTCTTTCGTTCTGCTTTTACAAAACATCTGGCGTCTTTCGTTGGTTTTCTTCATCAATCAACGGCGTTTTGAACAAATTTTTTTTGTTTAATCACGCACAGGAGAAATCTCACCAGGCACTACCTTGGAGGTAAACAATGGCTGCTAATGGGAATGAGAGACAGAAGAAGTCGGCTTTTAGCTAACACTTACACTTCTACTTCTACTAACGTTTCCTTCTGGAACATGCCAATGGCTGCTAATGGGGAATGAGAGACAGAAGAATTCGGCTTTTAGTTAACGCGCACGCTGCGAATTTTTTATTGTTCAACAACGCACAGGAAAAATCTCCCACCGGCACCACCTTGGAGGTCAAAGCGTAAGACTTGTTACGGACTACGACGACTACTACTGCTACTACTACGACGACGACGACTACGAGGGACGAACGGGTGCCGCCTTAAGGAGCTTCGCCCCTAAAACTACACCATCTCCCACTAAAAGGAACCATGTGGGGATGTGAGACAGCGTGGGGTGTTCACTTGTGTTTCCATTGTTGTTCCATTTGTATGTTTCATTTGTGTGTGGAGTTGTGTATAGGTTCTGTACCGCTTATGCTACCTCCCCAGCTCGTTTCCATTGCGCTTCGGCTTCGCGTTGCCTAGCAGCTTCGATATTCGCTTGCCGGCGTTGCCGTTTACGTTCAGCTTCGCGAGCGTCCATAGCGCCGTTGCGGAGGAGAGTGCAAAGGGAGCGAGCGAGCGCCGCATTAAATACGAGCGCACAGTTGTGGTGGAAAGAGAAACGGAAGAGGAGAAACGAAGCGGAGGCAGCGCTCACGCCATCTCCTCCGCGAGGAGAGGGGGGAGAGTTGGCGCATGCGCGTGGAGGAGCGGACGCGTGAGGGAAGGACGGACCACGGTGTAAGAATATTCAGGTGTTGACACTGCGCGCGCCTAAGCGGCTAGAAAATGTTCGGTCGTCGGTCCGTTGAGCGGTGCGCCATCTAATGGCTTGAGGCGGAGAGCGCCCGCGAGTAGCCGAAACACGGTGGTGCTGCGTCATCGCCCCCGCGCTCGCCGTGCCCTCTCCTGTTGCTCTCTCGATTTCGCCCCTCGACGCCGCTTGGCGGATGCATATTATCCAGCAAAATGGCACAGAAAAATGCACGTTATCAGCCGCATGTGCGTCGCTATGGAGACGACTGCCCCGCTTTTCGCAGCGCCCTCCAAGACGGCGCCGATGAAACTGCAAGTTATCTGATAAGAACCCGAACATTATCTGGACGCGCGTGGATTGCGGTTTCCCATGCGTTGGGGGAAGAGTGTCATCACCTGAGTATATTCTTACACCGTGGGACGGACACAGCCCGAGCAAAAGCTGCTTTGCATCTAAAAGGCGGATTGGGGCTTCAAAGAGCTTGGGGAAATAAGAAACTTGCGAACCGACAGGGCGCCTGCGCAGAACCCAAGCCACTCTTGGTCTCTTGCCCTCGCGTTGACCTAAGACCCAAAAATGAAAACTAGCGTGGACCCCCAAGGGCGTCTTGGGTCGCGAGCGAGATGGCGCAGACGCAGCGCGGGCCGCGACGCAGTATAAACCGCGTCTCGCATAATTTTACTTCGCCACGTGTGGCGCTCCGTGCGTTTGGCCCAATTCTCAAACTCTGCTGATCCTCCGAACGCAAGAGCAGCCTACGCAACGAAGCTTGGGGAGCCAGTGCATTGGGATGGTCGCGGGATCGAATCCCGGCCACGGCGGCTGCATTTTCGATGTAGGCGAAAATGCTTGAGGCCCGTGTACTTAGATTTAGGTGCACGTTAAAGAACCCCAGGTGGTCGAAATTTCCGGAGCCCTCCAGTACGGCGTCTCTCATAATCATAACGTGGTTTTGGGACGTTAAACCCCAGATATTATTATTATTAGCCAGTGCATTGGGTCTCCAATGCTCAAACTCTCTATTGACCTTGTGGCCCCATCATTACGGAACCATGTTTGCTGTTCATATTGGTGTTGCTGTTTCGTATCGGTCAAATAGCCGTGGAGGGGTGGGACTGGTCAGCTTCCCTTTGTGATCCTGCTTGGCTGTGCTGCCCTGCCACTAAATACAATGCCATAGCTCATCCGTAAGCATGGCTCACCTATAGTTGCTGAAAAAAGAGCATGAATATCTGAATTGATCACTGACAGTAATCTTCGCGCATGTGTCATAGTGGAGTGCTTGTCTTCAAGATCTATTTCCGAGGGTATATATTCCGCTAAGAAAAAATAGACTCGTTGTCGATCTGTGTTGCGTCCTAGCGTGACCCGTCTGTGTCCCGTTCTAGGGCTGTTTTCAAATTTCAGTATGTGCCAAAGAGCCCGCCTTCTGACACCTTTTCACTCGTAGGTTTGACTTCCAACCGTGGCGGTCGCATTCCTGCGGATAAAGGAATGCGAAAGCGCATGCGCGCTTTCACTTAGGTGCGTAAAAAAGACCAATGTTTTAAACTATAGAGCAAATAACTCCCGGTGCTCAGAACTAATATTAAAGCCCTCCATGGCTTGCAATCACTCATAGCTCACACGGCCCTTTCAGTTCTTTCGTCGAACCCCGTAATTTCAACCTCAACCTGCCGCATCAATCTCCCCCGGCGCCTCACCTCACGTCGCGTTTCGTAAGAGCAGCAACGCGCCCGCTCATTGGTCCAGCCCGTACTCGTCCTTCGGGGCACTGCAGCAGAGTCCTCTAACAACGAAGAGAACACGGGGGCAGTGGCCGTCCCGAGCGCGTTCAGTAAAAGAAAGAGACAGACTAAAGCATTCCAGGCTCGCTCTGCAGAATCAGAGCCCCCCTGGTTTCCAAACGCCCGCAAGCTCGCTCATTTGCTTGCCGCTGCGTTAAGTACCGCCCCACCGCAACGCGGAGCTCGCGTCGAGCGATGCGCGCCGGACAAGCCGGGGACGAATGGACGTGCCCTGAATTTTTCACTACCACCCCGTGCTTTTTTGTGGAGTGTATAGTTATATCGTGCTCGCTGCAACCAACCTAACTCTGCACCTTCGTTAGCTTTCATTCATTGGATTGCTTGTTTGTTTGTTTGTTTGTTTGTTTGTTTGTTTGTTTGTTTGTTTGTTTGTTTGTTTGTTTGTTTGTTTGTTTGCCAATCCATAGCCGTCGTTCTAGTGGCACCCTCGCCATTATTCGGCTTCTCAGACGTTGTCTATAGCTTGCTTGTTTTCTCGCTCAGTGTCCAGAGCGCAACCAAAACTGTCGCCTAAACTCCCCGTTTTCACGTTCTGTTGTTTCGTTAAAACGCACATGCGCGGTAAATTTTACAGCGACGATATCTCTCTCTCGCTGGCACGTTTCGCCGCTTCGCTTATTAGGGGGCTCCCAGAGAAATCTGCGCGCCGCACTGAATGCATGCAGCCTATGTGGTACAACGACAGAGCGGCTAGTGTGGGGGCGACGGGCCTCTCATTTGCATGAAGTGCTTCGGGCGCGCCTGCTCTGCCATCACGAGTACACGTCGGTGCATTACAAGTTACCCGCTGTTACTTTTCTTTTTCGTTGTCGGTATTTTGATAATTCTGTCTGACGTTCTCGCCTCAGCCGTCATTTGCTTCTGGAGCTTTCATTTCATTGATTTTTTACGGGGCTTATATAGGGTAACATACAGTAGTCGTTGCGCAGAGTTTCGCCGCGAACAGTTTTGCGGTTGGTGCGGTACTCAACGCGCATATAGCATACAGTTCACTCGTTAAAAAATAGCAAAAAAAAAAGAAAAATAAATACTAATGGGCTGGGCTGCTACGCTTCAGGATCGATGATGCGTTCTGTGCCGTATACGTGGGCCCAACGAATGGTAATCGAGATTTATTGCTTTGCGGAATACTCGTATTAAAAATTTTGAAAAGGTAAAAAAAATGAAACTTGAGAAGTTGTTATTTCAATATCATTTCTTTTTTCTTTGAGCATTAAACAAAAATATGTGTTCGGAGATTTTACGGCCGTTCGGCGGGAGCAGCGGTTTATGGCTCGCCTCAATTTACGCTGCGCACTGCGCCGCTTTATACAGTTCCACGAATGGAGTCGCGAAAACGGCTTCCGAGTACGAATCGTGATCTGGGTTGTTATTTTTGGTGAGAATGAAGAAAAACACGCGCACAAAAAAAAAAAAAAACGACTGCTCAAATTACCTTACTGCAAGGAGGATAATCTTTCCTTCGAATGGTATACAAATATTTCCGTTCTGAAGGCGTTTACAGTGTCTCTGAAAATAAAAAAAAAGCTCACTTTTACGGACTTTAAAGTAAACCAATACTTCTGTGTATATGCGTACGCTTACCGATATTTCTTCCGTACTCAAACAAGCTTATGCGTAGTCCGCCGAAATCAAGTTGAAACTATACCCTATGAAACGTTCTGTGTGCCGTTCCAATATTTCCGTATGTTTCCTTACGGAATCCACATATGTTGCCATATATTTCTGTGATAATTTTACGGAAGCATCAAATTATTGGAATGTTATACGGGGCATATGAGGGTAAGTGTCATCATAATCTTCGTCGTTTCAATTGCCGCGAACTGAAGAGGGGCTGCTCGAGCGACGCTACAGAGCGCATTATCTGGGATGCCGTTATCTTCCATTCCGCCTGTCTGCAGCGCCTTCAAAACATCGACGTAACGGTGCTTTATTTTTTTTTTTTGGTTCATAAACTTTTTTATGTCTTATTTAATATTGTGCGATGAGATTAAAGGTGCATGGCAAATCCTTACCATTCCGCTTGGTTTTCTAAACAAGACGGAAATGCAGCTAATATTGACTTTGGAGAGCTACTATTTATTTAATAACTGTCTATTGATTCTTGCCGCCATGTTTGGTGCTGGAGACGCTCTGTGTATGCGATGAAAATGCGTTTATATATATATATATATATATATATATATATATATATATATATATATATATATATATATATATATATATATATATATATATATATAACTTTTATCCTAAAACCAAGTGGAAACGGGCAGCCGTCGCAAAGAAATGGCGATAACTCCTTCATTGATATTTTTTATTTAATAAAAAAAACAGGGGGTTTGATTTGACGAAGCTCACCTAACCTAACCTTAATGATAGCGTCACCGGTTCGGTGTAACACCTTTTGCCTGTAAAGCGCACAGCCTTCCACGTTTTCTACATTAGGACGCTAGCCTGGACTGTACGTATATGTCATTGCGTTACAACGGCGCGATGGGCGACACTATGCGCCCAAGCGCGCGAAGCAATTCCTAGTGCGGGTACTGCGTAACATGTTAGCTTTGGGAGTAAGGACGCCCAATAGATTTACTCGGGTTGACCTATACGCTGCTAGGTTGTGCGATGGAAATGGCACATTAACGACTGCGCGAGTATATACGATCATTGCATATGAGACTATCGTACAGATCTATTTTTCCTCTTCGCAACGACGACAGCGACGGGTTTTACCGTCACTGCTTAATTACTTGTTAAAAATTGGCCTGGTTGGAAAGGTGTAATGATTGGCTATTTCCCATATAGCAAAGCCTTAACTTACCTGACACCTCTCGTTATAAATATTTCTATCAGATTCACTTGAGCGTTTCATTTTTTTATGTTCTTTCTTTTTATTATTATTTCCTTCCCTCTCTTCTTTAGTATGTCAATTCCATTACCCATCCCTAGCATGCCAGCGGTATACAGACTCCGGCGAAAATCTCTTTTTCTAATAAAGAGTTTCTCTCTCTCTCCTATTCGCAACGAAATTGCTCTGCATTGCACTGCAGAGAGAAAGGGGAGAGAGGGAGAAAGGATAAGGAGGTCGATCAGGTGTGCGTATTCGATTTACGGCCCTACACTTGCAGCACTACGCATTTTTGTAAAAGTGCGAGGGATCAACGTATCGCTGCAGAAAGTTCAACTTAAGAATGTCAGCGAAAGTAAAAGACAAACAAAAAATAAGACTAGCTTGCGTCATTTTGACGTAGGGTCAGCCAAGATCAAAGGCCACCGCATCAATCTTCGAGATAGCGGGCCCGGCTGAGGATTCATCTTAATAAAAAAGACGAAAGTCAATAAATAAATACATAAAAACACAAAAGACGCGAAAGACAAAGCCGACAGTGGCGTGTGGAGATGTGAAGTAGGTGCACTTATTACGACTGATGCTCGGACATTGCCGCCATTACAGTCGCGTCTTCGGAAATCAGCGAAATGTGGGGAGTGAGAGAAAGAGAGAGAGAAAGATCCACCGGCAACTCCGCGCACGGTCGGATTTATCTCTCTGGTCCGTGAACGCGGTGCGATGCACTTTGAGTGTAGTGTATAGTGTATATACTTATGTGCTGTGAGGAGGGTCAACACAACGCCCACATAGACAGACAGACAGACTGACGAGGCTTAGGCTGGCGCGCCGAGCGGATTTCAGAGTAATCCGATTGCGACAGCTGCAGCCGGGTGGAACCCCGCTCGAGTCCCTGTGTTCGCGCTTCCGCGCAGCGTATCGTCGCCTCGACTCGGCTTCGGCTTGGCTTGGCTGAAGACTCCACCGGAGTCGCTAACAACGAAGCCGGCAGTGAACTGCCGCGGCCGTCGGCTCATCCCCTCCCCTCCTTTTTTTTTTCTTTACTTGCACCGCAGCGATTCCTATTTGGCAGTTCGAGCATTCCTCAGTACGCGGTGGTTCCACCTTAGCCTGAACTTTGATTGCGCGGAGGCATAAATGAAGTTATGGCGGAGAGCATTACGTCACGCAGTCAGCCATGGCAAGCGAACTGTCAGTGTAGCCTTCTTCGGCTCGCAGTAACACGCCATCCCGGAGACACAGCGTATTGGCCGAGTATGTATGTTGAGACGCGCTACCGTAGATTTGCCTGCACTGCACAGTCGCTCAGGTGCAGCGATCACGTGCTCAGAGCACGCTTGTTCTTGTTTGTTTGAGTGTTTGACTTTTTTGTTTCTTTAAACGGTGTTGTCTAAGATTCCCTCCCAATTTTTCTTTTGTCTATGTTTCGTTGTGTGATACTGCATCGGAGTCAGCTGTCTAAGAATCAAGAAGTCTGCTCCCTTCTTTTTGATTATAGCGATGATGATTTGTGTTGGCATCTCCTTTGAAAGGGGAAGACGACCAGTAGCCACCTTGCCCGATTTTTTTTAAAATTTACAATGAGGTGTTGTTTCATCTATAGTACTTTAACATATTTATTTATTTGTTTGTTCTTTACAAGCCTCTATTTCTATGATGCACTGCTATGTGCGCCTGAAACGCCCATCCTAACAGCAAGGTCTTCCTTAGCATTTTTTCATCACCTATATTCCAAACACCTCGGATATATCAACCGCTGACTAGTTAGTACTTCCATCCTCATTGAAACAATCGCAATATTGACACCTTCAGTGCTGCGCGAACGCCTCGCATTGCATTGATATATTGAGTAGTGTCTGGACGTTCGATGCAGCAGTCGCATGCTTCCTATTGTAGCGAACATTCGCACTGGTGTGTTTTTTGTCGGCTGCAGCCAGCCATCCATCTATAGGCGTCAAATGAAAAAAGCACTGCACCTTTGTGTTATCATAGAAATTTTGGCTTCTCACTTTTTTGACCACGTTTTTCTTTTCTCGCTGTAGCTACGCGTAGTGGGCGGATTGAGCTCGTGTTTTCCTAAAGTGCGGTGCGGATATCTTAACCGCAGTCGGATAGCGTTATTACGGTGAAATCCTTCGATGCCGCCGCAATGGCGAAAAGAGACCGTCGCCGTCAATGCGAACTGCCCGAGAAGTATCACGTGATCACAGATGCCGTCACCTCTGACGTCATCATGACGTCAGACATGCCTTACTTTGTGACGCCACCATGGCGTCACATGATGACGTGATCCCGTGACACCGTCCCTTATTCTATTGGTTACGTTGCTCACCTACTGAGTCAAAAGACGCTGGTTCCATCCAGACTGCAGCCGTCGCATTACAATGGAGGCGAAATACTGAGACCCGTGTACTATGCAATTTTATTGGACGTAAAGGAACCCCATGTGATCCAAATTATCTGGAGACCTTAGTACGGCGTCTGTCGTAGCCGTACTAAGCCATATACGTAGTCGTAGTTGCTTTATGACGTTGAACCCCATAAACCAGCCAAACAACCAACCAGATTGCGTTGTAACCGCTTGCGCGTTTAACGAACCGGAAGTCATGTTCTGAAACGTTAGAGCTTCCGTCATGACCGTTGGTTTTACTGTTCAAGACATTAAGCTTAGAGAGCGGTAACATCGCGGGGGTGCTACGCTAATGCAAATAAATGTTAACTTGACGGCCGTATCCTATAAAGCAGGATGACGAATGCGTGATCAGAAATATATGATGGCGCCATCTATGCAGGTCAGACAGACGAGGTTTTTTCACTACTACTTTATTGATTAGCTTATGCGAATCGTTGTCGTCTGCCCGAGGAAAAGGAAGATTCTCTAACGAGGCTACAATTTTTTTTTATTGAACAGGATTTCAAGGAAAGGTTCAATGTCCGATTAGGATGACACCGCTGTAAATATCCTATAGGAGGAGCTGTTGAAGCCTTTGTATACACTCAGTGTAAGTTGATAATATTACGTATCACTTACAAGTTATTCCATGTTCTGAGCGCGGTCATGGCGACTTCGCTGAAGCGCAGTCCCCCCTTCTCTTCTCTATTTCATTCTCCCTCTCTTTTTTTTCTCTCTCTCTCTCGCGCTCTCTAGTGTACAGAAAGCTTAACAGAGCGAGTGGGGCATATAGAAATTGAAATTCCTTAGTGTGGCCGGGCAGTAGACGGTACTCTCATACCTCAAGACCTTTTTACTTTTTATTTCGTATTCCATTCTTGTCTTCCGTTAACAAAGCAGACATTTTTTTTATATCCGCGTGCGCTGACAATATTGCGAACCCTTTGTGCGTGGCTACGGGCAACTATGTAGAGCGCAATACAGTACACATCCGTTGCATTAATACGCAAGCTAAGCCTTCCCCGTCTTCTTAATATTCGACATTTCATATCCCGTTGTAATTTCTCCTTCGAACAAACATAAACACCAAAGGTAGCCAGCGCAGCCTCTTCTCATAATTTCAAACACCACTGAGTTTTTCCGAGATACGAATCTATATTACGCAGTACCCAAAACGCTGCGCAGCGCCCGGACAGGGCTATAGTTAGGATACCGTATATCACACTTTCGTAGAACTGTGTACTCCGCCCAACCAACTCCGTTCACTCCGTCGAATGATGTGTAGAACTGGTGTCAGTTAATCTGTAAAAAACGCCAGCTCCGTGCTTCAAAGAATGGCGGATAACTCTTCGTTGTGCGCTAGTAAACATACCGTGAGGCCCCTCTCCCAATTTAGGGTAGAAAACCAAGCTCGACTTCGTTAACACTGCCTGGCAACACTGCCCTGCAGCACTGCCTTGCAACGCTGCCCTACAACACACTAACCATCGAATGACTTCAATAAAGGAGGTCATTGCCTCACGAATCGACCACCGCAAGAATTTTGAGAATCCGTAAAGCACGAGCTGAGTTACAGATTTTTTGCACGCTGTTATTGCTTTCTTTCTTCTGTCGTCCCGACGAGGGTGTTGGAAGCTAAGCAGGGAGGGATGGCACCGGGAAAAGAACAGCTTCTTGCGCAAAAGTTTCTTAGACAATGGACGAAACAGACACGGACGGGCGCAACGTGCGCCCGTCCAAGAAGTGTTGATCACGGAGTACCAACAAGCTCGAACCCTCACCTTGTTAAGGGGTAAAGAAGTTACATCACGCGCGCGTCATGACCTCGAGCACCTTTTCTTTTTTCTTCTTTTTTCTTCTAACGCGCAGCTTACATTCAGTGTGACCGCGAGCGCGGGCACGTGGCGGCCTGCCGCGGCGGCCGCCGTAACTATGCAGCTTACGATGCTCAAATCAGCCAATGGCCTTGAAACTGGGTATATGGCGTGGTCGTTTGGGTATATGGCATCATTTGTGGAAAGACGAGGGAGCCATATTTAGCTGACTTTGAAAATTATTTGTAAATTCCGGGCCCCGTGCTGTGCTATAATGCTTCGCTCGCTTGTTCTCAGGAGCCTCGACTACCGATCGGCAGCGTTTTCTGACCATGTTGGAAAAGGGCTGCAGGGCTCCTTTGACCTGCCTGCCTTTCTTTTGACTTTTCTTTCTGCCGGTCTCGCGCGCACTGCACGATGTGGAGCAGACACTCGGGAACTCTTACGACATTACTCGAGACGGCTTTCTTTTCTGATTGGCTGACGCCGCTTTCGCTCCGATGCGCGGAGTCGACGAGTCAGATAACGCGTTGTTCTCGGTTCCCCAGCTAGCACCCTTGATTTTCTGTTCACTGGACGAAAACAGGAACACAGAAGCACACACGAAGCGCTGGTGCGCTTTGTGTGTGCGTGTCGTCTTTGCGCAGTCTGAAGATTTTGAATCTATGAACCGATTAAACCAACAACATGCTTGTTTCTGTTGACGTTGAACCGCTGAGCACTCCGTCCCCGCTCTAACTTCGCATTCGTACTATAACTGAGCGCCGCCGCCAAGTTGAAAACTGCGCTTTCTTAGAACCTCTAAAACACGTCTGTGGGAGGGGGTTTAGAAGACGTACAATACGAGAGAAAATGAGCGGCTAGTGAGCGAAAAAGCGATCAGAAACGCTCTTCGCCACACCCGCGGCTGCGTGCAGTCATTTTGTGCGCAGCACTTTTCCACACGCTTCGACTACTGGCTGCGCCACGACTAACCGAAGGGTGTAAGTTACGCTGTGGAGGGAGGTGGGGTCACTTTTACGTTTCCGCGTGGATGGCTCCGGGAGCCGCCAAGAGAGGGCAAAACACCGAGCTCTGCTGGAAAAGCGAAACGGCCAACGCGAGAAGTCGGACGCCGTTGTAATGCTCTTCTGCGCAGTCAGCGGTGGCTCCATTAACGGAACGATCCCCAGAAGGCAACTCTCCCCGGCCCACGGGCTATAACTCCAATTAACGCACGGCCAGATGAAGTGGCCCCTGCGTGGGAGGAGGGAGGCAGGAAGGGTTGTTAGCCGGGTGGTGCGGACCGCGCTGCCGCGCGGTGGCGCTACCGCTGCGATCCCCCCCCCCACCTCCCCCGGACGGTGGGAGTGAGACGTGCCCTGGGAGTACAAGATATCATAGAGCCCCCTGAGCGCAAAATGCGGCGTTTTTGGTGGTGTTCCTCCTTTTATCTCTTTTTTTTTTCTCGTCAGTCTCCGGTGCCTCTGCAAAAGACGTTGGTTAAACTATGTGCTTTCATCGAATGAGTGTTCCTGGACGGAGCTGTATGCCACTGCTTTCTTTCTATTCACGCGTCATCTTGAAGTTTGGTATTTGCGGTAGGTTAAGCGCGCGTAGTTCCAATTTCGTTGTGCAAGCAGTTAACGAGGCTTTTCTTCGTTTAATAGAAAAAAAAATAGTAAAGCGTGGCAGTGGTTTGCCTATGCCTAATTTGCGCAGCACTACGGCGAACTGGAGTTGGCTGCTATTAGAGCTCGGAATTGCTTCGTTGATGAGGCCGTTAGCGTTAGCTAACCTAACCGTGCGTACACTTCGCCAGCTGTAACTCCTAATGAGATAAATGTGGGTCGTATGACGGCTGGCGGGATGTCTGTTAGGGGAAGGTTAATCAGCGAGCCCTCGCGCCAGGTTAAGCGGCTTTGAATGCTATAGCCTATAAATCAAAAGGGTTGCGATGGAACGGGCCCTCCTGTGCCATACCGTACATATATAAGGTACTCACGGATTGAAACCCAAAAATGTAGGGTCATGTAATGCTCGAAATTTCGTTTCCAGTGTCTAAAGTTCGTGTTAAATCGGTGTAGTTCTTACTCGAACACTTGTGTCAGAGCAGACGTTACCTTTAGTGGTCAACTTTGCGGCGACATGACGCGGTTTTCACTAGCAATCGCCCGTCGTAATCGTTCTATTAAAGAAAAATGATGTCGCGTTTCAATTCATGAGTGTATACTGTGCATACATACATGTACAGGCGGGTCCACTGTTGAAGGGGACACTTGCGTGCAGGGAATGTTTGGATTTCGCTCTCTTGCGAAAACATAGTGGCTTAGATTCGCATAAAACAACTGGTGGTTGACAATACTGCCTCCTTTTGACAGACTCGTATCGTGCATGAACATGGTTTCCTTATCCACTTGCTATTAGAGGGCCAGCAAAATGAAAGGTGCTCACTCGAGTGTCCCTTTAACAGTGGACCGTACTGTACATACATACATACATACATACATACATACATACATACATACATGCATACATGCATGCATACATGCATGCATACATGCATACATGCATGCATACATGCATACATGCATGCATACATACATACATACATACATACATACATACATACATACATACATACATACATACATACATACATACATACATACATACATACATACATACATACATACATACATACATACATACATACATACATACATACATACATACATACATACATACATACATACATACATCTCAGCGAGGCAACGAACTGCGTTATTTGGTCAACGATTACTGTGGGAAACGTTCCAACTAAAGTTTATTGTGGAAAAAGGGCGGATG
Source organism: Rhipicephalus sanguineus (assembly GCF_013339695.2). Classification (NCBI taxonomy): domain Eukaryota; kingdom Metazoa; phylum Arthropoda; class Arachnida; order Ixodida; family Ixodidae; genus Rhipicephalus; species Rhipicephalus sanguineus. The sequence goes on along the minus strand of NC_051184.2, from coordinate 63,016,126 downwards.
TAAGCTATCAAACAAAAGTAAGTTTTAAAAAGTTCCGCTTATCAATTAGCGAGAACCATGAAACGTCTTTATCTCTGTAGCAGTAGCCCTCGCCCTCGTCTGCCACCTCTTCCGGTATTTCTTTTTTTAGTTTACGATACTATTTTCTGCATCAAAATACCAGGCTCGAATAGGACGCGTGTCCTTCGTGCAAGTTTAGATGGAAGTCATAGTCTCGTGTCGCTTATTAATTGCGCGGTGTCGGTGTCATATAGACCGCACCTGGATTGCCGGAAATCTCATAGCGTCAGCGCTGCGGACTTAGGGCTAATCTCTTCCAGCCCGAAGGTGTAATTGGGTGGTCAGGGGGCTTCCACCTGCTCGCGCGCGGTTGCTGCGCCATTAATTTACGCTGCCACGACTGTCCTCGCCTATGGATGCGTTCTAATCCGGCTTATATACCGGAGGGCAGGCTGTACGTAGTTCAGGTAGGATTTACTAATGCTCGGAGTACCGCGCGCTGACCCTAATTGACTCTTTGGCTATGTTCAGGTGCTGGCCCCATATAGTATAAACAGAGGACGTAACAGCGACGTGTTGTTGCTATCTTGGGCAGCCTTTAGATACCAGCTTAACGGACTTTTCGATCAGCGATGTCTTTCCGCAGTTCTGTGGGCTTCAATATGGCTAAAGAGGGCGTGCTTTTTTAAGGCGAAAGCCTTGGATGTCTCATCAAACACGAAAGTTGACCGTCGGCGTACCTCGACGACGGCGTCAACACGAGTGATGCAAAAGGTCGTCACGTGATGACGTCGACATATGACGTCACCTTGACGTCACGTAACGGGGCGTAACGTGATGACGTCATCGCATGACGTCGTCGTTTGTTCAAAGGTGGGCCGATCAGGGAGGCAGTGCAAAACCAGACGAGGTGCGTAGGCTTGGGCGTGTTGGTAATTCCCTTCTACTATTTTAGCGCGCTTGTTAAACCAAACAGGGGGCAGAATAAGGACACGAACACAGCGCTGTGTCCGTGTAGTTTTCCTGTCCCGTGTGTGGTTTAACAAGCGTGCTGAAACAGTAACAGAGATGAGGCGCAGTAAGCTTGCAATGCCACCTATCCTGGAGGCAATGCGAAACCACGTGGCGCGCAGAAAGCTTTCGGAGAGCGGCGGGGGAAGATCATTACATTGACTTGGAAAAAAAAAAAAAGAAGTGGCTTTTGCATGCGAGTCGTCTTAAGCGAATACATAAGGGACCCTCGTGAGCCTTTCCTTTTTCTTTTTTCCTTTTGTGTGTGTGTGCGTGGCGGGGTGGCAACATTCCTCTCCACTGGCGGCGTTCGGTAAACGTAAGGCAATCACTTAGTTGTCCTCTACGACGTTTACTATATTATACTCTTTCAATTATTACATTAGCGTACCTGATGGAAGTGCCGCAAGGGATGCGGTTAGGTTCGATGAACTTTCAAGTTATACTGTAACAGTCCTCGTACTGTCACACCTTCAAGGCTGTTTTCGAAAGCGCTGCTTCGGTTTCCTCTCTCCGCAGTCTATTATCATGAATTATCGGCTAGGTAGCGCCGTAGCTGACCGCGTTTGTGTGCGAGCATTTGCGTATGTACACTCAGAATTTTACACCCTTAAAAGTGTTAATTTTTTAGTTCTCGTCTTTCTATTCCCCTTCCCCGACCCCCCAGTGTAGGGTAGCCAACCGGAAGTGTTTCTGGTTAACCTCCCTGCCTTCTCCTTTTTCTGTTTCCTTCCTAGTTCCGTTTTCCAATGGTTAATGCTCCCATCTTCATGGCTATATTAGTTATTTATTACACGTAACAGTGAGCTTAAGAAACACGTACGAAGAGAACGGCACCGTTTAAAAGTCAGGGGACGCTTGAGCTTCTTCGCCTTCAAGAGTAGAACGCGATAGTGTAATCGGGTCCCGTGGGCATCGCCTACTCAAGTGCTAGCCTGCCTTCGGTTATGGGTTGACACACCAACCACGCCGCAAGAAAAAGAACGTCTGTGCGAACGACACTGGCAGTTTAAAAATATCCTATGATGCCTACTGCAAATACAGTTACGGAGTGCCAACTACGCCATAATTCTTCATTTCGCGTATCAGCGCAGGGCCCACTCGGGTTTAAAGGTCCACCCATTACAATGCGCTCAGACATGCTTAATAGGCATCACCGGCAAAAGCATCCACAACAGCAAACGCGGCAACAAAGTACCCACTACGCGTACGGACGCGTAGTGGGTGCTTTATTGCTGCTTTGCTGCTGATGATTAGTAAGTATTTATAAGCGCATTGTAATGGGTGGGCCTTTAAACCGCGCACTCGTTGTGCAATTCGCATGTCTTGACACCCGGTGCGATTCTGTGCTTCTGCCACGCAACCATACATGCGTTAAGGAGGCTCCTGGCGTTACATGACATTCGTATCGGGTTTTCTACGGAAGCAGTCCCAAGCAATGGCGTGGCCCTGTGGTAGAGCACCTACTTGCCGCGCAGAAGGTCTTGCTTTCATTCCCGCTTGAACTAAAGTTTTTTTTAACAGTGTTTAAGCGGGGCGTAAAGTGTCTGCTGAATCGGAAAACTATAATCAGCTTGAACCAGCACGCGCTCTCTTCTAGAGCGCGGTAGGCGCTCCAGAGGAAAGATAGCCAGCTATCCAACGTGAGCCAGAGTTGAAGCTTTGTTTAGCTTGTGAGTATACTTTGGTCGCATCTAATCACAAGGAAACAGTCTGCTCTTTCAGTGAACTCATTCAATTAATAGTAATTAATTATCCTGGCAGTAAATTGGCTCTAATCTTAAGTAAACTTATTCTTCGATATCATATGTATCCAATATAACTGTTAACATGAAACGTCACCGTCGATTTCGTACCAATTTTAGTTTTTTAAACACATCTTCTGAATATTCAGATGACCGGAAGTAAGTGCTCGACCGGAAGTGCTTGGAAGGGAAAGAAGAGCGCCGCTCGTTGCTCATGCTGCAGCATTTATCTGTTTATCTGTCCTTAATATTTTCAACTTTTATTTAATGTTCATTTCTTTCACCATTTTAATAGACACTATATAACTTATAATTCAAGAATTTTCTTAAGAACTACCCGGTTCTTTGCCAATCCTGTGACGTGGGTGTGTGCCACGAAAACCAGGCTCTACTCTACTCTACTCTACTCTAAAATATTGTGTATCATTTTGGCGCAGGCGAATGTCGAGTGGACGGCCCGTGCCAACAGATGTGCTTCGACTTACACGACGGGACGTTCGAGTGTGGTTGCACGCCCGGCTACCGGCTATCTTCCAACGGCTACAGCTGCCAACGTGAGTGTGGTTTCACCCTGGCATATTTCTTTTGTCGCCGTAGGGGGCGCTGGTGTTACTTCACAGATAATTCACAGACGGTGACACGCTCTTCAGAGACGCTACTTCGCGGACGGTGGCGCGCTCGTTGCTGCTGCTGCTGCTGGTGGCTTTGCCGATTAGTTATCACATTGGACGGCACTCGTATAACGAATAGTATTCAGAATTAATATGCAGAAAACTGATAGAATCTTCATCTCGTCGTTTTGGGACGTTAAACCCCAGATTATTATTGTTATTATTATAGAATCTTCATCGAATCACACCGGTGCGCACCGGGGCGCCTGTGTGCGCGGTTTCATCCAATCATCTTAACGCTCCGATTTGTAGGACATGGCGGTGAGGTAATGTTCAACATTCTCGGGAAAGAACAACGATTTTCGATAGGTAGCGAGGCACTGGAAGTGGTAAAAGAATACGCCTACTTAGAGCAGTTAGTGACCGCAGATCCAAACCATGAAACCGAAGTAATGAGAATTAGAAAGGGATGGAGTACATCTGGCAGGCATTCTCAGATCATGAATGGTAGTTTGAAAGTACCCCTCAAGAGAAACGCGTATGCCATCTGCATCTTACTAGTACTTACTTACGGGTACGTGAGAAAATATTTCAAAAGCCAGCGGAATTCATCTTAAACTTTTCAATCACTGGCTCTACTCATCATGGAAACATAACAAGAGATAGACGTTTCGCCACCTATACGGGTGGCGTCGTGAGTACACAAATTGCATCAAATGAGAGAATACATCGTGCTTATATCTTGCCGTAAACATCCGGCAGGGTGCCACGATTACTGTGCGCTCCACCAAGTTAGACGCAAAGTGACTGGTCACAAAAAAAAAGTAGAAAATGGCCGCTTTGGCCTCAAAGCGACTACTCTGGCTCAGTCGCTCGCTGCTCCATTGTTCTGTCGCGCGACTGCAGACGCAAACCTCTGAACCAATCACATGCGCAGGAACAGGAGGTAAGCTTATTTTTGGGGGCAACGACAACGCGAGTAGACAGGAATTCCGTGTGGCGACGGGTATTTGTCGCGCGCAGGTGTGAACAGCATTCGCTTTGAGTCGCTTTTTGCCCGCTGTATACCCGCAGTTTTGCCCGCTTTTTGCCAGTAGTGTACTCCATTTCACAAGCTGGTTGCAGCAGGGTGGAAGCTACGAGGTGTCAGCAGACAAGATGATTGCGCAGCAAAACGTAGTTCTGCTGTACTTGCACTTTAGTTCGAGAAGTTTAAGACAACTGCGTTTGCTTGGAACATGCTACGCCACAGAAATACGGGATACGCTGAGCACGAGACGCATGTACGTCATAAACATTTAATTGTTGCATCGGTAACTGCCGATAATTTGATGACGAACCATCATGGCAGCACCTATGCAGACGATATCGCCCGCTTCGATCCGAACTCGCGCTTGCTACTTCCCCACCGTCCTGACAGAAATAAATAAGCGGTAGAATCGGCTATAGCTTTGGGCGATCTGACTCTGAGGACAAGATATCTGGTATATGTTATCCTTATTATTAAGATTAGCTGTTTGTGCAGTCATGCCTGCTAAGCCTTGTCCCCGAGAATTTTAGAATAAATCTTGGAAACAATGCAAAATAGGCACGAATGCATTGCTGTCGAAGCGTCAGGAAGCAAATATAGCGCAAACGCAAGCATGTGTTTACAACTTACGAGCCACACAGTTCACGACAGCGGCTTCATAATTTCGAGGCACAAGGAGCCAACGCCGACGGGCGCCGCCATGTCGTTTCCTTTTTCCGGCACTACCGTTGCTGCGAAGAGCAACGCTAAGATCGTTTGTTCACTACCGTGTGCTCGCTTTACTCGCGCAACACGTGTTGTTGTTTCTTTGCGGCGCTGCCACTGCTGCCCAAAGCTAAGAGGGTTGGTTGCTGCCCCGTGCTCGCTCTACTCGCCCAATGCGTGAGCGCAAGTGCTTTGGGAACGCCGAGCAGCTGACGCGGCTCGGATGAAGACATCGTGAGGTGTGTTTGCTCTTCCCATTGGCTGAGCAACCTCGTAGCTTTTACAGTGCTGCAAACAGCTTGTGAGATGGAGTATATTATGAAAGCCAACAAGGACGTTCGCTAGAATCAGGCAGCCATTAAAGTAGCGTAACAGCGCAGCCAATTTTTTTCTTTTTTAGCTTTGGTGTCTGCGAGCGTATTGAAATCACCAGATTAGGATAAAGGACATAGATTGCTAACGCTATCTTTCGCGAAGAAAGCACATGTGCCTGGTTTTTCACATATATTAAAGGTATTTATGAAGACAAAACGCAGTTTTGACTTGACATTTCAGCGAGGTTTCTCGACAAGGGTTACTGGTAAACTGAGAGTATTAGGTGGCTCCGAGAGCGCAGTCACTCCTTCTACGCACAGTACAAATGGTACTGTGAATCCCTGTGTTCTTTTCAACAACGTGTAACCCGTAAGATCAACTTACCGCTGTTCCAAAGTCGTCAAACTTTCTGTTTGAGACGAAAGCCTTAGATGCCTCATAAAACGCGAGAAATGACCGCAAGCGGCGTCAACATGAAGTGATGCAAAAGATCGTCATCGTGACGTCACAGATCGCCATAATTTATGGCGTCACATGACGTGATGTCATCACATGACTTCGTCGCTTGATCAAAGGTGGTTTTGCCCAGTTTGGTTTTAGGCATGGTTATTCGACGGAACAGGCCTTAATCAATTTCACGGATAGCATTAAACAATTTATTGATGAAGGGTTTGTCGTAGGAGCCATATTCATTGACCTAACAAAAGCATTTGACACACTAGTACATTCTATTCTTCTCGATAAGCTGCAGTCTTTTGGTATTACTGGCCCACCATTAAATTTATTTCACAGCTACTTGTGCGACAGGCCGCAAGTAGTGTATATTAACGGTCAATTTTCATCAACTAAATTAATTAACTGCGGCGTTCCCCAAGGCCCTATATTGGGCCCTTTGTTGTTTCTCCTATTCATTAATGACTTACCCAATACGCTTACCTCTTCTAACTGTTTGCTGTATGCTGATGACACGACCATTTATTCACCACATAAATCAGTCACCGCACTTCAGGACATACTTACTACAGATCTTAAAAACGTTCACTCATGGTGTATAAATAACCAGCTCAAAATTAATCCTACTAAAACAACTTTTGTGCTTTTTCATAGCCCTCAAACGGTGATTACTTCCTCCATACTTGTCTCACTGAACAATTATGATATACCGGCATCTGATAATGTTAAATTTCTGGGTATTACTCTGGATAAACACCTTAAATATAATAGTCACGCCAACTCACTCATCAAAAAGGTTTCATTTGGTATCCGCATTATCATTAAAACACGTGCATTCTTTCAACCTCATATTCTTTTCTCGCTTTATAATGCTTATATTAACAGCCATTTATCATACTGCCTATCATCATGGGGTAACACATACGCCATTCATCTCAAACCGCTTCAGCGCCTTTAAAACCAGGCGATAAAATTAATGACGTATAGCCCATTGCATTCCCATTCTACACCCATCTATCAACAGCTGCGCATTCTACCGATTCAAGAGTTGTTTTATCACAGATTGTCCCTCATCACATACCGTCTGATTCATCGTGAAATATCATTAGATAGTATTCCTCACCATGTCCTTGTCAACAACAATAATACCAGGTTTTCAGAGCAAAATAACTTTCTTTTACCCAAAATAAGGTCGAACTATGGAAGATTTACAGCTCGCTTCTATGGCATTCATCTTTGGAATCGCATACCTCTTCATACTAAATCATCTCGGTCACTGCAATCTTTTAAACACAACATGAAAAACATATTGTTAAATGCACCTTTTGTTCATCTGTAATAAATTTATTTTCATCATCACTTCACAGTTCTGTATTTGTATTTTTAAGCTGTGTATAATGCTGCTATGGTAAATATATTTTCTTTTTTAGTATAGATTATCTGTTTTGATTGCATTTTTTTATTTGTTCGCTCTTTTTGCTGCTGTTACCTATTATGCACGCCACTAATTATAGGAGGTCCCCCTGACAGTCTCGTACTTTGGGACCTCCTGATTCTGTATGTATTATGTAACCCGATCTTTGTACATGCAATAATAATGAATAAACTTAAACTTAAACTTGAAAGCTTTAGATGCCTCATTCAGCGCGAAAAGTGACTGGCAGCGGCGTCAACACGCAAGTGATGCAAAGTATCATCATTGTGACGTCACACATCGCCAAAACTTATGGCGTCACGTAACGTGACGTCTTCGCATGACATCATGCTTGGTAAATGGTTGGCCGATCTTGGATGCACTGCAAAACGACCTGAGGTGCGGAAAGAAAGCTTGCAACGCGGAAAGGGACCGTCAGCGGCGGAGGCGTCAACACGAAGTGATGCAAAATATCATCATCGCGATGCCAGCAGATCGCCCAAAATTTGTGATATCGCTATGACGTTATCACATACCATTGTCGCTTCGTCAAAGGTGGGCCGATCCCAGAGGCACTGCAAAATCACGTGAGGTGCAGAAAGATTTCGGGGTACGAGGGGGGGGTGATTGAGGGAAGGGGGAGGAGCTATCAGTACAGTCGACTGAGGAGAAAAATGAGAAGAAAAGATGCATAAAACACAGTGTGACTTTCTTCGACATACGCACCGCTTTTATACTAGTAGTAACTCTCAGTAACCGGGACGGCTTACTGCTCTCCCGTAATATAGTATATAGAGTAGTCTAAATCGTGCACCTTTTGTTCTAAAGGCTTTACGCGCCAAAGGGTACTGTTCTGATTAATCGTGGCCGCAAAGCGAGCACGTGTTTGCGTTGCACAGCATTCTCGTGAGAGAGACAGAGAGAGCTCTTTAATGAAAAACAGAGAATTGTGCCGGCGTATATAAAGGCGCCTAAATTTTACTCTGTATAGGGGGAGGGGATTGCGGACAGAAAGGCCCTAGGAGGAGGAGGAGGAGGGCAGGAAAGGAGAAGGGGAAAAACAAAAGCAAATTATTATGATCGTGGTGAGTGCATGTCACAACATTAGAGCGTTCTCGTATTCGTTCAAACTTCCATTTCTCATCAAGAGAAGCCGCATTAGGAGTCGCATGGTTAGCCATATAGTTAACTAATAATTCTTTGCACCAGTACACATTTCCGCGACCGTCTGCTTCTGCAGTCAAAATCCACTTCTGACACTTGTGACGGGGAGAGGACCGTGCGAGTCACGTGACGTTATTGACATGGCCACAAATAAGTTGATTGATTGGCATGAAATGAACTGAGCTTCGCATAAAGGCAAAACACGGGCTACGCATGTCAGGGGCCATGGTGGGGAGACCCTGGATATCGACAGGGATGTTAAATAGAGTTCTAAAAGCGACATCTAACGGGCTTGAAGCCATGGGAGGAAAGCAATTGAATGACTTGATGAAAAACAAAAGTTTAATACACGGTCCCTTACACTCATTCGCCTGGGGCAACTCGAAAATGAAAGCCGTCTTCTGTTTCTTCTTATTCAATTGTATTTTTTTTTGTCGAAGTAGTTTTAAGCACTATAGCATGGCTCTGTGGTAAAACACGTGACTGCCACACGCAAGGCCTGGGTTCGGTTCCCACTCAAAGCCAAGATTTGTATTATTTATTTGCTTCAATCCCGATTTTTTTTTTTGCTCACGAGCAACACTGATTTTACGCTCAGAACCAATGACGCCGACACCGGAATTTCTGCGACTGGGCTCTTTAAACGCTCTCGCGTTGATAACTGAGGAACCTCTACTACTTCGAGCACGCAGTTGACACGGCAGCGACAGTACACGGGTTACTCTTCGGCTTGTGACGTTAGGTTACTCTTCGGCTTGTGGCGTTAGGCGTTCTCACCTGCCCTGGTAGCTTAAAAGGTGAGCTGTCGCCCTGCTAAGGCAAGGAATCGAGAACGCGGGCTCGATTCCTTGGCACGGCGGCAGCTACGACGGGGGAAAAGCGCAAGGACACCCGTAAGATTTAGGTGGGCGTTAAAGGGCGCCTAAACGACCCAGAGGTCGAATGAATGAATGAATGCACAACTTTATTTTCCCCTGGTTAACGGGAAGGGGGCAATGGGACAGAGGGTGGGGGGAGGATCTACTTCAAGTAGGCCTCCTCTACCCTCTCAGCCTACTCCAGGACGGCCTCCTGAATGTCGGGCCTCGAGCTGCTCCCAGAGGTCGAAATTTAGTTGTGGCGTTGCAGTTGTGCACGAGTCTACAGCGAACGCTGGCCATGGAGGAAAGAAAAAAAAATCCTCCATGACGCTGGCGCAGTTGCACGTGCTTTCTCGTTTCGTTCTTTCCTTCGCTAGGCTGCGTTCGTCGGCTCGTCTATCCACCTCTCCGATTGCCCTTCTTCAGCGTCGGAGGTGGAGAACGCAAGAAGAGCGCGCATCTGCTTGTTCGCCAACTGACAGAGTCTGCTGCTCGCGAGGTCACCTAATCATACAGGTGACGTCATGACGGCTGTTGTCGATAGAGGAAAGGCACGTAGAGGAGCACGCGAGCGTCTGTTGGTGGTTTAAGGGGCCCTCTAAAGAACAACGGGTGGTCATCACTAATCCAGAAACACCGACTACGGCGTTCCTCATATAGTCATATCTTGGTTTAGCGTGCGAAGCACGCGTTTGCACATCAGTGACCTACATATGCGGATTCCAAAAGAGTGATCGTGCGGAACACAGGCGGAGCTATTGGAAGGGGATACGAGAAGGTTTCGTTTACGCGGCGTTCGTGTCCGAATATATACACTGTATAGTGCATGGATTGCGGCACTCTGGAGATAAACCTCACTTGCAACGACCCAAAAGCGTTTAAAAAAATTTTGTGAGCATTTCCGTGAATATTGAAGTGAATTGCACAATCTGGAAATGGGTACCTACGACGTAAGATTCATGACCAAAATGAACAGCCAAAAAAAAAGAAAGAAAGGGTGAGAACTACACAAGTCAAAACAAAAGAATAAACAAACAAAGCGGAAGATCAAAGTGAAACAAGCTGAGAAAGGAAGTGGTAACGTAATAATGGGAAATACGACGTGGCGGCTAATACGTCAAGAAGACTTAACCCCTTCAGCGGCGGTGGCTACGTTTGTGTACGCAACTTGTCTACGCTAGTTGTGCCAACTTGTGGCCAGAACACAGCACGATACCTTGCCTGTTAGACGAACTGGACCTTCCGCATAGTCAATGCCTTGACTCAACCTCAGTGTGGTGAGTATGGCTGTAGCCGATCACTTTTGTGAAGGCGATGTTCGACGCGTCGTTAGACGTGCCGCGTTCCAGAACAAGCGGAAGAAGCATTACTTTTTTTTTCTCGAAATGAATGAAACCAAAAGCTAATTGCGCACGTATTTGGAGCGTATGATTTCATTCCTTTCATGTCAAAATTGAACATGACCAACTGCGGAATAATGAAGTGTTTAATTGCACGCTTAATACAGGCGATTACGGAAACTCACACAAAACAAACAACACACTACTTCACATTCTTTCTCGGAATGTAATATTTAGTGCCTTGAAATTATGGTATGTGAATTTGAGACATACATAAACACTGTATCCTAATTCGCGCCTGAAGAGGATTAAACATACGGCGTTGACTGTGAACATTTATTCTCGTTCGAATGATTGAGTCGTCTGCCAATTTTTTTTTTATTGTGGTGCTCAAAGTTATTTTATGTCAGTGTTCACGTGTGTGTCTTTCTTTTTTCCCCTTGTGTTTGTTAGAAACGCCACTCCCTAAATACTATTCATTAAAGGAAACGCAGGTCGCAAACAGGCCAACCGTGAAACTCACTCAGTAAATCAAAGACGTTACACCGCGCAGGTGCTGCTGTTTGCATCACGAAAAGAGCTCAAAGGATATACAAGCTTGGCGAGTCTCATTAGCCCGTGCTTAGTGTGAAGCCCCGGGGTCAACCCCGTGTCTTGGAAAGGATTAGCTTGAGAGGTCGTTGACCTGCCGGCTCCTTGGTCTACGTATAGAGCGAAAGGAGAAAGCTTGCGGAACAACGAAACAAAAAGCAAAAAAAAAAAAGAACGCCGGGGGGCGCTCCCGCTCTAACGAGAAGACTCGTCAGTGTGTACGGCTCGCTTCCTCGGCTTAAATGCCGCGCAACCTGATGTTTTCTCTAATTTGTTTGTTTTTTTCTTGAGCTGCGCAGAGACGTGTGACACTCGAGGGGCTAGCTTTTCAAGACAAGCATCTTCACCGCACACGCCCTGAACGCCTCGATACCATCGTAATGAAAAAGCAGAGATGGCAAAATTGCTCTTAAAAAGTACTAAGTTACATTACTAATTACTTTTTTTGATCTTTTAATGATTTGATTCTATTACATTGAAAGATACTGTTGCCGAAAGTAATTACATTACATTACCATTACGTTTTGAAAAGTAATCAAGTTACATTGAAACTACTTTAACACAAAGTTCGTCGACTCCTCTGGTCTGGAGTTTCGAGGGCCGTGGGCTTCCAGCGACGTTATTTCAAGGCTTCGAGTACTGATGCTACGCGGCTATTCTGTGGGCCTGTCTTGCCGCGACGCTCAGTGAGGCTGTGCGCTCAGATTAACTTGTCTTTATTATTTTTCTTTCCTTATCCTTGCTCAATTTTTTTTTCTGTGCCATGTGGGAAGCGGACACGCCTTTTATTAGTCAGGAGTAATTGCGAAAGTAAGGAGAAATTATTTGAAGTTACTCACTCAAGTTCGTTACATTACTAAATTGCCAGTGTGCATTAGTTACATTACTTGTTATATATAGAGCAGTTAGTAATTTTAATTGCAGTGATTTCATTACTGCCAAGACTGCGAGAAAGACACCGACCTGCCGACCGTACTTCGTTTCATACGTCGGGTGCAACGCTGTGGAAGCTATGCACGAAGTTCGATCAGCAAAATGCGTTAAGTCCACGCATCTCGCGCGTCCATTTTGTCCTTGCAAACGTGGCCTCCGCGATTGGCTCCGGCTGCGGGTCTACCGGAACTAATCACCGAGGCCATGAAAGAAACGCTAAGCAATTCAGAACAACCTATTGATAACCGTATAAGTAACGGGGTTTGTTTATTTCTAAGGCACAAACCATCTTCATTTATTACTCAGTCTAAAAACGAAAAAAAAGAGTCCCATTACAGGTGCGAACGCATCCACTGCAAGAAGTCTCGTTAGCTTCCATAGAGTTGCGCCTGATGCACGCAACTGAGTACAGAGTTACGTGTTAGGCTGTCGCATCCTTTGCGCGGTTGCGCCCACTAAAAGGCGTTGGCACGTACACTCCTTCTTGCGTCACGCGTTTCATATACATATATGTAATATAGATTCTACGGGTCTCGTCGGTTGACTCGCCCTTGTCGCTGTAGTAACGGAGAGCACACTTCGCAAAACAACTGGCCTCCGCTGCGTATAGCTGGTCGCGGTTCGTGCTTCGATCGCTCTGTTCCCCCTCTTCAGGGTGGGCTTCACCGCACGGCGGCGGCTCGCGCGATATCCCGGGAAGGGCACCGCTCGGGCAGGTGAAACGACAACGGATCGATTTTTCTACTTGGACTCGCCGCGGTTGTATAGCTCGGAGGCTTCGCCGTTCCGTATAGCAGAGCGCGCGAGCTTGCGGGTTTGGTCACCTTAGGCTTGCGAATTGTAGTCTAATCATTCTGGTGTCGTGGTCCTGGGCTCAATTATTAGCCGAGAAAATCAAAATATCGCAAAAAAGATACCGCTTCTGAGAACTAACAGACAATCAAGCGAAGGAAAGTACAGGGGATGTCATTCGTGGTAATTGCGATATGAATGTGAAGAAAGTAAAGTGAACGAAAAGATAACTTGCCGACGGCAGGGGCCGAACCTGCAACCTTCGAATAACGCGTCCGATGCGCTACCAATTGAGCTACGGCGGCGGCCATCCTCCCGTCTAAATTATCGGGCATATCTGCGCATTCAAACATGGGAGTCTTAGTCAACCCTGCTCTTTCGTGGAAAAATTTCCCTTTTTTCCGTACAAAAATATCTCGCAATTCGAATGTTACGGGTGCGGATACCGCTTACGAATAGGGTGTTTTTCGTGTACTTTAATTCGTTTAAGTTTTCGCCATAATTACTGCATTACAGTTAAAGAGAACAATTAATACCCCTTACCCTTTTCTTGGCCAAAATGTCTGTTGGATTCGTTCGGTTGTGTCTAAACAAAGAAACGAGCACCTCGGAAAAAAGTTCCCCTCGTTTCATTCATATATAGATACTCAGTAGCCTAAAAAGATTGCTTGCATTGTCAGTTATTAACAGGTGCTCATGGATAAATGTATTTCGTGTCTTTGCGTCTATGCAGTATTTGTTTCGGTGATACTGGCAGTTAAAACTACGAACACTGTAATTAGGATAATATTTGGAAGTGTCCAGTGTCTGCCTTGTCAAATTCTCGGTGGAATCATGTGTTACGCGAGGACATTTCTTCTTAAATCCATTTATTTGTAAAAAAAATTATTTTTGAAAAACTTCCCATTGAGGTCCTGACGTGGGTACGTCAGTATGTTGTCGTGAAATTGAATGCGTGAAAAGTGTGAAATGGAAAGTGAAAAAAAAAAAGAAAAAAGACCGTGCACCTAGACGTAAAGGTCAATGTTAAAGGACACCAGGTGCTCCGAATTGATCCGGCGTCCCTCTCCACGACGGCGTCACTCATAATATCGGTCTTTTTGGCGCATAAGACAGCACAATCTCACCGAACGTCCTCTCAATGGCCAAATTTAGCCTATCCAACATCCAGTCATCAGGGCCACGGAAAGAGAAGGGAAGCCCTAAGAATCGAGAAAATGCGGTATTGCGGGGTTAGCGCAGTCTATTCCCGGCTACTTTGTATACACTGAAATGTGGTCGTTTCGCCGAGCGACGACGGTTTTCGGGCCGCGCCTCGTTGAGTCCCGTTTTTCTTCGCTCTGTCCAATCGTGCGGCCTTCGAGGAAAAAAAGAGAGAGAGAGAGAAAAAGAACTCCATATACACTCCGAAGCCGAGCGACGAGGAAAAAAAGGGGTGACTCCGCGGAATGCGTTATACAAAACTCAGCCGAAAGATAGACGGTGTATACGAGTGAAATGATGTAACAAAAAGCAAGTAAGAAACGACCGAGACAAACTTTGCAGCGGAAAGGGCGCGCGAAGAATGCGACGCACCTGTCCACGGGAAAGTTGAAATGCGTGCGCGCGCGCGGCAGTATACTGTGTCGACCCCCCCCCCCCCCAAGAGCAACAAACGTCGGGGCACCTTCTTCGCATGCCACTTTGAATAAGGCGCGGAATGCGCGGGGTAAACAACAACGGCAACAACGAACTGAGGTAACTGAACAAGAACAAAGCGAAATAGGTATACGATCGAAACACGTACACGTATATAACGCATGCCCACCCGAGATAAACGGCAACCACATTCTCGGCGAATTCTTCGAGAAAAAGCAGGGCGCACGCGGGAGCGAGGAAGGTTTTTTTTTTTTTTTTTTGTTCCCTCGGGAATGTCTTCGCCCCCACATCTCCTTACTCCATACTAGGAACCAATCTTCTCTTCAGCCAGAACCTTCATTCTGTCGCGCTTCCCTCTTCGCTATACTTCCTTGCTTAAACCTTTATCGCAGTTTATTCTGCGCTTTCCTTATTCGTAGCATCGCGCACCGCTTGCGCGTGGTGCGCCTGCATCTGACAACTTCGCTTTGGCGAGGCGAGTTCGTTCTGCGCGTTCGCCTGCACTCCACCCGGAGGCGATCGCAAATCGATGAGAGGAGGCGACGGAGGGTGAGGGTGGGGAGGGGGGTTCAAGCACGCGGTTCATGTCTGTGTTGCGTCGGGTCTGAATAAACTGCCGGGTCCCCCTCTGCCTGCCTGCCATGGGTCCGTGGTGGCTCGGTGTATATCGATGCCCGAGGCGTCGCAACAACAACAACAAAAAAAAAAAAAGACGAGCGGGGAAGCGAAATGCGACTCCAACGTATGTACTCCCTTTAAACGCCGACAGGTGTATGTATGTATGTACGTACGCACGCAGAAAAGCACTGCCGAAGCGGAAACCGAGAAATTGAACACGGTGCGGTTGAAACGCCGAAAGCGTCTCCTTTTGAGATCCTTTTATTCTCCTGGGCTATACGAGCTTGCTGTGTATGCTGCCAACTGCAGTGGACATGAAAGTCGTGTAAGGCAGGCGTTTCTTCAGGATTCGAGATACCTTTTTCTTTCTTTCTTTCTTAGGGAAGGGGGGGGGGGTGTTACCAAATCGATTGAAATGGGCGGTATGTATAAACCACTAATGTTAGGCTGAACCGGCACCACGGGCCCTTTGCGTTTTATGCGTATGGCTATGCCAGCTGTACCACCTCTCTCTCTCTCTCTCTCTCTGACTTTCTTTCATCTTCAAACGTTAGAGAATGATTTACTCATTTCGATGGAGTCGGGGAAATTGCGAAAAAAGAATGGACGCCGCTAAACGGAAGAGTACGGGAATGGCAGTGAAATCAGCGCCGTTTACTGCCGCGCGCCGCGATGTAACTGTGGTTGCGTCGTTGAATTATGAAAAGGCTACTCGAAGGTGGTGTATGCTGTTTCAATGTTTGTTCACGCCGATACATCGTCACTCGAATGATGATTGCGCATCGCGATGCGGTCGTACGAGACGATATTGTCACGTGATCCTGACGGTGAAGAAGGCGACAGTGGGACAATAAAAGATGAAACTCTTTATCGGGCGAACTCGTGCCCAGAAAAATCAGGCAACACTTACTGCACGGGCGAGTAACAATCACAACAGAACGATAGCGTCGAACACAGTCGTCGGACGTCGGTAATCTGATCGACGGCGGAACGCGTCGTCCTTTATACATGAGTGTGTGGACATTCCAGCGTTATCGCTGGGGCTCGCGTTAGCTCCAGAACAAACACGGTCACTGGTGTCGTGCGCGTAATCTTATCAGAATAGCCTTAAGCAATCGAGTTTACTTTACATAGCTGCGTGGTCTGCGCCGAGTGGTGGTAACGGCTTTTCGTGGTGAAAAAAAAATAAGCGAACGTGGCAGTGCGACTTGCAGTATAAAGCGCGCATCCTGTTAGATAACGTCACTGTTAGAGTCCTAACGTTCTTGCTTCGTCAGTCTTATATTTGCTCTCTTATAGTTGCTATCTTTGTTTCGCGATATCGATGCATTTACTTAAGAGAAAGTATGACCCACGGTGTACGTTTATCAGCCTTCGACGCAACTCCTTCGTCTTTGCTTTCAGCAGCGCTATCTTTTGGCTAAACAATGTGCGCTGATTCATAATTAAGTGCAGCGGGACAGCAAGACGATGGACGGACACGAAGTGAAAGGGCGACAGTTGTCTGTTTGTGCTCCTTCTGTCACGCCGCAGTTAATTATGAATCGACACGAATTGTGTATAGCCCACTCCCCACACCCTTATCAGTTCCTCCACCGACACCCTGCGCATGTACAACCTATCCTGTCTTGAAGCTGGTGTAACCATTGTTGTTTTTACCGTTGTATTTTCATTTTTCTGCTTCACGCAGTATGTGAAAAATCAGTTTCACCGCAAGGGCGAAGCAACGAATGTGATAGCAACAAATTGGATTGTTACACGAAGTAAGGCTAGCAGCTAACTTCTTTGGATCCGATCTCGCGTAACTCAGCAAAACGCTGGTTAAAGCGAGTGCTGCCGTTCCGAGGAGCGCAGCGGTTTTCGTGCTGTCCTGTCCTTCTCGACATAAAGAGCTGAGAGCACACCACCTATACGAGCCGTCTAGCGATGTCTATCGAGATAACGTGCGCGCGAGCGCTCGAGACCGCGCGGTTATGATCAAAGGTCGCAGCTGCAACTCGAGCGACGCAGCCCCCGCACCCCTCCCCAGCAACGCCCCTTCACGCTCCTTCGTCCGACAAAAGACGGGCGGGGCGTTTCCTCTCTGCTTGACTAGCCATCGACGCCAGGCCTCGCACGCGGGGTGATGTTATCGCATGTGCCGTTCGTGCGGCGGATTTTCATCTCTGCCTCAGCGGCTCTTGTCCGCAGCGCTCGCGCGCTTTTACTTGCGCGTAGAACATACGATGCACGGGGCGACGTTTTCAACTTGGACTTTATACGGAGCATGACGGCGACGGCAAAAGCCACTGATAGTGTCCATACAATTTTAAAATATTCGTGGAAACTACGAAGCGACGAATACCGTAGCAACAAATTGGAGTGTTATACGAAGCAATGCTAGCAGCTCACTCCTTTAACATGCGACCTGTCGTTACTCAACAGAAAGATTGCGCAAGGACACGCGGCCGGCGCAGCGACCTTCCTGCTCTCCGTGGCTTCAACGTAAATTTCGCGGTGAGAGCACAACACGTGCAAACGTATGAGCCGAACTAGTTGTACGCATTGAAAGAGGCACACAAAATGAATTCATCATTGCTGCGGTTCGCAATGTGGAAGTGCACTTGCGCATAATCCGTTCCAGCGCTGTCCGTTTTATTCTGCAATGTATACGACAAAATGACATGACCAAAGACCACAGACATGACCAAAGGTGGCAGGGCATTCACCTTCGAGGACGGGTCAGCTCTCACGTACGTACACTATACAGCAAACGATAGTTAGCGCTAGGGACTTAGCAGGCAGTGTCAACTTTAGAAAACGACGGCGTGCCCCCTTCCGAGCAGAGATCTTTACTTTCGGGATCAAGTCACGTACTCTTCTAAAGGTGTGCCGTTACCAAAAGGATAAAGAATAAAGCGCGCATCTCAGCTCATTGGCGGAAAGTGCCCGCGAGTCCCCGCAAATGCCGCGACCAGGCAGACAACAGAGAAAATGTCTGTTTTAGACGCAGCCCTCGTAGGGCAGGCCGTTCACTCACTGCTTCATGTAGAAGGGGGCGCAAAAGTAAACGTGCAAAAACAGGTGTAAAGAAAAAAAAGATTTCGTATGGTCTTTCAGGGCTGACCGCGGCTAGCTCGCTTATAAACTAGACAAAATAAAAAAATAAAATCGAGAAAGTTGTATTGCACTGGAAACTGGAGAACCACTCGGTCGAAACCGCACTTATATACGGCGGTGGACAAAAGAATTGGGGCGAATAAAATACAAAGGCAAATGCGAAAAAGACTGTGAGAGGATGGAAATCCCTGCCACAAATAGCCCGAGCCTCTTCCGGGTGCCAATCTACGAGCGCGCCGGGCGTCGCGAGCCGCCCCTAAACTCTCCTCTCGTTTGGCGCGCACGATTCCCCACGAGTTCCCGTTTCGCACCCCTCCTTCCCGGATATCCCCCTCCCCACCCTTCCCTAAAACTCATCCCCAGATGAGGAGGCGTGCGTCGAATCGCCCGCGGTAGTGGGGGAGGTTCTTGTCCGCGAAGCGTTCGTGCATCAGGGCCCTCACCCCACTCCTTGCCAGCGCGTCCCTATACACAAACCCTGTAGCGTCATCCCCCCTCCCCCCTCTTTCTCCCGCCATCCCTCGCAAGATATCCCTCCCTTCCCTTCGGCTCCCACCATCTTCCTCAGAGCTGCGAACGTTATCCCCACTCGGCGGCGCTGTCTTTGTGGGTGGCGGAAACTACAAAGAACAAACAATGCCCACTGTGTGCACGCACTTCTAAGAGGAACTGCTGGAGCGGTGGTCTGGCCCCCGCTTTTGTGTACGCCGAGGAACAACGGGAGGGGATTGTACGGGAAAAAGCCTCCCCGCGGTGGAGGGACGGAAAGGGAGACCGTGCTGGGAAAAGACCGGAATTATACGGAATCTCGGGCCAGTTCCCTGCACTGTATGCTTTTGCGTGCGTGCTCGTCGGAACTCGCGCGGTTCGGTGGCTGGCCAGTGGAGAACGGAAACGGAAGTTCTATGTTGACGCAGTCGCTCAGGCGGTGTTCCTATTGTTCCCTGCCGCTTGTTAGCTCCGACAAGGTGGAAAAATTTTCCTTCGCCGGCTTGGTAAACCGAAGGACGGAACGTATAGCTGTAAAGCCAGGAAAGACAAAAGAGCTTGTAGTGCGCGAAATCTGTAAATATTGAACGGCACGAGCGGCTGGTTGACTGCTACATTCTGCGGGAGATGGTGGAGCGGATATTGGCAGCAAATTCAGAAAGAGAGAGGGGGGGGGGGGGAGGGGCGAGCGAGAAAAGTTTCGTCAATACAATGCCATGCATTGGACATGCCTCAAGGTTAAACGCGGTCGATTTTTTTTTAAACTGTAGGTAAAGCTGAACAGAACGACAGCTTCAGGAAACGAATATGTGCTGGCGCTTCGATGTGACGAAGAGAAAGCATTTAGCACAGGGAGACGAAAACAGCACTTATTCCCAACGATTGCGGACAAAGGTAGTTACTGACAAGAGCATCACTTCTTTAAGTATTAACGATAAGGTTTTGTAGCATACATACTTAGAGGTAGCAACTTACGTGACGTGACTTGAAACGATCCGCGGAGGCTTGTTTCCATCTCGGCCTTACCAGCATTGGGTTTACCTCAGCATAACGGTTATACCAAGTGCATTTGAAATTTAGAATCTGCGGTTTGTTTCTATTAAAAGCCCAGTCTCTCATTACGAGGCTTTACCGTTGACTCCGTGACCACGCCCTTCGCTTCATTTGTATTTTAGCGTCTGTTTTCCGACCCGCATAACTTTAACCGTATGCTAAAGCTAATGGTTCCTCTCAACGATACCAGCGACACCAATCGCTTTAGCGTTGACGGCACGGACTTCATCTGTAAATGACTCTGGTGACGTTTGAAACGCAGGAGCAATGTGAACCAAGTTACGCCGAGTTATTACGGTAACTGGAGAGGCACGATCTTGTAATGCCGAGATAACGCGCCCACTTTCTTGTCTACTGACGACCAAAAAGCGCCGCGGAAGTCGCTGGGAGCCCGGAACACTGGCTGGCATCACGATTCCATCGCTCTGCGTTCTTCGCCTGTCCGCGCCACTTTAATAATTCATCTCCGTAAGCTCGGCCACTTTCCCGTCTACGCCGACCTCGCGCGTTGCCCAAGTCTCTTCCAAGCTCTCAGCGTTTTTCCCCGCGCTGCACGCAACTTCTATGGCGAAATGTAGCCGCACCAATGACGAGGAAAGCAAGGCGAAGATCCTTCCGACTGGCTCCCCCGCCGCGTTTACATTCCTTCCCGCTGGCTTGTTGCGCTGAATACCGGGCGTCTTCCAGAGTGCGCGTGGTCTTTGCCGAGGCAACCCCGAGGCCTACCGAAAAGGATACACTGCGTGCTTTCGGCGCTGATGTCTTGCACCATGAGTGTAGTGGGCTTATTCGTGTAGTTCAGGCGAGGAGTGACGTTAATGGAAGCTGAAAGCGTTCCCTTAGAACAGTGGAATTTGGATGGACAAAAAAAGAGCGACATTAAGGTAGGAAATTTTGAGGCCTCGTTTCTATGTTTGACACAACCTTAACGAAAACCAGCAGGTAATGAAGGCAAGGATGGTATAAGGGACTTTAACTGTACCGTTTTAAGTGTATCGCAGCGATTGTGATATATATATATATATATATATATATATATATATATATATATATATATATATATATATATATATATATATATATATGTGTGAGAGAGAGTAAAGTGGACGAAAAGACAACTTGCCGCCGGCAGGGAGCGAACCTGCAACCTTCCGATTACGCGCCCGACGCTCTTACCAATTGAGCTTCGGCGACGGTCGTCCCATCGTCCGAAGGTTGCAGGTTCGGTTGCTGCCGGCTGCAAGTTGTCCTTTCGTGCCACCTATACTTTCTTCACAGCTATATCCCAATTACTGCAATACCTTTAAAACAGTGCAATAACCGTCCCCTACACTTTCCTTCGCTTCATTATCTTTTTCATTAATACAAAGTTTAGTGCGACAACACGCTCAGCTACTTCCTGCGGTAGGGATTCGTCGTGGAAGACAGTAAAACGCGAAGGATAACTCAGCAGTTATCTCTGGTGCAGATCCGCACGTGTGCTTTGCTTGACGTATGGCGGTACAAGTACTCATCATCATCATCATCATCATCATCATCATCAGCCTGTCTACGCCCACTGCAGGGCAAAGGCCTCTCCCATGTTCCGCCAATCAACCCGGTCCTGTGCTTTCTGCTGCCACGTTATACCTGCAAACTTCTTAATCTCATCTACCCACCTAATTTTCTGTCTTCCCCTCACGCGTTTGCCATCTCTTGGAATCCAGTCAGTTACCCTTAATGACCACCGGTTATCCTGGCGACGTGCTACGTGCCCGGCCCATATCCGCTTCTTCTTCTTGATTTCAACTATATCATTAACCCCCGTTTGTTCCCTGACCCACTCTGCTCTCTTCCTGTCTCTTAAGGTTGCACCTATCGTTTTCCTTTCCATCGCTTTCCATCGCAGCACAAGTACTGAGCATGCGCAAATAAAGTTCCCTGTGTACCTTCTTTGCCGTCCCAGTGCGACCTTTCAGTAGACATCCCGTGATTGTTTTGTCTCTGACCACTAGAATCAAGAAAGCATCGGAAGCAAGAACATTTTTCGTAAAATACCAATAATAATTGTTGGCGGTTTTACGTCCCAAAAGCGGGATATGATTACGAGGGACGTCGTAGTGGAGGGCACCGCAAATTTCGACCACCACGGGTTCTTTAATGTGCACTGACATCTCATACTACACGGGCCTTATAGCATTTCGCCTCTATCGAAATGCGACCGCCCCGGCCGGGATTCGATCCCGCGATCTTCGGGTCAGCAGTCGAGCGCCATAACCACGACATCACCGTGGCGACATCATTTTTCATAAATGTTCCTCCCTATGCGCCCGGTAAGCTTACAGCACTACTGAATATGTATATGGAACGTGTAAACCACGAACTTTCGAAACACGCGGAACTCGCCTCTCCTGGTCCGGTCGGTCTGAATCTCTAATTACCTATTTTGTCTTGTCGCCGTCTCTCGTGTTCATGTTTGCACGCCCTGCTTTCGATTATTAGTGTTAGTCATCGTAGTCCCGTCGCACCGTCGTAATCACTCTTTACCTTTTCGCATCTCGCGTAAAACTTTTTCTATGGGATTCGGATCTCCATGCTCAACTAGCCACAATTGCGTTGTGTCGCACACCAAACGTTACGACTCCTGTGAGCTGGCATTGCTCTCAGAAAGTGAATCGCTCAAAGTGAATCTCTCGGGAAGACCATCGCGGACGCTAAGTCGAATAACAAAATACAAATCTTTGTAGTCCCGCTGAACAATACTGTTGCTAGGATGAGCCTTTTCGGATGGAGAAAGATAAACATTCGCAGAAAAGAAAAAATACAAGCTACGCAAGACTAATGAGTTTATACAAAGTCCACGCTATAGTTCACAGGTTTTCGAAGAAAAACCTTTTGCAGCCATGGCACGGTCGGGGGGAGCACGCAAGGTTCACGGCTCCGAGCATAGCGCTAATTGCGTTAATATATGGCGCTGAAACTGCTCACCGAAGGTAAATTGCTTCAAAGTATCCTCTAATTGGATTTTGAATTAAAGGCTGGCTGAGAAAAGTTGAGTCAAGGAGCAAAGGGTGGGCACTGTTGCAAGCACAAACAAGTAATAGACAAGTTGAAATTGAAGAATAAATAACTTAAATACAAAATAGCGACAGTTTGCTGTGATAATAACGGTGAGGTTCTTGCGTTAACACCGAAAGCGGTGTCGCAATTGTGAGTGGTGCAACGGTTTTTAGCGGCGTCTGTCTACAGGGCCTTGATAGATCTCTGGATATAATGCAGAAAGAAAATATTTGCTCGCCGTGATTTATGTCCTTTAATTGTTAATAGAGGCAATCATTGGCGGCGTTTTTATGAAGTCCTTTAACTGATACAACATATAAAAATACTACCAAAAAGAAATGTGATTGTTAGCTGTCCTATATAAGTGCTTTGCTTAACTCATCAGAACTCATAGTCACGGCTCTCTTTGGCCGCACCTGGAGCATGCGCCTAGCAAAACAGTAGCATCAACAAATCCGTGCATTGACATTTTCCATAAGGAGCTTAATTAGTATTTTCGTTAAATAGTCAAAATACGGGAAGTGATTTGTATACAGTGCACGCACTGCCCGCCTCTTCAAGCAATGCGACCCGCTCAATTACTACGATTATGCTAGCCCTCATGCTAACTTCTTTTTTAACTCTCTATATTGTATATTGAAACATCTGGTATTGCTGATTCTACTAACGCGCCCACTGAGAATAAGACGCGTAATGACGTAAAACGAAGTGCCGTAACGGGAGGCTCGGACTGTGAATCCCGAGTACCGGAAACGAAAGACGGAAGAGAAATAATAACAAAACCTAATTTTCTCCTCAAACGGTGGCTGTAATGGCGGGCGCAGGCTCCAGCGGCCTTATTTTATGTACCCTAACGAATCGCGAGCACGTTTAGCCCGTTTGCGAGTGCTCATTACGTATGCTGCAGTACTCGCTGCGCGCACTCCTAATGATTAGCCTGCACTCTGGCGGACCAAATCTTCTCAAGTGGCCTTTCTTACCGGCGGCCATTAAAACTGGGATCCCCTTAGGGTCTTTCCGTGTACGGATGTCGTGGCTTTCTTTCTTTCTTTCTTTCTTTCTTTCTTTCTTTCTTTCTTTCTTTCTTTCTTTCTTTCTTTCTTTCTTTCTTTCTTTCTTTCTTTCTTTCTTTCTTTCTTTCTTTCTTTCTTTCTTTCTTTCTTTCTTTCTTTCTTTCTTTCCTTCTTTCTTTCTTTCTTTCTTTCTTTCTTTCTTTCTTTCTTTCTTTCTTTCTTTCTTTCTTTCTTTCTTTCCAAATCTCGTCCCGCAAGAATGCACTGGTGTACTCTTACATCATTATGACGCGGTACCCGTCATTTAGATATAGAGAGAACTTGAACCGTGGATCTTAAGAACGAAAGCGGGATTTCAAGCAGGGTGGGGTTCCTTGCGTAGTTGAAATTAGTGCTCGCGAGGGGCGAGGGGGGGGGAAGAGTATTCACGTACAAACCAGCTCATTACGATGGCGTGCGCCACTAGAGACATCGTTGTAGAAACCGTCATGTGAGCAGCAATCATTCCTGACGAGAATATCGATAAATCAAGATAACTGCGGTTGAGAAAAAAAGCTATATAAATGTACATCGTTTCGGAAAGACGAATGATTGTAGGATGGAGATCAAAAAAAGAAAGACTCGGCTCGCGATGGCTGTCGACGTTAATGCGATCAACATTTAAGCAATTAATTTACCTACGCAACGAAGGCCCTCAGTACGGATCCTGTCTTGCGAGGAACGAAGGCTCGATAGTTTTTTCGTTGTGGGCTCAAACAAAGAGACACTAAGGATGAACACTGAATATGTTTATGCGCGTAGAATACCTCGAGAGAATTGCGCGTTTATGCGGATATGCGTGCGCAGGATTCACCAGTTGGTCGTAGGGGGCGAAATATCACCCAAGACTCCTCCCCCCTCCTCTTCCTGATGTTGTTCGAGTCCGCAAGAGATGCAAAAATGAAAAAAAAAAAAGCTTTAACGTGCTTCTCCCAACGGCCTGCCTTTGGCCCCCGGCTTTCGTGGGAAGTACACAGTTCTTGAAGTACGACATCGCGTGTAGCTCAGCCGCCGTTATCGTCAAGAAACTTGCATGGCCGTGACCCCACGCTTTGAATTACGACGGGGCAGGGGCAATTGAATGCACCTGTCCCGTCAGTGCGGCAGTGCAGTTGAAGAGGTAACAAGAGGGATAAGGGATTTATCCCCCTTATGACCTCTTCAGCTGTACTGCGTTCTGATCGTGAGGGCCTCCTTGGAAAGGGGAAGGGGGGGGGGGATGGCGCTGTGCAGAAACTGCCCCCCTCCTTTCCTCAAAGGAGGAGAAGCCTGTGGAAGCTTATGAGCGCGCATACTTCAACTGCGAAAATTCAAGCCATTTAGTACAGGTAAGTAATGTCTGTTTAGTAGAACGGCTAAGACCATAGGCGTGCGCACAGGGGGGGGGGGGGCAGCCGCTCCTCCTAATCACCTAAGAGGGGGGGGGGTGCAAAATCTGCCCCGTACATTAACCCTTCTAGTCATCTAAGAGGGGGGAGGGTGCGCAAAATCTGCCCCATACATTGACTTAGTAGGGGGGACGCTGCGACGAACCTTTGCCCCCCCCCCCCCCCTAATGGGGAACCCTGCGCACGCCTATGGCTAAGACGGCCGCACTATTTTCGAGGTATCCCGCAACAAAATCTAAAATAACGCCCTTGCCTTCCAGTTAGGTCGCTTCAAGATGGTAGAGGACGCTGTTTGGATTCCCTTAATTAGAAGGCTTAGTTAGTTCGTCGCATACCAGCTACAAGTTGCATATTTGAGGGTTGCTGCTTGGCTTAATGTTTTTAACAGGCGGAAATTCCTTAATCGCCAGCTTGAATGTTTTTTTTTTTTTTTTGCCCCATTACAACCTTGCAAGAGCCATAAGGAAACACGGGCATAGAAACGGTAATTGCTGGGTGCTGGTGCGCGAAAAATCAGACTTCATTTAGAAGACATATTGCAGGGCTGTCAAAACAGCGTGGCCGACGATGAGCTATAACGCTGCGTTTATTTAAGCTGTTCATCCTCTTCGCGCGGAACTTCAGGCACCGCTGCGCGGTCGTCGCGTTCGCGGGTGGACGCGTCGACACGTTCGTTAGTAATTAGCTAAGGGTAAGTGGTGAACTCGTAATTAGGAACTGTGCGGCTTACTAGCTGTAGACTCCGAAGGACAGGCTTCCAGGCTAATTGGTTATCCTAGCATATAAGTTACTTTCAAGGATTCTGCTTCGGACGTGTCATGCCAATTATTCATCGTCAAAAAGTCTCAACCTGTTTCGCTTCAGTTGAACCTCGTGGTTAACGTCACTAAGTAGCGAGACTTCAAAATGCGCTCCTTTTCTTCTTCTTTTTTTCTCTTGTCTGCATCAGTATGGCGGAATCAGTGTTGCCTTTGCGTGCACTGTGAAGCGATGGTGAAACACAATGACTACGTAAGCGCAAATAAAAGACAAGGACGAAATAACAAAGCACACACATATAAGAAGCTGCGACGGGTATTGTTAAAACCAGTAGTTTCGTGGCGAATTGCGCAAAAAGAAGAGTAGTATAGCTAAAACAACTGCCGCCATTAAATCTGTTCTTTCACGTATGCGGCAATATATGTGATCAGTTGAGTGAATTGCATGATAAATGGGTGTTTCGTATAGAGACCTAGAATTTTTAACATTGCGCTTTGTGACATCTACTTACGTTACTATGTACCTAAACCGACATATATTGTTCAGACCAACGCTGCACATTTGCTGGGCAAGGAGTCGCGGGCTCGATTCCCGGCCCGGGCGGCTGGATTCTGATGCACGTTTAGGAACACTAAGCGGTTGAAATCGGGGGAATTACAGTCGGGCCAAATGACCTTGGAGAGCCGCCCGCGCAGTTTGGGGATATTAACTCAGACCAAGTCTATTGCATGTAGCAGCTTGAAGCTGGGAAGTTACCTTTTGTAAGATTACTGGACCTTGCGTGAACGCGCCTTCGCTCGGCATGCACGCACAGATCAAAATTTTGCTTTCGTCGACATAGCGACATTTTCAATTGTGCACAAAGCTTAGTTAACTATATATTTAAAAAAATTAAATTCAGGAGCCATTCCAGTCTGTAAAGCTAGGCGACCAACGAAGCCGCGGATCATGTCAAAGAGGTAGATGAGGGCAGAGGTATTTATTTTCGTCATGTGGTAATGGTGGCGACGACAGCTTTGTGATTGCTGTGGTATGCACTGACGATGTGACGTGCAGAGGCAGTGAAAAACTACGTTAGGTGCACAAAGCCTTCGGTAGAAGGGAGAGGGGGGGGGGAGGGAGGGAGGATCGAGACGATTGTCTGAGACGAAAAAGAAGCAAAACAATCGTCTTAGGCGAACGCATAAGGGGCCATGTGACTTTCGTTGTTCCGCTATATTGTCTGCAAGTGCTTCTCCCTTTATGTATTTTGTAAATACATTTTTCTTCCTTCCTCTTAAGTATTCTTATCCCCGCGACACTTTGGTGGAGGTGTCGGCGAGCTGAAACCGAGTGCGTTCTGCTGCTCCTGCTGCCGCGCGGCATCTCGCATCCGCCGCTGCCATTTGGTATCTGCTTCCTATACAACTCCCCGTGCGCCATCCTCGCTCGTCTTTCTGTCGTTGAGTGTGTCATGGCTTCGCCTTGCCCAGCTCCTTGTTGAGCTTCGGCTGTGCTGTACGGCTGCTGCCGCTGCTCGAGGAAAGGCACGTGACCTCGGTTCAGCTCACGCCTTCTTGCGCGCGTCGAACAACCCGCACGGCCGGGCTAGACCGCACGCGAGCGCGCGCGTGCAGTCTAGCCCGGCCGTGCAACCCGTTGCTGCGACGAAGGGTTTCCGCGCTGCTGTTGGCTGCTTTCTTGTAACGCAAACGTGACCGACGATACGTCGCCACCTCCACGTAGTCTTCCGTGGTTTCCTTTCGGTGTTGGCAGTGCGTCCAGTCTACTAGGTCGAGGAGCACAGGCTTAGCGTTAGCAAAAGGCAAAATGTGAACGTCATCTGAATTTTGAATCCTCACTTCTCCAAAACCAGCATAAATGATCATTCTTTCCAGTATCCATCTGTAACTGCAACGCCCTGCCCTGCCTGGGGTGGTTCTTGCAAATCGAAATTTCGAAGGCTGTCAGGGATGCTTTTAACCACTCGGAGTTTTTGCCAGATTCCGTGATATTTCTTTTTTTTTTTTTCAGATGTGGTGTATTCGGTACTGTGCATATATACATATAATTGTGCAGAAGTGTGAAAATAATTCGTATAAAGCGCTATTCGTTCGTAACAATGTCACTGCTTCTTCTTGTGATTTGTTTAATCCCGTCCTGCGTGGATCAGAAATGTCTGTAGTATCATCTAAATAAACTAATAAAGAAAGGTGATGTGTTGGTGAAGAAAAGCGAGTGCGGTGAATTTCCCTTAAGGGAACTGTCTTAGGGTGTGAAGCATTTGGCGATGTCATGCAGAGGGATAGTTGCAAGTGCGTGTTATCCCGTCGCGTTTTTATTACGGCGAAGAATTGGCATTTGCCAGTTCCGGTATTCTGCGAGCGAATACGTTATGTATTCACACAAACAGTACACATTTTCCAAGGTTAACTTATCTACTTGTGTACATTTCGTCGTGATGGTAGCTTTACGTGATAGCTTTATACTGCAAATTTTATAATGGGACGTTTTGTCTTTGGTATTGATTGCCTTGTCTCCCTGATTTATCACGGTGTCTGTCTGTATTATGGATGTTTTGATGCTGCTGTTCGTGACGTTCTCTTTTACAACTTGAAGCTCATAATTGACCTGCGACGATAGTGACAAACTAGGGAGCTGCAGAAACTTTCAATCAATCAATCAATCAATCAATCAATCAATCAATCAATCAATCAATCAATCAATCAATCAATCAATCAATCAATCAATGGCTTGCATAGCCTACTTTACATAACTAGTTTTTTTTTTTTAATTTTAGCTAAGAATTGTTATGTGCTCAAATGAAGACTGCTTCTGGAACCTTCATTCAGTTCCGGTAGATTTCTTCGTACAGACAGAAAAGGAAGAAACGCGGCTCAAACGATTTGCGATCGAATCGTCTTCTTCAACTTCCATAACTAAAGCGTTCACAGCAAAATCGGTACACGCTGCGGCTACACTGGTATCACGCCGTGGAGGTATACGTAAGACTCGTACACCAAAATTTTCGGTGCTTGTGAAACACCGAATTGTGAAACTTCGCTCCATCCATTTCACTGTGGCGCCTGTGATCGTTGCGCTTTGTGGTGAGGTGCTAAGCACCGGAACTGAGTGAATCACTTTATCATTTTGATACTTAGTGAATCGCTCGATAAATTAATTTTTTTTTATGGAGGCGCTAGACGCGAGGGGCCTTTGGTAAAAGCTGCGCGGGACACGACTGATGCGAGAACGCTTACGAATCTCACCACGCGCTTAAAAGCACATTCAGTTCGCCTCGTGTAATATTCGCAGCTCGGAGTCCGTGTAGTTTTGCAGACCCTCGCAGCCATGAGAAGAAAGCAGTTAGTTATTTCGGACGTTAACTGCAGGATCATTAAATGTTTCGCACGTTGTGCGCTCTTGGCGACTCTTCCGCGCTTTTGAACTTACCCCTCTTAACGCTATTTCTTTTTTTTTTTCGCTCATGTGTAAAGGGAGAAGTGGTGACTAACTCCTTTATTATTCGTTTACATTGCTTTACCCTTTCCTTTAAACTGGCTGTTTCAGAAAGTTGGGGAGTAAGCACGTAACATAAGAAAATGTTGGGATAGTTGATGCATATTCACTTTTTTAAAGATAAACACTGCACAAAAAAAAAAGACAGGAAAGAGAGGGATGAAGTTTTCCCTCTCTATGTTGTCTTCATTTTTTTTGTGTGTGTGTGTGCGGTCTTTCTTCTGAAAATGAGTACGTAACATCAGGTTTAAGAACACACTCTGTTTTCTTTCAGTGCTTATCTTTTTGTTTTAACTCTTTATGGCGGGTACGGCGAACCAGAAGAAAATTACAGTAGTTATGTTCTTTTCTGCCGTCTAATGCACAGAACTACGTATTCCTGAGTCCAAGCAACCGTACAGAATGACATAGCGCATTTTTTTATTATTATTTGTGCGCCTGCTGTTTCATCATGCCAGACACCCGGGTGCAGGGCATCATCAGACGAGGAAAGCAAGTTCTTCCCGCATGAATGCAGCCGTGGCAAGGGCCCGCCAGGAACAAACAAAACGAGCCAAAACAGAACAGCATGTTACTGTCGCCTAGGACAGCAATTCTCTCGCATAGCGGTGCCGCCCAACCCCTACCCTAGTCTCCTGCGGAGAAGCACGTTTCTTTCGCCTGCGGCAGTCGGCGACGCGACTACAAAGCGAACGCTGGTAATCGAGCGTGTACACACGCGGGGCCCCGAGACAAGTGCGAGCACAGCGCCTGTCTCGGGGCCCCCGCTTGTGTACACGTCCCTCGAGCCACCGCCGGCGACGCTCGAGTCACGCAGTACTTTCGCCTTTTCGTCGCAGTTGGGTGCACCGATGCGTCGGCTGTAGTGCCGTCGGGAAAGTGGAGGTCCGAGTCAGACGGCCGTGCATCGAACTAGAAATGTTGGGTGTATGGCCCGCTATAACCTAAGCTAACTATGAATGGTGCTAACTATGAATGAATAGTTATGCTGTCCTAGATCCAAAGTTTGGGGCTTCGCGGCGCACGCGCGCCCACGCCTCATCGCGTCCGGTTTGCTTTTCTAGAAGGAATTGACTTTGCTTCCCGTCTTCAGAGCTTGTTCTTTGGTTTTAGTGTCTGGCCGGTGTCATCTTGGTCATTACTTTCTCATTCTTCTTATATTCAACGTCTTTTTCTGTTCACTCGCTCCTAAAAAAGTAGGTATGCAATCTCTGTGTCGAAAGATCGCAGCTGTGAACTTGCTATTTCCCTATTTGTAGCTTTTTCATATCCGTTATAACAATAACCGCAGTTAACGTAACAGGAAATGGACGTGGTTTGCTGACCTAAAGTAACGAGGTTTTGAGATAGCTTGCTCATTTACGCTAACCAGAAAGGAACTTTGTTCCTGTTTGACATTTGTATTGTTTTTTAATATCATTAATAATAAAAACCACAGTTACTGTAACAAGAAATGGATGTTTCGGGGACCCCTTGTGGACTGGTGGAAGTAATGAGGCACCCCTTACAGTGAGAGAAAAGGGGGGGGGGGGGAGGGTGTCATAACACGACATGCAGCGTAAAATAGCTGCCTTTTGCTTCTCCCTGGCGAAAATGGTGAAACTAAAGTACTACGCCAATTCGACCTCAACAGCTTTTCAATAAGTTGTGCGGTCTGCAACCACACTCAAACTTTTTCTATCTGTGTTTGCTCTTCTAATATGCAAGCCCGGAAAAAGCTTGCTCGTGTGCATGTGTCTAGAAAACTGCAACAAATGCTCCACGGGCCTCTCATGAAGACAGGAAAACATAAGTCAGCTCCGCCGCAATGCAGAAATGTTATGCAGTGAAGCATATCAAAAATTAGGAGGGGCCGCTGTCACCGGACGTAGTGTGCCTCCAAAAGACGCGTTCTTTTTTTTTTTTTTCGAGGATGGGTTTTGCTTAACCCCAAAAATTGCTCCGCGGACCCCCCATCTGAGAACCACTGGTCTAGGTGGTCGTAGAAAAGAGTGGGTATGGTTTGTAGGGGTGTGTGAAAAGTGAATTTTAGAACTGAATCGAATACGAATCAAATAGTGATGATGCCGAATCAAATACGAATATGAATCGAATACCATTCGAATAGTTTTCGAATAGTACAGCAGCCATCTTCAACACAGCCTTAGGGTGGCATAACATTTTGTTTGGGGCAAATACGTGGTCCCAAACTTCAACGATGACAAAGAAACATTAAGATTACTCTGAACCGACAATAATACCACAACTATGTAAAATGAGGTAAGCTTGTATACAGCTACAGTTCGATAAGTTCGGGCTGAAATACAGAAGTTGCTTCGGTATTCAAGGTGGTACTTTGTCACCACTTTAACATAAGACTGAGACAGAAATGTTGAACGGTGTTGCATGAATTAACATTATCGTGACACCCATGATAATGACAGTGGAGTGAGGACACTGTCGCTTCGCTGACACAAGAGTTTTAATCGAAAACGACTTCGCCCGGTAAAAAGTATAGCGTCGATTGTCCCGTAAAATCTTGGGCAGCATGCGTCTTGGTAATTCCATAAATAAAACAAGAAAAATGACCCCTCGCTGTCCCAACGTATCGTTCCATTGGGGTTTTCCCATCGGTGATGATTGTTCGATAGGTATTCGAAAAATATTCGATATTTCGAATATGCACTATTCGATTCGAGTACCGAATTGAATAGAATGCTATTCTATTTGTTATTCGAACTTTTCGAATATTCGCACAGCCCTAATGGTTTGCTAATCTGATCCAAGACAATCGTAAGATTTTACGGCTTGGTCACGAACTTAACGGGAGGGGGCATGGTTTGCCACCCTACGTTGAAGGAAGGATAATGCGTCTACGCTTGTATGCTAGGATAAGTAAACGGGGAATGGAAACATACATTGTGGTATACAAGCACAATCGATTCGTCAGCGAAGGCGAGCCCACACTACCGAAACTTTCGCGAAAAAATCCACGAGCTATGTTTGAATCATTGCAGAGTCGGGAACCACATTCGCGCTACCGGACTGCTTTGCCAACTCAATCCCGTCACATTTTCCCGAAACTTCATACGAACTTTTCAAGTACAGGTTCAAGTAATTTCGTTGTTAGCTGTGCTTTCTTTTTTCGCGGTACTTCGTTATTACACTGGTTTCAACGAATTGTACAGGTCATAGCTGTACTGCTCGATGTCCTTAAGACGTCCAAATTTTTTGCATACCTGACTGTAGGTTTGCTACGTTTGAACAACGTCGCTTTTTTTTAAAGACGATAGTCTTTCTTGGGGAACTTACCCCCGTATTCAGAAACGCTCCTTCACTTGAACTTGACTTACCACCGCCTTCAACGCGTTTCGATCGCGCCCCCTTGATGCTGTGGCAAGTCAAGTTCAAGACAAGGAGCGTTTCTGAATACGGGGGTTAGACGCAGAAATTTCGGTCTGTCTGTCTGTCTGTCTGTCTGTGTGTCACCCGGTTCAGCCACGCGGCTACAGTTTAACCACTTTCTGAACGCCCAGCCATCTTGCACTGGTATCGACGTTCTTGTGAACACTGTCGATCAAAAAGCAAATGTTACGCATACCTGAGGCGCAACATCAATACTTAAGTATTAGGTGGTGTGTTCCTTTACTAGAAAATACATAGATACGTAATTCTAAAGAGCCTAGTGTTTCTTGCGCTGCGCTGAAAATGCTAGTGTTTTTTGGGCTGCGCCGCAAATGCGACGCTAGGAACTAGATGCTGCGATTCGACATAGAGGAGGAGGACTCATGTAGTACGGCCGGCAGAAGACTATCGTCTTTCGACGACATTTGCAGCGAAGCACACAGATACGCGGCCAATTTTTTGTTGCTGCTTTTTAGTCACCTAAGATTCAATTCGACGAGGGAGGATTCAGATCAGCTTGTATGGATACTGCACTGAACGATTTAGGAAAAGTTCATTTCACAAGTCCAGAACCGCTGAAGCAAATCCATGGTCTAAACGAGAGCGCGACCTTTGATTCCCTTAATATCCGTGTGAAAGAGCACCTGTCGATCGATGTCTACCTATACTCAACGCGAGAACCTGGGGC
Organism: Rhipicephalus sanguineus; assembly: GCF_013339695.2. Classification (NCBI taxonomy): domain Eukaryota; kingdom Metazoa; phylum Arthropoda; class Arachnida; order Ixodida; family Ixodidae; genus Rhipicephalus; species Rhipicephalus sanguineus. The sequence continues at coordinate 62,982,457 of NC_051184.2, read as the reverse complement.
TGTGCGTGTCTCAGCTGAGATGTACCGCTAGTGGTTCGTATATTTAGAGGATGAAGCGGCACGTCTGAACGGTAATGTCGATCCTGTAGCGCCTCTTTGCGAACTTTTAGAGCAAAGTGTAGAACAGTATAGAGAAGCGTCAATACTCTTGTTCGCGCAAGGCGAAGTGCGTCTCACTGTTCACGTTACGAAATAACCGTGTTACTGGTAACGCTGCAATCATCATTCGTTAGCATTATTCTTTATCGCAATGCGGAGCCCTCCCCCCCCCCCCCCCCCCCCCGTCGGTGTTTACCCAATTACTGTGGTCTTACTACAGTGGACTTCGTACGATGTGTGCGAATCTCCTAATCTGATCACGCCACTAATGTTGCAACTTGGGCCTGTTGGTGTGCCATTAGCACGTGTAGATGTGCGTGTTTCGTCGTTACTTACTCCTGTCCGTGTATTTTTTGCACGTATACGGATCTTGCCACCTAGGTTGATCACGTCCCGCACAGCGTTTCCCTTCCCTTGGTGCCCATTACGGAAGTACAACTGACCACCGGTGTCTCAGCTAACTTGCGCGAAGTATAAAAAAAGCAAACATTTGAGCCGCGCGGGTCGAACTGGCCCAATATTGTTCTGAGTATTATGCGCCACCCTGTATATATATATATGTATTTTTTTTTCAATCGACGGAGCTGGGTAATTAACAAAGTTTGCTTGACTAACATTTGAAATATGAACTCTAGCGAAAAATCTTCAAAACAAAAGTTGTAGCGCTTGTTAAGAAACGTCGCATTGTTTCATCTATGCTAACTGCCAAACTGCCATGGTGGGCAATTAACAAAGATTGCTTAATTAATAAAGTAGACCCTAGCGAAAAATGTTCAATGTAAAAGTTGTAGCCCTTGTACAGAAACGTGGAATTAGCTCATCTGTGCTTAAATAACTGCGCTGTTTAATTTTTTCGCAGCCTTTCTTTACAGTGCGCGATTGTGAAAAAATATATACTTGTGCAAGCTAGTGGAAGCAGCCTGTATAATGTACGCGTGGCACCTCCTTCGAAAAAATGCTTCATTTCTTTCGCTTGATCGTAGTCTGTAGCACCACCGTCATCCTGTCCCTACGCGCAACTTTTCATTTCATCGTTCGGGCAGAGAGGTTCTTAGCTTCTCAATATTCTTTGTAATCATGGAATTATCTATACGGTTTACCGCTGGCAGTACGCATGACTGCACACTCTCTGCCAAATCTTTCATAAAGAATTCCGGCGCTGGAATTCAGAACGGCGCAGTGGGAGACCTATAGCTCGCCGTCGAGGACAAGGAGGCCCAAGTGGCGCACCTCGACCAGGCACGGTGGGCTGATGAGCCCAGTGGAGCCCTGGACTAGGAGCCCCACCCACATGCTTCTCAAACCCCTTTATTTTTAATAAACGTTCTTGATTTCAATTCATAAAGAATAGCATATCTTTTTTTCCCACTGTTATACGATCCGAACACTGCGTCATCGATTTTGTTAATTAATTTCTGGGGTATTACGGGCCGAAACCACGATATGATTTTGAGGCACCTCATAGTTATGGCGCGGTTTTAGCACGTGAAACCCCAACAGTTACTATTTAGCGACACAACACCGACCTGTATGCCACCGCAAAAACTACAGCGGCATATATAGCCTGTTAGATGAAAGCGCGGGTCGCATCGGGTGCAAGCTCGTCACTTAACGCGCATGGCCGCTGGAGCGGTTTCAGCAAATGTAATCTTGCAAGATCGATGTAGCTCGACGCTGCGAGGCTAGCGTCACCATCGCAAGATCACGCTTGCAGAGGTGGAAGTGATACCGGGTGTGATAAAGGGACGCTTGACCGAGACATACGGCCGAACGGCGCCGGCCGCCTTCCCCTCGTTTTAGGGGCGAAGCTCCTTATGCCGTGGGTCTGTCCATCCTCCGTTTGTAGGTTTGTTTGTAGTAGCCACCTCTAGTTCGTGAGAAGCGCGCGTTCTGGTATGCAGTAGAAGAAGAAGACGACGTTGACGAGTGAGACTCTCGTGCGTGTTCGCCTCCGTGGCATTCTTTCTTCTATACTGCGCGCGTTCTGGTATGTAGTAGAAGAAGAAGACGACGTTGACGAGTGACACACTCGTTTGCGTGTTCGCCTGTGCGGCGTTCTTTCTTCTTTACTACGTCTCGTGTTTTCAACGACACCCAAAGACAACATTTCAGAAGTAACGTGCCGTGAGGCTCCCTCTTGGCACGCTTTCTCTTTAGCTCGGAGTCGTCAGATGGAAGACAAGGCTGCGGAACAGGGGGCACGGAAGGTCACGTCATCGATGCTTCCTAGGTACCCATAGAACCTAGAGTTACTACACTAACATTGGACCGTAAGACTGGCGTTGCTTGCAAGCGAAGGCAGTTCCCCCTCGTTCAGGCTAGTGCAATTACCGTTCACAAGTCACAGGGTGGAACGTACTCGTCTATAGTATACGAGTACAATAAAGCAAACCCTCAGAAGTTGGTATACGTGGCACTCAGCAGATGCACAAACCTAAATAACCTATATCTTACCAATGCTAAAGGCGACCACAGGTTCTACCATAAAGACAAGAACGAGGATAGGGCAATGCTGAACGAATTTCAACGTCTAGACCATCATCAACTACCCGCGTTGATGCAGCGGTACCTCCGAGCCCTGCAAGAGGACGTTGACTCTACCAACGAGTTTACCATTGCCCTCCTCAACGTTCGATCTTTGCATGCCCACGTAGACGATGTAGAACGGGACCCCATACTTACTGCGGTGGACGTTCTCTGTCTTACCGAGACGTGGAACGCCAAAAGACCGTATATCAAAGGATACGTTCCAGTCGTGTGCATCCATGATGCAGAGCGTCCTGCAGGTGGTGTGGCCGTATACCTAAAAAAAAAAAAAACAGAAAAGGCACAACATCGTGAATATGCTGCCATCGATTTTGATGGATGCTTCATCATGACCATGTACCTTGCACCCAATTTGTCGAGTGCGAATATCAAGACATTCATTGACACGGTATTGTGTAATTACGACAAGTACAAGAATAGACCATTTGTGTTAGTTGGTGACCTGAATGTCGATATTACCGAAAATAACAATGAGTGGTTAATACAACATATGGCAGCCAAATATGCTCTCACGTGCACGTCCTTTGATCATATGAAACCAACTACCATCCGAGGGACGTGTATAGACCTGGTATTTTCTAATTTCCAGTTGCAATCCGTACAAGAACCACTGTCCCTTCACTTCACGGACCATAAAGCCGTGATAATGAAGGGACAACGCAAGCCAAGCATCATCTAATTAAGAAAAATAAAAGTTTGATGTTTGTAATATACACACAGTGTTTCTCACTCTTCATATGATGATTGATGGGGCGTTACACATAACATTCACGGTTTACCGAAGATTCTCTCCGGAGCTTCGCCCCACTCATCATCATTCACCACGTGGATATGCTGTGATTTTTTTCAAAGTGCCCGTTGTCTAGACATTCGTCAGTCCATTGGTGGCCGTGGGCCTTGTCGCGCGCACTCATCGACTGCATTTCTATAGCTCGCGGTTTCAGTTAAGCTCAGTTAATTATTTGCCCGCGTTATTACGACTGCCAAGGAGAAGTCACGAGACGCTGACGCCTGTTCCTGAAAGTGAGTTTGTACTGTAAAGGCATATAAAACTGGGCGATTGCTATGAATTCATTATGGGAAATTTTTCTCAGGGCCCTCACAATGGACAAGGACGTGAGGAAATATAGTAATTGTATAAGTTTAACGTCCCAAAACCACGATATGATTATGAGAGACGCCGTAGTGGAGGAGCCCTGAAATTTCTAACTGCCTAGGGTTCTTTAACGTGCACCTAAATCCTAAAGGGGACGAAGTGAGGACAGAACTTGAGGAAAGTCTTCATTCCTCACGTCCTTGTCTCTTAGTGTGCGCTCTAAGAAAATTTCCCATAATGAGTTTGTGCTCACACATCCGTCCTTCTCTCGTATTTCTGCGATTTTCGGAGGTCAGTTTCAAGTCACCTTCGGTGCTTCTCTTGGGGAGTGCGTTCGCAAATTCAAATAGATAATTGGTGCAATCGCTGGGAGCACGAGCACAAATAGACAATTCCCTAGCATAAATATGAAAAGCTACGGACGGTGCTACTTGTTGACCCTTGGAGTGAGCGCTTGTCACGGGTTTCATATGTGAGGATGTCGTGCAAAAGAAGAGAGTTCTTTGAGAGCACCATGAGCTCGCGTCACTGCTCACGACGGGGCAATGATAGCGTTGATATGATGGGCGCAAGCCACCCTATGTTTCTTTTGTTCTTTTTTTTTTCTTTTCTCTCGTCGTGGTAGTGACCTTAACAAGAAAGCGCAAATGTACTACCGACAGTGACCTCTTTCAGCTTACTCCGTTCCACGTTGCATTGAAAATCGTTTCTTGGTGCACAAAACTTGTCCTCGATACCAATGGGAACCGCGTGACGGGTCTACCATTAGTACAGTCATATCCTTGTATAGGCGCATGAAATCCTACAATTTAACATTTGCGGTAATGTTTAGTAACCCCAGCTATTACAGGGATTTTTCTTAAATCTTCACTTATGCGACTTTCGGGCGAACCCGCGTGTGCTACGTGCAGCTTAAGACATGAGACCTGTTTAGGTCTGCTTACATGATTTCTGATTCGTTTGCGATATGTTTCTTGCACTAAAGGAGTTTGCGATACCATGGAGAGCGGTTAAGTTTGACAACAAGAAATTGTACATTACAACGGCTTTCGCGATTTGATAACTATAGATAACCGCTATATTTACGTGGTTGTCAAATGCTGTTGAGGCCTTCAACTAAGTGTGACCGCCAAAATTATAATGACATTCACGTACTGGCGAAAACAAGCATAGAACGTGCTTTAATTAGACCTAACTTATTCGTATTTCAATTGTTTATGACTGTACGTGTCATAAGTGCGCTGGAACACAGTTGTCGCGCTTGCACGATAGAATGCAGTTGCTGATCAGGCCTGTGTAGACAGGGAGGACCGCTGTTTCGACACGGCGCCTACGTTCTTCAACACTGCACGCAACTGGTGCGCTCGAATTGCAGCTAGGCGCTGCCGCCCGCCCGTGGTAGGTGCGGGGCCCCGTCATTTCCTACCCGTAATTGCCTTCAGCCAGTAGTTCGCAGGCGCGGGCAGCGTTGCGAGCATTGCGCGCGCAAGCTTGGCCTGTTATATGCACGCGCTGTGTCGCGACGTCACAGCAGGGGGTGATGGCGTAAGAAAGATGTGGCGACGTCCCTAAATCGCCGCGCTGCCTCAGGAGGAAGTTTTGATGCGATATGGGCGTTTGCTTTCTTCGGTGCACTGCATCTGAAGCGTTGGGCATGCTATGCCTTAGTCTGATGTCTTTGCCGTCATTCAGATAGGGTGGTTGTTGCTAGGGCAGGCGTTATTCTTTATTATTATTTTTTTGAGGCGAAAACTTTATATGCCTCCTCAAAGGCGAAACGTAACCGTTGGTGGCAGCGCCAACACGAGCGATGCATGCACACACATACACATATACACACACACGCACACGCACGCACGCACGCGCACACACACACGTGATGGTGTCACCACATGACGCTGTCACGACGTCACAGGTCACCAAAATTTGACAGCATCACGTGACTGCGTCGCTTGTTCAAAGGTGGGCCGATCCCGAAGGCACTGCTAAACCACGCGAGGTGCAAAAAAAGCTGCCAATGCCTCCGATCCGGGAGGCAGTACAAAACCACGTTGGGTGCAGAAAACTACCAGTTCGGGGAGGGGGGGGGGGGACGTGTATCAATACAATCGAGACAGAGAATAAAAAGATGGCTTTCGCCTTCGAGTCGTCTTAGGCGAATGCATTAGGGACCGTGTGACTATCGTGGCGCTCGCCCTCCACCAGAAAAACATTATATGTACAGTAGTCACGGATTGAAACGGGACAATTTAGGGCTAAGTAACGCACATACTTTCGTTTCCACCGTCTTCGGTTCGGGTCATATCGGCGTAATTTCGACTCGAACGCTTAGACCAGCGCCAACGTTATCTCTAGAGACCGGATTCATCGCGGCATAAAGTGGTTATCTCGAGCAATTGAGCATACCAGTCGTTAAACCAAAAAAAAAGTGACGTCGCGTTTGAACTCGTGAGTACTGCACTCTTGTTAGAGGCAAGGCGAGGTAACTGAAGCTCGCTTCAGTTAAGGTATTCATCTATGCAGATACTATCGGTTAGATAGCAACAAGTGAACTCAGGAACACGTGCTCAGGAACGGCGGCGTAGTGTTTCTCACTCCAACGGGGAGCGGGGGGGGGGGGGGGTGCGTATAAGACGCCGAACAAGCCGTACAAGTTGCGAAAAGCTCAGAAAATAAATCCGTCCTTGTCGTGGTCAGCACTTTGGAAGCTTACCTAAGCGGGGTTCGTTCCAGCAGTGGGCTTCGTGTGTAAACAAAATGCAGCTGGTAATTGAGATTTGGGCTGTTACATGTACGCAGAAAGATGGTTGGAAAGATGCTCGCGAATCCTTGCATCTAAATTGCGTCGCAGGAAGACGCATTCCCATTACTTCGCGCTGAAAGGAGCGAATTCTTTCGGAACATCTTTTTATGATCGCTCGTCCTTAGTATGCCTACAATTAGAACGTCGCCTGAGATCCTTTCACTTATTTAGCTGCAGCTGGAAATAGCGACTACATTACTACACCTAAAGGTGTGCTATTAGAAGCAGGCATTAGTTAGTTTCCCTACAACTTTGGAGCGAGAGATAATAATTGCGTAAATTTACCGAATACCGAACTCACGAAATTTGTACTTAACCATGGATAAATTGTAGGAAGGAGTCTTTGAAGTTCTTACGAAAGCATCGTCGCAGTTTTCTGCAAGAAATTGTACATTATACGAGCACTTATATATAGCTTCTGGATGTTTTAGAGTGAAGGACCTATTTTTTCTTTAATTGATATCAAGTTGAACTGTCTGACGTTCAGATCTGAAAATCGTCATTGACATTAAAGGACACGCTGTAAGATTGTGTTTGGGTTTTGTTCTCACCGTTATGGTGCATTCAGACGACGGACCGAATGCGGATTTGTCGTGGACGCGGACGGCTAATCCGCGGATAATCCGCCTGCAGGCACACACGACGAACGGTGTCCTAGGAGAGAACAGCCGGATTACTCTCGACCGCAGACTCTGCGCTCACCTGCGCCCGCTGGCAGCAGACCGGTTTGAAAGTATTCAAAAACATGGAAGGCGTCAGAACGCGAAGCTCATCGAGCTTTGTCGAGTATTGTCGCGGACTGCAATTTGTTTCGGTGAAATCGGTGTGGTTGGCGGAATGGCTGAATGAAAAGAATCTGCTTTACAGAGAGCTGCTGGAGACAGACCTCGCTGCTATCACGCGTGGGGCCCCGCATACGAAGGGAGGATACGGTGATGCGCCGATATTGGCAGTTTTTTTTTTCTTTTGCGGATAACAGGTACCGACAGTGCACATTGCACCGCTGCGGATTATGTTTGCTTCTCTCGGTCCGCATCTTGACCTTAAAATCAGTGTTCAAACATGGGCCGTGTTCTAAGACAACCGCTTTTGGCGACAGCGCCGCTTTGCTTGCCGAAGAATCCTGAGTGTGCAGTGATTAAAGAGACAACTTACCCGCTACTCTCCAACCCGCCAATCAGCGCGCATTAAAAGAGCATATATATCTCAAGGGTGGTCTTCTTAGAATGCGGCACCGGAAATAAACTGAACTAAGCGCCAGCAGAGCTGAAATCAACTGCGAGGACAGCGGTGCGGCTCGGGCAGAAGAAAATTGTGCTGGTTGCCAGCCTGTTTGTCCGCTAAAACTGCGGCATTCCGCCGTCAGAATGCCGATGTGAAAAACAGGTTAGGCTCATCCGTCCACGAACCACACAGATGAGGCGCGGATGAGGAGAATCGCTGATGCGAGGTCCCGTGGCTAGTGTGCCTCGATGTGTGCGCCCCCCTTGTTTTGTTGCGCGGACAAAACGCGCAACAAAACGCGCATCAAGGCACCCTACCCGTGGCGCGCTGTCCGCCCCGCCACATCCGGATTCGGTCCGTCGTCTGAATGCACTATTAACGCAGCTACCTTGACTAACTAAGCCCCTTATAAATTGAGTACCTTGCTGGTCTGAACGATTGGTTGAGTAACTTCGGGGCTATGAGGCTCGCCGTGATGGAGGATTCTACCGGATTAGTGTTAGGCATGACTTGATATTTATTTATTTTTATTTTTTTTTGACGTGCGTCCAAATATAAGCACTCGGGCGCCTTTCTACGCCAGATTTCGTTGTTAAATGAACACCTATTTTACCATGCGCGACCGTACCTCTTCTATCTCCAGTTACGGAAGACTACTGTTGTTTTTGGGAGCTTTGTAATGACTAGTTTTCGCAAATTGAGAGCCTGCGCAATGTTCGCACGAGGACTACCGAAACTGCTTAGTAAAAATTATTTCTTTTTTTTTTCATTCCTTCTTTCTATGTATTACGCAAGAGCTTATGAACGAATAGACGTGCCGTCAAAGTCTCACTGAAATGTCCTGTTCGTAGATTTCATGCTGTTGATCTGGTATCCAGTGTTATGGGACGTAACTAAGGCAGAAAGTGTGAAGTTGCATGTTCCTGAACGATTTCGCGAAAAAAAAATCTTCGTGCTTGTGAATGTCACTCATTGACCGTGTCATTTATAGAGGCGAACGCCATGCAGTGGCGTAGGCAGAAATTTTTTTCGAGGGGGGGGGGGGGGGGGGGCACCTCCTCTATCCGACATTGGGTCCAGGCAGATAAGTGGGTCGAGTGTCATCATTTTGTCCTCTGTATGCCATGGGGAAAAAACTTTCGGGGGAGCGGAGGGGGGGGGAGCACGAGCCCGGTGTGCCCCCCCCCTCTCCCTTGATACGCCCCTGATGCCTTCGATGCCTCATCAAGATCGAAAAGTGACCATCGGCGTCAATACGAGTGATGCAAGAAACCATTACCAGACGACGTCATCATGACGAAACGTGACGTGACGTCACATGATGATGTCATCACATGTCATTGTCGCTTGGACAATGGTGGGCCTACACCAGAGGCAGTGCAAAACCAGACGCAGGACGAAGAGGCTCTATTTCACGCGCCGGCGCCTCGATTTTCCCTGTGCTGTCCAGATCCCTTTCGCCCGTCAACGCCTTAATCGAGTAGATGTCGCATTCATTTCGAACGAGACATTTTTATTGCGGAGGTGAGGGGTTATTCTCGGCCTATTTAACAGACCTCTCCCGGCAGCAGTTGGATTAACCTTGTGCCAATATTTGTGCGGGAGAACCACTGTCTATTGCTGGTACGAACCTGTACGTGGAGCCTCTTAAAAAAAAAGACCATATCGAGGGCAGAAGTATAAATAGACGGGTCGACCCAATGACATACACCGCGTGACGCGAAACTATATGTACCGTTTGGTCGCTGTCGTTACGTAGCGACGGTACCGACTGCACGTCCTCTCCGAGGAGACGACCTTCGTTGCGAGTTGCACGCAACTATAAGCGAACGTGTACGGCCTCGCGTGCGTGCGAGCGAAGCCTTCTTTCCCCGATCGAAGGACCATCGACCGTCGTCGCCGGCGCAGCGTTTTTTTTTTTTTTTTTTTTGGGGGGGGGGGGGGGGGGGCGGGAAAGCGTGCGGTTCGTACCAACGGCCGCCGAGCCACCAAGAGAGCTTGCCTCCTAAACCCCACGCTCTCTCTCTTCTTCGACATATCTCTTCCTTTCCCTTCTGCGTGCATTCTGGAAAGAGAGAAATGGCGAAAGAGCGTACGACCACGAGGAGGGTGAAGTACGTATTGTAAAGGCAGCGTCGTCGGTTGGGTTTGTTCCGTCGGTTTCCTCCTCGTGAACGGCGTCTTGGCGAACGTACAACATTCGACATAGGCTCTCTTTCTCTCTATGTGGCTCGTCCGGCCCTTTCCATTTTCCCGCTTTCCCCCATCCGACATCCCTTTTTTCCCACCATCGCTGACCTCCTTCTGCACTCTGTCTCAGCATTTCCTGATGCCTACATCCCTGGAACATTTCCGTTCGCTTCGCCGACGAGTTCTATCTATCTATCTATCTATCTATCTATCTATCTATCTATCTATCTATCTATCTATCTATCTATCTATCTATCTATCTATCTATCTATCTATCTATCTATCTATCTATCTATCTATCTATCTATCTATCTATCTATCTATCTATCTATCTATCTATCTATCTATCTATCTATCTATCAGAGCCACACACACACACATATATATATATAATATATATATATATATATATATATATATATATATATATATATATATATATATATATATATATATATATAAAGAGAGAAGACGTAGGCTGATAGATAGATAGATAGATAGATAGATAGATTTGTAGAGGGAAATCCTCACCCGCGAAACGAACGGGAACGTTCAAGATATATATATATATATATATATATATATATATATATATATATATATATATATATATATATATATATATATATATATTGTAGTCTGCCACAGCCAGACTTGCTGAGGAGTGTCGTGAGCTCTCCAAGACCTTCACTACGCATAACCAAGAGCGGCAGAAGAGCATTCGCGGTGACAACACCACTTCTGCGCCCACGTTCCTCCCTGGAGCGCTCGTTTGGCTCTCTGTCCCTACCACTGCAACTGGCCTCTCTTCCAAACTACTGCCCAAATACGAAGGCCCCTACCGTGTCGTCGAATGCACATCCCCGGTCAACTACCTCATCGAACCCATAGAACCGTCTTCGGACATGCGCCGTCGAGGGCGCGACATTGTCAACGTGGAGCGCCTGAAGCCCTACCACGACCCCCTCATAGTGACTAGTTGCTAGGTCGCCAGGTGGCTCCCTTTTCCTACCCGGGGGTAATTGTAGCGAAGCGTTCGAACTCGATAATGGGTCGTCCTCTCGAACACCTTCTAGTGGGTCGCCCTCTTCGGCTCGAAGAGAACGCAGCTCGCGCTGAGAGTCGGCCCCGCCTTGACTGTCGCTGTATCGTCGAATATCGTCGCCGCTAATAAACCTCTTTATAATTTATATATATATAGGGTTCGAGACTCTCTCTGGTTCCGCAGACGGATTTGCAGCAGCACTCTGATAACTCCACCCGTTCGCTCGAAGTCTAACTTCCTCAACATATGCGGAAGTAACGTACAAAACACCATAACGTGGCCCACTTCGGTGCGCCCACAGCTTCGAGGGGCTTAATGTCTCCGCCGCGGTGCGCCGGTCGCGCGAACCGCTTCGGTAATCTTTTGTCAATATTGAGGGCGCGCATTGGCGGCGGCCGCCGCTGTAGACGTTGAAGCCGAACGAAGAACTTGGTACTGTTTCATAAAGTTTGCTCGTATCGGATATGAATCATTCCTCAGTGTTTTGTTCCGTTTTGTTTTCCTTACTTTCGCTTCGCCAGGTCGCAGCCCCGCTTCTTTCGCGTTATCGACATATCGAAAACAACAGGACTCGCCGTTTTAAGTTTCTTTACGTTTTACTCGAACTTACGTGTATAGTTCTGGAATCTTCCGCATTTATGTGTTCTACCTTCGCGCTATCCCTCTTTTTATCAACGTCCTCGCTCATTTTTTATCTTCTTTATCCGGCCCGGCGCCGCCTGCAACCCCCCCGGGGGGAGTGTCGGCAGCGCATTTGTTTTAACCCTTCAGTGCACACCCGGTACTTTTTATCGCCTCCTAGCCATCAAATTTTCTCGTACTTTTCTTTTTCTTTCGTTGCCGACATCCGGTGTGCTTCTTTTGCGAGCAGCGCCCACCATATGCATCGTACTGCGCGCGAGAGGACGTAGCGCCGGTACCGTTGCTCGTTTTATTTTTATATTTTTGTTTGCCGTCCGGTCGTTTCTCACTGCGCCATACATCATCGTTTCCCCTCCTCTCCCTCTCCACCTTTGCCGCCACTCTCTCTCTCCCCTGCTTCCTGCCCCGTCCCTAAACCCTTTCCCTATACGGCATTCCCTACAGCTTTCGCCACAGATCTCCCAACCCCCCGTTCTTTCCTCGGTGATGAAGAATAGTTGCGCATCTGTTTGTCTTTATTCCCGCCGTTGACAAAAAAAAAACACAAATAAAACAAAACCCTATCTTCCTCGACCCCTTATTCTTTCTTTCCCTTCAACTCCCGCAACCATGCATCGCGGAAGTGCGTACGATCCCTATCGTCCTCTGCCACCCCGTTCACTATATATATATATATATATATTGCGAGCTGTTGTCTTTTGTGAATGCGCTCCGCCGGCATCCGGTCGGTCGTGGTTTTCCCAATTTTTCCCGTTTCTTCAATTTCTCCTTATTTCTCTCAACGCGTTCGGGCTGCGCCGTAGAGTCTATCTAGCAGTTGACGCCATCATATCCCAACAACCCCTTCCCCTTTTCTCTCTCTTCCCTATTCGCCATTTCCACACATGTACCGTAGGCTCTAGCTAGCAGTGTACGCCATCATATCCCAGCAACGACGCCCCCCCCCCCCTTTTTGTTCCCAATGACCCCGTCTCTTCCCCACTACGCCGCGCACTTTGCCTGAGGCGGGTCAAGCGAGGAGGTCCCTATAATATAGACTTTAACTGTTATTATTTCAATGCCGTCTACTCAGCGTCGTGTTTGCGTTCGCGTGGTTATCTTACTACCCTATCCCCATTTTTGAATTTGTCGTTTTCCCGAATGCGCGCTGCTCGCGCTCTGATCTTCCCGATAAAACGAGGGATGAAGGGAGAAGGAGGGGCAGCACCGATTTTGGATCGTGCTTCGGCGTTATTTTAAAAAGCACCCGAACTTCCTTACGGTCTCCCTCTGCACTGTATAGATTTTGTGTTTTTGAGCAGTCTGAAGTCTGTATTTTGCTCTGGGTGTCCTTATTCGTCGAAAATTTTTGCCGCAATAAGGAGAGTGGTTCTCTGTTCGCCTGTTTTATTTTTTTTTTCTTTAGTACGTTCGGTTAGAGAACTGGCACTTTGCCTTTGGAGGGGGAGCGAACGATTTGGACGATCGCGCGTTTCTTGAGCTCCAACTTCGAACGTGCGCGGGTTCGCGTTGCGCCTTCCCCCCCCCCCTCCCCTTTTTTGTTTTTCTTTGATTCTTCGACACTCGATAGATCATGTTCTTCCGTTATTCCCCTTCTGCAGCCTCCCGACACGACGACAATTTCGATAACTCCTCTTTCGTTTGGACGATTTCCGAGAGGTAATTTTCGATTTCGTAATTTATTTGTAAAGAATGCAGCGAATCGTCTATCCGTCTACCGGTGGCTCTAGAACTGACCGCGGAAATTTGACTTCTAATACACGTTTACTTATTTATCTTTTTTGTTTGTCGTCCCATTTTCTTTCTATTGCGTACTCGTAGGTTGTTTTTTTTTTTGTGGCTGTTCCTTCTTACGTCTTTCTTCCTGTTCCGGTTTCGCTGCCTCTTTATCTTCCGGTATGTACTTCCGGTTTCACCCTACCCATTCCGGACTTCTAACCGGCAAAGACAAAGAAGGGTCCTTCGAAGCGCGTGAAGACGGATACCCACATTTTGAGCACTTCTCTCCCCCCGGAAAGGTGCCTCGCCTTTTACTATATTTTGATGTCATTGTACACTTTAGCGATCTGCATACTTTGCCTCGCCCCCTTCGTTGTAATTTCATATTTGTTGTTTGCATCAGCGTCAAATGTCGTCGCTTTGATGTTCGGTAAGCCATTGGGAGTGTAGTTTGTTAGTGAACGACTTCATAGACTTCTGGGTAATCAAGCCTTTTTTTTAATCTTTGAATTCACAAGAAAACGCGTTTACGTTATCGTAACAATATCTGGGGTTTAACGTCCCAAAACCACGCTATGGTTATGAGAGACGCCGTAATGGAGGGCTCCGGAAATTTCGACCATCTGATGTTCTTTAACGTGCACCTAAATCTAAGTACACGGGCTTCTACCATATCGCCTCCATCGAAAATGCGACCGCCGTGGCCGGGATCGAACCCACGACCTTCGGGTCAGCAGCCGAGCAGCGTAACCACTATACAATTGACTAATCTCAGAAGTCTCCCTCATTTTGTTGTTACAGCGAGAGAGATATCGAGGCAGAGGAATGGAGGGTTATGAGACACACGTGTTGTTTGCTACCCTGCCTCGGGCGGGGACGCATTTTTCTAGGAAAAGCAGTACGCGTGCATTGAACGTGTATCTGTTGTGGAACGCGTAGTCTCTTTTTCGTAATACCTGACCGCGTAACCTAAGCTTACGACGGAGTGACGCTTAACATACCTGTTGCGCAAAAGAAATGCTTCCCATTGCTCTAGGACCAGTGATAACGCTTCAGTTTGCAGTGTGGCCTCTTCTGTAGCGTAGCGCTCACGAGTGCTCTTCACTGCAACTTCGGTATCAGATAAAAAAAAAATCATCATGCCTGTAGTAACGTTTCCCGAAAAGCCCGGAAAAGTAGCGAAGAACAGCCGTTGTTGCGAAAGATACCACGAGACACGGGATCACAACAAAAAGGCCCGGTGAAAACAGGCGTCTGCGGTCCTAGACGCTCACTCGAGCCCAGAACGCAATTGCAGCAAAAAGGTACCGTAAAAGAATGTGCAGTGGGATGGAATTCGTTACATAAGCAAGCATCAGCAAACTTATAATATCGTACAACAGCGGGATCCACTTGGCGCGTGTCCCTGCGGGGCGCTTTTGTTGCGGAGCCACGGTTGCGGATCCAGATGCGATCGCCGAATGCGGGACGCTGTGCGGCATGATCCGTTGCAATCCTTGGCTTTTCTTCCGCGTCGACTCATCCGGCAGCTGTTGTTTCTCGAGATATCGGCGTTGGTCGCGTCGCTTTGATCTCCACCATCGATCTCGTACGCTGGGCCTGTGTACAGCGACTTGGAGTATTTGGAAATTTCTGCTTGGTTAAACTCGGCCGCGGGCAAGACCGTTCACTCAAGGGACGCTTTCAGCGGCGCTCGCATGAATTGATTTCACGAGTTCTCGAAGCGTCTTGCCGTTCTTTTAACCCGCCTTTGTTCTTGCGCATCGTACCGGCAGCACATCTTGAGAACGTCAGCAAATTCTGGAAAGTTTGTATGGTTGTTGGGTTACGCTCGTGACGTAACGCTCATTCAGACGCAAAATGAAGGGAAAAAGATGACTTCGGCTTGTTACTATTTTTTTCGATACTTTATTCTCGTGCTGTGTGCTTTAAAAATAACCTCTCGTCGGCTATCTGATCCATCAGCTTTTTGTAAAGAGCTTCAAAACGTAACGCGATACGAACAAATCAGTTCTTTCTGTTCCTATTGGGCTCTTTTTAAAAACACGACACAAGAAACAATGAAGAAACGGAAAGCCAGGTGCCGTGCATTGGTGCTCAAGTGTCTGTGTGTGTGTATGTGACGGACGGATGGACAATGCGGCGGGACGTCTTTCCTGATTGAGATTCGAGACTGCGAAAGAAGGCGAGTTAATCGCGTGCCATTATACGACTTGGAAGAACGGCAGCATGGGCTAGTTGGTGATTTTTAATCGACAGAAAGTGCGCCGTTGTCGCGAAATACCGTGAGCAGCTTACGCAGGAAATCATAGAAGCTAATCAAACGCAACAGCTGGGTGACCTCTGTGTAGCATGCCATCAGTTGCCCTAACCAAAAAATGAAATCGCGTATCTGGCGCTGATGCAATAGGTTTGTGCGTTAGTGCTCATGTGTGCTGGTGTTATCAGCTGTATATATTTCTAGCGCTAATAAAATTTAGTTACCGTCAGCGCCTGTGTTTTGTCCTTTCTTACGTGCTCGTTTACGTAGCGCTGTGCAAATATGTCGACGACTCGGAACACTTTCGTAATGCACAGGCTGTAGTGGGCACGCAACACTGCTCGCCTTTCACTTTTTAAACGGGAAACAATTTTAAAGAAAATTTCTTCGTATAACCGGTATAACATTTCAGGCGTCCTTTTTTTTATGGCGTCCAAACTGGAACTCAACGCGGTAGTGTAAAACGTAAAAAAAGAAAGAAAAGCAACAAAATTTTGCGACATCGCTAGGAAAGCGCAGATTTTCAGACAATGGAAAAAAAGCGAAGCCGTTTCGTAATTATCACCGAGTGCAGCCTTTTGTCGGCGCCTCTCACTTTTGCAGTGGCTTGGATTTCATTACTGCAGCTTGCCTTTCAATTTGTTTTTATTTTTTTTATTTTGCTACTACCTCCGGTCCTTTTTAATTGCGTCACACAAGAGGCGTTTGCGAAGCCTTCCAACGTGCACTCTTTTTTTTTTTTTTCACGCCGTGTGACCTGCAGCAGCCTGGAAGCACACAAAATAGTAACACGGGATCTTTGTCCGCTGTGTCGCAAGCTGCCTATCGGAGTCTGCACGATTCGTTATTTCTGCTGCTTCGGCACGCTGCATTGCGCTGTGCATTGCACAAGCTACAGTTTATGTCCTCCAGACAACGCAGACTGATATGAGCTTCGTTATATTGCAAAGGCGGGAGCAAAGCAAATAATTTTGAAAACCCTTACTTTGGTAGGTCACGGGGCAGAGGGCGCTGCCGTCCTTCCCCAAATTTTCGCCTGCCCCCCCCCCCCCCCTCGATATAGCTGAAGTCACCCGCCTCCACGTCCCCTCGAAGGAATCCACTTGTCTTGTGTGCCCCAGTAAAAAATCCCTGGACCCCTTTTTCCGGAGCGGTGCATTTGGGAGAAAATTGTTTAAATCTGTCACGTCACACTGACATGATCACCCTGATGTTATGACGACACGTCAAGAAAAATACTATTGGCTATCGTCTCGACCTCTCGTCTTTAACGCATAGCCGCGGAGCTAACGAAAGTTGAGGTGTGATAGCAGCCCAGTTTAAACTTGTGATTAACGTTTAAAGTCCCTGTAGACCTCAACTGTGGCTACGCGCGCAGCAAATCGCCGCCTCGTGGAAAGATTTGGCACGAGGCGACGAGGTTAATTAAGAAATGCGTGATTGACCAAATTCTATAATTTACAGGTTAAGTTCCAATATCCAGCTAATATAAAAGGGTTGAGGCATATCTACATATATATATATATTGCCACACGCGCTCCTTTCTTACTATGTTTTAGGTTACCGCCCCCCTTACACGTGTTACTACTGCCTTGCGGAAGCCGCGCCAGAATGTCTGGGTAGTAGTAGACTGTAGTAGATCATTTTGTTAAGATTGCGCACATGACGCGAGTAGTCGAGATTATTCCAGAGCTTGCACGACCACCAGCGATAAGGCTCGAACGTTCGATGCTGCATGTATATATGCCGACGCATCTTGCCACGGTTCAGTTTTATCGCTGGCCAATGCCCTGTTCGCCGCTATCAGTGTACAGCGTGTATTGCTGTAGTTCGAGTTCTCATTTCCCGGCCACAAGTTCGGCCAAATAAAGAGTTTCATCTTGAACACGCCGACTGCTGTCTTCGTCGACGTCAGGACCTCGTGACAATATCTAACCTCGAAAATTTATCTTTGTTCGACATAAAGTTGCTTAGGGGGTATATTTTTGACAATATTGAACAGCGTTCAAGGAAAAGTCCTTCGATTTTCCCTGAAGTTCTGAAGACGTACATCTCAAATGTCAGGGGTACAAGATTTATATTTCAGTGGATGTGCCTATTACGGGTCGGAAGATGCATGCACAATTTTGTCAGTTTCCCTAATTTGAACAACTAGAAACCTCACTAATTGTAGCTACCTTATAAGGTCACTCTAGTATTTTGCGTGCGCGCAATATCCGCCGCAATAAGTGATGTAGATAGCGCGTCGAAATTTTCGTTCTCTTCGCTGAGTCTGTTCACGCTAAAATTTGCAAAAAAAAAAAATCTGGAGGCAACCCTGATACTTGATTTGGGTGTCCGGTAGCGGCACTCGCACGTCGGCGTTCGTGTGCCCCGGTGTATTCCTTGGGTTAACATTGTGTTTGGCCTCTGAGATCCAAAGCGAATCTCAGAGGCCATGTAGATAGAAGCGCGTGGTTGAGACCTGCACCGCCAGGTGCCGCAAGGATCTCAATCGCTCACAAGAAAACCGCCTGCTCTTTCAATGTATCCATTCACTTAATTTCCAATAATTATCCTCACAGTTAATTGGCCCTTATCTTAATTAAACTTACTCATCGATGTTACATCTATTCTTAACTTGAACCTGAACTATCGATTTCGCGCCAGTTTTAATTTTTAAAGCATCTTTGTGAATATTTGGAAAACCGGAAGTACGTGCTCGTCCGAACGTGCTTGGTAGAGAAGCAAGCGTGTCAGTCGTTTCTCGTTGTACCGAAAATTCGCGTAGCCTAGTACACTGCGGCCCTACGCCAACACCCCCCCCCTCCCCTACTACGCTGTGTAAAAGCAATCCGCGTGCTCTCGGAAAAAGAAGCGATGATCAGATTGTTCCGCAAAACAAAGTAAGGCTTCTACACCCATCCTAGAAAAACACAGACTGCTCACGTTTCGAGACTGAACTTTACTGCGAACAAAGACGCCGAGCGAGGAAGCTTAACTTTACGACTGGATTCAGTTACCGGATTTGGGCCCTGAGTCGTATATATGGACGGCATCAGAGTGCTTCGCTCGGTTATGCCCGGGCGCTTTCTGAGAATCGAATCTGAATAGAGTGCACTTTCGAATATTGACGGTGCCGCCGCGCTGTACGTCACGCGCACGTACGTTCTGCCGTCATACCCCGTGTGTACTGGAAGTCCTGACAAACCTTTACGAAGATGAACTCGGACCACGCACGAGTCATCCGTCTGTAGATTTTTCCTACAAGAAAATGCACACATGGGGTCTGTCGATCCACCTCGGAAGAATTTAAACGAGATGGCTAATGCAGCTGCACGAGGACTTACTATCCGTGCACTACGCGACCAGGATCCCAGTAATATGCAGAAGGAGGACTGGGACCGATGACTTAGATATAAGGAAGTCACGAAGCATTATTACATGAACAGAAGTCAATTCCCAGTGCCACACGGTAAGTTCAGCAGAGTTCAAGCGGTGACTTTGAGATTGTTGCAGACAAGAACTTACCCGAATCCAAACTTTAATAGCAAGATATATCCCGAAAGAGACGTACAAATCTATTGTGAAGAGTGTAATGGCATCATCACACTGGATCATAAGCTTTTGTTGTGTCCTGTGGCCTTCACATACTGTGACAAAGAAAGAGAGTGGTGGCAAAGGGTCCTTCACAGTGGAGCTCTTTCAGATCAAATACAGGCCGTCCAGAAGGCCCACAATACGGCGGTGAGGTTAAACCTTACAGTGCCGACGTGGGAGCCGCCTGCATCTACCTAAGGGATTACCTTCAGGACATCAAATTTGCTCGTTGCCTTATGTCCTGTATTGTTTCGTTTGTGTCTGTGTTCACTAGGCGCACTTTTGAAGATGAATCAACACCAACTAGACCACCTCATAACTCTCCTCAACGACATCAGTAAAGTTCATACGATACCATACTACTCGATAAAAGAATAGGTCAGTTATATTTTAGAGTCTCCAGTGATTCCCTAAACATTTGTGTAGACGATAGTCGATAGATACGGTGGAACTGTAGGTTATTTCACGTATGAACCAGTCACCAGGTCCATCCACCACACCAGCCACAGCTTCAGCAGTTCCAGAAAGAAGGTCAAAAACTTTGATATTCTGAGTACTTCCGAAAAATAAAATTAGTTGTGCGTTGGCGTTCTTTCAGTCCCTTCTTTCTTTTCTTCCCGTTGGTAATCTTGCGCCACGTCTTTCAAGTAGCTATGCACCAAATGGCCCAACATAAGAGTATTGCCTATGGTTGTTCTGTAAACAATAATAAATGAATAACGTGAGGTAGGAAGTTTCAAAGCTGTCTGCAGAATAGTCTATAAAATGTGTCTATATATAGTCCTATTGAACTTATCCGATAAACTTCCATATAATTTTGCGTTCTGCATAACTTAAAGGAGACTGTGAAACACACTCACGTTAGTGTTCAATAGACAGCAATGAGAAATGCTTGCCCTTCCTACAGTGTTAAAGCGCTTGAATGACAGGCCTTTAACTTAATGAGCTTTTGGGCCATTACCTTTTGAGTGTGTGATGTCTGATGCTACGAAAAAGCGTTGCTGTGCTTCCTGGGGTACCAATCTACGCGGCTGCTTTCGATGAACTGCACGATGAACGCTTCTTTGCGTGCGTATGTCCGTGCGCAGTACAAACTCCTGCTTGTCCTCCATGCCGCTCTCACAATCAATCAATCAATCAATCAATCAATCAATCAATCAATCAATCAATCAATCAATCAATCAATCAATCAATCAATCAATCAATCAATCAGTCAATCAACATTTATTGTTTCACAACAACTTTACAAAATATAAACAGGAGGAGGTCCCATAGATAAATTGGATTGGTACCTCCTGTACATAATAAACGTAGCAGCTTCACTGGCAACAACAGCACCAGAAATAGCACTAATAGAAAAATTACAAATAAATAGACACGGATAACCTTCCATTTTACTCAGTGCAGGGTAGGCTATAGGAGTAAGCCTGGCTAAATTCGCCGCCTTCAACTTATGGCTTGTCCCCTATACATAATGTGTTTATAGACACCATCCAGTAAAGTACATACAAATGTCAATGGACTCCTTATAGATTTTCGAAATACATTTTGGTAGGGAAACGTCGGGCAGCCCTCTGTTTATCCACTGAGGGTGGGCTCTTTCTATTGAATAATAAAACCGTGTTATTTCTTTCATCCTTTCTGTTACCTTTTTACCTCGCCTATTTCTTTTCGTTTTCTTGAAACGCATCCGCACTCCCCTATCCTCGTCAGCCATGTCACCCCACCGCAGTGGAGGATGTGCGTCTCCCGGTCGTCTCCCTTTTTTTTTCGTTTTTTTTTTCCTAATTTGATTCAGGTATTATCGACGCGAACCTGCACTGTGCGCACTTAAAGGAGCTCCCTCGAAATGGCTTTCTCTTCTTCTTTCTTTTACTCTTTCCCCTCCTCCTATCAGCGTCGAGGCAGTGTTCTTTTTTTCAGGGCTAATGTGAAAAAGCGATTTTCTTCGTCCCCGCCATCGATTATTGGGTAGGAGCAGGTGCAGTCCGCACTCCACACCCCCTTTTTTATTTTCCCGCCTTTTTGTTTTATATTCTTTTCTTTTCCCCGGACTCCCTATATTACGTCATGTGTCAACCCTCCTCCGTTCCCTAATTCTCTTCCCCCACTCTTCTCATGTACGCCCTTGTTTTCATTATCCCCAACTACCTTTAATAGCTACGTCAGGTGTTGGGCGCGCTTGCCTGTTTGCCAGCGCCGTCGTTTCGTCTTTTGATTTTCTCGGAAAGGTGCGCTTGTCACGCATAAGCAAGCGCACTGCGCCGCGCCCACGGCGCGGAGTTTTCTGACGCGACGTCGACCCCCCATTAGCGTCGTGTGACGTCAGTAACGCCGTCGGCGTCGTCGGCTTTCACGACGGGCGAGCTATATATGCTTCCCAGAATCGAATGTGCCCCGACACACAGATTATTCGCCCGCACAAAAAACGGCTGCACGTAGCTTACAGAATGCCTTCTATCATCGACTCACTGAATAGAGGGCTTGGGGGTTAGGTATTCAGACGCCGGCGCGCGACACGAGCGTTTCATTCGGCCTGCGTTTACTGCGATACGCGTGCGAGAGACAGTCGAGTCGTTGCTATGCGAGATCTCCGCCCTTGTGGTGTGACGCATTATGTGAACCAAAACGCCGGTGCTCGATATAGAGGCTTCTAAACAGGGTGTGAGTTCGTACTTTGTAGGGGCGAAGCTCCTTAGGGTGTGGGTCGTTCCCTCCTCTGTAGTAGTGGTAGTATGTATGTCGCCAGCTCTAGTTTAATGAATTGCTAACTAGATGGCGTTTCATGTATTTCTTAGAGTTGCTGTTTAAAGATGACCGATGGCGCTTGTATAATGCGAATGGCGTATGTCATTGGATGCCTGCGATCGTAAAAGGCGCTCGCTCTTGGCGCGCTTTCTCTTTCGCTCGGAGTCGCCGGATTGAGGCGGACAAGGCGCTCGCTCTTGTCGCGTTTTCTCTTTCGCTCGGGAGCGGACACTTTCCCTGCATTTCACCGATCACAAAGCAGTGATAACGAAGGGACCACGTAAACCAACAGTACAATAAAAGTTTGATGTTTAATATATACACGGTGTTTCACACTCTTTATATGATGTACTGGGCGAATTTCACGGAAGAGTTTCACGGTTTACCGATTATTCCCTCCGGAGCTTCGCCCCACTCATCATTATTCACCCCGTGGATATGCTGTGATTTTAAAGACGATAGTCTTTCTTGGGGAACTTAAACGCAGAAATTTTGGTCTGTCTTTCTGTCTGTCTTTCTGTTTGTCGGCACGTTGGGCACGTCCCTCGATTCAGCCACTCGGCCAAAGTTGAACCCCTTGCATAAGGGCCAGCCATCGTGAACGGCTCACTAGGTTCATACTTGTCTACATGGTTGATCAAAAAGCAAACATTACGCATATCTGAGGCGCAACATCACTAGATAAGTATTAGGTGGTGTGTTCCTTTAATAGAAAATACATAGATACGTAATTCTAGAGACCCTAGTTTCTTAAGCTGCGCTGAAAATGCGACTGCGCCGAAACTTGGCTTCCACCGTGCCCTCTGCGCGAGCTCATTGTTGTGTTTCGGTTTCAGTTCAGTATTGCACTGTACGAGTGCCATGGGGCGCCGCTCTGGCATTCCTGCTTTACCCAGGCGACGTGAATATAAAAGAGTGTGTGGAGAGTACTCGTTGAGTGCGGACGTTTCTTCTGCTTCGGCGCTTCGCGCCAAACCGCGTGTTCGGGCTGGCTGGCGTCCCCGCCGGTCGCGTTGGTCACCGCCGGTCTTGCCTGCTGCTGCGCCGGGACTACCAGCCCGCAACACAGCATTCACGTTTCCCGACGTATTGCCAGATGGCGTTCATATCTCATGCAGCGCCTCTTCTATCGTCTTTACACGACATTTGCAGCGAAGCACGCAGATACGCGGCCAATTTTTTTTTTCGATATAGAATGCTTCAGCGGCAGTCTGGCCGATAGCGCCAGTGTCGCTAAGCGGTTTCGGTTTGGTTCGAGATCTGTTGTCTCCGAGATCATGTAGCGCGCAGGCGCGTATTGACCTTCTTGTGGCACGTGCCTGTGCTATATTTAGTGCGATAGCTGGCGAGCCTGTTGACGCTTTAGGCAGGTCTGATTGGTACCGTACGGGGCCTTACAATATCGGTAGACGCGAATGCAGCACTTGAGCTTACAGTGTGCAGTCACTTATGTTATAGATACAAATATAAAAAGAAAATCTGGGACTAAATGCGTTTTTATTCAGTTACCAAACCCACACCTTTATCTTTCTCTTTATTTGTTTCCATTGCAAACGTCGTTACACAATGGCTACTCGACTCCTTCCGACTCCTTCGACTAATCGACTCTTTCCTTACCTGTGCTAATAACTATGTACTTTACATTATTTTGTATTTTTTTGCTTGATTGTGTAATTGATGTCGCTCACTGTAGATGAAATCCTGATTTTAAAACTCAGTCACGTCACTTAAGCCATCTCCGCCATCTGCTGCCGCAATATAGCACCGGGGGCTAAGAGCTTCTCAAGCTGCCTATAGCAGCTTTTATCTTAGACCCTGCCATTGTGTGACGACGTTTACAATGGAAACAAATTAAGACAAAGACACCTTGAGATGGTACATTGTGAAGATACTGTTACGAAAAGTAATATTGAATGGCTTCAACTTTGCAATTTTGCAATAGTCACCATTAAAAACGTAATTATTAAAATTTGATTTATAATTACATTGGTCATGGCATTGGTAATTTATAATTGTAGGACGACGAAGACTTAAGACGTAGCAGTAGACCAGTCCATGTAGTCACATTGCCGACGTAGAAACTTTATATTAAAATTCTACTCAATGTCTCAATTCGCTTTTAGGGCGGATTAGTTCTTGGCTAATCCAGTGAGGCATACTTACGTCACAATCATTTATCATTGCGTTTGACATCTCCCTCCAGCACAGGTTGCAATAAAACTTGTAACTGGGCGAGTTGGTTCGTACTCGCCCAGTTACAAACTGGTGCGCTAAATCATAAACAGGTCCACAGTAAGACAAACACGGACGAGCAAACTTTCAACTGACACTTTGTTTTCGCCGCTCTTCAATATACGCGCACGAACAGACATGCGCAAGCAAAGCTGGCCAAATTGTCACGAACTCACAGATTATACCAAGGCACGCAAAAACTTCAACTCACTGTCAAATAAAGATAACACAGCCCGGGAGTTCATGGAGGCTTTTTATATATCTTTGAGAGGCAATGCTTGCGTAAGCGACACGTCCATTTCTTTATTAGATGCGAAGCATCTCATGGCGGAGTTCAAACCGATGGTGGTGGTGGTGGCCGTGTGCGCCGTGACCACCCTTACTGAGCATGCGCAAACCCTCCCCACTCCCACTCTCCCGTTCCACCCTCTCCCGTTTCCCCTCTCCACTCCCCCTCTCCCCACCTCTCCACTTCCCCTCTGATACGCGGGCTCGACATGCCGAAACGCTGCTTCGCATCGCCTCATGGTCCCTTTAAGCGGGAGATGGTGTGATTTTTTTGATGGTGAGTTGAAAATTTTTGCGTGCCTTGTTATAATCTGTGAGTTCGTGACAATGTAACCAACTTTGGGTACGCGTGTCTGTTTATGTTTATATATTGAAGAGCGGCGAAAAATAAATGTCAGTTTGAAGTTCGCGCTCGACCGTGTTTGTCTTACTGTGTCCCCGTTTATGACTTAGCGTATACCAGGTTTCCTTGAACACAGGTTGCGTTGCGTTTAAGTTTGATATCTACCACGATTTTCTCACGGCCGCCTTAACCACCGCGTAAAGGTTGCTGCTGAACTGTTCTTGAACAGCTTCGATGCGAAGGACGTAACTTTTGTACAAACGAGCCTGTTTAGTGCATGAAGGCAATAGCAAAGCCCGCTGAGACAGCGCAAATGTACGACGTTGCAATTCACGCGGGCATTTCGGAAGAAGACCGTTTGGTCCGAGGTGCGAAGGTCAGAGCTTGCTTTGTAGCCCCGAGCACAACGACAGCTACTTTATCATGACCGTGGCGGTAATGCTTAAGACATTCAACCGACGTCAGGAGCAGAAAGATAGTCAGGATGTTATTTATTTATTTTTTTTTATGATTGAGGGTGGCGGCACGATGCACTTTTTTGTGTGTGCGCGCATGCATGTAATACATGCAAGAATAAAAAAAGGACACTTCGCGGGTAGTGAGGCCCCCCCATACCTTCTCCCATTGGCAACGCCAATAATTAGGACGCACATGCAGCACAGTATTGCTTCACAAACTGTGATATTAGCGGCACAGTAGCGTACATATACAGGGAAACATTGTTGATGTGTATAAAAAAAACGTACTATCCGGGAAAACGCACAATATAAATTCACTGGAACAGTGCGCGGTTTCGCTCGATAACGATATCGCGGACGTTGGCGTCGGGAAATCGTACGAAACGGGAACGTATCAACGAGGTTTAACTGAAGTACCACGAGGAAGCGTCGTACACCAGACGCCGCCCTACTGCGTCGGCCGCATTTGCATATACCGAGACGTACCGAGACGAGACGCAGTGAAAATGAGCAGCGACGTCCCCTTTAGCCCTCGTGCCATTTTTCTCTCTCCTCCGCGTATTCAAGCGCTGTGACCCCTTCGAATGACCCCTTCTTTTGTAACTCACTGGCGTGGCAAATTTATGCGGCGGAAGGCAAACTTTTGAACATGTAGCCCGAAACCCGATGCTTAAGCAAAACTTGCGTCGTTTGAACGTTAGCGTAGTTTCAACTCTTGACCTATTTTTGCTCGCCCCCTGGCTGCCTTTCTGTCCACATCAATCTTGTCGCTTTCGTCGCCTCCGCGCAAACGCCAAGAAAAAAAAAAGAAAAAAAAAGCCACCAGAACGAAACGAACATAAAACACAAGCGTGGAAAAAGACTACACTCATACCAGAGGAAACTTGACATCTCACGGTTATAGGAGAAAGCGAACGTCTCCTCCAAGTCGCCACTGAGGAAGTCTCGGGTGTCCGGGCAAACCCTGCACTTACGCCGAAGCTCTTGCATAAAAAACAAGGACGGTGCCGCATTGTGCCGTGCAGCCTTTAAGTTACTCCCCAAGTGGCAGCGCGACCATTTGCGAAGGCATGCCGCACTCACTACGACCCAGTTGTGCCCCACGTTCCCGCTAGGTGAGGCGCGAGGCCTCGACAGAGATCGAAACATTTCACGACGCGTGAAGCAGCGAAAGAAATAGAACGATAGTCGAGCTAGTTGGTAAGGATTCGCTATGAAAGAAGCTAGGCGTTTGTGTGTTTTTTCGAGTGGCTTTCACGGAGTCATTTTCCTTTCGCATCGGAATGGCTGATGACCCCCTTTGTGACGACTGTGGTAGCGAGGGCACATTGCATCTTCTGCGACTGTCCTCACTACAGTGTGCAGAGGCAATCACTCGCGGTCGCTCCAGCTCGCATAGACCACAGACCAATGACGGCAGTAACCATTTTGGAATGTCGTCCCCAGGGGTCATCGAGGATGAAGGCGACGAAGGCATTGCTCAAATTCTTGAAGTCAACAGACCTGCACCGGCGGTTATAGACTAATGGCGACATTGCGACTATGAGGAATGTGACAGTGTGCGTTTGTGTCCTTTCTCTTTCTCACTCTCTCATTCTCTCTACTTCTAACTTTCAGTCTGCCCTACCCCCCTTTCCCCAGTGCAAGATAGCATATACCAGTGTTTAGCGGCGAAGTTGTTTAAGCTTTCGGTAACTTGTGCACCATCGTGCACACCTCCTCAGGGGGGTATGCACCACAGGTATTGGGAAGCCTCAGTACCGTACACAGCAGGTGCGAGTGTCAAACAAAAATGAACACGGGAAAAATGGAGAGAGAGAGAGAGAGAGAGAGAAAGAGAGATAGGAAATAGAGAGAAAGAGAGAGAGAAAGAAAGCAATAGAAAGAAAGAGGAAGGGATATATATAGAGAGAGAAAGGGAAGAAAGAGAAAGAAAGAGAAAGAAATAGAGTGAGCAAGAAAGAATGAAAGGGAAAGAAATAGATACAGAAAAGAGATACAAGAAGCAGGGGGAAAGAGAAAGAAAGATGGGAATAGAGAGAAACAACGAAGACCGCCCTGTTCCGTTCTTTGTTCAGGCTGCACACCTCTAGTGCCAAGCTGCGATAATTTTCTAGAATAGTTAACATCCTTGCCTTTCTGTCCTTTTCCTTCCTTCCTTGATCTCTACTTTACCTACCTTGTTTTATCAAGCAGCGGAAAGCACGGCGAGTGAAAGGGGGCGCGCGAGTGCGAGAGAAAGAGAGAGAAAGTGCGATGTAGCGTGAAAAATGCGTTTCCATTCGGTGCTGCCAAGCGAATTGCCCTGCTCACTCGTGCCTCCAGCCTCCGTAAGGCGGGGCGACGGTCGGTCAGAGAGCGTACGTGCGCGCCTGCCATCATGTACTGGATAGATGACGAAAGAAGCGGGGAAGCGTGTGAGGCATTGAGCGAGCGAGTGAGTGAGTGGTACAGGGTGGACTGGATTGGAGTGGGCGAAGTGCGGCGTTTGCGTGTCGTACGTGACTGCGCGTGTGATTTATGAACGTAGCTCTTTACTCTTTTTCGTGACGGAGAGCGCGGTCAGTGCTTTTAGAACAAGGCCGACAACGAAGCTCATACGAGCGGTGGAAATAACCTGTTCGTGTAGGATCGCGACGCAGCGCGAGCAACGCGTGTTTTTTTTTTTTTCTTCGCGTAGACGTCGCTACGTTACCTGGGATAGCTAAGGACATCGGTGACTGAGGGAGAGAGGGGAAAACGTGCGATGGCTCGGCGTGTTTCTGTGAGTCTGTGTGAATTCATTAACCTTAATGAACACTGAATACCCGCGGCTTTGGGTTACTCTTTAATGCTGCGCTAAGCACGAAGGTGCAGGTAGGATTCCTGACCATGGCAGCTTGTCATTGCTAAGGGCAAAATGCAAAAAAAGAAAAACCTTTCATGTACGAGGATGTAGGTACACGTTAAAGGACCCAGGTGGTCTAAACAGCCCGGTGTCCACTACTACGGCGTACCTTATGACCACATCGTGATTTGACACGTAGATGCCCAGAATGTACTCAGTTGTACACTTCGATTTTATCAGATAAAAAGCTAAACAACAGAGCACCATCTTGTAGTCTTCTATCTTGCGATCTATGTTGGATGTTGCTATCGCCCGTACGCTAAAATGAAATATATAGAAGAAGTGAACCCGAGCAAAGCAGAAAAAAAAAAAAAAAACCCGCAATTGTTTTATACCTGTAAATGCGGCTTCACCTCATGTGGAGTCACTATGCGGAAAAGGCTGATTTACGGTTGAGCGTTTGAGGTTTTTGCATGAACATAGACCCAATTTCTTTCATAAACCTATTCATTGCATTCAAGGGCCTCGTTCCATCGGCGCCATGCGGTTGACTCGTACTTAATTCTGTGAATAGTTAATGTAGTCGGCGCTGGTCGTATTACACATGGTTCTTACGCGTAGAAGCCTGTACATATCCCGTGTTTTATCGTTTAATAGTTCAACCGCCCTTACAGTTTTTCTACCTCTTTTAGCCTTCAATGCGTTGTGTCATTTCAAGCTTTTCACAAGCTTTTACCTTGTATCTCTTGTGACTCACGTCCACAAAATAGGAACAAAAAAAAAAATGCCCCGTGAAGAGACGTTATATATGACTCGCGTATTGTCACCATCAAGATTTCTTTTTTTTCTCTCTCTTACCACGCATTTCGCAACTTCTCGCCGACGGTGCAGATCGCAGCTACATATTTTGCTCTCGGCATTCTTTATTTACTCGCGAGCTGCGAAGTCATCTGTAATCGTTCAAACGTCACACCTCGAAACGTACTTCGCGTCGACGTCGTCCTCTGGCGGCTGCTCGACTTATTTTTGAAAGAAAGAAAAAAAAAAGGTGGGAGAGACACTTGACAAATTGCTTTGAACAACACTTCCACCTAGGAGTTCTTCGTCGTTTTTTTTTTTACATTCTGTTTTTCTGTCAGGTTAGTCCTTTTACTGCATTGTGTGGAGTCGTTTCTTGTATTCCTCCTGTTGCTTTCCAGGCTTCGGGGGTTGTGCGCTGTTGTGTCGTTGTTACGGAGGAAAGGAAGAAAGTGGATTAAAACAAATAGACTCTTCTCACGGTTCGTGTGCTCAACTAATGGAGCGTCTTCGAAGAGATATAACGTCGCTGTGTGCGTGTGTACCGAGTTCCATGGATGGATGAGCTATGGTATAGTACCTCCTCTAGGTACTCAGCTTTCTTTTTTACACCTCCGAGCCTTACAACGTGACGCCATATCGCTTCTGCGCTCGTTTCTTTCGCGTAGGCCTGCCCGCAGGCTCTCAAAAAGCAGTATTGATTCACGATGTGTGTGTCTTTGGGTGGCGGGGTGGGTAATCGGGAAGGGTGAGGGGGGGGGGAGGACTGGCTGGTCAAAAAGGTGAGACGGAAAGAGCCGCTAGGTTGACCGTTCTTCTTCCCCGTCAGCGCCTGCAGTCGTATTTTCAACGGAGTGTCGTTTAGGGCTCGGTTTTCGTTTGGCTTTTCGATGACAGCTGTAGCGTAAAGCGGGGAGGGAAGAGAAACAATTTATGGTAAAAAAATGGTGAGGAGGTTGGCCTGTGTAGTACACATCACTGACGCTCTAGAGCGACTACAAAACAGAGCGGCCAGGATCGTCTTGGGGCGGTACGGAAGGAGGGGGAGCTTTACAGCAATGAAGGCTGAGCTTGGGTTGGAATCCCTCTTTGCCCGTCGTAATAAACTGAGATTGAACTTTTTTTTAATATTCAATTTGCTATAATAAAACTGGAATTATTAACAAGAAAACTTGCCTAAAGAAACTTCATTGCATCTCGAAGCCCGGGATTGACCGGGATTGCAAATTCCTGCAGTAACCTGCCAAGGTAGACATGTAGAGAGGCTGGATTTTTAGGCACTAAAGAGCTCGTTTTAGGCGCCAAAAATGGGCAGGCAAAACAATGTTTTAGCCTTCCAAAATCGTAAATATAGGCACAATAAATATTCACAAAAATGCAGATAATTTCAAACAAAAACGTGCGCGACCTCTATGTACGACAGGAAAACAAGAATGTTATTGCTCAAGATGGCACAAAGGCGCCAACATTTGAACATTGCCTGCATTGTCCCGCACGGTTCGCACTCCCGTGTTCTGCAGTGTGAGTCAACTGTCCACTGTCGAATCGACACACTCCTGAGTGTCTTTCCGCCATGGCTGAGAAGCGCAGAGCAGGAGCAGGCAGTCAGATTGCTAAAAGACCAGAAGGGAGGGATTCCTTCTATTGGCCGGGTCAAAATGCGTAGAGCCAATTTCTCCCCTGGCAGTGAAACACCGGCGTAGCCAGGCGGGGGGAGGGGGGGGAAGGGGTTCAACCTCTCCCCTTCCCATAAGCTTTTCAATTTTGCGTGTGTGTATATATACACGCACACATACAAACGCATGCACGAGCATACATAAAGCATGGTTGCCCCCCCCCCCCCCCTGAAAAGGATTTCTGGCTTCGCTACTGCAGTGGACACCTTAAAAAGTACATTACAAACAAAACAAAGGCTGCGTGCCCATCACATTTTTCTTTCTTTTTTTTTTGCTCTTCACTCTCCTTTCCGCTGACGGCGGTTTCGCATTCGCCAACCGCTCGCGCCATGTCAGCGCGGCGGCGAATGCCCTCCGGCATGTCCCGCTTCAATGCTGCTAGCGGTCGTTGATTGGTTGAACTAGAGGACTAGGTTGAACCCCATAGTTCCCAACAGTCAGTCTTACCCGGTAACATGAATAACGGTCTCAAACAGCACCCGGGAGCGAAGCTCGAGGCTAAATAGCGCTCATACAAGCGCCAATTTCGAAAATAGGCATTTATAGGCATTTTTAAGCATTTAGGCACGAACGCCAAAAATAGGCATTTATAGGCACTATAAAAACACAATAAAAGTCATTCTTAACCTCTAATTTATGCTCATATATGAAAATGGCGCGATATGAGCACAAGGAACGAAACAAGATTTTGCCTATCTAGACATGTATGCTAACTCATTTTTTTGTTCGAATAATGAACCAGCTGAGCAAGCTGACTGAAAAGCAAGTGCATAGTGTGAACGATGGTGTACTTTATTCCATATTGAATACCCCCGCCCCACTCGCTCTCGGGCGCTGCAGGGTAATTTGTGAATGAAATAATAAATAAACAAAAAGAAGCTTTTAAGCCTGCCAATTAACAGCTAAAGGATTAGGGAGAGACAGGAAAGCGAGGAGGGTAAGATGAGGGGACTATTATAAAAGACCGCAGTGAGGGCTAAAAATCAGTCCAGCGAATTCATCCGCCAGCACACATTCCATGTATATAGCTCTTACAGATGCACCACAAGCGCTGTTTTCATCTCAGGCATACTAATATGAAATTACGTGGTGTCCGTGGGTCCATACGCAAATGTTTGCTTTCATAAAATGTTCAGTAATGGAGAACACCATATCGACGGCCAGCTTAGCGCGTACACCCGATCAACATGGTCAACATGGGGCAGAGCTCCCAGCTTCAACCCGTCTTCTATAGTACCGGTCTCCAGGGGCACGCCACAATCCCCGCCCGATGAAGAACGCGTGCACAGCGTGCCTATATACTCAGGTCTGCGCTAAAGCACAGGTGCTTTATATTCAATTATGTATCGCACAGTTTATCTGAAACAAAAAAGAAGCATCTGCGCACTTTCACATAGCAGGCACTGCTTCGAGGGATTCAAGCATTTGCAGCGTTGTGATTGGGCGTCGTTATGCGTATAACATGCACGACTTGTGTCGCTCTTCACGTGTTGCTGTTGCTATAAAGAAAATCAAATTGCGCAGACGCCAGTTAAGTTGACTTTCAGCGCAAGTGAATAGGCTAACGCTTCTGTAGACAGCTGTTCTCGCTTCATGAATGAAGTGACGCGCTTGAAGACGGTGCATTTGTTACGCTGAAGGCAGTTAAATGACGCTTGTT
The DNA here is from genome assembly GCF_013339695.2 of Rhipicephalus sanguineus. Lineage (NCBI taxonomy): Eukaryota > Metazoa > Arthropoda > Arachnida > Ixodida > Ixodidae > Rhipicephalus > Rhipicephalus sanguineus. Next base: position 62,950,223 of record NC_051184.2, on the reverse strand, counting down.
GTTTTTATTGCGTAATCTGTAGAGACCAGAGGCTCAAAACAAAGCATCTGTGGTCGGTAAGTTATAGAAACCTTTCTCGGCACAGAAATTTCTATGTTCTCAGATATATATCCTTGTAGGGGCGAGCACATTCGTTAGACGCCTGGTTGATCGACAATAAACTACGTAAGGCGTACAACTTTTCACAACCATTTCGCAAAAAAGAAAGAAAAAAAATAAATCCTGGCACTCAGCTCCACAGGATGTTTCATGTTCGTTGGCCCACGTGATCTAAATTCATTCAACATTTCCGATGCTCTTATGTAAAAGGATGTACCAATAGATATTTAGAAGTTAACAGACGATGTTCATGCTCCACTACCTATAGATGTACACTATGAACGTCGTTTTTTAAATTTTGAACCATACATTCAACGCGGCGACAATGTCCATCGAGGCGTTCGTTGAGTCATCGGTATTTCGTGAGGAAAAAAATAGTTGCGCAGAACATTAAGGTGAAATCATTTTCCTTTAAATTACCTTAAGTGATTCGTTCCTTGCGCTGACGAGAACAGTTACTTTCAGCGCTGCAGTGCAAGACGCACGCGACGTCTTATTAACCTAATATTATTGCTAGTGCTTGCCGTAACCGTAGTGCGCAGAACAGAGAACCGGTGGATAGCAAGAGCGACATGATGGTTACGAAGGAATGGGAAACGCAGTCGAGGAAGGCAGCGAGTTAGATGGAGGGAGGAAGTTAAGAAGTTCGCAGGTAAAAAATGGAATCGGCTCGGGCAGGTACACTCTAAGAAAAAGAAAGGGCGTCTATTGACTCTTCTTTGCCACACATGTGACTCTCCCCTGTATGACTCTCTTTAGAGAGTCACGTTGACTCTCTTTAGGAGAGTCATGGGACGCACGACTCTCCGAAAGCGAGTTAGCGTGTCTTTTTAGAGAGTCATACATCCCACGATTTTGCTAAAGAGAGTCAGCGTGCCTCTCTAAAGAGAGTCATACATGGGAGAGTCACATGTGCAGAAAAAAAGTGCCAACGGACAACTTTTTTTCTGAGATTGTCGGCTGAACTGGATATCATTGGAAGAGACCTTCGTCCTGTGGCGTAGATAAGCAGGCTGAGAACGATGATAATTATGATGATGATGAACTGGTATGATCAGTGCCAAAAGCATGATATTATAATGAGACACGCCGTAGTGATGGACTCCGGATTGATTTCCGACCAGTTTGGGTTCTTAACCTATTTCTAAGCACCCAGGCGTCTTGCATTTCGCCCCCATTTTATTTCGCGTTCCGGTAACATTGGCTGCTGTATTCAAGATAAACTGTCGTCGCCTGAGTAAACAGAGCATGGAAAACGCTGTTCTAACGAGTACCCGCGCGCGCGAGTGCGCATGCGTCGCTGTGCATCGCTTAACACAGAAGCTAAGACACCATCTGCCTGCGAAAGTAATAGGTCAACCAGGAGCGCCTTCAGTGCTCTGCACATTCGTGTATGATGGTCCTTCCCTCTTATACTTCACATACTAGAGACGGCCCTGAAAGACATCCAATTTCCCACGACCAGGACTCCGAGTCGTCCTGCTGCTTCGACTACGCGCGTGCCGGCCAGCCAAACATAGACGTAGACTCGATTGAGTCCTAAGAGCCCGTCGCGTTCTGTCTGGTTAGGTTTCCGTGACCTGTGCAACATTTTTTTCCCTTCGAAACCTGCTCGCCCTCACGTAGGAGCTCACGGCGTAGACGCGGTTACCTTTAGGCAAGATGTTCATCGATTTCTACGCAGTGGCAGGTGCTTCCGACTGCACACGGTGCATCTACTCGGAAAAGCAGAACGCCGCAGACACTCTCGCCAGGGTTTTCGACAGCACAGAATTCAAGCACCATCAACATGGTGCTTCAATTCTGCACGCCCCCCCCCCCCCTTTTCTCTCGATGTAGAGATAAAGGGGAGCCCCCCGGACGTTTGAAGTGCGCGGAGCAAAAATTGAGTTTTCCGTGCGCCACGGCGAAGCTCTCGACTGCGCGGCGTAAATCTCTTTTAAACAAGGATCGGGCTTTAATTTTACTTTTATCTTAAGAGTGTGGAGTGTTTTACGGCCCCGCGGGCCGACACGTTCCGTGTCGAGAAGCGAACAGCGGCTTCCCGAAACAATCGCGCACCGAGCTTGGTCGCGGCGCACGAACGAATTATTTCGCATCCGCCGACGAGGGCCCTGGCGTATAACGGCGATGGTACTGGGATGGAAAGTCATTGTGAGTGGCTTAAAAAGCGGCGGGAATCGGCAGGCTGCCACCACTGTCGGTGCTGCTCGTTGCTTACTGGTACGCTCGCGCCATAGCGAGCAATGTGCTCGCTGTTGGAAGAAGAAATCAAATCGCTACTAAGAGATGATATGAGAGAGAAAATAACTCACATGGTCCCTTACGCGTTCGCATAAGACGACTGGAAGGATGTAGCCGTCTGGTGTGGCAATCTGGTAATCATCATCACCAAACATAATATATGATCATGAACATCACTTGACCAAAAATGAACGATGATTTGATAATGATGATAATCTTCGATAACGATGATCGCCATCAAACCCTCATTCGCCAATATCATCATCATGATAATGATCATGTTTTTCGGTGATGATGATTATTTTTGATACCATTCGTCTTGACGACGACTACTACTGCACCGATGGTCACTTTTCCTGTTTGATGAGACATATAAGGCTTACGCCTTATTAGATAGATAGATAGATAGATAGATAGATAGATAGATAGATAGATAGATAGATAGATAGATAGATAGATAGATAGATAGATAGATAGATAGATAGATAGATAGATAGATAGATAGATAGATAGATAGATAGATAGATAGGATAGATGGATGGATGGATGGATGGATGGATGGATGGATGGATGGATGGATGGATGGATGGATAGATGGATAGATGGATGGATAGATGGATGGATAGATGGATGGATAGATGGATGGATAGATGGATGGATAGATGGATGGATAGATGGATGGATAGATAGATAGATAGATAGATAGATAGATAGATAGATAGATAGATAGATAGATAGATAGATAGATAGATAGATAGATAGATAGATAGATAGATAGATAGATAGATAGATAGATAGATAGATAGATAGATAGATAGATAGATAGATAGATAGATAGATAGATAGATAGATAGATAGATAGTAGGAAAGAAGGACGGGCGGTTTCTAATGAGTTTCGCAGCCAACGAAATGTTTCGCGGCCTTTGTATTAGAGCGCGCGCGCAGAAACCACTAGTCGTACCCGGGCCGGGCTGGTCGAGGAGTGTTTGTACATAGTTTACGCCGCCCCGCGACTCGAAACCAATTTACTCCCAGCGCGCGCGCGCGAGAAACCTTAGGAACGTCGTGGACGTCCCTTCGTACGTGTATACATACTGCAATCGCGGTTGGTGAATAGGGGGGTGGGGATTGAAGAGGAAGGGGGGAAAAGATGTTTTTCGGGACGCTCTCGCGCGCTACTCGAAAACGTTCAGACTAACGGCGTCCGCCGCTGCCGCCGCCGGACTGCGTTGATTGAAAGTGACGAACTGCCTGCACTTTAGGCGCCGCGTAAGATCTAACTCTCACCCTTTCTCTCTCTCTCTCTCTCTCTCTCTTTCCTACGTCGAGCGCTGGCCCCTATTTCCAAGCGCCTACCCCGTCTACCAAACCCTAACGCAGCGCTTCTGTATAGCTCTATCCATTCTCCGCTTTCCGTCGTGCCCGGTCGTCGTTTCGCGTCGCCTTTCTTGGTCGTCGGCGTCGTCGCTCGCAGGCGAGCCGTCCGCGAAAATTAAGCCAGGGCGCACTCAGGAACGTGGGCCCCCGCGAGCTTCCGAAGAGTGATGTGTCTGCGCACGAGCGCGCGAGTGTTCGCGTTTTGTAGAAGCATTTTTCTCGCGGGGGGGGGGGGGGGGATAAAAAATGATTGCCAGCTTTAATTAAAGCTCTGCGCCCCGTGGCTTCCTTATTGTAGAGTACGGCGCGCACAAGCGTTTCCCTCGAAGCCTCCCGCTTTAGAGGTCCAATGTTGCGCGTAAAAAAAGAAGGGATTTGCTGGAAAACTCGGCGAACGGCGCTAAATTTTTCTCGGTTCGAGGGGCGTTGTGGCCATGCGCCCGCAGAAAACGCGCTTTCGAGGAAAGCGTTGCGAGAAGGGTGCACTTTGGGAATGTCTTGGGGGCAGAATGATGATGAAGGAAAGTACGATAGAACTTTCTGCGTTGCGATTTTGAGGGAAGCATTTCGCGGGGATAAATTGTACTTCGTCGCAACGTCAGGTGGCTTATGAACCTCGAGCTCAGTTTGACTTACTTTGGCAGCTCGCCTATAGTTGCGCTCGCTCTGTGTTTACTGCAGTTCGCTATGGAGACTGAAGTTTGTAGGCTCCTCCCACCTGCTAACAACTCTGACGCCTTCAACCCCTTAGATGAATTAACAAAAAAATGTTTGTCTGCAGGGCAAGGAGATTAGTTTGGAGAAGCGTAAAAAAGCTTTCATTCATGGTCTGTTTCTGGCGGTTACTCAATTCTTTGCTGCTGTGCGAAATGCAAGGTGCATGGATATGCATCCCGAGAAATATATTTGCTGAAATGTGGCTGGGGGCAATTCTATTCGGAAATAACTCTAGGTTTCGGCGCCATCTGCGTACCAGAGTTGTCATTAAAATAGGAGAGAGAGCACGGAAGGGATAATACACTTCCTCCAAAAAAAATGAGACTGAAAAACAAAGCAACGCTGCAGCGTTGCAGCAGCAATTTAGATAACGAAAACTTGGCTTGCGAAATAACCACAATGTCTTCTAACGTTCTGTGTGTGACAGGTTGCCACTCTACTGCTTATGTGTTTGGAAAATTTTGTTTTCGTATTGAGCGCTTTGTTCACCTTCACTAAATGTTAAACAAAGGTCGCGGGATTGAATCCCGGCCGCGGCGACCACATTTAGAGGCCCGTGTGCTTAGATCTAGGTGCGCGGTAAATAACGCCAGGTGGTCGCGATTCGCGGAGCCCGCCAATTCGGCGTCTCTCGTAATCATATCGCGAGTTCGGCACGTAAAAACCCCGGAAATTATTAATTATACTATCACGAAATGCTGCGCAATAGAGCCATCCTGTAGGGGACACTTCACGTAACAGGAGCATTAAAGGAACTAAAATGACTAAAATGATTAGTACACTATCCTTTGACAATACCAAAAGCACCACTCTTGTCATGAGAAAACACGCGTAAAGAAAATACAGATTGCAACGCAATCTTTCTACTCACGTGCCGACTCGTCGTGACGTCATAGATTTTGAGGACGTCGGCTAGTTCCCACGTAATGCTTATCGGTAAAACGAAATAGTTACATTGTGGTCAAAGGAATCCACGCACAAAACCTGGCAATTATGAGGAAATCTCGTTGAGGCATTGCGGTTTAAACACACACGCACACACACACAAAAAAAGTTTGAAATTCGAGAAGTCATAACAACATCCAGGTAGTCATATGCAGGCACTAAATTTTAAGGTAAAATCTCGGCCGTCGATTTGTAGGCTAATAATGTAATCATTATTACGAAACTAAGGATATTAAAGTTTTCAAAAGGGCAGTTATTGCTATAATCTTACCTAGTGTTTTGCTTCAGTGTCTTCAAGACTCCTTACCGACCAAGCGTATCGACGTCCGTTGCAGGCTACGCGCTTCCCGACTTGGAAGTCAGCCGGAAAACACGTCCCAAATTGGCTCCGTAATAATGTGTCGTCGCGTGCGGCGAGACCGCGTACAAACCTGTATCAGCCGAACCGAAAAGACAGGTCGCCTTCTAATTCCCCGTCTCGTTGTCGTTCTCGAAGCGAACGTGCTTCGACGAGACAAGGCCAAGCAAGTCACGAAGGAATTCCCAACGAGGATTTTTTGCGGACACCCAGTGCCTCGCATCGGCGCAAGCTCAATTCTTCTCCCCCCCCCCCCCCCCCACGGGATCTTGTGCTCGAGAATCAAAAGTTCCTAGAGGCTATAGCTTTCGTTATCTTTCTTTTTTTCGTGCTCTCGAAAGAGAGCTCGGCCTCATGCTTTTTTGGCTTTAATCGTTCGGCTTCGGCTTGTCTTCTTGCGGTCCTTGCAGCATTTCGCGAAAAATGCTGATAACAAAGAAAGACGCTGCCCTTTGCGGTATGCCTTTTGCAATCGATTTCTGTCGAGCGGAACGCGTAACACGCGTGTACCGTGGAGGTGGATATAAAGAAAGCAGTCGAAATGAATCTTTCGGTTCCTTACGTCCCAGTGTTTTGTGCAAAAATAAAAAAAGAAAGAAGAGCGAAGGATGTTCGGCTTTTTTCGAGATAACGGCTCTAAGCTCTAGCTCGCTCGGTGCTGTCTTTTCCCTCGTCTTCTTTTATTAAACGGCCAAAAGAAATGCGGCGAAGAAGCGCTCGTGCGACGGTTAACAAAAAAAATATTGCGCATAGATAGGCGGTACCCAGAGAGAATCGTTATCGTCTGCTTTAGTTTTCGTCTGCTCCGCAAACACCAAGAAAAGCAGAAACGGCAAAAACGGAAACGAAACAAGCCAGCTTCCACGGAAACGTTGAGGGTTGGGGAACAGCGATCCGACGTAAAAGAAACGCCACGAGGTTAAAATAAAAATTAGTCCGGTAGACGCTATAGAGGCATACGGTCCCATAACGAGCTTTGCCATCAGAAAGCACAGTCCCATCCAATTTCACGCACGACTGTCGTTTTTGTGTCCCACGAACGAAACGCTGTCTGCTGGCGGAACAGAGGAAACGCCTTGCTCGTTTTTGTGCTAACACAGTGGGAAATACGGCGAAAAAACAACAACAAAACAATCGACAAAAACCTTGTTTCGACAGTGGTGTTATAGAGAAGGCACAGATCTGCAACGACAGGTCCCGGCTGTCGCGTATCATGCCAATGCGGTTTCACTCGACGAATCCTAGAGCTTGCCCGAAATCCTCGCTCGCTGCCAGACGCGTCTACTAATTAGCAACATAAGACGTTTGCGTAATGAAACTGCCTGAAGCTGTAGCACGCGAGTGTATGTGATTGGCTAGCGAGGTCACGTGGTGTCGTAAATATGCCATTCGATTTGAAGTACGCGGGCTTGAACCTTATGAGCGTTGTAGTCATCTTTTAGCAGCATCGTCATTATTTCGAATATGATCATCGTTATTTCGGACACGATCATAATCATCATTTCTGTCCTGTTTATTTCTTTACTCACTCTCCCCCTTGTCCCGTGACATTTCTGACGCCTACTACTACTACTACTACTACTACTACTACTACTACTACTACTACTACTACTACTACTACTACTACTACTACTATTACTATTACTACTACTACTACTACTACTACAACAACAACAACAACAACAACAACAACAACAACAACAACAACAACAACAACAACAACAACAACAACAACAACAACAACAACACAACAACAATAACAACAACGTATGAAGGCGGCGGCAGAGGATAGACTGAGAGAGCTTCGGTTAAAAAAATAGGAAACCAAGAAAAGTGCACAGCTCGCATAGTGGCGCAAGGCTGAAACCAACAGCGGAGCTAGTGTTCGACCTAGCCAAGTTTGCTAGTGATGCTAAGATTTTGCTAGTAGTACTAAGTATGGCCAGACTTTGCTAATCTTATCCCGTCTCGGTGCATTTCCACACTACGTGCACAGTCCACTACATGCGTAGTCAACACTACGCACGTGTCACGTGGTTTTGGCGGGAACGTGTCACTTAAATAGGTGATGCTACGTGCTTTTAGTTACTTTTAGTTACGTGACTAGTTGTTAAGTGATGTTACGTGATTTTAGTCACGTGACTAGTTACGTGATCTTTAGTCCCGTGACTAGTGGCTACGTGATGTTACGTGACTTTAGCCCCGTGACTAGTTGTTACGTGCTGTTACACAATTTTTAGCCACGTAACATACTCACCCATCACAGCCATTGCATTCTACACCAGACGAATCGGCGCACGTGTAGTGGGACCGAAGCGTAAGTTGAAGAGGACGAAGACAGCGCGTACCGCTTCATGATGATGATAATTCCTGTTCGCACTACCCTACGCAAGGGAAGGCTCAAAGAGCTCCGCTCTTAAAAATCCGTTTCGACAGTGGTGTTATATTGAAGGCACAGATCAACAACGACTGGTTTTCGCGGGCCGTGCCAATGCGGTTTCTCTCGAACGAATACTGCCTCCCTCATAGTACAGACTGCTCGAAACCCTCGCTCTCCACGCGACAGTGCTTTCTAATTAGCAACATAAGACGTTTGCCTAATGAAACTGTCCGAAGGGGGTGCGTCGCATTTTTCAAGCTCTTCGATGCGAGATAGGGGCGACGAACAAAAAGGGCGAGGAACATAACCGAGAGGAATCGTTTTTTCGCGGAGGACACGAATAAATCGATACGGGTATGCGCTCTTGGCGCGGATAGAAGCAAGGTATGTGAGATATATGGCGGGGAGGGGCTCGTAGACAGCTCGTCGAGACCTTGGTCATATTTTATGTGTAAGACGGAGGGCGGCGTCGCTACGGTTTCGAAACAGATTAATAACGCACCGAGAAACGCTGACGTCTGACGTCGGGGCGAAGTTGTGACTTGATTACGAAAGTTTCGACGCAGAAGCAAGAACGTTCGGAATGTGGCATTACCCGGTGAACGTAACGGACGAAGGAGTTGTGCTTGGGTTTAGCAGAGTGAAAGGCTTAACTACGTGGGACGACCTGGTTGCAATTTTTTTTTCGTTTCTCGATAACGCTCTATATTCTTGACACTTCGATTAACCGCGTTAACTAATCGTCGATTCGCTCCTTAAGAACTTGCTCCGGCTCGTAGCAGCTGGAGTGTTGCTCATCAATACTCTATGGTAGAAAACACGACGTAGTCTGGTTGACAACCCTTGGTAGTTTTACGCAGTGTTGAAGCGAATTCGCACGTATGGGTAGTACTCGTGTGCGTTGATATCATATAAAAGCATTTGACGATGTTCTGAGGGGGACTTCAAAACACGCCTATAGTCGGGATGCCTTTTCAGCGCTATTTACACAGTGTAAGTGCGGCTAGAAGACGAAAAAGAGAAGTCGACAAACTGTGAAAATGAATTGTATATGAGTAGAAAACTTCATTTCGGATGTGTGAGAAGATCATTGGAAATTCAGAAATTAAAACTAGTTCAATGTTTTACGATAAAACGAGAGAGAGAGAGAGAAAGACGAGGAATAGTAAATGCAATGAGGTCAACCAGACGCGCGTTGGGTTTGCTACCCTACACTGTGGGGAGGGTGTGCGAAGTTAAATAGCAAGGAAAAAAAAGAAGTGCACCAAGAGTGTCGTGTCACCCAAATCGACTTGCATTTTTAATGAAGTCGAGTGTGCGATTTGCGTAATAAAATAGCGGCGGCGCATTTTTTGTCCCTGAATAGACTGCTTCACCGCATAATGAGTCTGAATGAGGCCCTGCGCACTTTACAGAAGACGCTCGGCGTCAAAGCGAGTTGCAAACGTTACCGCTATTAAGTGCGGCGCTCATGGTGTGGAGAAGTACAAAATTAAGTGTTTCTTCGTAACGGCGCAGTCTACTCGCACATCAAGTGAATCACAAGCCTAACTCCTTCTAAATGAATGTACTGCGCCCAATTACTTCACAGTTTCACGCACTTCTTGTGCAGAGGTTAATGAAGAGCCTGAAGGGAGCAGCGTTCATTTTGTGTAGGACGTCCGGTGGGAAAAAAAATATGTGTACAACATCTCCTACACTGGCATAAGCAGGCGTACTGCAGCCTGAATAAAAGATAATTAGCGTCGCCATTTGTCACGGGGACGAGAGAAATGAATACGCTGCTGTTATTAATATTATTTTTTAAATATAATAATTGTGACGAAGAGTGATGAAAGGGACTGTAAGAACCGTCTAACGGGGACGCTATAGATGCTGCCTTACTTTACTAATGCGATGACGTTGGTGGTTAGTCCCCTATACAGCATACATCTCCAAAAGCGAGAATAGTGCCAGTCGTCTGTGCTAGCAAAGAGTTTGTGCGCCATTGTTTCATATGTGATGGGTTCCATGGCACGCAATTGGAGTGGCGTCCATGGTGACGCGACTGGTTCTTAATACTTTGTTTATAATAGCAAACAGTCGTGCAGCGCCGGTTCACGAGCATACAAAGGATTGCGGAACTATTAGAACACATGGCTGCCCTACAAGAAACGAAACCGAAAACTTGGCCTTTATGTCCAACACAGTATTGATATCGATTCGGTTTTCAGTGGCACGAACATCGAGTGACGCTCTAATTTCTCTTCCAAGCACGTCCGGTCGAGCAATTACTTCCGGTTTCCCGAATATTCAGAAAGAAAGCCTTCTAAAGAGAGAGAGAGAGAATAAACTTTATTGAAGAATTAGAGTACGTGGCTAATCCCGGGTGGAGCCTCTTGTAGAGCCCTACTGGCCACGGCGGCTCGCCGGGCCTGGTCTAGGGTCACCAGTTGGCTCCCCAGTGCCAGCTCGGAAAGCCGTGCCTCCCAAGACCACGTTGTGAGTATTTGTAGTGAGCGCACCAACCTAGATACTGCATTGGCTGGCCGCTCAGTACATTGGTAAGTGATGTGTCTAAGTGTGGCTGTGTGGTCCCTACACCAGGGGCATACCCCTGTTGTGTATACCTGTGGAAAAATTGCGTGTAGTTTTGATATGTGGGGATATGTGTTCGTTTGGAGGCGGCGCCAATCCCGGGCTTGTTGGCTGCTTAAGTTGGGATGTGGAGGGGCGTACTGGCGTCCTGTAAGGCGTTGGTTTTCCAATATCTGCCTGCTTGTCACACTTTTTGGAAGAGAGTCCTGCGTCTCGGCCAGTAAGTCCGCGAGCTAAGCAGTTTGCCTCCTCGTTCCCCCTCAGGCCGTCATGCCCTGGGCACCAAGTGACGCCATGTGCCTCCATCAACGTGGGCCCCAAAATATCAGTGACGCATCTTGGAAGTGTGCCTATAAGGTATAAGCGACATGCAGCTTGCGAATCTGTCAAAATATATGCTGGGCGCCCCCTTCTTTCGGCTTCTCTAATTGCCAAGGCTATGGCTGCTGCCTCTGCGGTGGCACTTGATCTGGTGGGTAGGGACGCGCAGGCCACGACTTTGCTTTGGTTAGTCACTGCCAATGCATATGCTTGTTTTCTGGGGCCTTGTGGCGGCGCGGTATAAAGACTGGCGTCGGTAAAACTGCTACGCCATCGATGGTTCTGGTCGAAGTTAAAAGCTACATTGGATACATATGATATCGGAACATTAGTTTACTTAATGATAAGGGCCAATCAACTGTCAGGATGATTAAAGAAAATTGATTGAATCGAACCGTCTGCTCATCGAAAGAGCAGACGGGTTTCCTGTGAGCGGCTCGGTTCGTTTCGGCACCTGGTGGCGTAGGTCTCAACCACGCGCTTATTTCTACGTGGCCTCTGGTATTCGCTTCGGCAGCGCGACAACACACAATGCTAACCCAAGGAATACACCAAGGCACACCAAAGCGAACCTGCTAGTCCCACCACCAGACACCTAAGTCAAACATTAGGGTCGCCTCCAAATTTTTTTTTTCATTGAGTAGCGAGAACATTTCGCACAATGTACAGACAGGTCCACTGTTAAAGGGAACACCTATGCGCAGTGCATGTCCAGATGTTTCTGTCTTGCAAAACCCTAGTAGCTTAGAATTGCATAAGACGGCTCGTGTTTGACAGTTCCGGCTCCTTTTGGCAGACTACAGCCGTGCACGAAGAATGTTTCTACATCCACTCGCCGTTAGGGAACCATCAATATAAAGGGTACTCATTCGAGTGTTTCCTTTAACAGTGGACCGCACTGTACATTAGCGGAGCGAGAAGCCTGATGAACTGTCGAACTTCTTGCTCTGGTGCAGCCTTGCAACAAGGAGAACCGGAACCGGAGAACCGGCACAAGGGCGAGTCGCCTACCGTCTCGGCCAGTGACGTCAAACAGAGGACCACAAGCAGCGGCGCTGGATACGGGAGGCAAACTCCGATAATGCGGAGGCGAATGCACGGAAACACCATAGACACGCCGGGGAGCCAGATGAGGCCCGCCCGCACTGACGAGGGATCTCCTGGAGACGCAGGTGAGGCAAAATCAACAGATCAACAGGAGACACGACCAAACGCTTTGTCCTGTCTCGTCTTGTGGTGTCGTTTATGCGCTAAACCAGCACTATGGATACGCACGGTCACTTACATATGGTCGAAGACGTCTGCAAGGCAAAAGCCATCTTTTTCTTCTTTTCAGTCGACTGTAGTCATCCTTCAGAACGACTGCGCAACGAAAAAAAAAACACGGACGACAAAGAAGACACACCCAGCGCGTGTTTTTTCGTTGCGCAGTCGTTGTGAAGTTATCAATCACCAACTTGCCCGAAATGCTGTGCTCATCAAGTGTATTTCATCAAGTGATGAGCCTAACCTCATCCTTAAGGTTGAAATGAATGTTGCGTAACCCGAATCGGCGTACGTCCTCACCGCTTCCCTACGCTCCCCATATCTATTCAGAGTACGAAAACAACGTGGATGCCATCCTGGGCGAAGACGCGGATCTATCTCGGCAGCAACAGCATCGCGGCGTCGGCGCCAGCCAGTTGTCCCGCTCGGCGGGTCACAAGCGGACTTCGCAAAGCGGTGCCGAGGCGTCCGACGGTTGGCAGGGTGACGACCCGGGGCCGGCTGCGGCATCGTGGGACGGCGACCGGCAGCGTTCGTGGCAGGACGACGATCCTTGGTCAGAGGACGCCCCGTATTCGTCGGACAAGCAGCGGAAGCGCCGCGGACCGGCTACGGAGGCTGGCGGAGAAGGTAGCCCCTACGAGCCACCGCTCAACACGATCGCCATGACCACCGTGGCCACCATCAACGACGTATGCGTTTCCTCCGGCCTTGTATATTTGATATGAGTGTTACGGGATCATTTCGTGCTCTAGTCGGGCCAGTTTTTATATACTCTGAAATCTCGTTGATACAATCCCGCTTAATACGTTTTTCAGCACAGTACGTTTTTTTTTTTAGATGCGAACATCTTATGGCGGAGTTCAAAGCCGTGTTGTGTGGCGTGACCACCCTTAATGCGCTTGCGCACTCTCCTCACACCTCCTCTCCTCTCCCCCTCCCCCTCCCCACTCCCCCCTTCCACTTTCCCTTTCCCCTCCCCCTCTGAAACGCGGGCTCGACATGCCGAAACGCTGCTTCGCATCGCCTCATTATCCCCTTTAGCGGGAGATGGTGCGATTTTTTTTTCTGGTCCCGACCGACGCCCCATAGATGTCATGCGTTTTCGTACGGTAAGTACTTGTCTCTCCGAGGCAAATCGAGGGAAGTGGCACAGCAAGTGGTCGACCAGTTTCCGCGCATGTGGCACCAGTATGCCGCCCCCACCTTTCGTCAGCCGACAAGACAGTGTAAGCACTCTTGTGCTTTTCGAGGACGACGGGCTTGCGCAAACGGCTGCGACTTGTGGTGCAGGCCCGCACGCTGCTGTGAATTCAATGGTTTTGACCCCTTTTCTGGTTCTTCTTCTTCTTCCCTTCCCTCCTCTCTCTCTCCTTCATCTCTCTATTCACCTTCCCTGATCCGTAGTGTAGGGTAGCCAACCGTAAGCTTTTCGGGTTAACCTCCCTGCCATGTCCCTGTCTGTTTCATTCCCGTAGGGCTAATACGATTGTATTTCCGCGCGGGATTTGTGAGTAATACGACCTCCAAGGCGTCTGAAAACCACGCGTGGTCTTAATTTGCGCGTCAAGAGGCACAAACGCCCGCGCGGCGCTGTTGCGATAGCATCCTCAGCGCTTGTGGTCGACCGCAGCGAAGAGGCTGGAGGTTGCACCGCTGATCGTAGGCCAGTAACTGCTGACCGTGCACTCGAAGCTTTAGACGCATTTCGTAGCCTTGTAACAGGCGAGGAGTTCAGTGATGAAACTGCTACTCGTTTCTACGAGTTCCATAAAAGCTTCCAGCAGGACATCGAGCAACAAAAAGTTTAGCCCAAGGTGACGGACTATTTTAAGGTTCTTTAACAAAAGCAAGCCCTGCGTCAGGTATGTTCTCTTTGTCATATTTTGGGCCCTGTTTGGGTAATTCGAATTTCGGATAATACGATTTTGTTTTGAATACCCATGAGAATCGTGTCAACGAGATTTCACTGTATATGTATATATATAAATATATATATTTTTTGTACCGATGTAACCCTCCGTCATTCTCTTGTACGGTAGCTGCGTCGCTGTTATCATTATTATCGCAAGGTTCGGTCACTTATTTCAACCAGTGATAACAAGATTGGAAAGTTCTCTAAATCATATAATCGCGCATTGAATAACAGCAGCTGGTCAAAATTGATTCGGAGACCCCGCTACGGCTTTCCTCGTAATCACACCGCGGTTTAGACTTGCGACACTAAGGAAATTAAATAATTACTTTTCCAGATCGCATTTACCTCTCCTTTAGCTTTCTCGCACAAAATCAAGACCAGGTAACCTTATTGCGATAGAATTTAATCGTATTCAGAGACACGGGGCCAGCGTATTAAGCGTGGTTGCTTTGATCTATCGAGCTATGGGATTATCTACACAATATTGCGTCCAGTTCCGATAACGAAATGTTTCTCAGTAATTTTCGGACGCTGCCTCATTAGCCTAATATAATAACTTTACAGTATCGTCCTCATTTTTATGTGGAATCATTTTTTCATTCATGTGTGTACTATTTTAGAAAGGCCGTTGAATTCGTAGTAATGAATTACACGTTAAGGAAAAACATTTGTACGGACTTATTACATATGCACGCTTGGCGTTTGCATAAGCGTGCAATCGGGGCACTACAACTTGTTGATGATTTTCCATTGTGCCCACACTTATGTTCAGTGATGAGCTCTTCGTATCGCAAATCATTGTGCGCACTTTTAGCGAATTGCCGCAACTGTCGAAACTTCTCTTCCCGAACGGTAATGAGAGGCACTGTAATAATTAAGAGCGGCGCGTCACAGGTAATCATCATTGGTAAAAAAATATTGAACCTTTAGATTAGCACGATCAGTGGTATTGAAGTATGCAATTAAAGACGTCTGAGGGCGCCCTGTGTGTGTGTCTCCCTTCTCGTCCGTGTCTTCTTTGAGCCTACAAATTCGAATCATGCATTACCAACACGCCCAGTTGCTCACTCTCACCACGTCTGAGGGAAGTTTCGCGTGTTCGAGCGTGTCAGTTGCGTTTCTAGTTCCCTTTCTGTGGGAAGCGCTCTTATTCGAAGGTATTCTGGGTGGGCGGTGCATTGTGTGACAAAGTGGAAAATGTAATTCCAAGCAGAAGTTTAGTAGGAAATATACGAAAGTTTTAAGGAAACCGGCGTGTTTAAAAAACATGCGCTGCGAAAATGCGAAAATCAAAGATAGCCGCCAGAACAGAGCAACAACCATTTATAAAGCTGTGAAAACATTTATGACTAGCTTTCGCCACCCCCCCCCCCTCCTCTCAAAAATAAATCTGAAAAATAAACGGGAATTTAGAATTGGATAATCATTCCCATTGTGCACACACCAGTAAAAAAGAAGGCAGCAGAGATGGAGGAAAAAACAACTCTAATCAGAGGTCTCGAAGCAGAGGTCGTTAATTTTAATAAGTTCAAGTTTATGAGACGACAAGCAATACGCACGCACAAAAACGACGCCTAAATGGCGGACATTATAAAAACAGAACAGGAATAAATAAATTGTTATGTATCTCACCAAGCAAAAGAGTACCAACATCACAAAGTTTTCCATTTGGCTTGCGATGTCCGTGGCTACCGTTTATGCCGCATATGCACGCCGCTCGCAATCAATTTTTTTTTGTGCTGCATTGCGCAAGGAAGGACAAACAGTTTACGACACCGTCTCGGATAAAGTCACTGCGCGTAAAGATCTGTTTCTCCGACCGAAATGTGGCAACGTCTCGGGGCACCGAGAGAGATGGGTCGCGTTATCTCTTGGCGCTCGTAAAAAAAGAAAAAAAGAAGAAAAAATGAGAACAACAACAACAACCGAGTTTTAGTTAGTATTGCGCTCGCCGTCTAGTCGATAAAACGACGGGTCAGCTATTAAACCGGATTTGTTCCCAGATCTCCGTAAGCTTTGTGCCGGTTGTGTACGACACTCGGACGCTCGGTGTGACCGCTTGCGTTGCGACAGTCTCGGACAATCGCGTTAAATCCGCCCATACGGAATCTGATAAAGGTTACCGCTAATATCCACAGATAAAAGTATCTTAATAACATGCCTTCCTTTGCAGGTAGCCACGTTAGCGTGAAGGACAGCTTCTTACACGAAGATGGCGCATAACATTTCGCTTGTTTCATTACTATTTCTAGATTGAGGGCGGACAGTGGTTCAGGTATTGTGTAATTGTAAGTCGTACTACCGTGCAGTAGTGACGCACTTTGTTGCACATTATTAGCGTAGCGCGTGTGGTATATTTTGTCGTATTCGTACACTGTGAACGATTGTACGTTGTACGGTGTTTCTTAGGTCAGTGAAGGCTGTAATGCAACGAAATATTTTTATTGCTATTTATCCTTTACTGCATTTGCCTCGAAAGCGCCGAACTTAGACCAATCAAGGGAGTGACCAGAGATAACTGGCTAGACAGGAGTGACTAACGGGGAAATAGGTTTAGTGCGCTCATTTAACGTCGGCAATAAAAAAAGATATGACCGCCACTTTCACATTCATTTACACACCCCTTGTGTCGGTTAGACAAGTAATAAAAAAGATGATTAATGCTGGGAGCTATAACGAACCACTTACACAATTTCGTATCTTTCTATGTCACGCGAACAAAACGCGGCAATGTTTTTTTCTCGCTCACTGTATGTTGTAACCAGCGTTCACGGCAGAAACGACGTTCCTGTGTTATCTGTGTCCATAAAACGGTGTAAGCTAAAGCAGGTATTGCCGCCTGACGATTGAGTTAACTACACGAGCGATCAAGATAAAGACGTTGAATCAATGTCAACGACAACTCAAGCGTTATGCGGGTCATTTCCCGTCGTTCTTTTGTTTTTCTGAGTTATATTATGTGCAGAGTTCATTCTCTGCTTTACGTTTACATTTTGGTGAAGATTGTGCACTCTCGAATGAAGCGCCGCTCTCCTGTTTTTCTTTTTGTGCCCGTTTCCTTTCTTCCAGTTCAGGGTAGCAAACCTGACGCGCGTTTATTTGAGCTTCTCGTCTCTCTTTTTGTGACCCTCTTTCTTGGTGAAGGTGTGGTTGCCATCTGAAATTCATTCAGTATGCAAATGACCTCGTGCTGGTGGACTCCATCTGTTGATCTCAAGCTCGCACGAACCGGACATTGGCTTACTAAATATGGATCGAGTCGGTGCGCTTGTTTTGCATAACTTCCTAAAGAACATTCTCGGAAACGCCCCATGAAGTTATTTTTCAACTATTTTTCAACATATATGAACGCCAATGCACTTTTCTTCTTCACCTTATGGCAGTTAGGCGACTGATCAGGGTTAAAAAACTAACCGATTCTGAAGGATTCCGGTTGTCTCATGGAAGACAGGTCGCTAACTTCAACTCAAGTGGTCGTGAAGCAGTCAAATGTCACGGACAGCGGGGCACATATTTTCTTTATAACCAATTCGCTAGCATGCACACAGTTTAGCTGCAATTCGAAATAGTGCTCTCTCTGTTTCTCCAGTTGTCTACTGTAAGGGACTTACATGTACATAGAACCTGTATTTGGTTACGAGTAAGAAACTGCAAACGGCAAAATCTGTCATCCTTTATTTTTTCCGGCCAGTTTTACCTAGAAATTGCTGTTAGGTCAACCGTCCTAATCCTGCATGTGTTGTTAGCTTAAAGGAACACTAAAGAGCAAAATGATTTTTCTCGTATTATTAAAGTACTCTTTCACGATGCCAAAAACACCACGCTTGCTGCGAGAAGACGCTTAGTAAGCGAGAAAACACGCAAAAACAAAACGTGGGTGGCGACGCCACCTTGAAGTTTCCGCACCATTCGCGGTGACGTCACATCTTTTGACGGCGCCTACTAGGGACTACGTAGTTCCTAATCGGTAAAAATGAAGTACATTGTCCTCTGAGGGGGCCATAGACTTAATATACCAAGTTTGGGGTAATTTTGTTGAGCCAACGGCGCCAAAATACGATACACTTTGAAATTCGTGACGTCACGCGGGAGCTTTCGGCGCAAAATTTAAAAATGAAACTTTGAAGTTGATTTTCTCGTCTATTTATAAAGCTATGATGGCGAAATTAACGACATCAGAGTTCTAAGAGCACAATTTATCGATCCAAACCGATTCATTGTTTCTCTTTAGTGTCCCTTTAGGCAAGCTTGGCTTATCTGTGATTCTGTGCCAGCAGGAGTCGGTGGTGGCCCCGGGAATCGCGTCGCCGTGCCAGCAGCTCTCCTGCTCGAGGACCGGCCGTTGTGTCCAGGACGAACGAACGGGCAGCGTGCGGTGCGCATGCGCGCTCGGTTACACGGGAGCCTTCTGCGACCAAGGTGCGTTCGTGCTTTCAACCGAACCCAGCCCTGAAAAACACCTCATTTCTGCGATATACACGAAATACCAACGCTCGCAGTGTTACGGCGCTGCAGAAGCTTGAGGGTGTTTGATGTCACGCATTTGTGTTTGTGCTGCGTTGTTGGAGAAGAGTTTCTGAAATCAACACTCTAGGTTTCTGGCCACACTAGACAATGACAGAGAAAGATCGTTGTGCGCTGACCCAGTTTTTAAGGAATAACAGTGCCAGATTGCAACCTGGTGTGCGTCCTTGGGCGGGCTTGCAGTGCTCACCCCCCCACCCCCCCTTTTCTTTTTTTCTTTTTAAGTTGCACGAGCATTAAGTGACGCTGATGTCTCTCTCCCAAGCAAATTCAGTGGAGCTGTTTCGAAAAAGTCTTCTAAAAAATAGAAGTCAATGATTGTGGTTCATGTTAGAAGTAATGTTGGATACATACGATACTCGAGCATACCTTTACTAAGATACCGGCCAGCTAACTGTTACGATAAAAATGAAAATTAATCGATTCAGTTCACTTGAAAGAGTGTGAGCAGCTGGGGTCGTTGCGGCACCTGGTGGAAGCAGATCTCCACCACGAGCTTCTCTCTACGTAGCTTCTGAGATCCGCTTCGGCAGTGCCACGAAACACAAACCTGAGAAATACACCAGAGAACACGAACGCCGAGGTGCCAGAGGTGCGCCGAGGTGACCCTAATCCTCGACCTTCCAGACATTTAGGTCGAGGATTAGGGTCGCCTTCCTGTTTTCCCTTTCTTTATGTTATCCATTCCCATAATGTGATCGGCAGTTAATGAACAGTGAATGTACGCTGGAGACAACATTTCAAAAAGAGGACTTGCGTTAGACAAGTCCTTTGTCAGAACATTGGCTCCAGCTGTATTCTCTGTTCGAGAACTTCATATTGTTCAAGCTTGGATATTGACCTGAACGTCTGTCTTGCTTCCACTTCCTTAATATAGGACACTAAACTGGTACGTTCATCTGTTTGAACTTCCTACCTTTTGCCCTGACTGCTTATCTCTCTCGTAGTAAACCTTAATGTGGCTACTCTCAGCAGGCAAGCAGTGTCCCTGACGTACGCATTTAAGTGAAGTTTCGCATTGGTCCACCGTATGAAGTACTTGCGGCAATGCAAAGTGCTTGAGCGGACGAGGACAAAGGACGATAACACAACACCAGAACTCTTGTGTTCCTTTCTCCGCTATCGTCCTATCTGCTGACGCACTTTGCGTTGCCAATATATCGCACCACCAAGGGCACACCCCAGCGCTGGTATATAGTCCTCTCGTTCGACGGGCGCATGCGCAGAAGTGGACCTGCGACGTCCCCGTTTTTCCGGTTCCTCGTACCTGGCGCTGCCGACGCTGCGGGACGCGCACAAGTCGATGCAGATCACGCTCCAGTTCCGGCCGGAGACGCACGACGCCCTCCTCCTTTACTCCGGAGAGACGGCGGAGCTCCAGGGAGACTACTTCGCCATCCTGCTGTCCAAGGGCTTCGTTGAGTTCAGGTGAGTGGTGCACGATGAAAAAAAAAAAGAAAATCCAGCAGATGCAATGTAACGATGCCCGTCACAACCACAGCATGCAGCATTGTGGCTGAGCAAGCGTTTCCGCAAGTGCTTATACGTCAGGAACTACTTCAAGTACGCCTCCTATATCTTCTTAGCCCACTCTAGGATGGCTTCCAGAAGGCTGAGCCTCGAGCTGGGCAAGACAGACTCCCACACAAACCCACAACAACTTCCGGTTTCCTGCGAAAAATACAAGTAGATGACATATTCTGCCTAAACGTATATGAAAAAAGAAAAACAAAAGACTGTAAAAGAAAATTCTACTGCAAAAAATGCCCCCACCTCCCCGAAGGGAATCGTGAGTAAATGCGAATGCATTTCTTGCGCCGAGAGTACACGGCGCAGTAATTTTAATGGCGTAAATTAATGACGAGACGAGGATTTGTACCGTAACCATTTATTTACACATTCATCAGCACCTGTTTGTGTTGTCATTGTACCTGACGGCCATAATCTCAGCCTTGTGGTCGCCGTTGGCGTTTCACAGCGGCGTCTCGAGCACACATTTCGAGAGGCGCCCAGCCAGCGGACGGGAGAGTGGGGCGCAGGGAGGAGAGAGAGCGAACGGCGACAGAAGGAGCGGCGAAGCACTGTACCCAATGCCACCTAGAAGAGCGGTGCGGAGCCGGCGCGCGCCCGCGCAAACCGCGGTGAGGAGGCGGAACGCGCGCAGTCACGTGGGGTGTGACGTCGCTGCGCCGTTGCTACAGACACTACAGACGCTCCTCTCCTTTCCTCGCGCCGTTGCTATGGGACGGCGGATTCAGGGTCGCTTATAAAGTGCATTCGCACTTAAAATATGTCCCAGAAGTCGCCGGCTATAAGCCCCGCCCGCCGCCGGCGACCGCCATTTTGCCATGGCGTGAGTGGCGTCATGTGCTGCATGCAGCATAGCCGTCGTTTTCTACCGAAGTTTCAGCCACTGCAAATCGTTCATTTTCATTGTCAAGCTGAACAAATCCAAAATAGTTCATTTGCACGCGCAGGTGACCACAGAACAATATAGTTAGACGGAAGTTAGACGCTCGCATAGCAAGCAGCTTGTTACGTCACGGCTAGCTAGTGCGCCGGTATTGCCCAACACCCAGGCTGTTTGCAAAAATATTCAATTACAAATTAATTCTCGAACAAGTACGCAAAAACGCCGCTAAAATTAATCCACGTAACGCAGATAATGTTCGAAAATTGGTTGTCATGGCCCCTTTAAGTACAGTGTACTACATAGAAAAGCTTACGATACGCATGGTTATTTGTTTCTAAAAGATAGCGCGACGATTTAGAGCACTGTGTGCTCTACTATGACAGAGGGCAAGCTATTGTTAGCTATTTACATTGTCCAGTGGCAGGGTGCAAGGGGCAGCTGTTTCTTCCCGTATCATAATCAAGACAATGTGTTTTTGTTTGTGTGCTCAGAAACAAAGAGAACAGTAAGCCGTCTGTGTATTTTGTTTAGAACAAAACGTCAGTGATCTAGAGATTCATGCATTCAACTATGGGCTGTATGCAACCGTTCTTACTTTTTCTAAGCGCCTACAAAGCGAATTACGATGAAACAAATTTACTTCAAACAAACTAAAGCGAATGATTTAGAATGACATGCAAGCGGCCGTGGCTGTGCACTTCATCAAGCAAACGCAAACTTCGCAGAACGTTAGAGTCGCAAGGTTTCCGTGTGGACTCGCCATTGCTTTGAACGCATACAACCTCGCTGCTTCTTCTGGCAACCTTCCTCGTTTTGTTCAATGTTTAATCGTAACTCGCTTCATAGCCTCAAAGATGTTCAAGTCGTTACGCTTACTTTGTTCGAAGCGCGTGCGTCTGTTAATTCAGAGTAATGTAGGTTCACGAAATAAGCATCGGAAACAAAGTTTTGTCCTCTGGATATTTATCGGCATGGAGCGCTTTGGCTGTGCAGGTAATCTCACTTATGACTACCATAGGAGGTGTGCATGTTATCTAATGAAATATTTTGCCTGAATTGAACATAAGACGTCAGCATCCTTAATTATAGTATCTATGACAAAGACAAAAGATATTTCCCGACTTGCATCTGTAATACATAAATACATAAATCGCTTGATGCGTATGCTAAGAAACCTTCGTGGTTGATTCGGTAACTCGGTATATGCCCGAATGTGCATGGCCTGACGCTCATGGTAGCTTCGCACTGGTACCAAGCCTGACGGAAAGAGCGCAGCAGGATGGCCTTCTTTCTTTCTTTCTTTCTTTCTTTCTTTCTTTCTTTCTTTCTTTCTTTCTTTCTTTCTTTCTTTCTTTCTTTCTTTCTCTTCTTCTTTTCTTTCTTTCTTTCTTTCTTTCTTTCTTTCTTTCTTTCTTTCTTGTATCTATTTCTTACAACTTCTTCTCTATATATTTCTTCCTCTTTCTATATTTATTTCTGTTTCTTTCCTTTCTTTCTCTCTCTCTCTCTCTCGGCTTCATTCTCTGATATTAATGCCATCACATATGAATTGGGATATAGATTGCATAAACCTTACGATGGCGTTGCAGTCATTTCTTGGGTATCAGAATGTTCATGAGATAATTGTCATGGCATGTACCGTATTAACTCCGACAATACCAGCACTTGCTGGAGCATGGTCGCCGATTGTTGCCTCGGGCAAGCTAAATTGGCTTGTGTTGGCTAGCACTGGCTCGTGCTTGCTAACGTTAGCTGGTGCAGGATGACTGTCGGCTTATGTTGCCTGATATTGGCGCAATAAAATTAAAAGACCGTGAAGCTAAGAAAGGTATAGGGAGCATTAATCATAGCATTTAACTGTAGTATGGTAATTGTGACATTAATAGAATGGAATTAAAGTGGATGACTATTCAACTTGTCCCAGGTAGTGACCGAACCCTGCAACCTTCGCATAAAGGAAGGAAAGGCGTCTTATCATGTACCTTGCAGTGTTTTCAAATATCAAGAGCTCACCAATCATCCATTACACTTCAACATTCCTGCCTGCTCGTGTGCAGGTTCGACTGCGGCATGGGTCCAGGAACACTGCGCAGCGATCAGCCGGTGCTGCTAAACGCCTGGAACACGCTCACAGTGTACAGGGACCGATGGGACGCTTGGATGCAGCTGAACAGCGGTCACCAAGTACAAGGCCGTTCCAAAGTGAGTGTAGCCAAAGCGGACGCAACACTTCTCACGCTGTCGCTGTATCGATTGTTCTAAGGTTGTTTCTACCGAACGCCTGTTGTGTCCTTGCCCTCGATTCGATATCGACCACCAGACAACGCACGGTCCGCACTAAGAGGACAGGCCTCTCGTCGAACGTTTCCTGATATTACAGTTCCGAGACCCTGACCACATCCAGTCATGGCATAGACTCTGGCTACACTTATGCTACGGCAGTCTCTTAAGGAAAGCCGTCCTATGTGACCTATTGTAGGCCTTGTGGTGGTTTGAGTTTTTGAAAGATGATTATATTTGTAGCAGAGAGTCGTACGCAAGCCGCGTCTGGTCGCGAAAAAACACTAGGGAAATTAAAATGAACGCTGACCACGAATGTTCGTATAAAAACAAGCCGTTCCGTGGTCGGTGTAAATTTCGACTGTCTGATGATTATTTCCGCGAACCGTGAAGAAGCAAGACGCAACGTCGAATAGGGGATGGGAAAGACGGAAATGAGCGAAAAGCAGTGGCCACCTTCTCGAGATGTATGTACCCACACCAAAACTGCTGAACGCCAGGTGGCGGTGCCTACGTCGCCTTCGGGAAAACCGTCATACGCTCGGCGGTACTGGGAATCGAACTCGTAGTGCAGTGATAACCCTGTTTTCCTGTAGGTTGCTCCGTGCCTTAACTCCCTGTAGGCTAGCAAACCGGGCGCTGACTTGTTTGACCTCCACTACCTCTCCACTCCTTGCTTAATCTTCCTCTCTTTCTCGGCTGCTAACCCGAAGGTCGCGGGCTCAATCCCGGCCACGGCGGTAGCATTTCGATCGAGGCGAAGTGCTGGGGGCCCGTGTACTGTGCGATTTAAGTGCACGTTAAAGAGCAACAGGCGGTCGAAATTTCCGGAAGCCCTCCGGAGGCTCGTAAAACCTCAGAGATGCATTATCCCGCTCTTTGTCACGAACAAATTTCTTGCTAACAAAGTTGATTTAGTCCAGAAAGCCTTTAACATACAGGCGGTTCGCCGGGTGTTTCACTTGCATCTTAAACCAGACACTTGCGATAAACAGGGGTGCATTAAGCGTGCGTATATTGCACCGAAGTTATCCGGAGTTCTTCGGACAATTTCTCGAAGTTAGCTAGCTTGGTTAGTGGATTAGTTAAAAGTTTTAAAGCAAGTTCTCTAAACCAGTGACTTCTGGGAATAAGTTACGCTTGGAAAATTGCGAAGCGTGTCATAAAATAACAAAATGACTTCCTTGACGTGACTATTTCTTTTGTCTCTGCCCATGAAGAAAGCCTGCCATGCGTGAGAACGATGACGACACAGCGCTTCGGCGCGCCCGGATTATAGCGCTTAGGGGCTTGACCGTACAATGGAAAAAGTAATTAAAGATTAAAAAATAAGGCAGCATGCTTCTCAGGGAAGCCGACGAGATGCTTCGATCCGTTTCGTCATCTGGCCGACGCTTATCAGTAACATCCACGGTGGCTTTGTTTCTTCGGAACAGCTTTGCAGACGTGGCTGCCTTCCCTTACGTTCAACCGCCCATGGAAGATAACTTCATTTTACGGTAGTAGTGCGTGATTCGTTTGTTTCGTCTTTTGAAGTGTGGTAGAGGGTATCGTGATCGAGCCAAACTAATGCGTCATGAAATTGCTTTGTTGTTTTCGTGCTCAAATACTTCAGACAGCCTTCTGAAGAAAAAAAAAAGAAATGTGGAAGATATCATAACTGTCGCTTCAAGTTTTTGAGCTTTCGTCGCAACTTTAAGAAGCTAACTTACCCAACAAGAGAAATATTTAGAAATGCCGGCGTTTTGCGCGCGAAAGCGAAGGTGGAATTCGAGGCATGCCGTAATGAGTGGCAGCGGATTAGTTCTGAGTACCCGGGCTTCTTTACCGTGCACTGAATCACAAACACACGGGTGTTCTTGTATTATGGCCCCAAACGAAATGCCGTGAATGAAATCTGGGTCGCGTTAGCTTAGCGCCGCAATGCTGTAACCGTTAAGCCTTCACAGCGGGTGAGGCAAACATTTGAGTATTCGCAAAGTTGAACTTAACATTCATCGTAGCAGTACTTAATAATTCGACTGAACGAAAGGGGGGAACTTTAAGGGCTCGTTTCGCGCTGACTAACGCTTCCAGGTTTTCATGCACATAAATACCCGACGAAATGGACGGGAGGGCGACCGCCGCTGTAGCCCAATTGATAGAGCATCGGGCGCGCTATCCGAAGGCTGCAGGTTCTGTCCCTGCCGGCGGCAAGTTCTTGTTTCGTCCACTTTACTATCTTTACATCTCTATCACAGTTACTACAATACACGAAAACAGTACAATTAACGTGCCCTATACCTCACTTGACTTCATTACCTGTTGGTTTTCATTAATATTTTGCTGCAATAAATAGCGTGCCTACACCCCGAAACGAAAGTGAACAACTATTCTTATTCTCATGTCTTCTTATTCTCACGTGTACTTTAAAAGTTTCGTTTCCCTAGCGCTGACGCACGTGTTAAGTAACGAAACACTTTACAGTGCCCGTAAACACACGCCCTGTACAAGTTTACCGAGGTAGATGCAAAAAAGAAATAACGCATAGACTAAGTATGGCGTCAGGTCAGCGATTGAAGGAGAAAAAAGAACACCAGGATAGTTTGTCGATAAACTCTTGGTACACAAGTAGACTTGAATACTTAACTGTTCTCTACAGTGAGGGGTTTCTAGGTCTAATAGACAGGTGAAACCTACAGAGTAAAAGTACTACTAGACAAGAATATGAACTGCAACTCATTTGATGTGCAACCTTGAAAATCTGAGCGCCGTCGTGTTTTCACGTTGCAGAGGTGGGGGTACAAAGTGACGGCGAAATTTCATCCTATCCACACACGAGAAAAGAAACTTGAAGTAGCGCTGCCGATTAACCCGAGTTTAGGTAAATTGTGGGGATAGCACAACAACGGCAACGACAACAATATAGAATTTCATGTTGCGCCCTTGTTTAGTGGCGGCACTGAAGGTCCGACCTGCATGCAAATTTCAAATTGAGAGCATTACTTAGCCAAGAGCGCATCACTTTTTCACGTGTGCGTTGTTATCAGTGGATGGTATTATACTGCAGGCTGCTGGTGAAGCACTTGCCGCAAGGCACCACCACATTTTTAATACGCGAGACGTAGGTCCTTGCATCTCTTGCAAATATTGTTAGGCGATTTTCTTGAGTTTTTCTTAAGTATAAATTGCACTGACTATACTTTCTGTTGCGTTGCAATCCGGCTTTTTTACGATGCCACGGCGCATGCGTCATTCCGCTGGCGAAAATGTTCGGAACTACGTACTCTGTTCGGAACTACGTTTTAGTGATACCGGTTGTCCTGGCCCCTACCAAAGTGGCGGAGTAGAGCACAGGAAAATGAAAAAGGTGGCTTTAATGTATAATCTCTGTACAGGTGGTTCGCCAGCCGTGACGGTTGCCATTGCATAACTTTCGGTATTGGCATACTTTAACCGTACCTTGTGAAAGACGCGCAGCTACTCCGTCGTTAGCATTTTATTCCGATAGAATTATACGGACACTCTCCACGAGTTTTTCCGTTGGCGTCGCAGTCGCCGTCATGTTCTGTATAAAGTCCAAATCGATGACATCCCCCGCACATTGTGTGTTCTACCCGCGGGTTGGGGCGACGAACGCGGCTGAAGTAGAGATCCAACGAGCCGGCCCATCTCCGTCGCTCGTAGGGCGCATGCGATAACATCACCTGCGTGCGAGGCCTGCTGTCGAATGCTGCTCAAGCAGAGAGGAAACTCCACACCCGTCTTGAACGAGTACAGAAAGACGCGGGCGGGGGTGTCGCTGGAGCAGCAAATTAACTTTGATTCTAAGGGCGCTGGCGCGCGTGCTAGCTCGGCAGACATTACCGGACGGCTCGTACACCTTTCTACGTGCTGTGTGAAATTCGTTTCTCTCCCTGGAGCGGCCGTATTCTCTTACACGAGCGTCTCGTAGACTAAGGCGAGACATTATATAGAAGAGTTAGCTGCCAGCCTTACTTCATATAACATTACAATTTGTTGCTATCGCATTCACCATAGGCGTGCGCAGGGGGGGGGGGGCAAGGGGGCGAGAAGGGGGGGCGCAAAGTCAGCCCTATACATTGTAGGGGGGGCGAGAAGAGGGGCGCAAAGGCAGCCGCATACATTGACATAATAGGGAGGGGGGGCGCTGCGACGAACCTTCGCCCCCCCTGAAGGGGAACCCTGCGCACGCTTATGGCATTCACTACTTCGCGCTTGCGTCCGAAGAGGACATCTTTCCTGAAGAAAAGGACTTGGGAGCCTGGCCTCCCAGCTCGGTAACCCAGAAACCCACACGAGCTCTGCTGCAGTTTTTGAAGGCAACTTGAGTAATCGCCTACCGATACGCTGCAACATGCATTTCGAGATGCGTTCACTCATGTTTTCTCTCTCGCTCTCTCTTTTACTCCCTCCCTCCCCTCCTCAAGTGTAAAAAAAAAAAAAGGATAGCAAACTATACATAGTCCAGTTAACATTCCTGCCTTTCACGTATGGCTTTTTTTTTTCTCAAGAAATCGGACTGAATGACAAATTGTTACTGTTCGCAGACAATGTTGGTGTGTAGCACTTGTACCGGCTATAGTGATAACATTTTAGTGTCGTCACAGACTCTTCTTGTTCTCTGTTACACCCACTTTCCCCTTCCCAAGTGTAGGGTAGAAAACCGGAGACTTCCTCTGGTTAACCTCCCTGTCTTTCTTTTATCTTTCATTTTCTCTCTCTACTGCGACGCTGACACCCGTGAGCCCCATACAACGTGTACGGCGTTTGCCTTGATTTGCCAGGGTCTCTTCTCGAGGATAACGCTGCGGCTCAACGTCTACCTCGGCGGGTCTCCCAACGCCAGCCTCGCTGCCGGCAGGTTGGGCGTCAGAGAAGGATTAGTGGGCTGCATTCGACATCTGGAGATTAACGGGCGCCGCTACGACTTCCGGTCCACGTCATTACGAGGCGACGCCATCGAGGGCCTCGACGTTGGTACGTGTGCGCTTGCTTGCTGGCTCCTCGTGGTTAACGTAACGCAATGCGAAGAAAACAAAGGGTACAGGAAAGGGCGTCTTCCTGTGCGCTCTTGTTTTCTTCGCCCTGCTTTGCGTCATTGCTTTTTGCACAGTATGAACCAACTAGCCCAACAATATGTTTTAATATGGATAGCGTTTGCAGGTGAGGTGGACCTGGAAAAACGAAAACAAGTTCACACGGTCTCTTAAGCATTCGCCTAAGGCGACACGACTTCTTGCTTGGTGTTGCACTACCTGCGTGATCCGCCAACCTTTCAACAAGCAAAGATGTGGTGAGATTACGTCATCATCCGATGTATTTACGTCATGATGACGTCGTAAATTATGGCAGTCTGCGATGTGACCCACCTACCTGACCTTGTCCTAGCGATGACGCCATCGTTCGGATAAGGTCACGTGGGCTTTTGGCGAGGCGTTGTGAAACTTTTGCGAGACCTTACGATGTCTTCAGGTCTGTAAATATCTCGTGGACTTGATCGCGAACATAAACACTTGGAGGGAAACACTAAAGGGGAACAATAGGTTAGTTTAGACTGACAAATTATACCCTGAAAGCTCTAGTGTCGTTAACGTCACCACCATAGGTTTATTAATAGATGAGATGATCAATGTCAAAAATTTTACCTTTAAATTTTCCGCCGAAATCTCGGAAGGTGACGTCACGGTCACCAAAGCATTTTTTGCGTATTCCGGCCTCATTGCCTCAACGAAAGTTTCTGAAACTTGGTATGTTAATTAAGTCTCTGGTTGCCTGAGAAGTCAACGTAATTCATTTTTACTGATCAGGAGCTACGTAGGTCCTAGTGGACGCCGTCAAAATTTGTGACGTCACGGCGACTGGCGCGGGAACTTCAAGGTGGCGTCACCCCCCGCATTTTCTTTTTGCGCGTTTTCTAGATTACCAAGCGTCTTCTGGCAGCAAGGGTGGTGTTCCTGTTACCTTGAAAGAATAATTTACAAAATACGAGAAAAATCTTTTTTCTCTTTAGTGTCCTTCTAAGGACACTAAAGCGCCTGTCCTGTGTGGTCCTCCTTCTCGTGTCTTTGTCTTGCTGCGATGTTTAACAATGAAGTTAAACCAACTAGCACAATTTTGCACACTGTTGCCTTCTAAGGCTTTCGCCATAAAAGTTCGTTATGATGTGTCGAAAGCCCTGCGACAGTACTCAAACATCGCCCAATGTCGCACAACCTCCAACAATGAAATGTGTGCAACACCGTAAAACGCTTCCTTTAAGTGTGCTCACCCGGAACTCCTGGCGAAGTGACTTCAGGTGATGTATTCCACAAAAGTGAGTTTCATGCCGACCATCGAGCGAATGAATGAAGAGCCGGCAATGTGTGAGCTCCGTTTCGTCTCCCAGTGTGCGCCATATTAACAGTGTAATCATACACATGCACAACCGTGTCACAGAATAAATTGATTGATTTCATTTGTTCATGAGCGTTGCACGGTAAAAGTAATATATAAGAGGGTTTGCACCTGTAGTCTGACGAACACTGACCAATGAGCCTAAGCGTGGCAGACATTTGCCGTCAATTCCAAACGATGTTCAAGGTACACTAACGAGCGAAATTAGAATTGTTCAGCGAAGCCAAAAAATGGACACGAAAGCAAACACACATTATACACTATTGGGCAAAAACTGAATGACGTAATTACGCTTTACAGTGCAGCCCCACACGGACTATCTGTGAAGGAAAAAAAAAATAGGATGAGTCTGGATACTTTTATTTTTACTTGCAAATAATAATAAATATTGCAATGTTAGAATTGATATCTTCCGTACTTACGACTACCACAGCTGAGACAGGACCTAACCGCGATGAAGGTATTCCTGCATTATTAACAAAAGGTAGTGAAAACGGAACGTACGAGATCGCAGGGAATGTTAAAAGGACACTAAAGAGCAAAATGATTTTTCTCACATTAGTAAAGTACTCTTTACGATGCCAAAAACACTATGCTTGCTGCGAGAAGACGCGCAAAAACAAAATGTGGGTGGCGACGCCACCCAGAGTTTTCGCACTATTCGCCGTGACGTCACATGTGTTGACGGCGCCTACTAGGGACTACGTAGTTCCGAATCGGTAAAACAATCGGCCAACGTACGATAAATACACCTTGAAATCAGTGAGATCACGGGGGGGGGGGGGGGAGATTTCGGCGCGAAATTAAAAAAATGAATCTTTGAACTTCATTTTTTCGTTTATTAATAAACCTAGGATGGCGAAATTAACGACATTAGAGTTCTGAGAGCACAATTTATTGATGTAAACCGATTCATTTTTTTTCTTTTATTGCGATAGCAATTATATGGACAGTCTCGGCTGGATTTTGCCGTCGCCGTCGCCGTCGCCGCCGTCATGCACCGTATATGTATAAGTATGTATATATATATAAAGGCCCCCAAGAAAAATAACTCAGAAAAATGCTTCCGAAGCGCGGAATCGAACCAGGGACCTCTTGCCCCGCAGCGAGCGGCGCTATCCACTACGCCACGAAACGCAGATCCTCCACGTAGCTAACGGCGAGCGTTATATACACACCATTTAGCGCTGGACGGACTCAGAGACAGCAGGCGATAATAAGCGTTTCTTCATTACCAGCGAGGTGGCGCTAGGAGCCCGACGGGCGCATTTAAAAGTCGTCGGCGAGCTCGCTCGCTTCTTCTTATATTTGCGCATGGGAGAAGCTTGCCCTTCCGCTGTCTGCTCGCGCGGTTTTCTCGTGGCGAGGGGTAGAGGAATGTTTCACGCTTTCACCGTGATGTCCGCGCTCATGTTACGGCGCGTACGAATGTCACTCGAGCTCAGGGACGCCGCCAAATGAACAAACAGAAGATGAGCGCGCGAACTATCAAGTGTCACAGCTCGACAATTGAAGCACGCTAGTTTCCTTCGCTGCTTCGGCCGCCTTTGCAACAGAAGCGCTGTTCAAACTGAGACTATCCATTGGCGAGCATCACTTCGTATAGCATTAGTTCCTTGCTATCGCATTCATTGCTTCGCCCTTGCGGCGAAACTGTGACTTTTTTTAGTGTCCCTTTAATGACGAAGGGAACACACTGTGCCATAGATAACTTGCCAGAAACCAATAAAACGTGATAGAGGGAGCTGAGAAAAATGCCGAGATGCGTGGAATAGAGAAGAGTAATAATAAAGATAGGTTGAGAATAATGGGGTACCCGCTAAAGCTAATGTAGGGTAATTTTTTCCCGTGAGAAAAAAAATATTGTTTTTTTACTATTGTGGGGAGACATTTTCTTGCCACACCTATTATTATTATTATCGTAATAGCGTACCTTCCGGGAAGGTAAATGCATTTGACAGTTCGACCTCACCTATGATGGAGGGTAATGCTCGCCTTCTATGTCTTTTCGCTCTTTATAGTCTCCACTCACTTTTCATTCTGTAAGGTAGCAAATCGGACACTCGTCTGGTTAACCTCCCTGCCTGTCCTCTTTTTCTCTCCCTGTGACAGTTTCCATCCGAGAAGGCGATGGCGACTTGCCATACCTTACCTTACTGGAATTACGTTGACTGGTTTTTGTTTGCTTGCTCACTGCAGACGAATGTGGCGGCGACGGATGCAGCGGAGTGAGCTGTCAAAATGGCGGCCAGTGCATCGCCAACGGAGTGGAACAGGGTGTATGCCTCTGTGCCTTGGGCTTCGCGGGAGCCTCGTGTGAAACACGTGAGTATCCACACTGGACGTTTTAATCATGGAATGGTTTCGTACCGGTTATTACGCTTCGCTGCTTGCAGTTTTGTCACGCAGTGAAGACACCTAAACACATGTAGGCATACGTACCAAATCGGCAACGCAGCCGGGGATGACAGTGGGCTAGGCAGGGTGGTTAACATTAAGAAGATTGCGGCCACAGTGTGAAATCGACTCGCGCAGGACGGCGTAAATTGGTGTCCACTTGTGTTGAGGATTGGGTGAATCCGAATATCATCGGTTAAAACGAAATCTGCAGTGGAAGCTCTCGCGACGCCTTACCGGCAGAAGTGAAGCCAGAGTTTGCCTACCGTTATTCTTGGAAACCTACTTCAATATACCTTTCGTACGCGGGAACTCTGTAGAGCTCTTCCATAGTAGAGTAGAGAGTACTCTGAATCGTGTACTATTTGTTCCAAACACAGGCATGCTCTTTTCGGGTGGTGCCCGCTTAGAGATCGTGCGGTTTTGATCCGCTAATGTAAATGCTAGGTTAATTATAAAAGAAAATATCGTTGTTCTCGACGACAGTAACGTATCGATATGGGTATAGATGACGTCATCACCGATAAAATTCGCGAAGACTTACTTAGAAACCCAGTAACAAAGACACACTTTGAATAGTATCTGTCCGGAAAAAAATGCCAAAATAAACTCGTAAGGCGTGCGCGGAAAATGCTAACGTTTTATCGCGCCTTTACTAAGATGGCGCCCGAGGCCACCATGTTTTGGTGGCCACCACGGTGTCCACGGCTTCGCGCTTGAGCAGTTCTCTTTAAACTTCCTTGGGTACAGCGAAGCAAAGAAAAAGGAAGAAACAGCCCAGCCGGCTGAACGAGGGTGATTAAGAAATCGTGTTTCCATAGCAGGAACAAAGACTGGGGCTCCAACACACGTTCTTCCAGACCTGGCTATGGAATCCGCTTCAACTTTTTCTCGCGTAAGTTACGTTGCTTTTTCAAGAAAAGGAACAGCATAGCAAGGCCTGGCTGCACTTGTGGGAGCGCCTATTTTTTTGTACCTGCACAGCGAATACGATTTATCAATCAGTTCAACCGTATATGAAATGTTGATAGGTGCAATATTCTGTCGTCGTGGCGTTTGGGCGATATTGTTGGATGGTTTCGTGTGACTATATTTCTGGTAGCACGAATAGCTGACACAGGTTTGCCGCAGTGTTGGGAACTGCGCCTCAGACGTTGCTTCAACGTTATGGCAGCATCAACAACATTGCGAATGTTGCGAGAACGTTGCCATGCAATCTGCTAATAAAACAAGTTGTAAGTCACCACTGTACTCCTTTATTTGGCTGACTCAGCTCTTCCATCCTTTTTCTTGTGGCGCTGTACCAGTTTGAGAGGGATAAATTGGAGAGCATCAGGAGAGGCGTTCGTCCTGATATTGACATGCAAGAGACTGAAAAAATGCCAGAAGAAGGGATTTTGCTGGCCTTCTCTAACATTCGGGAGTCTCGTCAACAAGACAAGTACACCAGAGGAACTGTTTTTCATCCTGGCCACGAAGTTGTAACCATTCCTCACGCTAATTGGGTTGCTTCATCACGAATTCGCTCCATACAACTCATTAATATAATGTTTTGTTAACGGCATTGTTTGGGTAGACGCATCGCTGTTTTGCTTATTACGTT
The DNA here is from genome assembly GCF_013339695.2 of Rhipicephalus sanguineus. NCBI lineage: Eukaryota > Metazoa > Arthropoda > Arachnida > Ixodida > Ixodidae > Rhipicephalus > Rhipicephalus sanguineus. The sequence goes on along the minus strand of NC_051184.2, from coordinate 62,916,408 downwards.
CGGGCATAATCAGTGTGATCAGTCTTATTTCTGCTTTCGTGACTCTCTCACATGTCCAGGCTCTCTTGTCTCGATAGTAGTGCCTCTAGCGTGTGCGAGTCGAAAGACGCAATAGAAAATACGTAGGCAGCTTTACACGACATCTGCGAATGCCACTGTCAATGAAAGTGGTAAAAGGGCATCACCAAATTTAATGCCTGCTAGTCTGTTCAAAGCTGTTTCTCGGCCCAACGGTCTTTCAAGAACAGAAGACTCGCACGTATGCAACTTAATTTCATTGATTACTTCATTGATTGATCAAATAAATTTACGGGTGGTTTGTAATTACCCAAATTTTCTTATTCTGTAGCTGCCACTGTACTTCACGCAGCTAATTGAGTAATCAATTACACGTTACACGTTAGGCACTCAGTTCCTGGAAGGAGCTGTCTAAAACATTTCCGGTTGTTTCTTTCAGAAATGTCATACGAAAATGACCACGGAATTACTTCATGTTAACTGTTTACTTGTACGCAATTCTCCTTCCAAGTTCTACTTGCTTGGTTATTTATTTGCGTCTGCTGCAGCTCTTAGCACTTTTGTTCCATTTCGCTAACAGTGTCTTTTCAGTATTTCCTTCGACCATTCTTCGTAGTTCTTTTTTATGGCATACAGCGGTCGATCTCCTCAGCACATTTATGTATACTGCTGGACAAGATTATCTTTCGATGTGTCATAGAATTTCGCGAAACAATAACATTTTAAGGACTCTCCCGCATGGTCTCAGAGAGGGTCCCGGCACTGTAACACAACTGACAGAATTTGTTAGGCGTATCAGCAGCTCCTTACACATCGGCGACCAGGTTTACGCTTTTTTTATAGACTTCGCTAATGCCTTTGACACTGTCTCAAACACGAAACTAAAGCACAAGCTGCTCGCTACACTAAAAATGCATCCTTGGTTGGTTGTATATCAGTCTTTCTTTCCCAGCGTTCACAATATGTACGTTCAAACTCTACGACTCAACTTTGATGCCTGTTTCATCAGGAGTCCCGCAGGGTTCAGTACTGGGACCTCTTCTGTTCCAGCTGTATACGTATATCGTACCATGAAATCTCCAAGTGGTCATGAAATTCAGAACAATACCTTCACTGACTTCTGTAGCTAGTCCGAAGCACGGCGAACGAATGTGAGGTTTTCCGACGCCGTCTCCATGTCATTTAGGTGACGCTCATGCCTGTTCTTTGTTTCCTATACCTTTATGAATACTACTTTGCATAGAGTGTTCGAATTCAAGCATAATTTTATAGCCTGCTAACACACGATTCGTCACCTGCAACAAGGTCCTTAAAAGTCTAGGTTAGCTATATCGTACGCCGCGTATGGCTGTTCAAGAAAGAAAACTTCTAACATATAAATATCCCGTTTGTCCCGCCCTCGAATATGGTCTCGTATGGAATCCATACAGACACTGTGATATATAAAGGGTAGCATAGGCGAGAAGCAAAGCAGTGCATTCTGTTCGTAGGCGTCTAATTTACTTTCCAGCTGGCCTCGCTACTCTTGCTAAGCGTCACCGTCTTTAATGCATCCAATTCCTTTGCGAGTTAATCAGTTCTCCTCATCCCTCTTCTCTTGATAACTATTTGACGTTCTCCAAACATTCATCAACAATTAGTCATCACGCCCTGAATATCTCAACGTTTGTCACCCGCCACTACTCCTTTAAACAGCTTTTTCCCGTCAACAGTAGAAGCGTGAAATTAATTACGACGGAAGATCCGAGCACTGTCATTGAAAGTATTCACCCAAGCTTGCGTACTAGCGTTAGTATGTCTGTTCATCCCACTCCTGGAACAGCCTCATTGAAGTTCCGGTATATATAAATAATCAAAGAAATGTGCGCGTGGTCTTGGCTAAATCGCTTTCTCGGTATTGTGGCAGAGTAATTAACCGCTTGCGACAGGCATTGTCATCGACCCTTCATAAATCAGTGAAATTAGTACGATTTGCTGCCAAGGTTCGTGTATTTTATATTCTAAACAATTTGCTATTAAAATGTAGTTGGTTGTCTAATTACTGTACAGTTGGTCATGCCATGTCATCAGGAGTCATCAAGCAAGCTGTTTCACCCAGAATTAATATATCAGAAGCTTAAGCAACAAGCATGTTTAGTTACCATTATATCAGTGTTCGTTGTCTCTTTATTATCGCTTGTGCATGGAAATGGCAAATGTAGGTCGCGTGTAGAAATGTACATGCCGTGTCGCAAATTGTTAATACATCTGACGTAACTGTTCGTTTTAGTGTGTCTTGAAGGGTTTGTAGAGCCATGCTTCTTACTGCGCTGGCCCAGTGTCCGTAATACAAAAAGGTGGGAGAGAGGGGCTGCAAAGCATTACCATCAATTCTCTTTTTTTTCCTTTCTTGTCCCTGCAGCTGTGGAGATCGTGGTGCCATCATTCAATGGCTCGTCGTACCTCCGGTTCCCCGGACTGGGCAACGACCATCTGTCGTTCCTGGATGTCCAACTGGTCATGAAGCCGTTGTCGCCGCACGGCGTCTTCTTCTACAACGGGGCCAAGATGGACGGCACGGGTGATTTCGTGTCGCTCCAGATGGCCGACGGACACGTCGAATTCCGCTTCGACCTCTCTACTGGCACCGCAGTAATGAGGTAAAGTAGTGCTTGATATTATGTCAACGCTGTCGAAATGACAAAACGAAGACCAATGGAAGATAGCTAAAGAGAAAAAATACCCACAACAGTCAAATTCTTTAGTAACGAAGACCAACGTACCTTCTCATGTTTCCCATAACGTGTCTAAGCGGGGCAAGTTTGGAGGCTCGCATGCGCTGTATACGGCGTAAAAACTTTCGCTCGTAGTACACTTATTCGCGCAGGACAGTGTCTGTACCATAGTCGCCTATCTTCATGCCTTTCTTTTGTCTTTCCCGTTACCAACACGACGAGTAGCAGGCTAGAAACCCGCTTTCCAGGTCGACCTCCCCTCCTTTTTTCTTCACTAAACATCTTCCTCATGAAGGTGTCGAACCGTCATGCTCGCAATACAGGCGGGACGTAATGAGCCCTTTATCAAACAGGTCATTACCCTTCAACGTCATTCGCTGTAGAGCCCTTTCCATCGTTTCCCCTAGGGACATTCACTCTTTATCGTTCCGACCCCCCTTGCACGTTTAAGCACGCGCGGCTAAGCGTCCGGCGAAATGGGGAAGCTGGGGTTCAGCCGATGGCGGGTGATTGAACCTTTAGGGTATCCTGGTAGAGGCAACACACCCCTTTGGCCCGTGGTTCAGGTAGGCGGCCCACGAAAGACTAGAAACACGTCAGCAGAATTTAATTGTGCGCAAAAACACGTGTGATTTAGCTCTTGTTGATGGGGGTACACTGCCCGACTGGTTACCTATCGTTACGCCTTAGCGGTAGTGGTTCCTCCTGGAGTATAAAAAGACTATTTTTGTGTACAATAAAATTTAGCGGAAGTCTGGCGTTGTTAGGGTCTCTGTATCCGTCCGTGTCCTGCTGGCTAATATGATGTTACTTATGTATAACCAAAACCAACTAGCCCAGCTGTCTGCGCTTAGGAAATTGGCAGTCGCCTCTTTTCCTATTCACCCCCTCCATCTTACTCGTTCTCTCTGACCTCAATTCATTGCTGTCGATAGCAATGGCGTAAGTCCTGAAAAATTATAAGGGGGACAAATATGTATTGTTTTTATAAATATAGGTTTTATTTTCGAATTACATAAAATTATAATCGTGCTTTGATTGCAAGCGAAAAAAAAAACAAGCATGGGCGTTGGCGCCGGGCCAGGGAAAACAGCACTGAGTAGCGAATCGCATAAGTGCACGTGGCATGGTGAAGTTAGTCTGTAAGTGACACTCATAGTTAGGCTCAATATTAAGGAGAACTAACAGACAATAACGCCAAGGAAAGTATAGGGGGTGTGATCTGTAGTATTTAGAATATAAATGTGAAGCAAGTAAAGTGGACGAAAAAATGACTTGCCGCCGGCAGGGACCGAACCTGCGACCTTCGAATAACGCGTCCGATGCTCTACCACTGAGCTACGGCGGCGGTCATCCTCCCGTCCACTTTGTGGGGTATATATGTTGATTTAAACCTAGGAGTGTTAGTCAGCGCCAATCGCAGCCATGGCGGCGAGTGTGGAACACTCTTTTTTTGCCTATTGGCGTCACCTGCCGGCGGCAAGTCATTTTTTCGTCCACTTTACTTTCTTCACATTTATATTCTAAATACTACAGATCACACCCCCTATACTTTCCTTGGCGTTATTGTCTGTTAGTTCTCCTTAATATTGTGTCTAACAAAGATAAAACGAGCCCTTGAACATCATCTCCTTTCCTTCATTCATAGCAAGGGTCTCGTCCTGGCAGACTTGATGCCTTCAGGTAGTATGCGAGGGATTATTGGTCAGCTGCCAGCTCGTAAAAAGATCACGTGCCACGTGACGCCAATAGGCAAAAAAAGAGTGTTCCACACTCGCCGCCATGGCTGCGATTGGCGCTGACTAACACTCCTAGGTTTAAATCAACATATATACCCCACAAAGTGGACGGGAGGATGACCGCCGCCGTAGCTCAGTGGTAGAGCATCGGACGCGTTATTCGAAGGTCGCAGGTTCGGTCCCTGCCGGCGGCAAGTCATTTTTTCGTCCACTTTACTTTCTTCACATTTATATTCTAAATACTACAGATCACACCCCCTATACTTTCCTTGGCGTTATTGTCTGTTAGTTCTCCTTAATATTGTGTCTAACAAAGATAAAACGAGCCCTTGAACATCATCTCCTTTCCTTCATTCATAGTTAGGCTGTAGCATATATCGAGCTGATGTGTCATTGGAGTTAAACCATCTAATCAAAATATTGGCAGTTTATTTCTTATAACTCGTAAAGGTACAGCTTTTGTTTAACATCAGCTGTCCCCCCAGCGTGAACACAAGGGAGGTCAGGGTGTTCCTGACCGCCGCATGATTTGCGCCACTGGTTGGGAGCATTGGGCTTACACCACTGCAGGAGTCCCTTCCCGGTGGCCCTGGGCGAGTGGCACATGGTCAAGGCGTCCCGCACCGGTCGACTGGGAACCCTGATGATTGACGGACAACCCAGGGTGGAGGCCCACTCACCGGGCGCATTCACACAACTGTCGCTTCCGCTGAACCTGTACCTGGGCGGTGTGCCTGACCCCAAGGAGACGGCGGTCGGCGCCGACGTCATGCAGTCCTTCGTTGGTTGTGTACAAAGGGTGAGCGTGCTTTATGAATTGCCACCGTATAGCGAAATAAGGAACAACAATATGCAGGTTGAAAATAAAAGAAGCGTTTAAAGGTTACACTGAACAGCAAAACGATATTTCTCATGTTAGTGAACGACTGTTCCGCAATACGAAAATCACCACGCTTGTCGTGAGGAGACGTTTCGCTAGCGAAAAAACGCGCAAAAAGAAAATGTGGGTGCCTACGCCACGTTGAAATTCCCACAGTAAACGTCGGGACGTCATAGATTTTGGTGGCATGTAGTAGGCGCTACGAAATTCCTAATCAGTAAAAATAAGACAGATTGTTCTCTCATGCGGCCAGAGACATAAAATGCCTAATTACAATGAATGTCGTTGAGCTAATATCGCCGAAATATTAAAAAAAAAACTTACTTCGAAATCCGTGACGCCACGCGCGGATATTTTAGCGCCAAATTTAAACGTGAACCTTTCACGCTGAGTTTCACCTGCATTAGTATCCCTATGATGATGAAATTAACGAAATTAGTGTTCTAAGAGTGTGATTTATCAATATAAAACGATCGATTACGCCACATTAGTATCTATTAATTGAAAATCGTCAATGCATGTGCATAATTGAATGAAGATTTCAAAGCTGCGAACATATTTCGAATGTCTCGTTTAGAAAGGAAGTAATGACAGATTTCCAGGGGCGTAGCCAGAAATTTTTTTCGGGGGGGGGGGGGGGGTTCAACCATACTTTATGTATATTCGTGTGTGTGTTTGTATGTGTGCGTGCCTATGTACGCAAGCAAAACCGAAAAATTTCGGGGGGGGGGGGGGTTTGAGCCCCCCCAACCCCCCCTTGGCTACGCCCCTGCAGATTTCGCCATTGTAATTGCGTAATTTCCTACGGGTCGTTATGGCAACTTACAACACAAAAACGTACTTTTCAGAGCTACGTAGCTCTTCTAAAAGGCCCACCCCACAGTGTAAAGCATATATACTAGATGTTCAAACATCTATCACTGATAATGGTCAAACTTGGAAGGCAAAAAGTACTTCCAGTAACTAGCTGGTACTTAGAAAATAATTACTATTGCACCAAGGTTGTGAAAAAAAAAAGCTTTAGCCTGTAGTTCAGTTTCTGCAGAAAAGCAGGATATCAACTTTGTTGAAATCTGTTCTAGAAACTCCCTCAAAACTTCCGTAAGGCGGAGGCACGTCACAAAAGTAACAGAGCCGAGAGAATCGCGTTCGAAGTTTTGATAACATCTGTAATTCTATCCATGAAGTCTGTAAGAAAAAGGAAGGCTATTGTGCCGTAGCATAATTTGTGCTATAAATGCTTCGAAATTATGATTTCCGAAAAATTGACATTACTAAAAATGTTCTGCTGTTTTCAGACACAGATGTGTTGCACATCTGTGTAACTGTCGTTGCTGAAAAGTCCCGACAATAGATTTCGTTCTTAACAGGGCGTTCATTTTCAACTAGTGGCATTTGGATAGCAAGGAGAAATTCGGTCGAAACTGTGCACTACAAGAAGCTTTGCCTGCCAGCGTCTTGAAGACGTTATCTTCCTTCGCATTTTCCACGAACATTCTGTACCGAGATATGAAAAAAGAACGGCTGCACTGTGTTGATGCATCCTCGATCAAATGGTCGAGTTTTTCATCAAACCTTTACTTTTTCTCACTCACCTAGGTAGTCTATCTCAAACACAAAAGAAATCAACTTCGAGCGTCATATGCAGGTCACGGCCCGGCCACGGTGGGCTAGTGGCGCTCGACTGCTGACCCGAAGGTCGCGGGATCGAATCCCGGCCGCGGCGGCTGCGTTTTGATTGAGCCCGAAAATGTTTGAGGCCCGTGCACTTAGGTTTAGGTGCACGTTAAAGAACCCCAGGTGGTCGAAATTTCCGGAGCCCTCCACTACGGCGTCTCTCATAATCGTATCGTGGTTTTCGGACGTTAAACCCCCAGATATTATTATTACAGATACAGGCTACGACGCTCACGCTCGTACTTCGATTTCCTGCAGTAGCGATTAGGCACGTTTTGATATAGTGTGTTGTTAGCTGTACGATTGCATTCTTGTCAATGTGATTAGCCAATGTATTGTAAAGGCACATAAATAGTTGTGTAAGGTTAGGCTTGGTTCTACACGCCTCTACAATGTTTACGTGCATTCGCGTCGCATCTAGCTGACCATCAACAACCGGCCCGTGCGATTGATGCAAGAGGCCCTGTCTGGGGTAAACGTGGCCAACTGCGTCCATCCTTGCGTCACGGGTCCCTGTTACAACGGCGGCGCCTGTCAGCCGCGCATGGATCTGTACGCCTGCCACTGCAAGCTCGGCTACGCCGGATCGAACTGCCAGAACGGTACGTGTGCTTTTCCAGTAGGTGTCTTAAGTGGCGTTTTGTAAGTACGCACATTTGTGCAACAAGGATAGCGATTACTGTCGAGTGGCTGCGATTTGACTGGCTCCATGATGGGCCGCAGAAGCAGGAAAAATTGGGGTTCTGGTTCCGTAGGGTATGTGGTACATTGGTTAAGTTCATTGATGTCCTCACTTTATATAAGTCGGTGTACAAAAAGACTGTCCGAAACCTCGGGGGCAAACTGACCTATCGAAGCCTTAAGTGACGCAACGTAACTTACCAGTTGCGGCGGATGAGTTCATGGTGCATTCGTTTAGAAGGCATTTGGAAGTTGCGACAAGTCACCGGATGCGAAATTACAGTTACTGCAACAATGTGTACTGTTTGCTCCATAAGGTTCTCTAAAAAAGTGCTCAGGAGTACGCGCTGTAGTATTTGGCAGAAGGTCGGCGCCACTTTTCTCGAAACGTCCTTCCAAAAAAAAGGAAGTGGCCTAGGCGCCTTACGAAAAGAGCCCGTGAATGGGACGTTCCGCGGTGTAAAACAAAACGCGAAATTTCTGTGATTTCTCCGTGATTCTATATGTTCCAAGCTGGGTATGTCTGTATTTTACAGTGGTCGCACTTATTTCGTGTAAGCCTCAGAAACACGTGGGACGGACAAGAGGCAGTATGTAGTGTGGTGTTGGAGGTTCATGCTGCGCCCCAGTGCACGTGCTTTCTGGTCATGTACTGTGTACTTGCGACTTTTCACCCAAGGTTAGAAACCATCGCGAAAAAAAGAAACAGAAAGACGCTTTTCAACGATGGGTGAATTTTAAGCGGTTGATTCCTCGCTGCGTCTGAGTGCACGTGCTTGCCGTTACGGGCTGTGTAACTGTGAATTACCATGTTTCAGGGGCGGCTTGCACGCTGATTTTCATGGGAGCGGAAGTTCACCCATGGTTGGGAAGCATTGCGTAAAAAAAAAAGCGCGTAATGTTTCCCAACCATGGGTCAATTTTACGCCACTGGTGGAAGTCTGGCGTGCGAGCCGCCCCTGTCTTCAAATCGTGTACGGGAAGTAGGAAATGCAAAAAAGAAAGCGACAGGCACCTGCCACTAGATGCCCGGGGGGCCAGCGAGATTTGACGGTGTGCCGAAAAAAGGCACGGCGTCGTCAAATCATGTCCCCCACACTCCAGTGGCCCAGTGCAGCCTCAGCCCGCAATCCTTCACGCGGAATCGAACCTCGGCCCGCAGAGTGTGAGCTCGACACCCTGCACACTAGGCCACAGTAGTGGCACGGTATGCTCGGTTCGCGGCAGCTACATATGCGTGCGGTATCGACGTACGATTTGAGCTGTAAAACAGAGATGGCGCTGATACGATAACACGCTGTGAGCTATGTATTGCGGGTACGCCTCGCGCACTGCTTCTGCAGCCTTCCCTTATCTTCGCATCCTCGCTTAGGAAATCGAAAGGCGCGCCCTTTCCCTCCTTCTGGTCGTTTTCGTTCGGGCTTAGCGCGACCGTCTCCATGGCAACCCAAAGCGATAGCGGTGGTGATTGTGTGGCGAAGAGCGAAAACTCGCGCAGTGGGAAGCGGCTGTCCGTTCGTGGGCATATGCGCGTGCATTGAATGAATTCACAGGGCGTTGATTCAGTGGTATTTCGTACGAATAGCTACTGATGCCGTTTCCGTTCACATGCTGTTGCCTGGACCTGTAATAATACCAATAACTGTGGCGGTTTTACCGCCCCAAAATCATGACACGATTGTGAGGGACGTCGTAGTGGTGCGCTACGGAAATTTCTACCTCCTTGTGTTCTATAGCGTAAACCTAAATAAGTGGGTCTCTCGCATTTGACCTCAATCGAAATGCGGCTGCCACGGCCGGGATTCGATCCTGCGACCTTTGGGTCAGCAGGTCGAGCATCATAACCATAAGGCCGCCGTGGCGGGTGGCCTGGACTGGCTGTTCGTTTGTTAGCCGCGTGAGGCTCTTCATGCTGAAAGCACGGCGGACTTACATGGCGAAATGTAGTACGAACAGCTTGCTAGAAAAGAAACATACGTTAACACTATTCAGTCGTGAAGCATCTCACGTGTACGCGTCATCCGGAGGAGAGCGGTTAGTTCTGATGCGACGCGATGATTTCGAACAGATGTACTGCTGCAGAAACATCCGTTAGTTCTGATGCGACGGGATGATTTGGAAGACTGCTGCAGAAACATCCGTGGGAGAGCCGTTAGTTCTGATGCGACGGGATGATTTCGAAGACTGCTGCAGAAACATCCGTGGGAGAGCCGTTAGTTCCGATGCGACGCGACCATTTCGAAGAGATGTACTGCTGCAGAAACATTTTCGATGCGATGTTGTATAAGCGCGTCCGGTATATGTCATACGGGTACTGCGGGGTCAGCTGCCTCGCTGTAGTAAGCAAATGATCCAGTTGAGCAAAGGATTGGAAGCGCTGAAGAAGACATGCAAATTGGGCGAGGTTCCATGGCAGTAATATAAAACAGCGCTTTCTTAAACACGAGACGAAGGAAGAAAAGGCACGCATGGCGCTGAATTTGCAACTGGTTTAATGGGAAAACGACATGTACTTTTTCGAAGGCAAGCGCGCATGCTCATTGTGAGAGATCACTCAACCCGTAAGGCAAAGCCTCGTGTGAGCTCCCTAGTCACCAATGGTTAACAGGCCAATTTCCTTCGAAGATAATGCGAGGGAAGGTTGCCTAACGCAATCACTTGCTTTCCTTGATATGTCGAATGCCTTAGCTACTTCTCTTGCGTAGCTGTCATTAGGAACGAACAAGATTTTTGTTTCAACAAGAAACGGCACACACTTCAACTCTAAAGAGTGCCTGGACAAGTTAGTTCATTTCTGTTGTGATGAATTCTTGTGATCAAGAAGCCTCACTCTAACGCACCGGCCTGTTTGCCCTATGTATGTAAGGCCGCATGACTAAGGTATCTGGTACATAACAGCGATTTTGCGCTGAACGAACTTGCTACATGTTTTATTAGGCAGCCTGAGCTTCTTCCCGATGCCTCTATCTTCCTTTGAACTGCGGCTGCCACCTTGGCCACTTTATTAGGAGCAGAGAACAGCACATTAACACCATACCTGGCTCCTACTTTCCGAAACTTGTGGGAAAGAGAATGCACGTAAGGCATTACGGCTAGCTTTCGATTACGGTCATCCATATTACTGCGCTGCTCTAGGTTGCGTTTTGACGGTTTCAATGTTCTCATTATTCTACTCACACATTCAACAAGAACAGAGTCTTTGAAACCGGCTTCCTTGCAGCGATGCACCTGGGTCTCTAGGCTAGTACTCATCTTGGGAGCAGAAGACATTCTACTGCCATTCCTAGGCAGCCAGAGAACACACTGTTCCTTTCGAGTTTGGAGTGAGAAGACCTGTGGCTCAGCAGTAGCATTTAATGTGTACTTAGCGATTTCATCTGCGTTCGGAACATTATACGGATCTGTCACATTTAGTGCAGACAAATATTTGTTAAGGTCCGTGGAAACAACTAGTTGCCACGTGTTATGCTCGGACAGAATTGCCCCGAAGAGAATACCGCGTTCGTGAGTTTCGGCCGCAAAGAAGATCTCAAGTACCGATAGCTCACAACTTTTCACCTTCTTCGCAAGGCCTTCTAAATTCGATTGCAACAGCAGCGCCACTGCCTTTCGTTTGACTAGGGACGGATTCACCGTGACAGGCCGAGAATTACTAAATCGCGGGCCTTCTCGGCGTAGAGTTCCTCAGGCAAGACAACAAAGAAGGCTTCTTTGTCCAATTGGACTGCGCGTAAACGTTTGTCACATAGATATTGAACCAGGGAATGAAACAGTTTGCTTTGTCCCTTAGACGAACCAGTTGCAAGTTCAGTGCCGTGTGTGTCTCTTCTTCCTTCGTATCGTGTTTAAGAAAGCGCTGCCTGTTACTGTGATGTCTCTGGCGCAAACTTCGAACGCAAGTGCTCGAAATTCGTGACACATTTGCATGGAAATGTGACGTTGCCGAACAGAACCAACCATCGTGGAGATGCAGGGTGTCGACAATTCATTAATAACGTGTACTTCTAGTTCGGACCGTATGGTGTGTCATTGACAGAAGCGTGATGCATTCCTTTCGTGATACTTCCGTACATGCCATGGGTGGCACATTCGTCATACGTAGCGTCGCATATGTATCGCGTAGTTCGTAATGCAGGCACTGCAGTTACGAACTACACGATGTTGCTTGTGTAGTATGCAGTAGAACAATGTGATCAATTGTGTGTTCATGAACACTTGCGGGTGACCTTTGCAGAGGTGAAGGAGGCCATCGCAGAACCGATGATGGGTGGAGCCAGCTACCTTCATTACACTTCGGATGACATCATGCGAAGGTACGTTCCGACGCATACCGCTTCCTGTTGAACGCATGGTGCTATGGCAGTGCGCTATTCTCGTGCTAGAGGAATTGCGGTGTTCGTTTAAGTACGGAACGTGACCGTCTTCCTGGCAGTCATTAATGCGGCGCAGCTGGGCTACCTTTCGCAGCATGTGGAGTGAATTACGTACAGTTCGCTGGGAATTCCGTTGCATAAGCTGCGCCGTTAGGTAGACCGACGGAGAGCTTAGCAGTGGTGTCGTGCATGCGGGGGGGGGGGGTCTCTGGCGTCTTTCGCGAATGATACTGCTGCTCCGTGGGAGCAGCAGTATCATAATGTGCATGCGTATAGGAATATGGCATGCACATTACGGTTGTCAGTGATGAGACTTACACGCAAATCATTAGCAGTGATTGTACTGTCCCTATCGAAAATTCTCATATGACGCGTATGCCTCGTATCCAATAATCTCGTATGAACACATATGAATCATATGTGTTCTCGTATGATCATACGAGATTATTGGATATGTGTCATACGTGTCATATGAGAATTTTCGACAGGGGTGTCTCAATACCTGGCTAAGATTACTAGCGGGAAGTGCGGAAATGAAGGGCCCTTCTTTCGATTCCTCAGTCGTTACTTACGTGTATTTCCTCACTTCCGTGCTTTGCGTTGCTATGACAGTTCGCTATGACGGAAAAGGTGTGGGATAACATCGCACATGCGTGCTATGTTATGTGCTAGTGTTAGCGCGTACATATATTCACCACCATTCAGAGCTGCGACATATGTCTGCTTGGGAACCCCAGGATACGTGGCGACCAGCTCGACGTGATCCTAGCCTTCCGGTCGTTCTCGAGTCACGGCCTACTGTTCTGGGCCGGGGACTCCAGCCAACAGAACCGGGGCACCCTCTACTCGCCATCGGACTACCTGTCCTTGGGGCTGGAGAAGGGTCTACTGACCTTACGATTCAACCTGGGTTCCGGCGAGGCGCAGCTCTGCTGGAACACTACGCGGGTCGATGACGGACGCTGGCATCGTGCAGCTCTGAGCCGGAGCCGTCAGCTGGCAACGCTGGGCCTGGACGGGACATCACCCGTGGCGGTGACGTCACCGGGACGACTGAGGCAGCTCAACGTGCGCAGCGGACTGTACATCGGTGAGTTCGCTCATATTACCATACAGTGATTTACGGTTGCTTCAGGTCGTTTATTTCACGAAGGCCTGATTACTGATTACTAGTGGAACTTGGTGTGCCTTCTGATGTGTAGCAGCAATGGTAGTGAGGTGAATGGTCTGGTGGTCGCCATCGCGTGAACCCGGATGTGATCTGTAGCAGCTCGTCCTGCGTATGAAAAGAACCCATAGCAGTTAGACACGTTCCAGAACAGGCTTAGTATGGAGTTCTCACGCATATCTGGCACTGACCACACTCATATATATGACGGAGAGTTGCGTGTCGCGGTTAGTGGCACTGGCGGGCAGTTCTCGCTTACCTCCGAAACGAGGACTGTGTAAGTAAGTGGCAAATGACACTGTACTGGTAGAAACGCGTGCGTTATGCGGTAACATGACGTGTACGCACAGCCAGTATGTGGCATGCACTCTACAGCTTGTTTCCCGTGGAGGTTGCACAACGTTGTACAATAGTGTAATGCAGGTAGTAATGGGACACGCACATTTTTGTGTGTTCTACGCCATTACTGAAACGGAATTCGCAGCGCCTTCAATTTTACGAAGCCCGTCCTCATTGCGACTGAACAACACAAGTGACCTTACAACAGGCGTGGTTCATTTAAGCGACGTAGTTGGGAAAGTCAACGCAATGCGTAAGGATGACTTTGGCAATTATGCGTTGCTCTTTCCGTTCACACCATTGTGAGAACAGAAGGGAACACTTCACGTATGAGAAAACGTATCACAGATGCACATTGAGTAGCAACAGTTACTTTTAAGGGCTCGTTTTTGTTTCTTTGTTAGACACCGTAATAATGAGAACGAACAGACAGCAGGATGTTATTTGTAGTAATTAGAAATAAATGTGAAGAAAGTAAAGTGGACGGAAAGATAACTTGCCGCCGGCAGGGACCGAACTTGCGACCTTCGAATAACGCATCCGATGCTCTACCACTGAGCTACGGCGGCGGTCATCTCCCCGTCCACTTTATAGGGTATATATGTAGATTGAAACTTAGGAGTGTCAGTCACGGTGGCGAGTGTGGAACACTCTTTTCTCTGCCTTTTTGGCGTCACGTAGCACATGATCTATTTACGAGCAGGCAGCTGACCAATAATCCCTCGCATACTACCTGAAGGCATCATGTCTGCCAGAACGAGACCCTCGCTATGAATAGGAAAGAAGATTCCTTTTAAGGGCTCGTTTTTTTTTTTCTTTGTTAGACACAATATTAATGAGAACTAACAGACAGCAATGCCAAGGAAAGTATAGGGGGTGTTATTTGCAGTAATTAGAATATAAATGTGAATAAAGTAAAGTGGGCGAAAAGATAACTTGCCGCCGGCAGGGACCGAACCTGCGACCTTCGAATAACGCGTCCGATGCTCTACCACTGAGCTACGGCGGCTTTCCTTGGCATTGCTGTCTGTTAGTTCTCATTACTATTGTGCAGTTGGTGATGCTGTTTTGCGAAGAATTCAACCAACGCTGTCAGTGCCATTTCGCACTATACATAAGCAGTGTGGACAACCGAAGTTTCGATTTGCACAGTTCTGAACGGAGACACAGCCAGTGGCAAAGAGGCCGTTCTATTGCAATTGGTGTAGTACAAATCGATCTCTGATGTCGAGGAACATTAAAATAAGGAACGTCACTTTCTGTGAATATTGATGCATATTCGTGCGACGAGACACATTTAGTGGGAACGGTACTGTGTCACTGCAATGAATGATGTTCCTGTCATCCACGCATCGTGTTGAACACTGTCCCTACAATGTATGTGTACGTCAGTACTGCTCAGGCGCAGCACGACGGTGACATTGATACACTGAACGCGAACCTCTTCGAGGCCAGATAGGGGCAGTGTCGTAATAATGGGAACGCGAATAACCGCATGTCATTGCAGTTACGAATGACCGGCAGTAAGTCCCATCGGCTGGGTTTCAAAGGGACACTAAAGCGAAACAATGAATTGGTTTAGATTCATAACGTGTGCTCGGAGAAACCAAGTTTAAAGTTTGATTTTTTAAATTTGGCGCCGAACTTTGTAATTAGTGACGTAAAATATTTGAAAGAGCATTTAAGGTAGTTTGGCACCACTGGCTCGACGAAATTTCCACAAATTCGTTATGCCAAGTCTCTAGCCCCCTCAGAGGACAATGTACTTTGATTTAACCGATTAGGAACTACGTAGGGCCAAGCAGGCGGCGTCAAAAATATGTGATGTCACGGCAAATGGTGCGGGAATTCTAAGGTGGCGTCGCCACCTGTATTTTCCTCTTACGCGTTTTCTCGCAGCAAGAATGGTGTTTTTGGTATCGTGGAAGACTACTTCACCAATGCGAAAAAAATCGTTTCGCTCTTTAGCGTCCCTTTAAACTTCACTGTCGATCCGTGCGGTTGCCATTAATAAACAGCGGTTGTACTGCCTAGGCGCTACGTATGACGGGATATGTACCGTGGTGTCTTCATACTGCGTACATCGGAACCACTGATGAATGGTGTGTCGCCCTTATCATTTTCATCATTTCGATGGCGGTTTCGTTCACGCATCCTTTCTCCTGGTCAATGCAGGTGGCATCGGCGACGTTACCCACGTGACCAGAGGGCGCTACAAGTCCGGCTTGGTCGGTTGTGTTGCGAATCTCACCCTCGCCGGAGACTACCACGTGCGACTCGTGTCACACGCTGCCACGGGCATCAACGTACAACCCTGCCTTTGAGCAGGAGGCGGCGCACCGCACGTACCGCTGCCTGCAGAAGTTACGACGAGGCTCAGAGAACGGCGTTCCAGGGTAACCCCAGAGATCCGTTGTGCCCGCACCTTCGTTTGGCCACTAGGACTGGTACTTCACGTGAGCGCTCTCCAGAAGAGCAACGCGGCAGTAGCAGGCAGATGAATCGTCGTATAGCGACAGCCAAGGGATGACTGGCCTGTCCGAATTGCGACGTACGCACCGAAAGTCAAACGCTATGACAGCATTGCGCGCCGTACCACTCATGTAGGAACCCCACTAGTCCACATACATAGACTGCCCCCTTCGTTCCATGACGCGCCAAGAGCAATCTCTCGATTGCCAGATTCCCCGGGGACCATTAACGAGCGACGCTGGGGTTGCCCTGGATGCGAGGTAGACGACGAAACAAAAGCTCGGAAAGTATGGATGACACGTGCGGAAATTCTGGATCTGCCTGCCACGGAGACAGCTTTTCCGACGTCTAGAAACTACGCAAGTGCCCACACCACCATTATAGCCCCACTGTTACCCGCGACATCACAAAGTATGGCCACAAGCAGTCGGACGTTACGTGACAATGTCGTCCGATGTACCGTCGTGGCATGGACTCTTGTTGAGTTGGCCCGAATAGACGTGTGTAGTGCTTTAATTAACCCAATGGATTGTGTGTCGCCGTATATATCCCCGCCGAACAATGCGGGGGCCACTACGACACCCGACAGCTTTGCTACGTCTTCAAGCATGCAAACAAGGGACTGCCACCGACAATGACTAGTGATGTACTGTGGAATGCGTGTGAACAGCCGAAAGCATGCGTTACGGCATGGTGTACACTTGATCATCCTTACACGGTTACAGCTAATGTTTCAGCGCCTTGTCTCATTCCTGTAGGTGTACAATCACAGCACACGGTAATTCGCTGCAACGTGCGGATGTGCATTGCAGGACGGCTATCCTTCGTTCCTGAAATTGCAAATTGGTGACGAATTCGGTAGGAGACACTATTCATATTTGGCAGGCTTACTAACGCGTTCGGAAAGCGCCAACCGGATGCCAGTAGCACAGAACGTGTGAGACAAGGCGAGCATGTGTGTGTGTTGCTTAATTGTGCTTGTACGAATGCCTCGTAGCAACCACGCCTGCTTATGTAAGACCTCTAGTTCAAACCGGCATAGTATCGTTCATGAATAACGTATGGCTACGCTCTAACGTCGCGGCAGAACGCGCATGCGTTCCTACACAGCTGCGAGCTTCAGGAGAGGATCGCTGCTCTACGTGAATTCCATGTACGAGCGTACGGTAATCTGTTCCGCTTTAAATTCGTAGAGTATGTAGAATGCACTCTAGCGACAAAGCTTCACCATGAAACATGCAAGGGAGGTCTCCGATCTGGATTGTTACATTTCGCATGTGGACTGCACCATGCATTTAAGCTATTGCCTTTCATCTGTTGTCGCTGCGCTCGGCGTGCTTCTGCATGTACTGATCAATTTCCGAAGACTCTTCGTACGCACCTTCCTATTGTGATATGACCCAGCACTTCGCCCTGTCTGTCTGTGTGTGCGCAGGCTGGTTAGAACTGACGCGTAGTGTGTATGCGACCAATACCGCTAGCGAGTGTACGCGATCTCTTTCGCTCGATGTCTCCTGGTTTCGAATGTATGCGGGAGCACGAGAACGCGCCCACACTGTTCGGTAATACTAAGAACGTCCGCACATGCAGTGCATAGACGTGTATATCCTTTCTCGCCGGAGCCCGTCTTTTAGTTTGTATGGATGGAACTTTTCAGTTGTGCGACGTCATTGGTCGAGGCCGCGCAATTCGGCATGGTTCACGTTCAGGGCGTTTCTTCATTGCACATATCAACGTGAACAGTCCGCCATTATGGAGTGTCGCTGCAGTAGCGTGAGAGGTGTACTACGCTAAGCAACAGCAACAAAATGTGTATGCGTATTCTATCGATCTCGTTAACGCCTACTCTTTTCAGGAAGCAACAATACAGTGCACATACAGTGACAAGCTCATGTAGTATTGTGTGTTTATACAGGGAGATTCTCAGTGCGCTACTGAACACAGCCTGTGTAATTCCAAGATGAGAAGTAAAGGTTGACCAAAGCACCGAGATTGTTTGTGTAAATTCGGAGTGTTCAATAGAGCGACACTTCCGGAAAGATCGCTTATGTACAGGCGTGGTCAAAAGTTCCCAGGCCACAACGCCCGGGCGACGAGCGGCAGCTCGCTGCTTTCGCGGCGCTGTTATCGCAATCACGCCTTGGCGCAGGCTGGCGTCGAGCGTGGGGTGCATCTCTCTTGCTCTCCTTGATAAGAAAGCGAGGTATAAACTTGGTTCGTCATGTTTCCTCACTGTTCGCTCTTCGAATACTGTGTAGCGGGGCGACAATGTTCCGGAAACTGACGCATCATGCTTGAGGCCACATTTCCTATAGACACCGTCTAACAAACCCATTACCATGGTTTTCGGCTTCCTGCAATACAATATCGGACGCTCAACTTTCCATTGGCACTGCGGGAGCTCTCTCAGACTTCTGCGCAGGCAAATTCGCTGCATACGAACATACTCGGAGCCCGAAATGGCTCGACGCCAGCGTGCGCCAATGCCAGCGTGGCCAAGGAGCTGCTGCTCCTTGGCCGGGCGTTGTGGACCGGGAATTTTTTACCACCCCTGTACCCGGAGCGAGGCATGGACCATGAAACCATATGTCACAGACACGTATACGTTCGTGTTATGCAAGCACGTACACACCTGCTATCTTTGTGTAACCTGTCGCTCAAGGAACTTCCTAGCCACGGTTTCATACGAAATTGGTTGACAAGGTGTCCTCTCGACCACTTCGAAATGCAATCTATCGTCGCATAATTATCCCCAACTCCCTGTCGTAGGGGCGTTATTTTACAGGACCAGATTAGACAGCCACACCTACACACGGTTTCCTACGGAAGTCACGGACCCGAACACTTTCGAATACAACCTGTCGATCCCATACATACGGACAATATTGGAACAGCCGATCTGTAGAGCATTGTACAGCCAGAACTACGCGGTTCATTATCGAAGCGACTGATGTAACCGTTCATGCTCCATTAAAACAGGCCGTATCTTTCCATAACCCGGCAAAATCGAAATCCGCAAACACTACATCATACCGCGTGTACGGAAATAGTGCTCACCTTCGTAGGCAGCCCCTCCACTGGCTTGCAGAGGTCGTCCGCTGCGCGTTCGTGACCCATGAATCAGACGCAAACCTGCATCGCCATCAAAGGGAATGTGTAACGAAACACCGCCGTCGCCTCCTGCGGACACCTATCATCGACTACGCAAACCGCAAATAAGGACCGTGCGACTGCGTACACTCTCTCCATAAACAACGTGTTGTGAAGGGGCGCTGCCTTCATCGCAAATTATTCGCAATTATTCGCATTCAAGCATGGAAGTCATATAAGGCAACCGTACGAATAACAGGCCCTTCAATAACTCCAGAAGTAGTGCGAAACATGCGTGGAAATGGTTGTGTATGTACACGCGTCGCGCAGCTCTGCAATGCCTCCCACAATTCGTGCTGTGCACACAGGATGCACATTCAAGGAACTACTGGTTGATCTCGAAGTAGCCCACCATAACCATACATATTCGAGAACACCGTAGGTTCATCGACTAAACCTAGTCTGAGTGGACTAATGAGGGCAGTTACTGATTACAGGAGCGAATTCGTCGCTCACCGGTTTCAGTATAGGGTACGCAAAGATACCGTTCGTTCGGCGTACGGTATTTTTGTCACTCCATGTGGGTACCCAACAGAATAGCCTATGATGTGACAAATCGTATCTCAAAGCTTTGCGTACCCTATTCTGAAACTGCCTGCTTGCGGCGTGTGGTACGCCGAATATTCCGTGCGAGAAACCCCTGCCGCAATGTGTGTTTCCGCTGTGGTTTGTGACGAGACCGTGTTATACGATCATCGTCATCAGCCTGACAGTTTGACCCCATGTTCCGCCAATCCATCTGGTCCTGTGCTTTATGCTGCCACGTTACACCCGCAGACTTCTTCATCTGATCTCAAGTAACTTTCTGTCACCCCCTCGCGCGTTCGTTAGCCTTCTCTTCGAATCCAGTCAGTTACCCTTAATAACCAGCGGTTATCTTGCCTATGCGCTACGTGCATGTCCATTTCTTCTTCTTGATTTCCAATGCCATGTCTTTAACACCCGTTTGCTCCCTGACCCACTCTACTCTCTTAGTGTTACACCTATAATTTTCCTTTCCATTGCTCGCTGCGTCGTCCTCAGTTCAACCCTGTTCGTAAGCCTGCAGGTTTCTGCTCCGTAGGTTAGTACCGGTGAGATGCAGCTCTTATATACCTTCCTCTTAAGGGATAGTGGTAAACTACCATTCATGATTTGGGAATGCTTGCCGAATGTGCTCCAACCCATCCTCAGTTACTATCTGGTGTAAGTAGACGTATTCCGTTACAACGTTCAGTGCCTCACTAGCTATCGCGAAGTGCTGTTCTATTCCGAGACTGTTCCAGATTACTCTACTTTTCTGCATGTTAATTTTCAGACCTACCCTTCAACTTTCCTTGTCCAATTCAGTAATCATGAGTTGCAGTTCGTCGCCCGAGTTACTCATCGATGCAATGCCATCAGCGAATCGCAGGTTACGAAGGTACTCTCCATTAACTCTTATCCCTCACTATTCCGCGTTACAAGCTATTGACTCTTGCTCAAGAAGGCGACAATATTGTACACTAGCATTAGGAAGCTAGTGTACCTTGCGCAGAAAAATGGTCACTCAATTGCATTGCAATAGATCCCTAGACACTGCATTCGCAGGCAACGAGCTTGCGTATGCTGAAGCTCATGACGTGTGCAGAGCGGCGCGTGAATGGAACTTCCAGCGCAGCAAACTGGCCACCTAAGTGTCGAAAAGCCGTTGTCTATAGGGAACCCAAGCTCAAGTTTGCGGCGCGACGACAGTGCCGCGCCAGCCGCGCTGCGGCTCTGTCGGAAAGCTCTGAACCTTCGCGCGGCCGACTCAGCCCCTTTCACGGTAGCGGTAGCGCACGTGCGCACGCGTTCCTCTCGGTGCGGGTAACTGGGAGGCTGTCAGCTGGGTACGTTGAACCAAGAGGCTTGCTGTGCGAAGCTGCGCATTTCCACGATGGCGGAAGCGCAAGCGTGGTCCGAAGTATTGCGGTTTAGTGGCCAGCCACAACAGTGCAGACAAGGCACACGATTCACGTGTTAAACTGTATCGGTTCCCGGGCGTGTCGCACGAGAAATAAAGGCGGCAAGCGTGGATAGCTGACAGCGCTGTCTCGCCTTCTATTTTGGCTGTCTGAGTTCATCGCTTTCCTTCGTTCCGACTACCTGAATCGCCTGAATCGGTAAGTAACGGGGCGCATGCACGCAGCGACTACAGTAATGATTTTCGCTGTCTTCTCGCATTGTTAAAGTCCAGTTACGGTTGTAGGTGAAGCAACTTTGTGTTTTGATTCCCCGTGCTCGTGAGACCTACCCATCGTGGTTGAACGTTCACATTCGCGTTATACCGTTAGCGTTGCGCGGTTGGTTGAATTCAACTGAACTCCGCACATTGTCAGAAGTTCGGCGCCTGCATTTCACGCGTCGGGAAGGCTGCTTTATCACGCCGGAACGGACGTCTGTGCATTTTCAGCAAGCTTTGACATCGTTCTGCAGGTTTGCTTTGTTTTTGTCACTTTATTGGGGTGATATATATTTAAGCCGCTAAATATAACTGGCACTTCATACATGCTTTGCAATTGCAACCTTGAATTAACCACCTTCTGACTTTGTGCGATTTTCTAGCCGCGTTCACGCAACAGGTTTTATACGCCTGTCAAGTCGGTATCATAAAAAGAGACTGCAAGCATGACGCGAGAGCCGAAAAAACGAGGCGAGCAGTTCATCTTGCTTCACAGTGGTTCAAGCTCAGCTAGCTGCCTCGCGTCTTAATCGGCGGGTGATTCTCCAGCGGCACGGAGGACTTGACTCTAACATTCTCAGCAAGCAGTGCCATGGCCGTATAATCTTTTTTTCGCACGCCGCAAACGTTTGTTCACGAAAGTACACGGCTGCTACTGTAAGCATGCCATATCAAAACAACAATCATATGATTCGTAGTCCACGCCGCAGAACATCGATAGCGTGTACGGCTTCATTTCGGAGTGCATGTGGACCATTATTCATCTTTAACGTGACAGAATGAGACTTACCTCGAGGTATACGTCCTACACGGTGTAATCGCGACTTGGGAAATGCATTTCGCTTTGAGTCGGGCGTGGTTGTCGTCGATCGTCTGCTCTTCACCGTTAACGTGATTGACGAGCCTTCCTCATTTTATCAAGTTCGCTTTGCGGAAGTGCCAGTCAAGCTTGAAGATCCTTTTGAAGTCGCACTGCACGCGGTACATTGTGAGACGCCGCAAGTGCACCGCGAGAGCTCTGCATGCTCTGCACGTGCACGGAAGCGAGCGGCAACGCGGTGGCGAGAAGGGAAAACGCTCGCTGATCACGCCCCAGTTTCTCTTTTTCTGCCAGAGATGGCGCTGCCTGTCAAGAGCAGCAGCGCCGCTAAGCGTTGCTTGGGAGGCCTATACCAACCCCACTGGCGTGAAAGTACCCTACACGTGAAGTGACGTGAACTCTTTATTGAGATCGCTCATGTGAGAGTGCGCACTTACTCATTGGTCACAGCCAGACCATCGATACAGGCATCTGCGGAAATAGATCCTGAATTGCGCTTTACGCCTCCCGGCTAGAATGAACCGAAGCAACGCCAGTTTGCTGTACCGGATTCGTGTGGGAGTTGCGAGTTGCATTCACTCGCCACTATGCACACGACATGCACATCCCCTCCGCCGTGCAGACAGCTGCAATAGTGCATGAAACAACAGCACGTCTGTTTTGCGATTGCCCACTTCACGTGTCGCAGCAAAATGCGCTCGCTTCAACGTTGGCA
Source organism: Rhipicephalus sanguineus (assembly GCF_013339695.2). Classification (NCBI taxonomy): domain Eukaryota; kingdom Metazoa; phylum Arthropoda; class Arachnida; order Ixodida; family Ixodidae; genus Rhipicephalus; species Rhipicephalus sanguineus. Next base: position 62,893,480 of record NC_051184.2, on the reverse strand, counting down.
GGAATCCGTGTGGCAACACTAAGTGACATTAGTATTTCGTCAGCAATGTGCGATCAGACGGTCAACAGCTGAAAAGCAAGGCTTCTGAAAAGTACAGGACTGGACACCAGACTGCGAAACCCCTATGGTACACGGTTATTCTACACACGCATAACGATTTCCTCTCCCCATCATCACTCCATTTTTCCCCTGTGCAGAGTAGCAGGCTAGAGCGCTCAAGCCGACCTCTCTGCCGTCAAATGAATTCCCTCTCTCTCCTACCGATCTAGGGCCCTGAAAAGCTCTTGTAAGCACGCGGTGAATAGCATTGTGCAGATTGTGTCTCCTTGCCTTACACCCTTCCGATATTCGTAGGCAAATATGAGGTACGAATACGCTTCCACAACATACACACACGTCTACAGATATTCTGTTTCAATTGCGAAAGTGACTGCTAGTGTTGCGCTACAGTATCCCCACCAAATGCAGACATTCATGCATCGCCTGTAGTCACTGAAAGCGAATGACTGAATGGACGTAGCAGCAATGTGTTTACACGCTGGTCACATACATCGTAGACGTCCCCCACAGAGCGCGGCACTTACCCTTACCGTATTTACACGATCGGGGGTCGACTTCATATTGAAACGGAAACTACGTTTCGGTTGTAAGGTCGACTTGTAACCGAAACCAAAACAAATCAGAAATTCGGCACGCCGTCGCATGGTTATGCATTTATGGTTACGTTGCCGCTCTGCTTGTAACACATACCGTATGATCTCGTGTATAACGATTCACATGCAACGGTTCGCGAAACATTTCCCTGCATAACTGTCTAGCGCTGCCGTGAAGCCACCTTTGCGCACCAGAATTCGAGTTTTTTTTTTTTTTTCAGCGAAATCATGCCTGAATTTCCATTGTGATATACGCTCAAGCTTTCCGGTGTTTCTTCTTTCGCCGTGCAGCTTCATTAGAGAGTCGACTTACAATCGTGTGAATACGGTGCATCGAAAGTAATAACGATGGCCAGGTTACGTCGTGACTTCGTGCATCTCAGTGCTCCTAGGGCTTTAAACCATTTGCTGAGTTCAGAATCGCTCCTCAGTACGGAACGTATCGTAACAGCGCTCTCGCATGTTATGTGGGCAATGAAGATCCAATGCGAGTTGACTTCGCAATGACTACGGATCTCCGTTTCCGTGAACTGAACGTATACCACCAGTGACATCCAGTCTTCGAGAGGTTCAGCGTGATATTTTATACTTCCTTACATGCCGCGCGAATGCAACGTCTACAGGAAACACATACGTCTCAAGGAGGTATGCAGACACTCGCCTACGTGAAGTAGTACCGCGACGTTTCAACCGCTGAAAGCTATCCGCATGTCTCGCAGCGCGTGTCTGATACATAGCATGTGCAGCCGCGCATAGGGGTGAAAGTACGCTAAAGAAGCTCCACACTATTCACGGAAGAATATGGTCGGACGCTCACTGAGCTTATGATGTTCTGCCCTTCCATACGTAATAGTATACTCTACAGCTTACGAATCCCTTCCCGCCGCACACGGCGTGAAGAGATTCCTAAGAAAAGCGACATGGTACTTCCTGTCAAAACGCATATGAAGGACGTACCTTCATATGCCTGGAAAGGTGCTTGAAATGTTCCACCACTGTCAAGCCCGTCCTTGTGGAACAGGCGCTTCCACTGTAGACGAGCACGTGAAAGAACACCACGTCGCCCACATTTCCGCAGGCCTGCACTACGACGCGCATTGAAATTAAGCCGTGGTTTCGTTCGGCACGCAGAACACCGCGAATTACTGTCCACGGTCGGTTGTTTTCCGCTGACTGGGCCACATAACTTCGGTTGAAGTCGGCGGCCGTCGCGTTCACCGTCAGCACAGACCCGGACAGGTATCCGGTCATTGCGCCTTGTCAGCACTTTCTTTACACATGCGCATATTCCTAATGGTGTTTCCGGTTCTACGCCTAACTATACGGAGAGTACGGCCTCGGCTACAGCGGAGGTACGCGGCGTCGTCTTCCCGATAGTCTCGCAAGTACTGTGAGAGCATGCGAGCGATCTCAGAACAGTTTCGTCCTACACTAGCGCCTTCAAAGGCAAACATTGCCCCACACGCCACGAGACAGTGTCCAGCAGAGTGTAAAGGTGGGCGAGCTGGTTCTGACGTTGTGTGATTCTGTAACAACGCGTAAAGGAAAGGCTACACTGAATGCACACATCGTGAGACGGGAAATGCAATAACCTCTCGCACCGTATGTATGCATATGGTGCCACGTCCAGGATGGAAGCATTTGGGCTCAGTGGCTGACGAATCGGGACAACAGTAGGAGTCATCCAGGTCTACCTTCGACACTACCGCACCGGCTTACTCTCATGAAACCCTGCGTACGCCTTTTTCATTCTCCTATGCTGGCGTTCTGGTACGGGCCAGGACAACCGGTACGAAAGCATCGACTTCTCCGGCGTATTCTATGCTCTAGCAATGCAGTTGCCCTCTACTGCAGAACGTGCAGGACTGTGTTCTGAATGTAGTGCCGAACCCGTTCGAATCTTCTTGCCGTGATTTAGGGAATATGCGGTGCTTCGACCTTACAGTTTGCTGTCACCTCTATAAACATTTGTACAGGGATGAAGGGCATGTCACACCACCGTTTAAGGAGAACGATTGCTGCTTAATATATGTGCTCATAAAGTCCCACATGTCCGTTAGCGAGAATCGCCCTACCTAATGGCGGTTTGATCGCATAGTAACTAGCAGGTTGATACCGCCCAGTACATCGGTGAAACCAGCTGTCATAACGAGGACGGACAGCGGCGCCTTCGCACCGAGAAATCCTGTTTCGAGAAAAGTGGCGCCGACCTTCTGCCAAATACTACTGCGCGTACTCCTGCGCACTTTTTTAGAGAACCTTATCAGTAGCGCATCTCTCCTTCGCTTTCCGCGCAAACGTCGCGCCAAGCCGGGAGCAGAACAACCGAAACGGGGGCACGCCCTTCGCTTTCCAAGGCGAGGATGCAGAGCAAAGGGAAGGCTGTCTGAGCTGTGCGCAAGACGTTGCCGCGATAGATTGCACGCACCGACGCGACACATACGGATGCTCCCCGTATCTTATCGTTTACGCGCGATCGCTGTTCAACATTGCCAGACTTCAGCGCCATCTCTGTTTTACAGCTGAAATCGTACGTCGATACCGCACGCATATGTAGCTGCCGCGAACCGAGCATACCGTGCCACTACTGTGGCCTAGTGTGCAGGGTGTCGAGCTCACACTCTGCGGGCCGAGGTTCGATTCCGCGTGAAGGATTGCGGGCTGAGGCAGCACTGGGCCACTGGAGTGTGGGGGACATGATTTGACGACGCCGTGCCTTTTTTCGGCACACCGTCAAATCTCGCTGGCCCCCCGGGCATCTAGTGGCAGGTGCCTGTCGCTTTCTTTTTTGCATTTCCTACTTCCCGTACACGATGTGAAGACAGGGGCGGCTCGCACGCCAGACTTCCACCAGTGGCGTAAAATTGACCCATGGTTGGGAAACATTACGCGCTTTTTTTTTTTTTACGCAATACTTCCCAACCATGAGTGAACTTCCGCTCCCATGGAAATCAGCGTGCAAGCCGCCCCTGAAACGTGGTAATTCACAGTTACACAGCCCGTAACGACAAGCACGTGCACTCACACGCAGCGAGGAATCGGCCGCTTAAAATTCACCCATCGTTGAAAAGCGTCGTTCTGTTTATTTCGCGATGGTTTCCAACCTTGGGTGAAAAGTCGCAAGTACACAGTACATGACCAGAAAGCACGTACACTGGGGCGCAGCATGAACCTCCAACACCACACTACATACTGCCGCTTCTCCGTCCCACATGTTTCTGAAGCGTACAGGAAAATATTGCGACCGCTGTAAAATACAGACATACCTAGCTTGGAAGATATAGCATCACGGAGTAATGACAGAAATTTCGCGTTTTGTTTTACACCGCGGAACGTCCCATTCACGGGCTCTTTTCGTAAGGCGCCTAGGCCACTTCCTTGTTTTGGAAGGACGTTTCGAGAAAAGTGGCGCCGACCTTCTGCCAAATACTACTGCGCGTACTCCTGAGCACTTTTTTTAGAGAACCTTATGGAGCAAACAGTACACATTGTTGCAGTAATTATAACTTCGCATTCGGTGTCTTGTCGCAACTTCCAAATGCCTTCTAAATGAATGCACCATGCGAACTCATCCGCCGCAACTTTTTGTATGTGCAGTGCTTCCCAACCATCGGTGAAATTCCATGCCGATTAAAATCATCGTGCGAGCCGCCCCTGAAACATCACATTTCACAGCCGTACAGCGCGTGTACTCAGACGCAGCGAAGAATTGCAATGCAACGAATTGCCCCATTTCGCACTCTCCGCGTTTCTCAGGCGTACAAGACAACAGTTCGACCATTGCCATAGGCTTGCATCCCAGCCACCGGAAGTCCAATGTCACGGGTGAGCGACGAATTTAGCGAACTGCCTTACGGCACACAGCTGTTTTCACGAGACGCATTCACATTTCTTATAAGGAGGTCTCGGGAAAGTGCCGCCGAATTGCACTGTGCGCACTGCTTAACAATTTCAGGTAAGTCAGACGGTCAGCGATGAATTTTGCTGCAACTTCTGAGTGCCTGCAAGTGATCACCCCTTTCGAACTCATGAAATGGAAATCGTAGGTTACGAAAAGTGTTTTCATCGATTAGTCAATGAAATGAATTCGGACATCTTTGCTACACGATGGCGTACCTGAGTTCTTATTTTTTTTTTAAATATAAAGACAACAAATCGACGTCCGATATGAAGTTGAACCTTGTACGCGATTTTTTTCCTTTGAAGCGTTATCAAGCTAAAGATGTCAGAGCAACGGATTCTCTACACTTCAATCCAAGTATATATATATATATATATATATATATATATATATATATATATATATATATGTATATATATATGTATAATTAAGGCACAATGCCGGCATTGTCGTAAGTAATGAAATTCGGTGCATTTCAAACAGTATCGCGAGTGAAGCTATCCTTATCTGCATTTTGGAGCCTGATGAGAATTGTATTCGAAAGACCGTTCGACGTTAAATCAATTTTACTGTTTACGATAATGCCTTTATAGTGCCATAACTATTTATCAATACGCTACTGGGCCATTTATCCCGCGCTTCGTGTTTATATACACGGCCAAATTTTACTTCTGTACAGGATGAATGAAATTTACCGGGCGCAGAAATTCACCCACGGTTGGGTTGGGAAGCCCTTCCGGTTTACTGCGTGAGCCTTACCAATCATCGGTGAATTAATACGCCGGTAACGTTCAATGTAACATCACACTCTAAAGCGTGCGGGAAGTCCCTGTACCTTGGCTCGTATTTTACGGATTCGAACAATTTTTGCGGCAGTCGATTCGCGAAGCCATATTCAACGATTACTTAGAGGAGTGTTCCACGGCCCTTCTAAAAGACAACATGGACAAGAGCGGGTTTGATAAAGCGCATTTCACGCATACAGCACGTTTGGAAACACACAGTCGTTCACCGCAACCAAATTGGTATAAGCGGACTGGGTAACTAATGCATCAAACGTAACCGAGTTTCCGTACAGCGCGTCAGAAAAGTGCCATGGAGCTTACGGCAGCATCCCTCCCGGTTTTTTACTTGTCATCCAAGAAAGTTCATTCGAATCGTAGTTGCTTCGGGTATAGATACCTGCTGTTAAAATACTAAGGCGGAAACCTTAGATGCCTCATCAAACGCGAAAAAGTGACCGGCGTCCACACGAGCGATACAAAAAATAATCTTCGGGTGATGATGACGTCATCATGCCATCACAGGTCGCCAGAATTTGTGACGTCACGTGACGTAATATCACATCATGACGTCATCCTCTGACATCGTAGCTTAGTAAAATGTGGGCCACCGATCACGGAGGCGATGCAAAATCAGGTTAGGTGCCTCCAATCATGGGGGACGTGAAAAACCACGTTAGGTGCCGAAAGCTTCCGGAGGGTGGCGTGGCAGGTCAATACACCGACCGAGAAGAAAAAGAAGATGGTTTTCGCCTTCCAGTCATCCTAGGTGAGCGCTCACGAGAACCTGTTACTTTTTGCACTTTCGTTGTTGCATACATGTCTAAACAGTCACAGTCGCCAGCTGCTCACACCACTGCGCATCTTTCATGCTTTTTTGTCAAGACAGCGCAAGATTGGAACAGCCTTCCTCCTGACGTTGTGCACCACTCCAGTGTCATCACCTTCAAAGCAGCTATTGAGCATCTACTCACTTAAGCCATTGTAAAAGCCCACCCCTCATGTAAAACCCCTTCACGGGGGCCTTTGAGGTATTGTAAATAAATAAATAAGTTTCGCCGCAAGGGCGAAGCAATGAATGCGATAGCAAGAAACTGCAATGCTATACGAAGTGAGGCTCGCCAATGGATACTCTCAGTTTGAACAGCGCTCCTAATGCAAAGGATGCCGAAGCAGCGAAGGAAACTAGTGTGCTTCAAGTGTCGAGCTGTGACATTCGATAGTTCTCGCTCATCTTCTGTTTGTTCGTTTAGCGACGCCCCTTGAGCTCAAGTGACTTTCGTACGCTCCGTAACATCAGCGCGGACATGCCGGTGAAAGCTCGAAACATCCTTCCTCCCCACAACACGAGTTAACCGCGCGAGCAGACAGCGGAAGGGCAAGGTTCTCCCTGCGCAAATATTAGAAGAAGCGAGCGAGCTGGCCGACGACTTTTAAATGCGCCCGTTGCGCTCCTCGCGCCGTCTCGCTGGTAAAGAAGAAACGCTTATAAGCGCCTGCCGTCTCGGAGTACTGCCAGCGGTAAAGCGTGTGTATATAATGCTCGCCGTTAGCTGCATTAAGTGTCTGCTTTGTGTGGCGTAGTGATTAGCGCCACGCGCTGCGGAGCGAGAGGTTGCTGGTTCGATTCCGCGCTTCGGAAGCATTTCTCTGGATTATTTTTCTTTGAGAGTTTTATACATATATATACATATACAGTGCATGACGGCGGCGACGGCCAAAACCAGCAGAGACTGTCCATATAATTGCGATCGTAATAAAAAATGATGTTATGATCGTACAGCTGCTACACCAACGCCTCCCTTGTGTACGACTATCACTTTACAACTTTTCTGGAATTTTTTACTTTAACGTAACTTCTGCAACGAAATCAATTTAGCTAAGCTCCGTTAAGAAAAATTTCGTACATTTCTTTTGTATTCCGCATATTATTTATTTCGAAGAAGTACTCTTGCGTAAGGCGTTATGCTATTTTTACTCGAAGCAGAAGTCGCTGCATTGTCAAACGTGGTAAAAAAGAAAAAATTCCAAGACATATGGAATTACAACGTCACGATTATAGAGGCATCAGCGTAAAAACAGCGAAGTATACCAATCTGATAAGTAATAACAATGACAGTGAAAGTGGTATAATATATATATATATTAAATGCGAAGCATTTCTTAGCGAACCTCTGGCACTTTGAGCGTTTCTATCTACGTATCTATCTATCTATCTATCTAGCCGCCTACTTCTGGACGCTCTCATGACCACCTCCTTAACTTGATACAGACCGAAATTTCCATGGGAGGGTAAGAGGATTTGACGAATATGACTGTCGGGTCATGACATGAATAACGTGAAAATCCTGTCGTGTACGTCGTCAAACCATTTCCTCCAGACACGTGTGGCACATACCCGTTTACCACGGACCGCGGTGCACGGGTATGCGCCATATGTGATTGACAGTTTATATCTACCCGGGAACGGCGAGAAGGACATTAAATGCGAGACGTTAAGAAAAACCGACATCGGCAGCGTTGACCCGACAAATGGAAAGAATGAATATTAGGATCCTGGAATCGAACCCAAGCATTCTGCGTGGCAGTCAGGTATTCTGCCACAGAGCCACGCCAGGTTTATGAACTGGCTTGGAAAAAAACAGCCTACGCAGGCGTAATGTCGGGCTGTGGTGCTGGCTATCCAATTTTGCAAGAAAGCAGTAAACACTACATGATACCCCTACGATGTGTGTACTCCTACGATACAGGCGTCCTATCGGATTAACTTCTGTGGTTCCAGTGTTGGCTCCGCTTTTATAGCAGTCTAATAAACATTACATTTCTATTCCTATGATATTCCTATGATTCAGAAAGCTACATTGAAGCATTGCTCGACCCCGGAAGAATACAGTAACAAAATTTGCGTATTATATTCAAATCATCGCACCGTAAAGTGCACTTAGTCCGCCACAACGACGCAGTGTCCTCTTCATTTCTTAAGAGGCTGGGCGACGGCCTCATGCTGACCAAGGATAATGCCCCATTGATTGACAGCTGCTTTGTAAACTAGACTACGTATGCCACATACGCCCAGGTAGTCTACGAATACGACAAGCGCCATTCACTGATGTTGGTCTACGCAGCACTATCCAGGCCTACCAGCCTCAACGGCCTATACCTCACCAACGCGAAGGGCGACTTTAGATTCCGACATGTCGCCTCCTCTATCGACAGACAATTTGTCGACGAAACGACCGAGGCATCCACGATTTCCAACAGCTGTACTATACCGCATACACATGGGCCCCACGTCACCGCGATCCCGACCTGATCCGATAACAAGTCATGACCAGCTGCTGGTGCTCACTGATCACGGGGTGGTGACCTTGTTCAAGAACTGTCAAGAACGTCTTCCACACATGCACACGGGTTAGTGAAACGTGCGTGCGTTCTCCATCATAAGAGACAAGTATAAGCACTACATATCGGCTTACCGCTTCTGGTGTTTGTAATACCCGCGTTGCCGTCGCCAGCGTTACTCAACTGTAAACAACTGATCATATAACACATATGCCGCTCTTGAACATATATTTGTGCGTATAAAATTTATACAGATCATTAGCGTCATTTTGTAACGTTTCGCTCAGTAAAAAAAAATATGCCACCGTCACCTTCCCGCCGCACGCTTCACATATCATCGACTCCCATGGTACGTGGGATCTGCCGAATGTTTATGGACTGTACAGATGAGTGATGTAACTCGAGTTGACCCAGGACACCGAAGTTGTGTGTGCAACCATCGATAAATAACGGTAGTAGTGAGCGGTCAACACTGTTAAAAACTTTCGCGATGTCTGGAAGTACGCAATCGATTGTGAATTCACAATTAAGAAAGAACACATACAAGTAATCGCTAAAGATTAGCACTTGAATTACCCTAGAAAACAGTTTGCAGACAACGATGATGCGCTCGAGTAAAATTATTCCGCTCTAGTAAATTGGACCGAAGATATCCCGCTTTAGATTTTCCATAGATGTAAGAGATAGTGGTCGGTAGGTATACCGGTTTTGGGTATTCACAGATTTGCGTACTGGAGTTATATTTCTGGTTAGGCAGTCACTGCGAAGAGTATCTTTCTGAAGAGACTGTAAAAAAATGCGCCCAGAAATAATCGAAGACTACGGTGATCTTTAGGAGTCAACTTGTCATGCTGTCGAGACCTTGTTTATTTACTTCTGATGAGATTGTATTACTTGTATTCATATACGGGGTGTTCATTTTATTAGACGATACAGACTTCTTAATAAAAATTATCCGACAGTCAGGCCATTTTCGTTTTCGCATATGAACTGTATGTCCGGGGGGAAATACTTGTCTGGAATACATTCTTCACATTTTGCAATGATTCAAGCATTGAAGAGGTGTGAGCGACATAATTTAACCTTGCATGCGTAATTTCAATACAAACCGTCACTTTTCGCTTCGATTCGCGTAACTGTTTTCTGTCGATGTTCTGTATCTCTATCAGTATCTGTATCTGTATTTCCGATACATTCGATAATGTATCGTGTATCTTAAGATACAAGATACTTCTATCGCAACACAGCCGTGCGAAACATTAATCACTGGCCAAGCTCCGCTTCTCAAGCTGGTACTGGTGCCACTAAGCCATCTGAACAAGTCTAAGGGCTGTGACGCAATTTTATTTTTCCGCCAGAGTCCTCCAGTGAGGGCAGAAGATGAGGAAGACAAACACGCGGACGTCTACGCCCAGCCCACGTACCTTTTGTTTTGTCGATTTCATTTTTTTTTAGTTGCGCCAGTGCCGCGACACTGTCCTGCGCCGCGTACTGCACTGCGTGTAGCGTCTATCGCGCAAATTCTGATGTTGCTACAGTGTCGTTATTGAAGATTATCTTGAGTCTTGCTCCGTAACGAAATCTGATGCGTGCAAGAATGCGGTTGCTTTGTGTCTCGTGGATTTTACATATCAGCGATTTGAAGGATCTCGTGGATGTAAAGCTTGACTTGCATGAAATGAATTAACTTATATGCAAATAAGATATGCGAACAACTATAGCACGACTAGTACTGATGCTAGATCTAATAGACCAAGCGTTTACCTAACAGAAAATATCTTGGCGTACCGTATTTTTCACATCCTGCTACATTCATTCAAAGAATTTATGAAATAATAACTTGATTATTAGCACAAGTGCTTTTTTGCTGTCATTTCGCATCCCGTACTGTAATGAGACCTAGGTAATGTACATCCGTACATTATCTAGGTCTCTGTACTGTTTTTCTGGTCTGGTCACTGCAGTATGTCTTTTGTAACGCATTCCCAAAATAAGATCTCTGCTTTATTCTTCTAACTGCCAGCTATATATTAAATGCGAAGCATTTATTAGCGAACCTTTGGCACTCTGGGCGTTTCTATCTATCTATCTAGCCGCCTACGTCTGGGTGCTCTGATGATCGCCTCCTTAACTTGGAGTAGACAAAAATTGGCATGGGAGGGTAAGACGAATATGACTGTCGGGTCATGACATGAATAACGTGAAAATCCTGACGCGTACGTCGTCAAACCTTTTCCTCCAGACAGGTGTGGCACATAACCGTTTACCACGGCCCGCGGTGTACGGGTATGCGCCACAGGTGTTTGACAGTTTATATCTACCCAGGAACGGTGAGAACAGACACTGGTAACTGAAATGCGAGAGCGTTAAGAAAAACCGACATCGCCAGCGTTGACCCATCGAACGTAAAGAATGAAAATTAGGATCCCGGCAGGAATCGAACCCAAGAATTCTGCGTGGCAATCAGGTATTCTACCACAGAGCCACGCCAAGTCTATAAACTGGCTTGGAAAAACAGCCTAAGCAGGCGTAATGTCGGTGCAACGTCAATTGTGGTTGTGGTGCTGGCTATCTAATTTTGCAAGAAAGCAACAAACACTACATGATACTCCAACGATGTGTACTGCTACGATACAGGCGTCATATCAGATTAACGTCTGTGGTTCCAGTGTTGGCTCCGCTTTTATAGCAGTTTAATAAACATTACATTTGTATTCCTGTGATTCAGCAAGCTTTATTGAAGCATTGCTCGACCCCGGAAGAATACATCAACGATAGTTACGTATGATATTCACATCATCACATCGTAAAGTGCCCTTAGTCCGCCAGGGTGACACAGTGTCATCTTCATTTCTTACGAGGCTGGACGATAGCCTCGTGCTGACCGATGATGATGCGAGATTGACTGACAGCAGCTTTGTAAACTAGGCTACGTAGGCCACATACGCCCAGATAGTCTACGAATACGACAAGCGCCATCCGCTGATGTTGGTCCACCTAGCACTATCCAGGCCTACCAGTCTCGACGGCCTATACCTCACCAACGCGAACGGTGATTTCATGTTCCGACATGCCACCGGCTCTATCGACCGACAGTTTGTCGACGAAATGACCAAGGCATCCACGATTTCCAACAGCTGTACTACACTTCATACTTCACTACACATGGACCCCTCGTCACCGCGATCACGACCGAATCCAATAAAAAGTCATGACCAGCTGCTGGCGCTCACTGACCACGCTGATGATGGCCTTGTTCAAGAACTGTCAAGAACTACTTCCACATATGTACACGGGTTCGTGAAACGTGCGTCCGTTCTCCATCATAATGCACAAGTATAAGGACTACATATCAGCTTACCGGTTCTGGTGTTAGTAATACCCACGTTGCCGTTGGCAGCTGCCGTTAACCAACAGTAAACACCGGTTATATAACACGTATGCGGATATTCAACATATATGTGTACAATTTATACAAATATTTAGCGTCAATTGTAACGTTTCGCTCTGTAAAAAAAAATTAGCCACAGTCAAATTCCCGCCGCATGCTTCGCATAACATCGACTCCCACGGTACGTGGGATCTGCCGAATTTTTTGTTTACCCATTTACACGTTGCCAAGTCGATTTTGAAAACACATATATAATTATGTAGGCGTCCCTTGAGTTACAGTACAAAGCATTCTGCTTATCGCTTAGGAAAATAGCGAAACTGAGTTTGCATTATAATAATGGAAATGATTAGGAGCCATCTTAAAGATGTTAGGAAAGGGATTCGAGAAACGTTGTTTTACTGAATGCTCCGTTTTACTCATGAGCGTCCCAATGAGCCATTTCAGGCAATTTCTCATGGGCACTGAATTTTCTATTGTCTTAATAGGTCAGTTGACGATACTCCATGCTCATAGCTATTAAGGGCGCCGTCATTATTGTGTTTCTGTACTCATTCAACGTGAATGTTTGATACAGAACCACCTCTCTATTTTACTTATATTAGTTTTCCTGTTTTAGGCCTTCTTGAATATTTTTCGTGTTACTAATTGCCACATAATGGGATCTATAAGGGGTAATAGCGCGAATAATGGCGGTGTCCTCGGACGCTTTGTGCAACTATACAATACGTCTGAGACGTCTCTGTGTTGCACATGTTTTCCCGTTGAAGAAAAATTGCTAAAAGATTACACGTTAGTGAGGATATCAACAAAGAATCCTTTACGCCAGCAGATAAGTAGAATATGAAAATTCATTGCTGTTTTACGTCATCTACGTATATACCAGGGGTCTCAAACTCAGCTTATAGCCAGCGGGCCACAGTCTCGAAATTTAGTTCGAAGCGCCGGGACACTGAAGATGGTGGGAGAGAGTTTGAACAAAATGACCTTGCCATTCTAAAGGAAGCCTTTCCCATGTCTCATGTATAGGTCATTTCTGAAGGGAATTTGGAGTCATGATTAGAGAAACATCGATACCGATGTGCACAACGAGTGAATTCTGGACGCGGATTCTGAAATATAGAGTTTTTGTTCCACGATTATGTCTCAGCACATGGTGACTACATGTTTCTCACGAAAGAAATGCTTGAGACCAGTATATGTTCGTGAGCTACACAGACAGGTCTGTGCAGCTCACGAACATATACTTATCTAGAAAATAAAAACAAATGGGACGAAGATGGTCATGTGTGCGGGCGGGGCCGCTAGCGAAAGGTCTCAAACTCCTAATATACACCATGCGTCCCCCCCCCCCCCCAAAAAAAAGCCGCTACCAGCGTTGTTGCTGCTGTACACCTGTCCGGATATACGGTATTGTGCAAACCTTCTTTTACGGACAAGGCAAAAGTTCAAGCCAGTATTTGTGCCATCGTGCGAAGGCTTCTTATAGAAGTTATTGTGATTATATGACAACCCACTAGCTGGTCGGCAAGCTGAGCAGCGACTCCCATTAATTGCAAAAATGACAAGCAAGAACCGCTGTCAGCGAAGTGTATAAAGAGTTGTCCTGTGAAGAAGCTAAAGCAAACCGCAATAAATTGTTTTGGAAGGAAACTAATGTACTTTGAGCAAGAAGGGCAAAACTTTTAGATACTAACAGACATTTCATTCAAGTGAAACAAAATAGGTCACAGTTAGGAAATTTTCAAGAAGACATTTTCGTGCACAGGCGTTCGCTGCTACATTATATGGATCTATTATAACAAATTAGAGAATGTATCGAAGTATCTTAAGATACAAACTCACTCGGACTCACACTCACCGAAACCTTCCTCAAGTGCACTCACTCGACTCAGAATCATGAATATTTTCGTCACTCATACTCATCAGAATTTTCCTCAAGCGGGCTCACAAAAATATAACTCAGGTGGACTCAAACAAAAATTTTTGTAAACCGGACTCACTCGGACTGAGACTCACTAAAATTTTCCTGAAGCGGACTCGTTCGGTCTCATCGGACTCGCCAAACTTTTCTCAACCAGACGTACTTGGACTAAAAATCTGCAATATTCGATTTGACCGGTCTCATACATTACAAAATTCGGCAGATCACACGCCTTGTGGGAATCCGTTTCATGCGAGGCAATCAACAGGTAGTTGTCTATGCAGCCGTTTTTGGCTCTACTTAAGCCAAGCGTTACGAGGTGGATCGACGTGTTTCTGTAAGCGTAGTAGTTGTGTACACATCGTGGCCTTACCAGGCACGTTGACTACACTGGCGTTTAAAGGGTAACTTACGGTATGACGTAACGTCAGCACTCAATTTAGACCCCAGACGTCCCCAGACGTGAGCATTATCGAAACGAGTGCACTTTACGGTGCGATGATGTGAATATCATACGTAACTTCCGTTACCGTATTCCTCCGGGGTCAAGCAGCGCTTGAATATAGCTTGCTGAATCATAGGAATACAAATCTGATGTTTATTCGACTGCTGTGAAAGCGGATCCAACATTGAAACCGCAATTTGCGTTAACCCGGCATGACGTCTGTACCATAGGACTACATTTGCAATGTTTATTCCTTTGTTATAAAATTAAATAGCCAGTACTGCAATCACAATTGACGCTGCAGCGTCATTACGCCTGCATAGGGTCTTTTTCCAAAGCAGTTGCAAGGCGTGGCGTAGCTCTGTGGAAGAATATCTGACTGCCACGTAGAATGCTTGGGTTCGATTCCTGCTGGGATACTGCTTTTTATTCTTTGCATTTGTCGGGACAACGCTGCCAATATCGGTTTTTTCTTTACGCTCTCGCAAATAAATTACTAATGTCTGTTCTCGCCGTTCCCGGGAAAACAAACTGTCGATCACCAGTGGCGCATACCCGCTTACCCGGCGCACATGGTATGTGGGTATGTGCCACACGTGTCTGGAGGAAAAGGTTTGACGACGTACGCGACAGGATTTTCATGTGGTTCATGTCGTGACCAGTAGCTCATGTTCGTCAAACCCTCTCACTCTCCCATGCTAATTTTGGTGTACACCAAGCTAAGGAGGCGATCGCGAGAGGACCCAGACGTAGGCGGCTAGATAGACAGAAACGCTCAAAGTGCCTGGGTTCGCTAAGAAATTTGATATCAATGCAGCACCATAAAAACCTTACGTAGATAAACACATGTAAAGGATTTACAAGTGCCCGGCAACTTTGAAAAATATATATGGTACCTTTCAACATACGAAAAGAAGAAATTTCACGCGCATCTCAATGTCTATAGTAAACTGAAATTTACACGCCATTTTCACTATATTGAGAATATTTCTTCAAGGATAAAACTCGTTCAGCGGACCTTAAAAAACTCCTCGTGTTATCTTGTGCATTCGCAATGACCATCTGTTTTCAGTGGGCGCGCGCGTGCGTGCTTTTGTGGTAGAACAAATAAATGAAGTCTTTTCTTACACTTTGCCATTCGAAAAGCCTAATCACGTTGCTACTTATCACTGTGAACGAAGAAAGGTTAACACTACGTTACGACGCTTTTCTAAAAACACTCACGAGACCGCCAATGGTCCAACAGTCCAATGACCACCCACTGACGACGCAAAGAAGGAAATGTTATGAGGTGACTATGTTTTGCAGAATCGAGCTCACCCCCCTTGAAAAGTTGTGGAAACATGGCCTTATGGGTTGCATGGTTGTGCCTTTCTAAGCTTACGTATAATGCCCTCCATGATTGTCTACTGGTTATGGTGCTCGACTGCTGACCCGAAGGTCGCGAGTTTGAATCCCGGCCGTAATTACGATGGAGGCGAGGATGTTTGAGGCCCGCGTACTTATATTTACTTATAGAACCCAGGTGATAGAAATTTCCGGAGCCCTTCACTATGGCGTCCTTCATAATCACATCGTGGATATGGGACGTTAAACCCCAGCAATCATTTTATTGGTCTTTCAAATAATAGAAATGCTCTGTTTGCTTTTAGTAGATATCGCGCTTTTGCGAAGTGATTGCGCGTAATAATTGTTCGTGTTCTATGTCGCAAAATCAAGATACGGTTATGACAGACGCCGTAGTGAAGGGCTCCGGAACTACCGAAGACCCGGGGTTCTCTAACGTGCACCTGTCTAAGCACACGGGTTGTCACAGCGAAGTGGATAACGGCGGATAGTCGTATGATTACCGTGGTGATCACGAACAAAATGCAAAAGGGAACGCGCATAGGCGCGCGCCGAAGGGAGTCGGCCAGTATGTTCAAAGGTATGGTCGAAGATTGGTACAGACCACGTAAAGTGAGGTGGCCATTTGCTGCTTTCAAGAAACCCCCGGCGCCCAATTTCAAGCCAAATGCCAGCACAAGGCGCTGAACTGCACACCAAGAGGTTTAACGCAAACCAGGAGCAATAAGTACGCATAGCTAACACTGTACCATAAGCAATCTTATTTCTTCTTACTCTTACATGTTATTCTGCGTCGCTCTTATATCATACAAGTTATTATTTAGTAATAACTTATTTATTCTTTGTATCATCTTTTTACTTCGACGTAACTCTTTGTCTCTTATGTATTCGCAGATGTACTACTCCCCTCTGTAATGTCTTCGGGCCTTCAGAGTAATAATAAATAAATGAAAAAATACTGGGGCCTTTGCCAGATCGGTTAGATGGGGCAAGCGGAGCTTCGCGTGGCCGTGCCTAGCATAGGGCTTTTATTTGCAGAATAACAGGCAGGTGGGCAAATTGGTTGGACTTCATAACGATATATAGTGATTCATGAGACACACGAGAAAGGCGCTAATTTGTCTCCCATAAGGGGACCCGGCTAAACGCCTTATAATAATGGAAAGTAGCGCTAGAACGAATACAAAAAGAAACGAGAAGATGGGACAAGAGCGTTTCTTTCTTGCTTGCTTCAAAGACTACCTTATTGATAGATGCAGCGGGATGAGAGCAGTGTTCGAGTCGCCTCTGTTTGTGAGGCGACCTATTCTCGTACCTATTCTCGTACCAGTGAATGAATACCCTCCCCTCAACCCCCCCCCCCCCCCCCCAAACAGCTATGAGCGTCCAGGAAGAGTGTCAATGGCTAAGCACCTATCATCACCTCGTGCTATCTGCAGGGCGCCCGCGACACCTATCCAGGTACCACGTGGGCATACTATATCAAACCACCTGAAATAAGGCAGCCGCTTTTTAACAGGTAGTGAATGACGTGACAGAAGGCGATAGTCTGTGTCCCCGTCGCCACATTTATTCATGGAAAAACCGAAGCGGCATCTGCGGACACGAGCGGTTCAATGAAGCGGAAAGCGAAGCGGTGCTCAATGCTCGCGAATTGTGTTGCTTCGTCGTCTTCGAAGCGATATGAATGATGGAACTCATTAGCGCTTGTACTCGTTTGTGGTTGATGAGGCACATACTTGTATATCGATCTTAATGTGAATCACGATGGCGCGCAACAAAACTGTCCCGGCGTCACACATGTGTCAGAACATGCTGCACAGCACTCTTCCATGCTCTCGTACCGCCATATTTGTTTGCTTCGCGCCGCTGCGAATTATATAATGGTCGAGAATTATTCGGCTTTTCTACTCTCTTTAGTATCGTGCTGCTTCGCTCTGTGTTCATCTCTCCTCTAGAGAAAGATCACGCTAGTCCTCGTCACACCATCATGCCGTCGTTTTGTAGCATGCATTAGCATAAATTGCTGTTCCCACTTTGCCATAGTCTCTGAACGGTGTACTCTATAAACACATCACCTAGCTAGTATTAAGGTTGCAACGAGGGCGATGCAGAAAAATCGCTATTACATTGCCAAAATTTACGGAATTCCTGGGAAGAGACTTCTGATATCTCGTTAGGCATTCAAACTTTAAATATTGAAATTGCGCCGCCGCGAACGGGATGAACTCTGTGACCGAATGCACTGCAAAAAAAAAGAAACTCTACGAATTGCTGTGGGCTTTGGAAATACGCAGTGAATATTCCATGAGATTTTAGAGGCGTGGTGCTAACAATAGTTTAGATTACGTTGTGTTAGCGTAAAATTTGCTTTTCAGGCATGTTACCAATGCTTTTTAATGTTAATATCTCACATAATTCGTGCACTTTGTGGCGCCATTTGATTGCGTACCGTCAAATAGGAGTTATCAATAGTTGCAGTCCAGTAACCATATACTTAATGAAATACGTGAGAGCTTTTTATAACAACCAGTTCAAGGGGGAGGGGAGGGGGCGTTAGGAGGGACTGGACAGTTCTATAATTTCAAAAATTAATTCTGTATCTTTACAAGCCGATACATATATATGATTAGAAGACATGCCCCTTGTAGGAGACTATAAATTATTTCTAACCATAAGTCAGCAAAATAAATGGAGTTCACTCAGACTCACTCAATAAATATGCTTTACCTTAGGACTCACTCGGACTCAGATGCAGTAACATTTTTCGCTGAAGCGGACTCATTCGTCTCAGACACACGAAACATTTCCTCTACCGGACTCCCTCGTACTCAGGCTCACCAAAACTTTCCTCGAACGGGCTCACTCAGAGTCACAGAATTTTTCTTCAACCAGACTCACTCGGGGCTCAGACTCACCAATATTTTCGTCAACCGGACTCAGGCTCACTAAAATATAACTCAGCCGGACTCACTCGGGCTCAGGCTCACGGCTCAGTATGAGTCTGAGCTAGTCTGAGTGAGCCGACTCATGAGTGAGTTTGCCGAGCTATGGTCGACGCACACCTTTTTTAAAAAAAAATTTAACCGCGTGAGTTGCTCAATGTGTGCAGTAACGTGATGGGACTACCCAAGTAACAATTAATGGAGGTCTTGCAAACTGAAGAAAAAAAAAGAAAAGTACGTGCCGATGACGACGCTATGGTACCGTACGGTAAACCAGTGCTGCTAAAATACCCAAATAGCACGCGCGAAGAGCGCACACACTTTATTCGCATGATAGCCGTACTGATAGAACCACGGCTCACCACTCAGAGCCCTCAAGTCGCTCCATCTGAAGCCTTATGTTCATTAGGAAATGTGTCTACCAGTTAATCACATGCGCGCTCGTACTTCAAAGATTGGAGCAAATATATGCTTGAATACGTGAAGGACACAGCCACGAGACAAACGCCAAAGGTAATTTGCACTGCAGCGCGACAATACTATTTGGGGTTTTACGAACCAAAAGCGCGATATGATTTCAAAGGGACGCCGTAGTGCAGGGCTCTGAAAATTTCGATTGTATAGTGTTCGTCAACGTGCGCTGACATCGAACACCACACGGACCTCCAGCATTTAGCCTAAATCGAAATGCGACGTCCGCCGCGGCCGGGAACTAAGCAGCGACCTTCGAGTCAGGAGCCCAGTACCGTGGCCTCTGTATACTCCGAACATCGCAGAAATACGCATGACGGATGGAAGAAGGAGTACAAACTCAGGATCAGGCGTCAGAGTCTTCTGCACTCTCTTTGGCAGTCCTAATAACAGCGGATAAACAATTAACTGAATTTGATAGAAGTTGCAAGGGCGAAAACCAATCGAGCGCTTGACATGCGCCAATACAGCGCATGGCAAGGCCTGCGGCTACGAAGGGACGGACTAACTTATGTCAAGAAAACGCGCACTTCGAGAAACCAGAGGAAGGGCGCCAACGCTGATCGGCCGCACGTGTCGATCGTTGAAGGTTAACTTTACATGGCCGATATCACTTCCATCTTTCGCGTTGCGCTGCGAGGCTAGCGTCAATGTTGCAAGATCACGATCGCTCAAACCGCTCCAGGGGCCAAGCGCTTGACGTGACCTATAGAGTTTGACGTGACCGAATTGCAGACATTGCGGCCCTCTTTCTAATTCAGCAGATTAGGCATCTTCAGTTTCTGCGGACGCAGAGATGTCGGCGTTGCTATGTGTGGTCGCTAGACTGATGTCAGCACAGCGGTGGCGGCTGGGTGTTTTTTGCTCGCGGACATCCTTCATGTTAATAATTGCGTAAGTTTTACGTCCGAAAACCCCGATATGATTATGAGGGACGCCGTAGTGGAGGGCGCCGGAAATTTCGACCAACGGGGGTTCTTTAGCGTGCCCCTAAATCTAAGTGCACGGGCCTCTCGCATTTCGCTTCCATCCCGCGACCTTCGAGTCAGCTGTCAAGCACCGTTCTCTTTGGTTACTCTTTGGTGGGTTACTATACCACAGTGGCGGGTGCAGACCACATTCTGCGGTAACGCATCGAAAGCCAGATAGTCGGTGCATGTCTGTGAGAGCACCGACGGACATATTAACTCCAAATACAAACCGTTACATTTTGAGATATGGTTGGAACAGGGCACTGAAATAGTCACACTGAAAGCATTGCAGCGACTTTTTTTTCTTTTTTTTTTACTGCAAGGTTTTATTCTACGTTCAACAAAGAATTTTTGCCGTGAACCTGCATCATGCGACGAACAACTTGCTATACTTGGGGACAACTTTCTGTGGCAATGAAGGGAAAGCTACAGAGCCACAATGCACGTATCCTACCGCTAATGAATGTAGTCCGACAATTGCGTCCGTATTTTCTGCGTGAGATACATAAAATACTCCTTCATTTTCTACATGTAGCTTTTTGAGACGGAACACTGCGCACACAAGCGAGATATTTGTATTTCTTTTACTTTATACGTTGTCACTTTGCGTTTTTGCGTGCTTGAAAAAGTCGCGCCTTTTACCCGTAACTTAGACGCTAAGCAGCGTTTGCGTCGAAATGCAATGCTAGCCATCACTTTCCACGGCGTTACGAGACGAGCGCCAAACCGGACTACTTCGCGTAGCAGCCCATGTGCAGACCCTCCGGCCCCCGTAGCTTTCCCTTCATTGCCACAGAAATTTTTCCCCGAGTATAATCATCAAAGATTGCCTTAACATGGCACTATTTAACCGCTTTCGCCATATCTTCTGCTTTAGCCCAGCAGGTAACGTCGAAGGCGAGGTTGCGATGTTCGGACACGGTCGCCGCATTTCGATAAGAGTGAAATGCGAGATATTCCTTGTTAGATTTAGGTGCAAGTTAAAAGAGCCCAGGTGGTCGAAATTAATCCGCAATGCCACAATACGGCATGCCTCCTATTTATAAGTATGGAAGCTTGAGCGAGCTGGTATGCGTTCATCTTGGTTGAAACAGCGCTCAGGAAACAGCGACGAAGTAAAAGAAAAACAGCGCCCGTCCTGTGTTTTTCTTTTACTTCGTGGGCGTTTCGCGAGCGCTGTTTCAACCAAGATGACCGTATATTGATATTTTGGTGCACGTAAAAGAACCCCAGGTGGTCGAAAAAAAACGCCAGGCCTGCGCTGAAACCGCAGCACAGTCACAGCGAAAGCTGGAAGAGCGGCGTTTCTAGAGCCCGTTGTCAGCTCTCTTGGGGCTACAATACAAGTACACTAGAAAGATACCCACTACGCCATAAATCACAATTTTTGTGAAGTTGGGAAGCATCTACTAAGCCATTATTCGTCATTCTGCGGAGAAGCGAGGCACCAGCCGCACGTCTGTAAGGCATTATGTGCACTTTGTTGACGCGACGACTGATGATGAAGAATTATGGCTCAGCCCTTTGTAATGGGTTGGAAGCTTTAAACGGCCCACCAGTTAAGTAATTTGCATTGGGTGGCGCCCGGTTGCTATTTCCCTCTCCCGTCATGCTGTATAACATACGTTGCCGTGGGAGAGAGACGGGGTGGGGTGAAGTACTTTACTGAGACCCCAAGTAAATGCATCATGCGCTTATGGGATCCTTTGGCAACCAATACAAATGCACTTGCGAGGAACCCACTGCGCTCTAAATCATTGTAATTTTACTGAGACCCCGAGGAAATGGATCATGCCCTGATGGGCTTCATTGGCAACCAATACAGGTGCACTTGCGAGGAACCCACTACGCGCTAAATCATTGTAATTTTACTGAGACCCCGAGGAAATGGAACATCCGCTAATGGGCTTCCTTGGCAACCAATACAAGTGCACTTGCGAGAAACCCACTACGCTCTAAATCACTGTAATTTATCTGAGACCCCGAGGATATGGATCATGCGCTTATGGGCTTCCTTGGCAACCACTACAAGTGCACTTGCGAGGAACCCACTACGCTATAAATCATTGTAATGTTTGAGAAGTAGGGCAACAAGCACTAGGCCATTTTTCGTCATTCTACGAAGAGCCGTGGTACCTGCCAAACGCATGTAAGGCATTATGCGCACTTTGTTGATGCTGTGCCTGACGACGATGAAGAATTATGGCAGAGTCCTTTGTAATGGGTTGGAAGCATTCAACAACCTACTCATTGCGCAATTAGCATTGTGTGACGCCTGGTTACAGAATTCGCGTTGTGCGACGCGTTGCGCGACGCTTGGTGCTTATTTTACTCTCTACCACGCTATATTGCATATGCTAATGTGGTTCCTTCCCGACATGAAGTCTGTATAGGACCTTTTTGCATAGCAGTTCCAAGCACCGGAATGGCTCAGAGGTTGAATACTGGGCTCCCACGCAGAGGGCCCAGGTTCGAACCTCGTTCCTTCCTGGCATTTTTTTCTTATTTCGTTTTTTTTTCTTATTTCGAGCGATACTGGTTACGGACACCGGCGGCGGCGGCGGCGGCGGACAACTACGGCGCCAAAAACGGCCGGTGAAATTATCTCATAACAGCTTTCGCTGTAAAATGCTGGAGCCATCCACTACGGCGTGCCTCATAATCATAGCGTAGTTTTGACACGTAAAACCTAAGAAATTGGTATTAGCCGCCGACACGTCGTCGGGAAGCTCAGCGCGTTCGCAGCGTTATACGTGGCAGTCTGCTTATTCCTGCTAACCAGAAGACGATAATTCTTTATGAAGAAAAACGAGAAGTTCGTCTGTAGCGAACAGTAGGGTAGAGTACACCCTGGAAGCTGTGGCTCATACCCACACGGGGTAATTGGCCAAGAACCGGTTAGTTTTTAAGGGCAAATTTGAAATTGAAGTTCGAACTTTGTTACGGAAGAAGTATGAATGAATTAGAATTAAAATTATCCTAATAATATTAATATAGAATAGAAGTGAGGCCATAAAACCGAGAATTTGGGGCAAAAAAATAAAATAAGATAGAAATAAAAATTCGGAAAAGTTGATTTTATAACCTAAATCTTTTTGAGCCTTTAAGAAACTCCCGCAATGCATCAGCAACCTTCCCGTCACTGTAGCCAAAAGAAATCCTCCAAAGGCAGTACATTTTGTTGATTCAATTCTAATCTAAGCAGACGGAAAACGACAGCTAAGGCATTTTTGCGCAAGGTAGAGTACTTCATACAGGAAATGAGATAGTGCTGCATTATCTCACGTATTCCACAAAAAGAACAATTAGGCGAAGCTGCCAGACCAGCTCTGTGTAGATAAAAATTTAGACAGGGAGTCTGACAACGTAGTCTTGTGATTGCGACTTCTATTGCTCGTGATTGACATACTTTACTATTCCACTGATGAATTAAATGCTGGAATTCTCATATGGTCGTTAATGACGGTGCGGAAAATTCCTCTAACATCATTTTCCTCCTAAATATAGCACCTCTAATGAATTTGGATGCGTGTGTCTCTGGTCTCACCGGTGAAGGAGAAGAAGTACAGAAGGAGATGCAGATGGTAATGCAGGTGATTGCGCTTTCGTGGAATGATTCACTGTACAGTCTTCCCGTTGTGCTAAGCGCGGTTTGGCGCTACACACTACTGAGAACCCGAAAACATGTGCTCTGCAGAGACAAGCATCTAAATATTTCGCCGCCTAGATATCTTATAGAGTGCTCAGGTAACTAGCAGTGTGCATTAGTAAACTAGCTCCAACTACTAGTGTGCTCGAGTCCAAGTGATCGACAACTGGGCACACCTATCTGAGAAGACGGCCTATATAATCACGCAGATCACTTGCTACAATCCGTCATACATCGTACTCCATGTCTCCACTTACGTACTTCTGTGAAAGACACTCCTGTGAAGAAGCTGTATTTGGGCGTCGCCTTGAAACACCTATTCTCAGCTTAGTTTACAGCGTGAAACCAAGACACATATATTTATATATGTCTTACATTGTGGGCAAGCACAATATTCTTAAAGGGACACTAAAGAGAAACAATGAATCGGTTTAGATCGATAAATTGTGCTCTGAGAACTCTAATGTCGTTAATTTCCCCATCATAGGTTTATTAATAGAGGAGAAAATCAAGTTCAAAGTTTCATTTTTGAATTTCGCGCCGAAATATCCTCGCGTGACGTGACGGATTTCAAAGTGTATTTATCGTATTTGGGCGCCATTGGCTAAGCAAAATTACCCCAAACTTGGTATGCAAAGTCTATGGCCCCCTCAAAGGACAATGTACTTGATTTTTACCGATGAGGAACAACGTAGTCCCTAGTAAGCGCCGTCAAAACATGTGACATTACGGCGAATGGTGCGTAAACTTCAAGGTGGCGTCGCCACCCACGTTTTGTTTTTGCTTGTTTTCTCGCTTACTAAGCGTCTTCTCGCAGCAAGCGTGGTGTTTTAGGTATCGTGAAAGCGTACTTTACTAATATGAGTAAAATCGTTTTGCTCCTTAGTGTCCCTTTAAGGCATGTCCTCTTGCTTATCCTATCCTGCACTATAGTGGCAAGCAGCACACTTTCGAGCTCCGTTTTTCGAGATCAGTTCCCGCTGCTGGAGCGAATGTTATGGGCGATGTCCAGAGCTGGACTTTAGAAGAATATGCTCCGCCACCCTTTAACCACTATGATAGTACACAGTTGGAACAACACCGTAGTGTAATAACGTTATCTTGTAGGCAATTTGGTTGAACATCTTCAATCAGGAAACACCGCGGTAAAAAACAACGAGGACGAAGCAGAGGAACGAACCACACGAAGCGCCACAGTGTAAAACATTATTCGTCGCCATACCCAGTCAGTGCATGCGCACTACGACAATGTCGGTAGTCCACCGAAGACTGATGGGCTGCTAATCAGACTCAAATGAAATATATTATTAGAACCACAATGCACCACACTAGTACTGCGTAACTCAAATAACCTTTAATACGAGCACCAGATTGTATTCACTCCCTGTGGGCTGAAATACTTGACTGTTGCACGCAATTTTTTTATGTCGTACAATGTGGCCACCGCTACAATCCAACCGATATTTGAACCACGTCTGGGAGCAGCAGCCTGCATTGTCACTCAACACGCAACTCGCCAGTGCGACTAACTCCAACTCTGCGATCTCGCGCGGTTTCTTTGGCCATCTCTGTTAGCTCGCGAGGTACGACCACTCCTGCCTCGCAAAGTATTGACACGAAGTCCCATGCGTGTCGCTTATCCTGATGCGTGAAGAACGTGTACGCCACGCCCACGCCGTTGGAGTGCGAGGCATGTTCGAGGCGCCTCTTGTAAACCTCCGAACTCCTGGGGTAGTCGTAGTTGATCACGTAGCGTACGCCTCCGGCCACGTCCAGTTTTCGTGCGCACATGTCGGTGGACACGAGAACAAGAGCCCCGTCGCCCCGGAATGCGGCGAGGGCCCAGTCCAGTTCGTCGTCCCTCTTGTTTCCGTGAACGCCTACGACGGGCCAGTCTCGAAGCAGCAACAAAGTCGCGACGTCGTCGACCGTCTGTTTGGTCTCGACGAAAACAATGACCTTGTGTCGTCCCTCGTTGAGGATGTCCTCGAGAACAGTGACAAGTCTATTGTTCTTCTCTGCCTCATCGCAAACGATGGGGATCTGTTCGACATTACGGTCAAAAGGCGCCGTCTTCACCCCGACGTTCACCTGTACGTAGTCGTCTAGCAGGTCTTCGCAGAGCGGATGCACGTCCTGTGTTCGTGAGCTGAGCCATATCTGCGTCTGACGGTCGGGACGGAGCCACTCTTCCATGGCCAGAACATGATCTTCCATCCCCGTAACTACCATACGGTCGAGTCCATCAAACACCACGTACGTGCAGCGGAGCAGGTGAAGCCTGCCTTCTTTCAAGAAGGTGAGCAAACGACCGAGAGTCGCGATACAGATCTCGGGACGTTGCTCGAGTTCCTCAAGCTGTGGCTGTTTGGGATCGCCATTGGAAAGACACACGACTCCAACCTTCGTGTACTCTTGTATCTCACAGGCCAGCCGATGGACTTCGCGAGCCATCTCGCGGTTCGCAACGAGAATGAGTGCGACGGGTCCGTCATCATATTTCGTTGGAGGCTGGTTGAAGACGTGTAGCACGGCGGGGACGAGGTAGGCGACGGCCCTTGCTTCCGTACCGGCTTGGACTACGGCCAGAAAATTTCTGCCCCGGAATGCTATTGGCCAGCACTGAGCTTGAATACTCGTCATAGTATGACAGTTCTTCGCTTGCAACCAGTCTCTTAAGCATGCCGGAAGACTCGCCTCTTCGAGGCTTAACATCGGCTTCGGTACGTCTTGCCCGTTGATTACAATCTCGTGTTCTAGTCGATACGCGTTCACTTCTAGCTTCGATCGCTGTGCAGTTGTAACGTGCTCCGTGTAGGCGTGCCTTTCAAGCGGTGGTACCACAATGCGGTTCCACCTCGGAGGAATCCCGCTTACGTACCTCTTGTGGACGCGGACGGTGCACTTTCTTTTCTTGAGCATTTCAGAGACCGAACGCGAGCTGTCCCCGAGCGCTTGACGGTAGGCAGGGGCTACTTTCGGCCGCGGCTGGTTGGCGTTGGGATCTTGAAAGTTGAAGGGTTGCAGATTCATGGGAGGTGGCAAGAAGATTTCTACCATGACGTCCATCACAGCTTCAGCCACATTCAATATGGCCATCTTTGCGGGTTGAAGTACTTGTGCTGGACTCTCGTTAAGTGCTGCTCTTTCCGGGCCCCAGACGGCTGGTGGACTGGTTGGTTTCTGGTAGTGTGGCTCCAACCCTCTACGAGGGATTGGCGATGAGTAAGGGGGCAGTAAATGGGAAAAGGAAACCTAAGAAGAAATTTTGTAAGCGTACTTTAAGAGAGATTCATTTTCTCAAAGGTGCGAACTCATTATGTGAAATAGGCCAGGCCGAAAGGGCGTGAAGGTATAAAAATTATTGCAAATAAGAGGAGAAAATCTTCTAGCTTTTAGTTGTTGTTCATTATTCACCGAGTGGACTCAATGTTTTGGATAGGCGAGGAAGCAGTTACGCTTTTAAGGTGAATAGAAGATAAGTAAATAGCCACTAATGACGAAATTTAGGTACGTGAATGAAATGTAAAACAGCAGCATATAAAAAAATTTAGCAAGAAACATGTTGTGTCCGAGTTATCTTTTCTGCTGTGGATTGACGGCGACGAATCTCTGCACGACAAACATCATGGTTTTCTTGCATTCAAGCAAACGCCTAGAGTGCACTGTGCTTTGAGAGGACGACTTAAATGCTCACGGACGATGCTCTCTGTGGAGACAAAGAGACCGACACCCGTTGGTTGGTTGGTTTGTTCCTATATAGAATAGCTCAATCCACTATGGGGGATCGGCCACGAAGCGTGCGTGTTGCCCTCGTTGTACACTTCTCTTTCTTTATTCCGTGCTCACGAGCAGCCCCGCCTCACGCCCGCTTCTTCACATGTGTTGTGCGCGGCATGGCGTTTCCCGCCAACGCTTTGCCGCGGTAAACTCAACATCTTCCCGGGGCCGCGGTGTAGTCGAATAGCCTGGCGTATGCCTGAAAAACGCTTTGCTTCGTCGACGGTTGACTGGAAACGAAAGTGAGTACGCCTTGCGTAGTGATGATGATGTCCTCTGACGAGCGGTCCCACAGCAGACCAAGCACCTTGGACTTAGAGCTCTGCTCGGTGACATTCTCTAGTGAGAGGCCGTCGTTCAAGAACTGGTCGCAGAGAAGGCGGGAGTTTGAGCACCATTTTCTCAATCCCATTCCCGCATCGGTAACGATAGCATTCGCTTCTTTGAAAGTCTCCAATGCCTTCTCTTCAGAAGACGCACCTATGACTAAGTCGTCCACGTAGAATGACCGTTGTAGGCGGGCGACGATGTTCGGGTGCTTCGTCTTCCATGTTGCGAGGTGGTGCTGTAGGGTTGCTGACAACGAGAACGGGCTAGAAGACGCTCCGAAAGGGACCCGGTTCATGCGCCACTCGATGATTGCTTGGACGGGATGCTCATGTGTCGGTAGTAGGTCGATCCACAAGAAGCGAAGAGCGTCTCTGTCTTCCGATCGGATGCATATCTGGAGGAAGGCCTTTCGGATGTCCGCGGTGAGAACGAATTTGCTGCTCCCAAACTGCAAGAGCAGCTGCGGGAGTTCAGGACCCAGCTTGACGTCTTTATCGAGCATATTGTTCAAACAGGGTTCACCGTATTCATGCGATGAGGCATCGAACACGACGCGGACCTTTGTAGTCACAGCGTCACGTAGGACTACCGCATGGTGAGGCAGGTAGTAGACGGTCTGTCCAAGTAGTGCCGATGGCATCTTTCCGCATCGCCTTCGTTGAAGTACTCACTGATGATGGCATGATACTCCTTCAGAGCTTCAGGGTTATTTTCGAACTGCTGAAGCTGACGCTTGAGCCTGGTTTCAGCCACACTTCGGTTGGTACAAGACGTGAGACTTGGCGTCTTGATCATGAGCGGTACTACGTAGCGTCCTGAGCATCGGTCACACTTCAGCCAGGCTGCGGTTCGGCAACTGTGAGCAATGGGCCCTTGCTTCCCGCACTTGAAGCAGCAGCTCTACACAGAATTCGTTCCCTGCTCCACCCCCCCCCCCTCCTCCCACTAACATCGCTTACAATAAAACTTCTTGTGATGAAGCGGTACATGGGTCTCGCCTTGAAACACCTATATTAAGCTTACCATATACTTTGCATTAGCACCATATCCCACTCGCCGCGACGGAATCGCCGCGACGCAATGGAATCGCCGCGACGCAATGAATACACCTATTCATCTTACACAACAGGAGTCTCAAACACGCGGCCGGCGGACCTATTGCTAGCTGACCGGCCCGGACATGACTGTCATTGTCCAATTTTTTTTTATTTGCTTTTTAGAAAAAGAAACCATCATGCGTTGGAACAAAGCGTTGGAACAAAGCGTTGGAACAAAACTGTGGAGGAAAAACTATGTTTCAGAACCAACATTCAGGTTTTACGCATTCTGGAGATAGGTATCCACATGTTTCTCGATTACCGTTGCCAAATCCCCCTCGGGAGTGATCTATACATGTGATATGGGAAAGGCCTGCCCTTATCACATTTCTGGGTCACATCTAAAGGGGATTTGGCAGGCATGTCGATCCCCTCCCCGCTGTCCCGCTCCCACCTTTTTCACTGTCCCGGCCCTCGAGGAACTAAATTTCGTGACTGCGGCCCGCTAGCTGATGAATTGGACAACCCTCCTGTACAATAGAGGTTTTCAGTTTACGAACCTATCGTAAACGTATACATTTACGTTTGCGCAAACCACTAAATGATGATGATAAGTGCGTTTACATTACATTTATGTTGATGACATTAAATCACTGCTGCGGCAAATATCTTATATATGTATAGTATTCCGGTATACTCAAAGGGGTGTAGAAATACCTGGTTACCGGGCAATGGTATCGACATGTTTCGCGTTTCATGCAACAATAGACACGTTTTCGCCTAGTGCTTTGAGGGAAAAGAAAGATTTGAAAAACTGGGGCAGCTACATGTTAGTAGCGCGAATACTAAGGAAGTGGCGGAGCTGGTGTCGTTGCCCTCCCCACCCTCACTTCCCTTTCCCTACCCTTACTCTACTACCTATAGAACACAGTTCCACTAACGTGAAACTTGGGCAGGTGCGAAGCACCGGTGTTTCCCATAGGGATACGTCAATGGTAACTAGAGGACAGGGTCCTCGCAGTGCTACGTCCAGCGCCCATCGCAAAGAGCGTCCATCGCTGAAACAGAGCTTTTCCTGAGCCAACGCGCCGTCTTACTTGCCACTCGGAGAAGCACACGTGACGTTGTCTCTCGCGGGCGAGCGCGCGTTCTCGCGAGCTCTTCCTGAGCGAACGCGCCGTCTAATATGCCACCTGATTTAGCGTTACCAGTGACGACAGGATACATCTGTGACGGGCTACTACGACAGCAGACGCCGACAGCCCGAGGGCATAAGGTGCTTCTCACCTAAAAAGGCAACTCATTTGTAACTACGTCGCTGCATGAAATTTACATGACAGGTAGATTGCGCCATGTTTCTGCAATAGCAATTTTGTGCTTGCCTAGTTCATCTCGGCCCCGCCAGATGGCGCCAACTATGCGGCCTTGCGGGGGCTGCAGGCATCCCACGTTTTCGGCTTCGGTATTTTAGGTCACTCTAGCTTCGGTAATCATGTGCAAAAAGGGTGGTCGTAATTGGCACTCGCACTTCGGTTTATTTTGAAAAGGCTGCCGGAGTCCCTGTCAAGCGGATGTTGCGAATAGCCACGAGCGACGTCAGTTCGCGAGATATCGTCGCAAACGTAATACCTATCCGGCGAGTAGTTTACGTACCGTGATAGCGATTCTGCGTTCCGTAAAGGTGTGACCGTGCGCGGATTTCATCCGGAATTCTGGTAACACGGTAACGTGAAAAGTACGCGGAAAAGCTAAAAACCTCCAGTCTGGGCAAGCACGACACCGTCATCATAGGTCGGCAAAAAAATTGGAGCTCACCCAGACTCACTGAAGAAATGTAATTTGCTCTGAGGGCTCACTTGGACTCAGACTCTCCAAAATTTTCCTCAACCGGACTCACTGGGACTCAGACTCACTAAATTTCTTTTTCAGTCGGACTCACTCGGAGTCAAACTCACTAACAAATAATCAGCTCGACTCCCTCAGACTGAGACTCACGGCTTGGCTTGAGTCTGAGTGAGCCAGAGTGAGTCGACTCATGAGCCCATTTGCGTGAAATTAGGTTTTTCAATCATGGTGTCAATGCTCTTTAACGCCAATATCTCACACAATCGGTGCTCTACAATATACCTTTGGATATTGTACCATCATATAAAAGTTTTCAGTGGTTTCAATCAAGTAAGGACATTTTTATGAAATAAATACGCGGTTCATACGCAATATTTTTATGAAGAACTTCCTGTGAAAGAGTCTGCGGGGGAAGGCCACGGCACCCTCCCCTTGGTTCACACCTCTAATCAATAAATGGTGGCGCATCAACGTTAGTGCGTTGAGATATGTCTGAATAGACTTTAGCGTAAACGTAAGCCGATATAAGGCTGATAGTAAGGCTGAAATTGAGTGGTTAGGACCATAGGTAGGCAATCCTCATCCGGACTCACTCAGACTCGGACTCACGGCCCGATCTGAGTCCGAGTGAGTCTGAGTGAGCCCTAAGCTCCCATAATCCTGCACCGAACTAGTGGGAAACGGCACACTTGCCAGGCACATTTTAAAAGACCAGCTAAGCCTGTAGGACTGGGCTATACGGGCGGGGTTGCTGCTGGATTTTAGGTTCAGGACAACAGTATACTTGGTGACCTTTTAACCAATATGGCGGTATAGAGTCGAGCGCTGTTATGCCGTGCAAATGCGCATTCGACGTGGCACCTAGCGACCACATGAGCATGTCATGCAAAACTAGTGATGTGATACAAAAGGAACTTATAATACTAATCGAAACCACACTAGCAAAAAAGGTAGTTCTGTGTAATTAAATTATTTATTAAGACCAGCAAGAGACCGTATTCACTCCCTGAGGGCTGAAATACGTGACTGTTGCACGCTATTTGCTTTTCTTTTCTCGTATGGATTTGGGCACTGAAAATATCCAATGCACATTCCGATACGTGTCCGGGAGTAGTCTGCATTATCACGGAACACGGCGCTCGCCAGTGCGACCAACTCCAAGTTTGCGATTCCGCACGGTTCCTTTGGCCATGTCTCTAAGTTCGGGTGGTACAACCTGTTTTGCCTCCAGAAGAATCGACATGAAGTGCCCAGCATATCGCTTATCCTTGGGCGTGAAGAGCGTGTACGCAACAGCGGTGCGGCCGGAACCCGAGACATGTTCGAGGCGCCTCTTGTAAACCTCCGAACTCCCGGGGTAGTCGTAGTTTATCACGTAGCGGACGTCCGCAGCTGCGTCCAGTTTTCGCGCGCACACGTCGGTGCACACAAGTACGGAAGCCCAGTTGTCGCGAAACGTGGTGAAGGCCCAGTCCAGTTTGTCGTCCTTCTTCTTTCCGTGAACTCCGATGACGGGCCACTCTCGAAGTAACAACAGAGTGGCGACGTCGTCGACCGTCCGCTTCGTTTCGACAAATACGATTACCTTGCTACTTGATTCGTTGAGGATGTCCTGGAGAACACTGAGGAGTCGATCGTTTTTTTCTGCCTCGTCGCATACGATGGCGATCTGCTCGACGTTCTGGTCTGAAAGCACCATCTTCACCCCGATGCTGACCTGGACGTAGTCATCCAGCAGGTCTTCGCAGAGCAGGCGCATGTTCCGTGTTCGCGAGTTGAGCCATATTTGCGTCTGACGGCCAGGTGGCATCCAATCTACAATGGCGCGAACTTCGTCTTCGAGCCCCACATCCACCATGTAGTCCAGTCCATCAAACACCACGCACGTGCAGCGGCGCAGGTTCAGCCTGCCTTCTTTCAAGAAGGCGAGCAAACGACCAGGAGTCGCGATACAGACCTGAGGACGTTCCTCGAGTTGCTCGAGCTGCGGTTGTCTGGGATCGCGACAGCAAATGCACGCGACTCCAACTTTCGTGTATTCCTGGATTTCACAGGCCAGCTTATGGACTTCGCGAGCCACCTCACGGTTCGGAACCAGGAACAGTGCGACGGGTCCATTGGCGCACTTAAACGGAGGCTGGCTGAAGAGGTGTGCCATGGCGGGGACGAGGTAGGCGGCCGCCTTCGCTTCCGTACCATCTTGGACTACGGCCAGAAGATCCCTGCCCTTGAAAGCTACAGGCCAGCACTGAGCCTGAATGCTCGTCACGGTGAGAGAGTTCTTCATTTCCAACCATTCTCTTAAGCAGTCAGGTAGGTTGGCCTCTTCCAAGCTAAACACAGGCTTCGGTGCGTCTCGGCCGCTTACCACGATCCCGTTTCCAAGTCGATAGGCGTTAACTTCTAATTCAGAGCGCTGTGCAGTAATGACGTGCTCCGTGTAAGCGTTCCTTTGAAGCGGTGGTATCCTAATGCGATCCCACCTTGGAGGAATTCCGCTTACCTGGCTCTTGTGAGCGCGGACGGTGCACTTTCGCTTCTTCTTCAGTTCAGAGGCCGTACGCGAGCTATCTCCGAGGGCTGGACGGTAGGCTGGGGCTACTTTCTGCCGCCGCCGGTTACCGTTGGGAGGCTGGAAGTTCAAGGGTTGCGCGTTCCCGGTAGGCGGAACGTTCTCCAGCAAAATGTCTACCCAAGCTTCTATGAAAACTATCGCCATCTTGATTCTTGATTCTTGAGCTAGACTTTTGCTGGAGGCAGCTCTTTCGGTGTTGCTGACGGCTCGTGGGCTGGTCGGACCCTGGTGGTGTGGCTGTACCCACTACGGAATGGGGAGGTAGTAAAGGCATAAAGGACCCGGAAGAAAAACTTGATTTGTTTTGTTTTTTCGCCTGGGGGAACTACTAATTATAAAAGCAAATGAGTGAAAAATAAAGCACTACTATATGCTATGCAACATGAAAAATAAAGAGAAGAATGAAACGCGATTTAAATGAGAAGAGAAAGAAGTAAAATAATTACAAAAGAAAAAGAAAAGAAGTTTGTGAACGTTCCTGAATATTCCTTTTTTATTTTCGAAGGTACGAACCCACTATATGAATAGTCCACACACACACGACAGTAATATATAAAAATGAATACAATAAACATCATAAATTACTACAGATCCCATTTGTTGTTCCTCCTATGTCTAGTGGGGTATACTCAATGTTGTGGAGTGGCCGAGTGGAGGTTATTCAAATATTTAGGAAATAATAAATAGAGAATTTTAAGAAATATGCGTTTGATGGACAGAATATAAAATAGGAAAATATTCACGAATTTACTAGGAAAACAGTATTGATTGAGTTAGCTTGTGAAAGGCGCCCGCAGTCAAACCGGGCGAGGATGCTCCGAAACAAAGAATATGGGTTATTGAAAAGTTCAAAGAAATTCGGTGAGGGTAACATTGAAAATATTTTAATTCGAGCCCATCTTAAGGAACCTCTACGTGAAGTCTTGTTTGATTTCACCTAGTTTTTTGATCGGCTTTCCGGAAGCCATTTGTTGTTTGAAAATCTGGCAAGAGAATTGTACAGTCGTGAGCCATACCGTGTGGTGCCGTCTAAGGAAAAATATTACAAAACTGCATTAACAAATAATACCAACACTTTACAAATAAGTAATTCGGGGTATGCTTAGCACGTTCTAAGTATGCGAAAGCACGAAGTGAAAGCCTACTCGGGCACACATCAGCGGATTGTCACCCGCATATCTAAATAAGGTCTAAGTAGGCCTTAGACTTCACATTCTTAGAAAGTTCTAAGCATCCCCCGAATTTTTATTTTTTTACTCACGCGAACGCATTATGAGCGATGTACACACGCAGCTGGCGTGCTCACTTCTTTTCTTTAACTATTTCTTTTGGACAGCAAGCGAACTGTAATCAAGACGGCCGGAGAACGTGTGTTGAGTCTCGAAGGGGATGGGGGAAGTTAAAAGGGCAAGTGTTGGTGTGGATTCGACTTTGTTTGGGAGCGGGCAAATTCCCACATTCACCAAATTGCAAAGACGTTTATTAGCGGGCTCTCGGCGACTATGCACGGCAGCGACAGACAAGCCGGGGCCGACTATCAGCACGAAGGGCGTGCTCTCAGAGAAGAGGACGACCCATAAAAATGTAGATGCGCTGAGTGAAGCACAAACGAGAAACGTGACAAGGGACAGGACTAGTGGTGCGCAAACTTTCAATTGTTTATTTTCGCAAAAGCACGTCAAAGATATACACGTAAAACACTGAAGATAACAAGGACTATAATGCAACGTCTTGTTCATGGAATCAGGTCATTTTGGTGCTATCATGCTCCGCGTGTGTATTCCTAACTAATCTGGCGGTTGTCAATAAAGTTAACTGCTGCCTCACTGAGGGCAATAGATGCAGAGCTCACGTGATTGTGTGATTTAAACATGAAAAATGCCTCCATGATTTCGCGTGTTATTTTATACCTGCAGGTCTAAAAAACGTCGAATAACATGACTTCACGCGATGACGTCATCACATGATTGCAACGCCTCCAATATCGGAGGCGTTGCAAGCTTTCTGCACGTCCCCGGGTTTTGCAATGCCTCCGTGATTGGTGGGCCGATCACAGAGGCCGTGCAAAGCGTCGATGTCATGTGATGACGTTATCAGATGACGTAACGTAATCCGACGTCAGCATGACGTCGTTGAGACGTGACAAATTCGAGCTATCTGCAACGTCCTGGCGACGTCATCACATGATTTTTTGACTCACTCGTGTTGGCGCCGAAGCCTCGGGACTTCAGTTAATTCGCGCGCTTCATGAGGCATCTAAGGCGTTCGCCCTAAAAGCAATGTTCTAATGACCATGACATTCAGCAGCGCGAATTTTGCTTGCATGAACACCCACATTACTGTTGAAAGCACAAACATGGGAGATCCGATTTCTGACTGTAGTGATCTGGCGCACTCGCCGGTACTCCACTCCCGAAGCAAATAAAGAAATCAATGATATATATACATATATAGTACACTCAACAGTTCAACTCCACCTTCGGAGCGACCATCATCGCAGGGTCGAAAAACTTCTCACGAGATCATTGTGCACAGAAGCGCCGCTGAACCGTACTGCACATCTTCAGCGTCAGAAACATTACCAAGCGTCGTTATTATTGAACCTAAGCTTCAAAAAAATTAATCGAGAAAACACTCAGTAACACTGATAGTTAGGCAAGTTGGTATGGGTTCATGTGTATTCTTAGTTTGTATCTCGTGTCAGTCGCGTCTTGTTTAATCAAGAAAACAAACCAAATATATATACGCAAACCCAGAGGTCGTCATAGCACAAAAGTTCACCGATGATCACGAAACTCCCTCATGCGAATTCTGAGCGCAGCTTTGTATTGAGCCAACGCCAACTGTGCTATCCGCATTGGAATATTCTGGCTATTCGCATTGGAACATTCGTTACATATTGCCACAGAAACTGCCAGTGCTCGAACTACGCACCCCACTCTCTGCATTGCAGGCTTCGCGAACCAACCGAAACGCTGACATCGACATCCCCGTCATGACAAGCGAGACTGTCGCAGCGCACCCACCATCCCTGCATGCGCACGAGCTCCGACCGAAGGGCGAGCGCGCGTGACGGAGGATGAAAGCGATGTTAGAGGCCAGTGGCTCGTGATATCGACAGACTCCTCGTTCGCTCATTGGTTACGCCGACGACGACAACGGCGATGCCGAACAACGCAGGAACGGGCGCCTAAGAGCTGCGCTCTAAAAGCACAGCGCGCATCCGATAGAACGTCGTCGACTCGAATCGGCGTACACAGCTCCAGAAATCAGTTTCTCGGTGATTTCGACACATCTAATTCTCTCCATATTCTTCATTAAACTTGCATAACAACGTTCTTGTACAATTTCGCTTTCACAATTTGTTTAGCAGCACTAGATACCGTGGTTGTTACTTTGGTCATTGCGATGTTAATTACTTCTTAAATAGTCAAAACAGTGGTGGGTGAAGCACAATCAATATTTTAACGACAGTCTAATTCGCTTCGATTGATAACGCACCGTTCTAGGCTCTACATGGACAGTTTTAAACGAAAAGATCAAGCAACACTGCCCCTCTGCCAAAAGCGAGCGTCGGCACGGTCGACGCTTGCCAGTGGTTGCGCGCCCTTTTCCTCCACGGGGCGCGCCATGACGCATTTGACGCGTAGGCGCGTGGAACGCGTGCCGGTGCTTGCCAGTGGTTGGGCCTTAAAGGTGCGCGCGAAGAGCGCGCACTCTGCTTTCGCACGATACCGATGATGATGAAACCTGTGTCAGGGCCCACAAGCCACGGCATCCGAATCTTCACTTACTTTACGTAAAGTGTCTACCACTTAATCACATGTGCGCTCGTACAGTCGGCCATGAAATACTACGGACCACACGTGCGCGTGCCGAAACTGCCGTCTTGTGGCCAGCCATATCTGT
Source organism: Rhipicephalus sanguineus (assembly GCF_013339695.2). Lineage (NCBI taxonomy): Eukaryota > Metazoa > Arthropoda > Arachnida > Ixodida > Ixodidae > Rhipicephalus > Rhipicephalus sanguineus. The sequence goes on along the minus strand of NC_051184.2, from coordinate 62,856,183 downwards.
TGTCGAGAGCATAGCGCTGGCCGCGCAATCGCTATAGAACAGTAGTTCTCAGTCACAGATGTTTGGGGGACTCCTTGTGGACCGGTGAAAGGGATGAAGGTCCCCTTGAGTGAGAAAAAAGGGGAGGGGCTCATAAATTAACACAACATGCAGCGTGAAATGGGTGCCTTTTATTTCTCTCTGCCAAAAAATTGTGAAACGTAAGTGCCACGCTAATTCGATCTCAGCAGCTTGTCGATAAGATCTGCTGTCTGCAGCCTCATTCAACTTATCTCTAGTTACGTTTGCTCTTCAAATATGCAAGCCTAGAAAAAGTATGCTCCCGTACATATGTCGTAGAAAATGGCGACAAAAGCTTTAAGCCCCAACCGCATGCACGCGATTTTCGAGCGACGGCGACGAGCGACAGCGACAAACGGGCTCCGTCGCGATGTCGCGTCGCGACGGGAGCACCCACATGTTCGCGACAAAGTGTCATGGTTGCTAGATTTAAAACTATTGCGTGCACGCAGGTAAATTGCAAAAAAGAATTAGAGAGTAGATGAATGGCAGCATGTCAAATTTATTATTGACTTGTGTGAGATAAGGAAGTCACAGCAGCATTACGGGATTTTCTTTTTTTTGCAATGTTTTGTTTAACTGCTAAAGTAGTATCTGCTGTGACTTCGAGTGGGCGCACGGAAGCGCACGCTATCTATCTACTACGCATCTACGACGCTACGACGCACTTTAAACTGACATTGCAGCAAGCTACCATCATTGCAGCAAGCTACCAACGAAACATCAAAACGAGCCGTCGATCAAAATTAACGACAAAATACGGCCGCTGCCTCGCTCTCCACGTGAGATGGGGTTGCAAAGAAGGTAGGCTATAACGTGCATTCATTGAAGTACGCGCCGATTGGAAGCATCAAGAGCAAATTGCAACCGAAGCGAGGATCGGTGATGCTGCCATGTTGCCGGAAATCGTCACGCCCACTTCCGGGCGACAAGCGATTTTTTCTAGTTTTCCAGAAAGCTGCGACGCGACAAGCGACGGCGATGGATGGCCCTCCGCGACAGCAAATCATGTCGCTCGTCGCTGTCGCTCGTCGCTGTCGCCCGAAAATCGCGTGCATGCGGTTGGGGCTTTACAGCCACGTCATGGAGAAGGAAAAATATAAGTCAGCTCCGCCGCAATGCAAAAATTGTTATGCGGTGAAGCATACTAATATTCACAAGGGGCCGCTGTTTACTGTAACCGCTGTCTTACTGACCGCTGTAATATGTTTACTTTCACGTAATTGCTCATCCCACCTCTACTGTGATTACAGTGAAGGCACGATAGGTACTTTGATAAATAAATCAATAAAAAAATAGATAAAATAAATATTAAATAAATAAATCAACATATTTATTTATTTATTATAATTAATAATCAATTATTAATTAATACTTACTTTTACAGCTGACCGCACTTCTGTGACCACATCAAGTAACAACTGCGCAAGCCAATTTGAACAATGTACTCGAACGCGAACGAAGTATAATTTAAGGAGAGCCTCGTGAAAGGCTACGCTTTCACGAGGCATTATCTGCGTAGCGTTGTCCAAAGGGAGGGTGAATTTAAGCAGCGGAGACGCACGGTATTCATCCATACGGTATCAAGCCCACAGATTTCATCAACCAGGAAGCTCTTCAAGGGAACCAGGGAAAGAGTACACTCGAAAGATGAGAGAGAGAGAGAAAGTATGTGTAACTCTTTTCATTGAGTCCTGACTTCCCCGCAAGGCCCGTAGCCAGGAATTTCTTTCGGGGGGGCCCACTTGCTGAAAGCCTTGACTGTTTGAGAAAACGGCTATTTTCATTATTTTGTGTCTGTAAAAGACCATGTATCATGAAAATCTCGAGGGGGGAGCCCCCCCCCCCCCCTGGCTACGAGCCTGTTCCCCGTATATGAGTCACTTTAAGGAGAGGCGTCAACTCTCTTGCGGGTCCCACGACCCTCCGACGAGAGTGTAATGGTCTCCTAAGAGAGTTCACGGGTCTCCTTAAAAAGAGTCATGTAAGGTCCGGCGTGTCGAGAACGGGGGGGATAGTTGTGTCTTAACCCCAGAAGGCGGCTTCCAAGAAGCCAGCCTCGGAGTCGAGGATCGAAGCGCAGCGAGCATCGATTCGAATGTAGGAAGCGCGGGGACAAAAGGACACTTCCCAGCTGTCCATAACCGTTCGAAGAAAGAGACGCGCCCTATTGACCATCGGTTTAACGACCAACGCAGCGGCACGCAGCCCGCGGGGGGTCCGGGAAGCGGTGCGAAGGAAGCTAAGACTGTGACACCATAAATCTCGCACAGGATCCGTGGACGCCTGTCGACGGAGACGAGATGTCGCCGAGGACGGTGCACGTGGCCCAGTAAATCTCGCAAAGTGCCTGTTAAAAGCCTGTCAACGGATACGAGATGTTTCCGAGGAGGGGTGGCATGGCTCCGCTAGTTAACCGGCCGCACAGTGTAAGAATACGATCAGGGTAGTTGAACGACGCCACCATCGTGTATGTTCTTTTGAGTGCACTTCGGAGAATGTCGTTTGCCGGACGTGTTCCACGTCTCTCTCTCAGGCAGGTGGCTCAAAAGGCTTCAGAGAGAGAGAGAGGGTGGAGGCCTCCGGCAGACCAATTTACAGTTCACCCAATAAGCGGTCTGAGTGATTTTGATTTGCCGTGCGGAAAACTGGGAGGAGCAATGATGGTGTTAAAACCTGGCTCCCGGCTCCTCACGGGGGTTCTTGTCGCAGGAGCGTTGCTATGCACTTGTCGGCTCTGCCGAATGATGTTGCGCAAGTTCCGATGTATATAGTTGCCTTGTAACCTTGTATATATACTCTGTATATAAATGTCGTGTTGTTTTACTGTAAGAAAAGGAGTCGTCTCCATTCTTGAGAGATAGCAGCGACCACGATATGAGGCAAGGCAACTATGACAACCTTCCACTCCCTTCTGCAACTGACAGCGGCTACGCAGCTGAGAGAGCTCTGCTCTGGAATCAAGAGGGAGTGGGGAGAAGGTTGGGGATTTACTAGTCATATGCGTGGATGGTCAGGACGCACAAAAAACAGTCAAATGATTCTGTTTTTGGTCTTAGTGTGATAAGCCGATACAGGACCCCGTGAAGAGGGTTTGCGCAGTGCCCATTCAGGGATGTTTCTAACAAATCTATCCAAAGTGGCTCAACGCTGATGGTTTCATTGATGTAGTTGCATTGTCGTGATCACCATGCAGTAACGTCAGCCAATGGTGTTGCCGAAGAGCGCAATCTGTTATTTCGCACGAGACCCGTACTGTTGAAGGCGTGTAAATTGTTCACTGAAAGCGTCCACAAATTGATCCGTGCGAAGCCTCCTGATTTACCCTTTAGGATAGCGTCCATCAATTAATCCGACGCGAGCTCGTACTTCAAGGATTACGCAAATTATTTATTAGAATGCACCCACACGCTTCCACAAGACAATCGTCGAACGTAATTTTCGATTGCAGCGAACACACCGACAGAGTGACTTTCGAAAACTGCAAAAATTTAATAGAAGGATGAAAATGCGAATGCAAACTCACTTTCAGGAACGGGTGTCTAGGTGTCGTGCACTCCTCTTGGCCTTCCTACTAACGCGCAGAAACAATTAACTTGATTTAATCGAAAGCGCAAGCGGTAAACGAAAACGACGAGTCTGCAACGAGGCCTGCGGCTACGAAGGAACTGACGAAAGTCGAGACAACGCTTACGCTGAAATGCGGCGTTAGAGAGCCGACACTGCTGGGCCGCACGTCTCGGTCAAACTTCACGTTATCTGCGTTGGTATCGCTTCCATCTCCGAGTTGCGCCGCGAGGCTAACGTCGATATTGCAAGATCACATTTGTCGAACAGCTCCGATGGCCAAGCGCGTGACGTCAAGGTCTTGCAAGCGTTGTGACCCACTTTCCAATTTGGTTGATCTGGCGCTGCAGTTTCTGCGGGCGCAGAGAGGTCGGCGCGGCGATCTTCGGTTGCTGTACTCGGTTTCATATAATAGGTGGAAAGCCGGTGGGGGGGGGGGGGGGGCTATTTTGTACGCGTTCTGTGACAGAACGGAGCGAAACGTCCCGAGAGGACGAGAAGGAGCCGCACGGGATTGGCAGAGACTCGTCTGACGGTCAGACGTAAGAATAGCAACCGGAAACGGCAGTGCCGTCAATCATTTTCGCAATGAACATACATACACAGAACAGTCGCACGCACCGTTCCGTCCTATACAACGGATGCGAAATGGTTTCCGGGCGACTTTGATGGGATCGAAACATATACGCTAGGGCCGGTAAATCGAATGAGCCTGTTTTGTATCGGGAGGAAGCAATCGATGAAGCTAAGCGATGAAGCAATCGTACAATCGCATCTTCTGGGCTTTGACAGTGGCGAACACAACTGGCATGGGGGTACGTGAATACACATCAAGAACTGGAGCACCTAGAAAGATCCGCGGGCCAAATTCACTTACGGTCTTCGACTTCATCCTTTAGTTTGCTACACTGCGCCACGGTAATCCGTTTTCTTTTACACCTCTTCATACAGCGTCGCAACTCGACCAAAGAGTAATATTATCTGTTGTGGTTTAAAGCCCCTAGAGCAGATAAGATTATGAGAGACGCCGTAGTGGAGGGCTGTGGTAATTTCGATTACCTGGGGCTTTTTACAGTGCACCTAAATCTCAGCACACGGGTCAAGAACATATTTGCTTCAACCGAAAACGCTACCGCCGCGGATTCCGTCCTGCGACCTTCGGATCACGAGCCGAGCGCCATAACCCATAGATCACCTAGGCTGTGACCTGAGCGAGTGCTCGTCTCACTGGCGAGTCGGGCGTGTTGCCGTGCGGGTGCGTAACGTAGTACAGTACAGGTCACTGCTCAGCACATTTGTCTAAAACACCGAAAAGGCGCGCTCCGAACTGCACTGACGACGCTTTCCGATTACAACTGGTTCGAAAGAGCCCAAATGCTCGCATGCAAAGCCGTAAGGTTAAATGCCTAAGTGTGGTGTGTCAACTAGTTATCGGTATACATGGCGCCAGAGAGTGCTGGAGCGTGCCATTCCGGCGTTCTAGACAAGTTTCTTGACCTCATTAACAGTTCTCAGTTCACGATCAGCTCACAGTACATGATCAGTTCTCATTAATATTGTGTCTAACAAAGAAAAACGAGCCCTTATAATTTCCACTTGAGCTCTGTAGGTTGCAGATGAAACTTAACAGTCGACTGCTCACTGGTTACTTCATCAGAAAATGAGAAGAGGCTATTTGTGTAACGCCGCGAAGATCAACCGAATGGCCATCGGGAGGACTTCGGGCTGTACACCTGTAGACTTCAGTAGATTCCTTCGATGTAAATCATATGGCGTTAACAGCGGTAGCAGCAAATGCTGGCAAACGTACCTGTTCTTGCGGCACGCTATCGCGTGCCCTGGCGTTCATAGAGCCACACAACTAGGGAGCCTACATGACCGCCGTTCATTACACAAAACTTGTGACACAACGCACTTGGCACTCTTCTCGACAGCACTCGCTACTCTCACACCTACGCAACGACACATGACAAGTACATGAGCAGCACAGTGAAGTGATTTCGATTACGCGGGCTTCCTACGCCGGGCTCTTTAATCCGCCAGGGCACGCAGCGTGGCCGCGTGGATGACGATCACAATTAGATAACTTGAACTTGTGCACGCGAACCATGATGGCAACAAAACACGCCTAGAATGCTCAGCAGCAATTTCTGATGAGTGCTGACTATCGCAAGGACCTCTCCATCGATCGAAACGTTTTGCCCCCTAGAGAGAAGAACAACATTATTGAAAATGCCTATAGAATCGATTAGGCCCCTGGATAACAAGATAACTTCAGAACGCTGAAGAAACTAGGAGTGTGCATTAGTCATCTAGTTGTAACCAGTAGTGCGCTCGAGTACAAGCTATCGACATTTCGACACCGCTATCTGTGACCTCAACAAAAAACAGTTCAAGATGGCTGGCGCTTGGGCAAGTAATTCAACTTTAGCCGGGTGGCTGAAACGGGTGACAGACAGACAAACAGACAGACCAAAATTTCTGCGTTTAAGTTCCCCAAGAAAGACTATTGTCTTTAAAAAATTAACAACGGAGACCACCTGCTACACTTCATCACTCACTCTGATTCATGTCACCACTCACTCACCCCTGTGAAAGACATTCTCATGATGAAGCTGCACATGGGCGTAGCCTTCAAACGAAATGATATACCAAGCTTAGTTTGTAGCATGCACTGCGTCCTACTCTCTGCTTATGCGAACGACGGCAATGCAACCAATACACCTGTTCATGGTGTACATTCCGAGCGAGCAAGACACTCTTACGGTAGTCAAAGCCCACTTCCCAATTATATCCCACAACAATGGGAAGCGGAATACTTTCCATATCCACATTGTAAAACCAGCTACGGCTGTTGGAGTGGACGTAACGCGCGGTGTCTACTGCTGCACCTCAGGAAAGAGGAGTATGCTCCCCGACCCTTTAACCATTATGGCTGCAGACAGTTGGACAACACTACTTAATGCAAGCTCCCAATCATCGTCATATCCAGTCACAGCATGCATACTACGATAATATCTGTAGTCCATCGAGGTCCGATGAGCTGCTTCTGAGGTGCCCCCCCCCCTCATAAAAAAAAGAATAAATTAGAACAAGAATGATCCACGCTATAATAGTTCTGGTTAACTCAAATAATGTTTAATACATGCAGCAGATTGTATCCACTGCCTGTGGGCTGAAATACGCGACTGTTGCACACAATAATTTATGATGTCGTAGAGATGTGGCCACCGCAAGTATACAATCGATATTTAAAGTACACGTCTGGGAGTAGCAGCCTGCATTGTCACACAACACCGAGTTTGCCAGTGCAACCAACTCCAGCTCTGCGATTTCGTGCGGTTCCTTTGGCCATCTCTCTCAGCTCTCGTGGTACGACCTGTTTCGCATCGCGAAGTATCGACACGAACTTGCAAGCGTGTCGCTTATCTTGAGACGTGAAGAACGTGTACGCCACGGCGACGCCGTCGGAGCCCGAAGCGTATCGCAGGCGCCTCTTGTAAACCTCCGTGCTCCGGGGGTAGTCGTAGTTGATCACGTAGCGTACGTTTCCGGCTCCATCCAACTTTCGCTCGCACATGTCGGTGGACACAAGAACGCGCGCCCCGTCACCCCGAAAAGCGGCAAGGGCCCCGTCCAGTTCGTCGTCCCTCTTTTTTCCGTGAACACCTACGACGGGCCACTCTCGAAGCAACAACAAGGTCGCAATGTCGTCAACCGTCTGTTTCGTTTCGACGAATATGATGACTTTGTGACGTTCTTCCTTGAGGATGTCCTCGAGAACAGTAACGAGTCGATCGTTTTTTTCTGCCTCCTCGCATACGATGGCGATCTGCTCGATGCTCTGGTCAGAAGGTGTCGTCTTCACCCCGATGCTGACCAGGACGTAGTCTTCTAGCAGGTCTTCGCAGAGCGGATGCACGTCCTGTGTTCGTGAGCTGAGCCATATCTGCGTCTGACGGTCGGGACGGAGCCACTGTTCGATGGCCAGAACATGATCTTCCATCCCCGTAACCACCACACGGTCGACTCCATCAAACACCACGTACGTGCAACGAAGCAGGTCCAGGCTGCCTTCTGCTAAGCGGGTGACCAAACGACTGAGAGTCGCGATGCATATAGGAGGATCTTTCTCGAGTTCCTCGAGCAGCGGCTGTTTGGAATCGCCATTGGAAGAACACGCGGCTCCAACCTTCGTGTACTCTTCGATCTCGCAGGATAGCCGATGGACTTCGCGAGCCATCTCACGGTTAGCAATGACAAAAAGCGCGACGGGTGCGTCACCGTACTTCGATGGAGGCTGGCTGACGACGTGTACCACGGCGGGGACAAGGTAGGCGACGGCCTTTGCTTCCGACCCAGATTGACCTACGACCAGATCATCCCTGCCATTGAATACTACAGACCAGCACTGATCCTGAATACTCGTGACATTATGACAATTCTTCGTTTCCAACCAGTCTCTTAAGCATCTTGGTAGGCTGGCCTCTTCGAGAATTAGCATTGGCTTCGGTACGTCTCGCCCACTGACTATGATCTCGTTTGTGAGTCGATAGGCGTTCACTTCTAGCTCAGACCACACCGCCGTTGTAACGTGTTCCTGGTAAACCCTCTCTTCAACCGGTGGTATTTCAATGCGGCCCCACCTCGTAGGAACTCCGCTTACCTGGCTCTTGTGTACGCGGACGGTGCGCTGTTTTTTCTTGTGCATTTCAGAGGCCGAATGCGAGCTATCCCCGGGCGCTTGACGGTAGGCAGGGGCCACTTTCTGTCGCGGCTGGTTAGCGTTGGGATGTTGAAAGTTCTTGGGTTGCCTTTGCATGGGTGGTAGCGTGAAGACTTCTACCATGACGTCCATCACAGCTTCTGCCATCTTCAATACCTCCATTTGAACGGGTTGGACTTCTGGCACTAGTCTTTTGTTGAAGGCTGCTCTTTTTGCGTCCCAGACGGCTGGTGGATGGTTGGATCCTGATGTTGTGGCTTCAGCCCACTACGGGGGATCAGCGATAAATAAGAGGCAGTAGAGGGTAAAAAGAAACTAAGAAGAAATTTTGCAAGCTTACTCGTGGAGTTATTCTTTATCATAAAGGTACGAACCTACTGTGCGGCATACAACACACTGACAGGGCAGTTATACAAAAAATATTTATAATAAAAACATTCTAGTTGCTATATTTGTTTTGTGCTTTGTCTAGTGGGTTATAATCAGTGTTGTGGAATGGCAAATATAAGGTTATAAAGAAATGTATAGTCTGTATTATACAGCGGTTTCTAAGAAATTTCCGTTGGTCAAAATAACGTAAAATAAGAAAATGTTCATGAATTCAGCAGGCACACTGTATTGACTGAGTTTGCTTTTTAAGGGCGCTCGCAGATATCGCCGGCGAGGAGCCTGCGAAATAAAGAATATCGATCATTGAAAAGTTCAAATGAATTTGCTGGAGGCAACGTGCATCAATATTTTAATGTGAACCCTTCCTAAGGAACCTCTACGCGAGGTCTAGTTTGATTTCACCCGCTTTTCCGATCGGCCTCCCGGAACCTACCTGTTCTTTGAATATCTAATTGCACATTCGTCAACAGTATCATGGACAGCCGTTTATGAGAAGAATAATACAATATGTGCACTATCAAATAATTTCAACACTTTAGTAAGAAGTCACTGTTTCGCCGCATGCGCGAAGCAGTGAATGCGATAGCAAGAAATTGGAATGTCACATGAAGAAGGGCAAGCAGCTCGAAACTTGCAGCGCACTGCTCAAGCACGAAGGGTGCATGAACAGAACCCACACAGGACGAGCGTGAATAGAGAGGCGCACAGCGTCTTCAGATTGCATTAGGAGTTACCCGATAATTTCGTATGCACAGCGGACCCCAGAGAATCATTTTGGCTTTCGTACACGAATTTGTTTTAGAACAATGGACCATAAACACGGAGCGCATGCTAGGAGCCTGTCCCATTACTTGGTTTGGGAAAAACTGGTTTTCGGCCACAAAGAAGTTTGAAGGAAAGCACGAATGTGGCAAATATGCACAAAGGGACATCCTTCCCAAATTACAAAGAAAAAAAAGTCACTCTTTTTCGAGTTTTGCCTTACCCTGTGCCATTATGTTCCCCTTAATTCTTTCATGCGGTTCTGGGATATAGAAGTGCTTGTTGCTGGGCTAGTTGGTCCATCATAATGAGGGAAATTCTAGACGCCTAAAACACCGCAAGAAGAACGAAGAGGCACAGGGAAAGAGCGTCACTCCGCAACTGATTTATTCTCAGCAGAGACTCAGAAAATATAAATGCCACACCAAACATGCGCACACCGCACTGCATCACCTAGTAACTACACATCAAAAGACATGAGGTCAATTGAAAGGCATATCTAATCAAGCGATCACGAGCAAAATTGAAACTCAGACATGAGGAAAACCACTGACGTGTCACTTACACTCAACTCGCCTTTCTTCCCTATCCAAAAAGCTTCCATTATTTCCCGGGCCAGAGCATCTGAGCTTCTGGCAAGAACAGAAACGCTTGAAAACTTGGCACTCAAACCTGGCGCTGAAAGCGCCGCGCGTTAGGTGGCAGTCAAGTGGTATTTTTAAATTTCGCGCGATTTAAAGAAAGGCCAGAAAAAATTAAGCAGGGTAGTTGTGTTACCATAGATTGCAAATTTTGATGTTTCTGAACAAGCGCTACAACATTGGTATAGAAGATTTCTCTCTAGAGTTACTACTTTAAAAGTTCGTTAAGCACTACTTGGTAAGTGCCCAGCTTTGCGGATTGGAAAACATATTCTGACACGCTTTGTATGGCTCAGAACATTACTGCGGTAATCGGAGAAGCGTAGCGGCAATGTTTAATTTTTTAATACTAGGTGCTTTTTATATGAAACACCTTGTATAATGAAGCTGCCACAAGACACGTCGAGTACTCAAGACTAAGCCCTATAAAGCAGCTTTCGCTCATGCTCATCCATTCGTGTGGTTCTCTAACCTCAACGAGAACCACTGCGTAGGCCCAATCAAAGTGCAAAGATTCCATACTTACAGCGCTAGACGACACCACAGAGTAGAAGAGAGACAAGACACACGGAGCGCTGACTGAAAACTGACTGAAAAATTGAGTGTTGTCTCGCGCTTTAAATATGGAAGCTTGATTGCAACTCGCCCAACGTATCGTTTTGAGCAAAGATTGCTTGGATAAGCATGGAAATAACGCGCACGCAGATGTGTCCCCCATAAAACATGTGGCTCAAGTCTTAAAGCACTACCGACTATCATTGCTATAAGAAGGCCATGCACACCGAAAATGGGTTGCCGCGGTACCTAAGCTGCACTAATGCATATGCGCTAATGAAGCGCCTAAAATTTGGGTTATCCTTCTGTATTGAGTCATCCACTTACTCCAATGTTCGAGTGCCTCTGAATGGTCACTGGACCCCAGCCGTCTCGCGCTGAACGACGGAAAAATACATGATCCACATAACTTCAATTACACACGAACCATAGAGCAGATGCTTTTCCGTTACGTGAAAAAAAGACATGGTTGATCCCTCCGTCATAGGAGTCGGTACAACACGAAAGTAAAACATGCCCTTAGAGAAGTAGTTGATTGTTTACTGTACATTGATATAAGAGGGCTTGCTCAATGTCTCTTGGTCTAAAAATGTCTAAAAAAATATAAACGTGATCACGGCACAATTACGGCATCACGAAGTCACAGATGGTCAAAATTTGTAACGTTGTGATGACATCATCACGTCGTCACTGACGTCACATAACGTCACGTCACACGATGACGTCATCACGTGATATGGTCGCTTGATCAAACATGGGCCGATCCCGGAACTACTGCAAAACCCCGAGCAGTGCAGAAAGCTTGCATTGCCTGTGATCCCGGAGGCAGTGCTAAATCCGGTTGGGTGCCGAATTGTTTCGGGGGGGGGGGGGGGATTCAATACGATCGACTGAGAAGAAAAAGGAGAAGACGCCGATGGCATTCGCTTTCGAACTTTTGATACAAAATTCGAGGGGAGACAACACAACAATTCAACAACACAACAATTCGACGGAAGCTTTGCATTTCGCCTTTAAGAGCCGAAGGATCATCGACGCGTACGGGTGGTCGCAGCAACTGTCGTTATGCCCGTGAGAGGCGTACTTCGTGCAAGCCACAGTCAGCTTCTGGCCGCTCAGACGTTTCAATTCCGGTCCACCGGTTTCCATATCTCTAGGCGAGCCTATCCAGCGATGAATTGAAACAGTAGATTGTGTGGCGGGCCATAGATGTTTGCTCCCTGCGCTTTCATTCAGGGCAAGCAGAACAACCGCTTGGCAAGCTAGGACGCGTTTCCAAGGTGCCACTGCGTGCGAGACGATCTCGGATTGTGGCCGAATCAACAGCCAGGACACGCAGAGATCACCGAGCATAGAAGCATTGATGAGCTTCGGAATTTCTTCGCGAGGCATGCCGGGATCTGCACCAATGATCACGGACTTCCTGCTTTGTAGGACGTTACTCAAGACATGCAAACGAAGCATTCTGTCTGGGATGCGCCACGTTGTTATCTTCCTGCTAATGCGTCAAGCAAACGAAGTATGGGCTTCTCTCCATTGCTTCTCGGGGGACACAAGAATGACATCGGTATTTCTGGATGATAGTGAGAACATATTTTCTTGCTTGGGATTCCCTGGCGATGCTTCAATGCAGGCGAAGATAGCTACAAGTGATGGAGACACTAATACGCGAAATCCTGCAGCGACCATAGTGGTACTCGCGTCAACGCTGGTACAGACGTCTGTTAGGGGCTAGGGAGCAGCCGTTATAGTGGATGTTAAGAATTCCCTCAGTGTCTGACGTAGCAAACAGCAGCCGTCTATTGCAACGTGATGGCGGTACTGAACGCGAGCGGTACTGAACGCGAGCCTGTTTGATATTATTGATATCGAGATAAAGCGTTCAAAAAAAACCTTTTCACTGGAGACGCCGCAGCTGGAACCCTCTAATGAAGTGGCGTTATACATGGACAACTCTCGATCACTTAATTTGGCTTATGGTCAGCGAGTATTATGAACACAGTAGCACCGGTTCCTAATTACTGAACGTTCCTTCCTGGCGTCTTCAAAATATAGCTGCCGTCATTATCACCTCCATTGAATAAGGTAATTTTGACTTCAAGAACGGCTACATTGTTCTTTACTAATCTCTATAGCAACAGTAAACAATTAAGAGTAATAGTATTTCATTAGTGGCAAAGTGTAAGCAGAATATTAATGAGAACTAACAGACAATAACGCCAAAGAAAGTACAGGGGGTGTTATCTGTAGTATTTAGAATATAAATGTGAAGAAAGTAAAGTGGACGGAAAGATGACTTGCCGCGGTCCCTGCCGGCGGCAAGTCATCTTTCCGTCCACTTTACTTTCTTCACATTTATATTCTAAATACTACAGATAACACCCCCTGTACTTTCTTTGGCGTTATTGTCTGTTAGTTCTCATTAATATTGTGTCTAACAAAGATAAACGAGCCCTTGAAAAATCATCTGCTTTCCTTCATTCAAAGTGTAAGCAGGTACCACCTGTAATTTAGAAGCTTTAATCCATCTTTTGACGCGTTCTGCACAGAACAGTGTGACAACACTACAACCGCGAAAGATTGCGATAAGTACACATTCATTGTCGGTTCGACAACAAAAGTGTCAAAGAGAAAACAGATTGTTTTTCGCCCGTAAACGACATTACCAAAGAGAGGAACACTTGCATGCAACACTGCAACCCTGACGACGACTAGGCGGAATGAAAAAAAGTTACAAGTGATGGCCGATTCTTAATTACACGTGGTTGTGTTGTTAGCAACACCTCTGCCTGCCCTCTCATAAAGCAATAACACAACTTCCTATTACATCGATTGGCTGAAATGAACTTAAAACTCTCATATTTTAAGTTTTCAAACCAGGTGAGTATTATGAGACATGCCGTAGCGTGAGACTCAGGTATCGTTTCAACCGCATAAGTTTTTTTAAACGTGCACCTAAGCAAACTTGCGAGAGTGTTGTTGAATGGCGTCCTCGCGGAAATATGGCGGCCGTGGCAGAAGGCATTAAACAACGTCACTCAGGTTAGCGTCGCAACAACCTAACCGCTAACCACGACGGGCTGTGAAAGTATAGAGACGGTATGATCACTCGTTAACCATCGAAATTACTTTTTTATCACGTTTGTCGTATATTGCAGGCTCTAATTGCGGTTTCTTACACATTTCTTTACGTCCCTTCAGTGATCCATTTCCTGGCTTGGCGTTCAGGGTTGCCACGTTTGGCTTCTTTGTGACGATTTGGCTGCTTCTTTAGGCCCGTGGCGGCAGAGATAACGTTTTGCCTACTTGGCTATCTTTTGACTGCTTTCTTGTTCCCTCGATTTGAACCAAATGATCAATATCTTTTGTCGTCACGGCCGCTGGCGTTCGCGTATTCGTTGTGAAAATATGGCGAACAAGGCGTTTTTCCAGCTCCGGATATTGAATTCGGCGCATGGATTACACAAAACACTTTTGGATACGTGACTGAGACTCGGGGAGAAAACTGTTGCACCAAGCCTCCTTTTGCAGACCACCTGTTGCTGAACGCGGCTTTAAACTGTGATCGTAAGTGAACTGGACAGTCAAAAGCGCTCCGTATGCAGGAAGCTCTGCACTCTTCGACATTCGAAATCGAATATCTGGCGAACCGTCAGTGTTATCTCTTTGAATTATGTATGGGCTGCAACTGGGAAATCATAACTTATAGGAGTTTGTCATCACGCGAGCAACGATTCGGAAAGTTACTACAATTCGTGCTTCAATCGCAGCAACAGTGACTTCGAGAACACATGCTATATTCACTATATTCCTTTTATGGTACTTCTAGTCACTTCAAGAGAAGTCACGCAACGTGAAGAGCGCGTCATTTCTGCAACAGGCGCAAAAAACTTCATCATCCTGCACTAAATGATTGCTACATTCAATAACTTATGCTTTAATCTCAGTAATTATGATTTTGAAGGGCTCCTGTTGTACGTATTTGTGTTTGCGGCGAAAGGTTTTTGCGTTTACCCTTTTAAATTAAAACGCCGCAGTTCTTTTCACACACGCGTGGATACTTCTGGCTGCATTCACTGCCCTCGGCTGATGTTGGCGACTTCGATGGCTATAGTTTTTCCAGTTTCTTGGCTATTTTCTCTCTTTTCGGCCTGGCAACCTTGCGACGCGGGAAATCGGCTGCGCACTGCAAAGACTGCGGATGTCAGGCTCTGAGCAAACGGTGGTAGCGTTTTACTAGCTGAAAGAGCAAAAAATAGATAGTGGAGGCCTACAGCCTGGTATCAGGAGAATCCGGCGTATGCGTAAGCACCCTAATTTAAATAAGAATGAAATTTATTTTTTTTTAATGACACGCTCTGCGGGCGTGTGCGCTGAGGAATGCTGCGCAACATTGTGGTCAGCACACTTTTTGATCTGAAGCTTTCTCTGGTCCTTTTGCCATACTTTTTTTTTTTGCTAATACTTTCACCACTTCGCTTGTCTACACTCCTTCTTTGAGCGCAACCTCAGGAGGCGCCTCACGATAGAATAAACTTTAGAATAACAGAGCTGAGCTAAAGTCGGTTTTCCTTTAGAAAAAAAAAAACGTGTCGTCGGTATTCCTTACATTCATTGCGTACCTCACAGGTTAAAGAAAATGGGGAGTAGACACGGCGTTGATGTTTTTACGTTTTCCAGTAAGCTAACTAAGATATGTGTCGCGGTACAGAGACAAGAAATGAGCGGGTGATAGACAAGAAGCGGACTACATTTGTTTTGCTGAAACATACCAACAAATTTACTGAATGCCGTACACGAGTGGTGTATACCATTCCGTTTAGCCGCGGCCGCTTCTACGTAGAGTAAGCGGGTCGCTGTGTTAACCAGAGATTAATGGAACATAAGAGATCGCTAAACAGAGGGTCACCATCTAAACTATCCATATATTGTCGAGAGTGTAAGTGCACGCCAAAATTCAATGAATGCGCGATTTCCTAGCGGCGTAGGAATGAAGAAACGCGTTTAATGGTTGAGATATAGATAGAGAGAAAGAGCAGAGGAAGGCAGGGAGGTTAACCTGAAATTTGTATCCGGTATGCTACCTTGCACTGGGGTTGGGGAATAGGGGGCTGAAAGCGAAAGAGAGAAAATAAATAAAAAGTATGAAAAACAATCACAGCCACACACACAAACGAGAGCGTTCTGCTCATGGGCGTTCTGACAGGTCAGTAGAGCGCAGGAATGGTTGAGGCCGGGCATATCGATAATAGTGGTAGCGCATGCGTGAGCCAACCACCGATTAACCAGCATGGAGACAAAATCAAGTGTCTGAATGGGTTTCTCTCACGCAGACCGCCGCGCATGCCGGATTGATAGGTTCGCCTATAGCTTGGGCATGCGCAGATGAGTTTTCGTGCCTTATTTCTTTTCAGCCATTGTGCACCTTTTCAGATGTTTGTCGGTGTTTGTCGTGCCTTGATCTCCCTCTTGCGTCCGTGTTTGCATGCCCTGTCTGTTTAAGATAGAAGAAACAGTTCATATGCTCCGCACACTCGTTCATGTTGTATCTTCCTGCCTTCTCTAAGTGGCTTGTACCGCCTATGCAGCGCAAAAATATGCGACCTAGGTTCACTTCTATAGTGCAAAGAAAGCTGAAGGCTTGAGGCGACCAAGCTTAAACTGCGACCAAACGTGAGACGATCGCTGGAATCAACATTTCAAAAAAAGAAAAAGATGGCTTTTTGTCATCTAGACAGTCAATATAGTGACAATACAAGCCAAATTGTCGACAAGTTGGGCGCCGATTACGCTCCGCGTTCGACTGCAGCTAATCGCTCAATAATTGAAGCTCATGGGCTGACATCTAACGAGGTTCTCTAAGGCCAGATTGCCAGCTAACAAAACGAGAACGGAGTAAAAATTGAGAGACACTCACGGATAGATTTGGATATTTAACTTCAGTTGCCCTACCAGATGTGACTTCATATTGCACTTATCAAAGTTTAAACGAATAAGTAATAAAATAATAGCGTTGTCCTTCGCCGCGACTACAAACAAGGCAGTTCCCGGCATAACCGGGCTGTGCGTAGAAAAAAAAAACAATCACTTTATAGAGCGCATCCTTTGCTCGATATCAATACCTTACGGCTAAAACTAAGCAGTATCATTCTCACCATCTCCTTCGGTAGACCCTGTCAAAGGCGACGCTACTGAAGTTCCTCCGCAGGGACTGTCGGGGCACTTGAAGGAAGACATAGCCACCGCCGGCACCAC
Organism: Rhipicephalus sanguineus; assembly: GCF_013339695.2. Lineage (NCBI taxonomy): Eukaryota > Metazoa > Arthropoda > Arachnida > Ixodida > Ixodidae > Rhipicephalus > Rhipicephalus sanguineus. The sequence goes on along the minus strand of NC_051184.2, from coordinate 62,839,227 downwards.
GCACACGCACCATTCGCGCTCAACTGCGCTCGGCCGCACGCGCGGCCCCGCTGTGACGTGAAGCTCCGGCAACGGCGCATGCGCCCCGAAAGCCGGCGATCGTAGACATAATCGAAGTCCTCGCATATCGTTCGCGCGGGCACCATTAGAGCTATCGCGTTCCCGAGTTTCGATGTGGTGATAACATCAGCTCAACTGCGCTATCGCAGAGGAAAGGGAAACGGGCTAGGCACTGAATGTGGACTTGAGACGTGTCGCAGTTTGCATGCGGTGACAGTTCGACAACGTAAGTTGGCCATCCCGAAGCACATTTTGTGAACACCACGTCGATCTCATTCAACTGCGTCCTGGAACAGTGTCCGGCGGTGTACGAATTCCAACGAAACATACAAATATTCGAAACGACCCATCTGCTTGACCCAGGTGACTGGTTGTAGCACTCGCACCTCGCGTTTGTGTGTCCTATATTTCGTCGCACTTTCGAGGAGGATCTCAGAGGCCGCGTAAAAAGAAGCGCGTCGTTGAGATCTGCCCCACGAGGTGCCCCAGCCAGTACAACAAAACCGTGTGCTCTTCAAATGAACTAATTCAATAAATTTTCGTTAATTACCGTGACACCTAATTGGCCCATTCAATGTCTAGTTGATATCTGATTAACCTCCCGGCCTTCCTTTTTTTCATCCCTCTCTCTATCTGGCCCTTAAGGTAAGTGAACTTATGCTCTGACAGTATGCTTATCCAGTGCACCTGCAACCCTAACCTTGAGCCAGAATTATCTATTTCATAGCAGTTTTATTTTTTACAACACTTTATTCTGAATACTTGGAAAGTCAGGAATAAGTGCTAGACCGGAAGTGCTTGGAAGAGAAAAATTCGGCAGATCCCACGCACCGTAGGAGTCGATGTTATGCGAAGCATGCTGGGGAAAGGTGACTGTGGCGTAATTTTTTACTGAGCGAAACATTACAAAATGACGCTAGAGATTTGTATAAATTTTATACGCACACATATATGTTGAAGAGCCGCATATGTGTTATATAACTAGTTGTTTACAGTTGGATAACGCTGCAAACTGCAGCGTGGGTATTACCAACACCAGAAGCGGTAAGCTGATATGGAGGGCTTATACTTGTCCCTTATGATAGAGAACGCACGCCCGTTTCACGAACCCGTGTGCACGTGTGGAAGAAGTTCTTGACAGTTGTTGAACAAGGTTATCATCACCGTGATCAGTGAGCACCAGCAGGTGGTCATGACTTGTTATCGGATCTGGTCGTGATTGCGGTGACGAGGGGTCCATGCGTAGTGAAGTATGAGGTATAGTACAGCTGTTGGAAGTCGTGTATGCCTCGGTCATTTTGTCGACAAATTTTCTGTCGATAAAGCCGGCTACATGTCGAAATCTGAAGTCACCTTTCGCGTTGGTGAGGTATAGGCCGTCGAGGCTGGTAGGCCTGGATAGTGCTACGTAGACCAACATCAGTGGATGACGCTTGTCGTATTCGTAGACTAACTACCTGGGCGTATCTGGCCTGCGTAGCCTAGTCTACAAAGCGGCTGTTAATCAATCTGTCATCATCCTCTGTCAGCATTAGGTCATCGCCCAGCCTCGTAAGAAATGAAGAGGACACTGCGTCGTTTTGGCGGACTAAGTGCACTTTACGTTGCGATGATGTGAATATCATACGTAACTTTCGTTAATGTGTTCCTCCGGGGTAGATCAATCTTTCAATATAGCTTGCTGAATCATAGGAAGGCAAATGTAATGTTTATTAGACTGCTCTAAAAGCGGAGCCAAGACTAGAACCACAGACTGTATGACGCCTGTATCGTAGCAGTACATCTGTATTGTTATCACTTTCTTGTAAAATTAGATAGCCAGCATCACAACCACGATTGACGTTGCACCGACATTGCACCTAGATAGGCTGTTTGTCCCAACCAGTTTATGGACCTGGCTTGGCTCTGTGGTAGAATACCTTATTGCCACGCAGAATGCTTGAGTTCGATTCCTGCTGGGATCCTAATTTTCATTGTTTCTATTCATCAGTTCAGCGCTGCCGATGTCGGTTTTTCTTAACGGTCTCGCATTTAATGGCTGTTCTCGCCGTTTCTGGGTAGCTATGAACTGTCAACCACCTGTAGCTCACAGCCGTGTACCGCGGCCCGTGGTAAACGGGTATGTGCCACACGTGTCTGGAGGAAAGGGTTTGACGACGTACGCGACAGGATTTTCACGTTATTCATGTCATGACCCAACAGTCATATTCGTCACATCCTCTTACCCTCCCATGCAAATTTTGGTCTACACCAAGTCAAGGAAGCGATCATGAGAGCCTCCAGACGTAGGCGGCTAGATAGATAGATAGATAGATAGATAGATAGATACGTAGATAGCAACGCTCAAAGTGCCAAAGGTTCGCTAAGAAATGCTTCGCATTTAATAGGAGAGGCACCCGTTGCTTCACCGGTAACAATTATTTCTGCTTGCCATTAGGCTCGCCGACGATGAGAACTTTGATTAAGTTTTCACCACCCTGGTTTCTTGAACGTACACTAAGTACATGAGTGTTACTGCATTTCGCGCCCCCACCCCCCTAACTAAATGCAGCCGCAGCCAGGAATCGAACCTGCGTCCTCAAGCTCAGAACGAAAATCAGAGGGTCCCTTGTGCACTCACCTAAGACGACTCGAAGGCGAAAGCCATCTTTTTCTTGTCAATCGATTGTTAGCACATCGCTAGCGCCTCTAGGAGAAGCGCGCGTGCTGGTGTGAGCAGTGGAAGAAGAAGACGGCGTTGACGAGTGAGACTCTCGTGCGTGTTCGCCTGTGTGGCGTTGTGTTGCCTCTGCGGCATGTTATTTCTGATGTTTTAGTAAATTATCCTTCTTCATTACTGCGTCTCGTGTTTTCAACGACGCCCAAAGACCGGCCTGTCATGTAGGCTCCCAAGTTGTATTGATCCTGCCCTGCCACCCTCTGACAGCTTTGTGCACCTAGCGTGGTTTCGCATTGCCTCCAAGATTGGAGGCAGCTCACGTTGTTTTACACTGCCTCCGTGATCAGCCCTCCTTCGACCAAGCTATCATGTGATGTGATGACGGCGTAGGTTTATGCGACAGGAACGAAGGAACGAGACGACTCAACCATAATCGAGGCCAGCATTGAACACGAGCCGTAGCTTCACGTGCCACCGCGAAGCGACGTCTTTATTTTCTTCTCCTGAGGTCGCGCGCTCTGCGGTTTCGTTCGCCGCCCAAACGACGGTGCTACAACGGCTTTGTGGCGTTACGTCCCATGACAGGACGCCAAATTTTGGGACGTCATGATGACATCACAAAATTTTTGCAATCTGTCACGTCATGATGAGGTCATAAGGTGACGACATCACGTGATGATTTCTTGCACCACTCGTCCCCGACGCTAGAGGACGCGAGACGCCGTCGACGACGCGTGACCCCGAGGGTCAGATTTCGTGTTTAGTGAGGCATATAAGGCTTTCGCCTTAATAACTTTTAATGGCGATAGCACCTGTATGACACTCTCGGCTGGTTTTTGCCTTCGGCGTCGTCGTCATGTCCCGTATATGTACATATATATGCATATATATAAAAGCCACAAAAAATAATTCATGAAAATACTTTTCAACGCGTGGAATCGAACGGACGACCTCTCGCTCGGCAGCGCGCGGCGTTAGACGACCACGACACGAAGAGCAAGTCTTCCAATATGCTAACGGCGAACTCTTTATATACACCATTTACTTCAGCGTGCTTTCTTGGTCACCAGCGGGAGGGCGCGAAGTGCGCGAACGGTGCACTTTAAAGATTGTCGCTCCGCTCGCTGCGAAGTGCGCGCTTCCTGCCACGCGAGAGGCGCCAGGTGCACATTGGCCTACCTGGCGTGGTCGCCAACGCGAGCGCTTATCTCGTGAGTAGGGTGATCTGTATGTCTTGTGCTTCCACCGCCACGTCCGCGCCAAAGTTGCAGAGCGTACGAAGATCACTTCGCTCGCTGCAGCGGGCGCGTTTGCGAAAGGAGCGCGCTTTTCAAACAGAAAGAAGTAACAATTGTTACAGCTGTTAGATTGCGCTGGTCCTGTGTATACCTGTGCGTTCGTTTCGTGTGTCCTTCATGGTTGAGCAGCGTGTTTTAAATGTCGAGCCGTGACGCTTGACAATTCGCACTCGTCCTGAGTGTGTTCTTTTCGCGCGTCCTTTGCGCTTGACCGACGTGCTAGAAATTTCAAGCTGCTTTTCGTTATTCGCGTTACTTTCGAATTTGTCGCATTCATTGCCTCGTCGTTGCGGCGATACTGTGACTTTTTTTTAACAGCGAAGGCAATTCTCCCCATTGAGCTGTGTGGCACTCCTGCTTTGCATTCGCTATGTTTCAACAGATCCTGGGCTATTCTGATTTCGGTTTCAGAACGTGCCTGATTTTTCTATTTTTCATTAGTCACAGTTGACACTGTCTGCATATTCCTCTCTTCGTTTCACAGTAGAGCTCAATGGAAAGTTAGCGCTTGTCGCTGACCGCCACTTGTCTATTGCTGTGCTTCCGCGCTGTTACGGTAAAGAACGAAGGTATCACTTTGTTCCCCAGAACACACTGCCCGTGTCAGCAGACTGAAGAGCCTTCTTGTACTGTGTCTCGATCCCGCAAGTTGATTAGTAGCGAGAGGAGTAACAACTCACGTACTTCTTAGATCGCAGCACTTAGGCGCCCTTTCCTACGTTGAGCGGCATCACCGACGCCGTTGCCATCGGTGGCGCTACGATAGACGTAAAGATGTACCGATAAGCATGAAAAAAAATGAGAAAAAAAACGCCAGGCCTGCGCGGAAAGCGCAGCACAGTCACAGCGAAAGCTGAAAGAGCAGAATTTCTAGAGCCCGTCATAAACTCTCTTCTGGATACTAATACAAATACACTTGCAACATACCCACTACGCCACAAGTCGTAATTTTTGAGAAGTTAAGAAGCACCTACCAAGACATTATTCATTATTCTACGGAGAAGCGAGGTACTACCTGTAAGGCATTATTTGCACACCCAGGAGCGAATGGAATTTGAACCCGGGCCCTCTGCGGGGCAGTCGAGTGTTGTACCACAGTGCCATGCTGGATTTTTTTACGTCACACAAACGGGGTTGTACGTCACACAAACGGGGACAACAGATTTATGCATCTACCGTCAGCCACTCCATGAACACAATTGCGATTTAAAATTCCTTCATATCAACCAGGGATTCTACCGTAGCCAACCATGAAGGAACACATTCTTATGTTTTTTTCTACCTCGATAAACCTAGGCACATTTTCTTGAAAATGCTGTCTTGCTGGTCTTTTATTAGGGTCACAGTAAGATCCAGCTACTCGTGAGCGCCATATACTGTGCAAGCCAATCATCATGATTAGGTCAAAAGATAATCCGTCCTAATTGTCTATTGCTAAATAATCAATTCTATGAGGGTCAAACGGAAATTATTTTTTATTTTCCTCTTCGACACGTCCCAAAAGTACACCCCCTCCCAACAGCGCAGAAAGGCGTGGTCTATTGTTTCAGGTTGCTTACAGATTAAGCGGTCGGAGCCCTATGGCATAGAGAAACCCCGCTCCTCTAAAAGGGTTCTTAGTGGTAGTGTTCCTGTGTGAAATTTAAAAAAGAAAAATTTTGCATTTGGAGCTGCTTCCATTTTTTAACTTGCTTAAGTAGATTCTGACCCTTGCCTGCAGTGTATAGCGTTCTGTACATTGGGATGGGCAACACAATGTCACGTAAATCCTTAAAAGCTTTTTCTTTCCAACAAAAAACAAGAAGTCGGTAGAAAAGCGGAAGCTCAAAAGGTTGTTTTTTTCCCTTGAGGCAAGCGACCCCTTCCTGCGAACAGTCTGCCAAATAAAACTCGGTCGACTGTTGCCCGAGTCTGTTGTCAGCACTCAAGTGATGACAGGTGATGTACAAGGCTATATGAAGGAAGTTGTGGCAAGTGTACGTTTTTAAATGTGAAGCATTTTTAGCGAACCTTTGGCATTTTGAGAGTTTCTATCTATCTATCTATCTAGCCGCCTACGTCTGGGTGCTCTCACTTGGTGTAGACCAATATTGGCATGGGAGGGTAAGAAGAGTAGACACATATGTCTGTAGGGTCATGACGTGAATAACGTGAAAATCCTGTTGCGTACGTCGTCAAGCCCTTTCCTCCAGACACGTATGGAATAATACCCGTTTACCACGGGCCGCGATGTACGGGTATGCGCCACAGGTGATGGACAGTTTATATCTACCCAGGAAGGCCGAGAACAGACATTGGTAATTTAAATGCGAGAACGTTAAGAGAAAGCGATATCGGCAGCGCAGTCCTGACGAATGAAAAGAATAAAAATTATGATCCCAGCAGGAATCTAACCCAACCATTCTGCGTGGCAGTCAGGTATTGTACCACAGCCATGCCAGGTTTAAAAACTGATTTCTAAAAAGAGCCTATGCAGGCGTAATATGGGTGCAACGTCAATCGTGGTTGTGGTGCTGCAGGCTATCTAACTTTTCAAGACAGAAACAAACACTACATATGTACTCCTACACGACGCAAAGCGTTATATCAGAATTACTTCAGTGCTTCCAGTGTTGGCTCCGCTTTTGCAGCAGTCTAATAAACATTACATTTCTATTCCTATGATTCAGCAAGCTATATTGAAGCATTGCTCGACCACAGAGGAATGTATTAGCAAAAGTTACATATGATATTCACATGATTGCACCATAAAGTGCACTTAGTTTCGATGGTACGGACGTATGTACTCTAACGTGAGGGCTGACGTTACGTCGCACCATAAATTACCCTTTAAACGCCAGTGTTGTCGACGTGCTTGGTAAGCCCACGATGTGCACACAGCTACAACACTCACAAAAACACATCGATCCACCTCGTAACGCTTGGATCAAGGCCATCAGATACAGCATAGCACTACTCGCTGACTGATTCGCATGAAACCGATTTCCACAATGCGTGGAATCTGCCGAATTTTTTGAGCGTACAGAGCCACACAAAAGAAAGTAAATTGCAAGAAGACCCTATAGGCTCCGTGCAGACGTAACTCCGCTGCCCGAGCGAAGGCGTCCCTAGCGGCGAGAAGCGCAGATTTGGCGGGCTCGCAATGGGGTAAAATCGAGGAACTATGGCTTTTACGATGACTATACCTTTCGGGCTTTTCGCGCTTGGCCACTGACCAGAGCGACGGTCCGTCCGCGTTATCAACGCGATCTGTCAGCCGCAGGTGGTGGACGATAAGAATAATATAGCATAAAACATCGCTCCGCGATATCACCCCTGCTCGCTCCACGCTCCCGCTGTGACGGCGCGAGGTATTTTCGCGGGCAGTTAGTTTTGTGTCGTTTGCGCTGTTCGTAGGAATGCCGAACTCCAGGACTAATTGCTGCGTTGTTGGGTTCAATAACACCTACAGGAATAATCCGGGCACGCGTTTTTACCGGTTTCCATTTAGAGAATATGAGTGGAATCTGCGTGAATGGTGGATCGCACTCGTTCGACGACAAAAGTGAGTTTTGTGAATAGATGGGGTATTTTTTTTCTGGGGGGTGCATTTGCCCGTGATTGTTGATCTGCCGAGCAACACCTCTTCCACGACGCCGTGAACGTGACCCGCTTCAGGGGGTCCCTGCCCTTCTTCAGGTTAGCTCCTCGGAAGAAACTATCTATAACGTAGCTCTCTGAATCCAAACGTAAAATTTGCCGCGTATCTGCGTGCTTCGCTGCAAATGTCGTGTAAAGACGATAGAAGAGGCGCTGTGTGAGATATGGACGCCATCTGGCAATACGTCGGGAAACATGAGTGCTGTGTTGCGTGCTGGTAGTCCCGGCGCAGCAGCAGGCGAAGACCTGCGGTGACCAACGCGACCGGCGGGGACGCCAGCCAGCCCGAAAACGCGGTTTGGCGCGAAGCGCTGAAGCAGAGAAACGTCCGCACTCAACGAGTACTCTCCACACACTCTTTTATTTACAAGTATCCTGGGTAAAACAGGAACGCCAGAGCGGCGCCCACAACCGGCAGCCTGAAGGCCGCCCACAACGCTGCTTTTTCATTTTTTAAATATTTTTTTTCACCTTCTTGGCCTTCTCAAAACTAAAGTTTTTCAACACCAACCCATGGCATTCGTACAGTGCAATACAGAACCGAAACCGAAACACAACCATGAGCTCGTGCGAAGGGCACGGAGGAAGGCAAATTTCAGCGCAGTTGCATTTTCAGCTTTGTTGAAACAGCGCTCACTAGACGACGACGAAGTAAAAGAAGGCACATGACAGGCAGCGCCTGTCCTGTGCCTTCTTTTACTTCGTCGTCGTCTAGTGAGCGCTGTTTCAACAAAGATGAACGCATACCAACTCGCTCAAGCTTCCATTCTTATGCATTTTCAGCGCAGCTTAAGAAACTAGGGTCCTTAAAATTACGTATGTATGCATTTTCTATTAAAGGAACACGCCACCTAATACTTACCTAGTGATGTTGCACCTCAGATATGCATGATATTTACTTTTTGATCGACAACGTTCACAAGTATGAACAGCCGTACCAGTTCAAGACGGCTGGCCCTTGGGCAAGTGGTTCAACTTTGGCCGAGTGGCTGATTCGAGGGACGTGCCGACAAACAGAAAGACAGACAGACAGAAAGACAGACCGAAATTTCTGCGTTTAAGTTCCCCAAGAAAGACTATCGTCTTTAAAATAATTGGCACGCTTTGCAGTGCCACGGCAGCAAAACACGAGCCGCGACGACGAACTCGGCTGCACTGGTCAAGTCGGCGCAGCGAATGCAGTGCTATGGCCGTTCGATGGAAAGCGTTTTTTCATTCAGCGGCCGTGACAGTGCAATTGCTGGTATCGCCAGTTTCGTCTGTCTATCTATCTATCTATCTATCTATCTATCTATCTATCTATCTATCTATCTATCTATCTATCTATCTATCTATCTATCTATCTATCTATCTATCTATCTATCTATCTATCTATCTATCTATCTATCTATCTATCTATCTATCTATCTATCTATCTATCTATCTATCTATCTATCTATCTATCTATCTATCTATCTATCTATCTATCTATCTATCTAGATAACCAATGTTAAGTTAACCAATACCTATTTATTAGACAGTAGTCTTGAACGCCCTGCGTCGATAACACTGTTAGTACAGCAATGTTAATACAGCATTTCAGGAAGCTAACATTTGAATACCTAACAACAATTCCAATTGCACACGTCGCAAATTACCTTTGCTTGCAATGGAGGTGTTTTCGTCATCTACCTTGTAAAGATTGCCGAGCAGCAAACTTCTATCATTGCTTACACAGAAGCCACAATCACACCTCGACTTAACAAATAATTAGGCCCTCGATATCTCTAGAAGCAGAATCAAATAATCGACACCAGCGACATAAAAGGATGGTTAACTCGACGAAACTTTTATTTTCAAATATACAGGAAATATGACTGACACAAATCCTTTATCGAATAAACACAAAAGAGCGCAAATCGGCGCACATAACAACAGGGACTCACAGCAACACGGCGTAGACATGCACCAACTTCGTAAATTGTACTCACTGGTTATACGAAAGAGACCGTTGAGGGAGGCAGAAGTAACCGCAAACGCTTGTGCAGCGGTGCTTGGGTAAAGAATTTAAGAATGTGACAGTGCAGAAGCGTTTTACCAACCGAACACATGTTCGCAAACACACTCTACAAGCAAAGCGCGCTCGACTGGTTATCCAGCCGGCAGGCAGATGGTATTGTCGCTATTCTTAGCTTTAGCTACTCACTAGCATGGGCGAAGCCAGTTGGCGAAGATAGCCTTGTCAAAATCTTTAAATTTCGCATATATATATATATATATATATATATATATATATACACGCACGCATACAAACACACGCACAAACAGACGTATTAATTTTGAGACCACAGGACTGGACGCAGGCATGTGGCGAAACCGCTGTGTGAAGTTGTTATTGTATGTACGAACCGATTCTTCCTCTCCATGATCACCATTCATCACTCCTTTTTCCCGTTTCCCTTTTCCCCTCTGCAGAATAGCAGGTTAGAGTGCATTAAATCAGGCCGACCTCTCTGTCTTCCAATCGAACGAATTCGCTCTCTCTCCAACAGAAAGAGTGGTGTAGCACACCCTGTCCAGCGTAAATACTGTCTGGCTACTCCTACTCCCATTCGGGTGGGTAGCTACTCTAACTTCCCAGTGGTATCAAAGTATTTTCACTTGCCGCAGACTTCAAATAAATACTATGAAAGCTTCCCCTTCGAAAGCACCTTTAAGGTAAAGCAAAATCGACTGATCTCTCACTAACGTTTCCGGGTTGGGGAAGTTACGTGAAGGATGGCCTAAGCTTGATTCCAACTACGGGACGGAGATAAGAACGTGAGGACACACTTCTCGGCTTAGGTAGTAAGACACTGTGACGACCACTCGCTGAGTCCACCTGGTAGCGACAGAAACTGCGATCCGTGTGAGAAATTGACGTGGCCATGAGACCGAATTTCCGGTCGTAATCTGTGTTATGTGGTTTATAAATAAATATCTTCATAAACGCGCGAGCGGCCTGAGAGTAAAGCAACACAGGCGCGCTCGTGAGCCGTGATGTAACAAGCTGCTTGCTGTGCGACCGTCTGCGGTCCGGCGAGCGATTTTGTTCGTTGCTATGCTGCGCTAGCAATCCAGCTATTGAAGCTTCATTCAGCTTTCGCATCAAGATCGATCGCTTTGAAGCGGCTGAAATTTTGGTAGAAGAAGACGGCTCCACTCCATGCTACACATGACGTCACAAACGGGCATATTTTTGCACAAAGATATTCACCAGTAGTCCATTTTTCATATATGTATAGGCGCAATACACCCTCTACTTCTATCTTTCGCTGAAAACCGCAAATTTTTTGGTGACCGTGTCATGGCCCCTTTAAAGTTCCGGCATTTCTTTGACCACAACTTTCAATGTTGAACGCAGGAGAACTTTCTGCTGATGTTTTCCGGCAATTACTCTCTCCTTTGCTACAGCTAATAAATTAGGGCATATCCCTTTACAAAAGTAATATATAATTTCATATCTGCATTTCTCACTCAGGGAAAAATTATCGTGATACCTCTCACATATCAATGACAAAACCCAGCTTTACTAAAAAAATCCCCGCTCCCTCTGGCAACCAACTGACAAAATTTTAAGGTTCACGCTAAGAGGCATATTTTAGAATTAGTAGCCCAACCCCAAAACACTGCTCAAGATGTGGCTGCGCTTGTGTATAATGCACCTTACCAAAGAGATATCGAGGGCCCTAACTTTAACCCGTGCATTGAAACAACGGGGGCATTCAAATTTCTCCCATTCATTCTATTTATCTTGCTCATCTCTTGTACAACGGAAGTACAGTTCATAGAAGAAGAAACGTAAGTGCACTAAGTGCGTCATTATTACCTGCCAGGAGCTAGCTTCTGCTTGCAGCAGGGATTGGGTACCCACGCCTGACTTGTTCCCCTCTTTCATGCGAGGTGAAAGCCTCTTCTAAACAGAATAATCTGAGTAGGAAGTGATTCATTAACAACCACGCCGAAGACGTCTGTTAAACTGCGAACACCACACAATCAACATTTCGGCCACTAGGACAAAGCTGCTTGCCAGCAGTAAAATCGCGTGTTGCACAAACAAATTGCTCGGGTCAAATTCGAAAATCCCAGTTGTATCATTAAACCTACATTCGGTGTCAATCGGTGGCAGCAAGTAGCCCTCTTCAAGAGCTAGAAAGAATCTTCTCAGAGGTGCGTAGAATGGCAGAGACTTGCGAACTCTAAACCCGCTCAGACCTATATTGAAGTGCTCTCTGAACTCACGAACGTAAGGAAATCTCTCGCGTAGGGAGCAGGGTAACTCCAGCACCCCGTAACAGACTCGGTCGTTTCTCAAAGCGCAAGCGAGACAATCAGGGTGCTTGTGCTTAGTTTCTCAGGATCGTGGAGCTTGAAGGCAGCTCGAAGCTTGCGAATTAGCGATCCATCTGCCATGTCCGATTCGTTAACCGTCAGCTGATGGTGAGGCGCTGTGTTCGCCCGCGCACAGGGTGCCACCATTCCCTCGTCAAGGGCGTCTTCCAACTTTTCTGTCGTGTCAATGCGCTCGGGAGGACTCTTGAGCGTCAGAATGGAAGTCAGCTCGCTGCGAAGGTAAGTAGAAAGCGGCAATATAAACACGAACCAAATTCCGAACAACGCTCTACGAAGGAATCTTCCGCGTCGAATTCCACGTGCGGGCTCGGTCGTCGAAGTCGCCAGTACGGCAGCCATAAGAAGGGACACCGTACCGGCCGCACCTTGAACACTGGGGCGTACTCCTTCCGTTATGAGTGCTTGGGTCAAGGCGACGAGGCCGATGAGTGTGAGCGTGGCTGCCATGATTCTCCGGGACTCCCAGCTGACTTCGGAGAGCGTGACGGTTCGACTGGCGCTTTTGCGAGAGTAAAAAGTCTCGTGGCCAATAAAGATGTACGGGAAATAAGAGTAGAAAACTTCATGTTCTTCTATAACAAGGAGAACGTACGTCATGTCCCATTCTTGAAGGTGCGTGCCACGCGCCATTTCTTCGACGAGGAACACATTACGGATGCTGACGGAAAGGTTGCAATTGTCCTTGAGTGCCTGAAAAATACGCACTGCGGAGGGGTGGTCGCAGGAAGCTTTGTTGTGTCCGTAAGATGAGTACTTGGCGCAGGCCACTGTCAGTTGCTCCCCGCTGAGACTTTTTGTTACCGGTGCATCAGTTTTCGCACGTTTGAGCAAACCTCCCCAGCCAGAATTTAGGAAAGTATGCGGTGTGACAGGCCACAGTGTCTTGCGCACGACAGTGTCGTTCGGGGCAAGTAGACCGATTGCTTGGCAGGCAAGAGCGGGTTTCCAAGGAATGAGTAAGTGCGAGACGATCTCAGACTCTGGTCGAACGAACAGCCAGGGCGCGCAGGCATCATCGAGCTGAGTAGCACTGATGAGTTTCGGCATGTCTTCGCGAGGCATGCTGGGATCAGCGGAAATCAGGACAAATTTCCTACCTTGTTGGATGTTTCTCAAAACGTGCCAACGTAACCGGCTGTCTGGGACGCGCCACATAGTTACCTTCCCGCTAATACGTCGAGAATATAGGGTATGTGCTTGTTTCCACTGCTTCTCAAGGGTGACAAGAATGACGTCAACGTTTCTGTGCGACAGTCGCCAGATGTTTGTTTGCCCGAGCTTTGCCATCGATGAGTCGGTGGTAGCTTCAATGCAGACAATAAACAGCACAAGCATAAATGACGGACGCATTATTATGCTTAATGACGCAGCTGCCATAGCGGTGCTCACCACATCGTTCGTATTGTCTTATGTTATACACTACTTTAACTCGTTAGGGCACCTGAAGAATTGCACTACAGTTTTACGTTAAGCAAACCACAGGAGTCTATTCAAACGTGAGAGCTGCACTCAATCAACACGAGAAGCAACCTGCATATTGCTGATGCCCAAATACAGTGTTCACAATAAATAGCAATGTCCTGTCTACGCAGCGCACGCTGCCGAGAACGAAGGTGCGTTATTGTTGGACCTCTGTGGAACTCTTTGGTCACTGCCTGGGCTCGATGTAGACAAGGCAACACTGACTCGAGTTTCTTGCATATTGTTGTCCTGGTGTCATCAAAACATTGCCGCAGTTCTTATCGCGCAACTCAAACCAATTCGGCGCGACTTTCTTGTTTACTCAACGATGTACTAACAGCAACTGTAAAAAAAGTACTAGCTTCTTAATACTATGGAACTGTCAGCAAGAGTCGCTCGAGACTTGAATCTATCATCTTTGCACACTTTTCTTGGACAGCAGCTTGGAAACACAACAAACGAGAGGACTTCGGTGAGCACACATATTCATGGCACGGCAGCAAAGCGTCAACCAAGAAACAATCTCCTTTGAAACTTTTGAGCAGCGTGAGTACTGCGAAACTCAGCGGGACAAATATTCTTGACGAGGACTACCGATCAATAAATTAAATGAAAAGTGTTGATGATTGCTGATAACATGATGTGTAAGCAACGATCCCGCTAATGCGTCGAGAATGTGAAGTGCTTCTCAAAGGTCACAAGAAGGATGTCGATATTTATGTGCGGTAACGGCAACATGTTTAGCTACGATTCGGCGGTAGCTTCAACACAGCCAAGAAGAAGCAGAAGCATAAATGATGGACGCATCATTACGCTTAGTAATGCAGCTGCCATAGCGGTGCTCACCACATCGTTCGTATTGACGTACGTTATACACTGCTTTAAATAGTTAGCACACCTGAAGAATGACACTCCTACCTTACGTTAAGGAAACCATAGGAGTCTATTCAAACGTGAGAGCTTCACTCAATCAACACGGGAAGCAACCTGCATACTGCTCATGCCCAAACACAGTGTTCATGATAAATAGGAGCATACTGTCTACGCAGCGTACGATGCCGAGAATGAAGGTGCCTTGTTGCTGGACTACTGTCAAACACTTTGCTCACTGTCTGGGCGTGCTATAGAGAAGGCAACACTGGTTCGATTTTTCTGCGTTTTGTTTTGCAGGTGCAGAAATCGCTGATATCAGCAGCAATGGTGATCTTCACCATTACTTCACGAGCCATGCTGATATAGGCGCCAATCAGGACGAATTTCTTTCCTCTGGTCGGTTGCTCAAGACTTGCGAACGGAGCTCGTTGTCCGGGAGGCGCCACGTTGTTATCTTCCTACCAGTGCGTCGAGAGCACAACGTGTGCGCTTCTTTCTATCGCTTCTCGAGGGACACTAGAGTGATATAAGTGGTTCTAGGTGAAGGAGACAATGTCTTTTCTTCCTTGGGCTCCTCTCGCGCTGCTTTTATGTTAGCTTCAAGGCTGACAACAAGAAATATTAGCATTAGTAACGGAGCTGTGGCCGCCGTATCAGCGCAGACCTTAAGACTGCTACAAGCTAAATTGACACACCAGATAATGTTGGTTAGCGGACGTGGGGTATATGTCCCCTTACCTCAAACACCGCATTTCAGCAGTTTATCTAAATATAACAGTGGCAGTCAGTTAACAGAAGGAAATGCCTTCAAGTTACCGCTAGCGAAACACTAGCGTCGACAGGAAAACACTACTTGCGTCATTGCACACCATACGAGACTAAAGGCGCATTCACACTTGAGAAGCGAAGAGAAAGCGAAAGCGCCAGAGCGGCCGGAAAACCGTTTTCGCGCGCGTCGGAAATGTTCACATTTGTTCTGCCTCTCCAGCATGCTGTCGCCGCCGCCGCCGCCGCCTTCGCCACTTCGAGAATTCATTCTCTTTTCCCCGTTTCCTGAGCATTTAATTTCGTACCGAATTCAAATTGAGCATGCAAAACACGGAAAATAAATAGCTTTCACCTTTTCAAACCGCCGTTTCGGGAGATACACCAGCAGAAACTACATAAGCGGACACGGCAGCAGTGGCTGCGGCGGCGGATTCACCCGGCTTTGCAAGAAGCGAGACACGTTGGGGCACGCCGACTCGCTACTGCTACACCTTTTTCTACTTCCAGTGTTCTTGTCAATCGTAATCCAAACCAGGTTCTCGAGGAACGCGTCCTTGTCGAGGCTGTGAGTCTTGTCGTGCTGGACGGGTAGTTTGCAAATGCGCCGATGTGAGCCACCGCCGACGCCTTGACCGCCATGTTGAATTTGTGGTCTGTTGTTTACGTCACGTGATTTGAGCTAGCGCAGCCAAAGTACGGCTTCCCATGAAGCGGAAAGGCGATCCGCTTTCGCGTGGCGGAAAAATCGGTCTCGGACCGATTTTTTCGCGTCCGCCTCGCGGCGTGGTTTTCCGGCCGCTTAGGCGGCGAAGCGAGTGAATTTCCGGTGAGTTTTGCCGCTTTCGCCCCCATCGAGGCCAAGTGTGAACGCGCCATAAGAAGGCTTATGCGGTATGTTTGGTCTCGGTCGCCTTGAAGCATTGTGTCCACGTAAAATTAAAACACCGGCATTATTTCGCGATGACAGCGCTATCAATTATTCGAGTATTCCTAACTCGCTACCGTCATTTGCACGTCATAAACGAGCTGATCAGGGCGTTCGCAAATTGAGCTCGTTGTTTACTCATAGGTACAGCAACAACAACCGTAAGAAGTAGCGTTCCATACTTCGGACGGAAAATCCGGTGTTTACATGCATCGAAATGTTGCTTTGACCGCGGTGGTAGCTCAGCGGTTAAGCTGTTTCGCTGTTAAGTCCTAGGACGCGGGTGCGATTCCCGCGGCCACGGCGGCCGCATTTTGATGGGGGCGAAATGCAAGAACACCCATCTACTTATCTTTAGGCGCACGTTAAAGAACTCCAGGTGGTCTAAATTAATCCGGTCCCCATTACGGCGTGCCTCGTAATCATAGCGTGGTTTCGGCACGTAATAACGAGGAATATAAATGAAATGTTGCCTATATGGGACATGGCAAGTCACTACAATAACAATGTAGCGAAAATAAAACATAGCCAAACATTTATTTAAAAGAAGTATACAACTAACATTAGGAAGCGGATAGAAGCAAACCCAGGACATTTTCTGTGATGCTCTTCTGTACATTCGCGTTGAAAACATTACACAATTTTTTAAAAGAGCCTCCTGATTAATGATTTATTGCAGCAAGATAAAAACGTTGACGTTATATATGGTGAACAGTCACCAAAAGAAGATGAAATATAAATAGTTCATATTCTAACGTCGTCACGGAAACGTTATCGTACAATATAATTCTATAATCAAGCTGCTACACACCATACTTGATGCTATTCCAGATGAAAGGTTTCACCCTTCTAAGCTCTACTAAGAGCCAGCTCCTTGCACGTGTCACTTCAGCTTGGCACAGAATGCCTTAGACCATGCAATGCACAACGTTCGCGCGTGCTCGGTCTTATGAGTGGGTCCAAGTCCGGCCCGGCCCGCAGCCTCAAGCCCGGGCCCGGTCCATGCCAGCGGCTTCAAGCCCGCGCCAGGCCCGGGCCCACACTTTCAAGCCCGAGCCCAGCCCGGGCCCGCCGGAAAACTTTTCGGATGGCCCGGCCCGGCCCGCGGGCCGGGTCGGGCTGTCCGAAACGTTTTCAGGTTATAGAGCACTGTACGGGCCGGCCCGTGCAGTGCTCTATAACCTGGGTACTATGGAGAGCAGATATTAACGCGATGGAGTTAAAGAGGTCGTTTCGCAGAAATTCTGGTGTCGGCCTAGGCGTCCTTTGTTGTGAGCAAACGAGAATTTGGGATAGATTCGAATCAAGAAATAATAAAAATCTTACCGTTCTAGTCAGAATACAACACAGGACGTGTGACAAGCAGGTTTTCTGCTGTAGAGTCACGCCCGTGCTCTAAGTTTCTCCGGGGAAAAAATGAATGTCACTACGAATGTTACGTAGTGCGAGTAGGGTCATTAACACATGTAATACTGCGCGGAAAAAGCGTGGAATCACACCAGGCGTGAAAATATACCAATTTCGTGACGAGTCGTCGGTTTAAAGGCCAATAAATTACAAAGCAAAGAGGCATAGTCAGTCATCATTATCAACAAGAGCATGAGCAATGTGTGCAGCTTCGTAGGTGCCAGTCTTGCCTTGCGGACCTGTAGTGAGTACCTCGCCAACTCGCAAAAGGAAGAATCATGTCGTAGTGGGCACTTGATATCCCATTCGCTAACCTGGGGCTGCACTTCACAATTGACAATGTGCTTTCCTTCGGTGCTTCAACTATGGTCTTCAGCCACAGAAATGCGTTTGATGCCGTGTGTAACTACCTTCACGAAACAAAACGAATACGGCTTTAAATTTCCGCTTGTATAAGTATTATTATAACAGAAAAAAAAGTTTTTGACATAATTTTCATTATTATTGTGCTTCTTCTTATTATTTTTATTCTAATTCCCATTCAGGACAATGATTAAAGTGTCTGATCTGTATGTTTAAAAAACTATTATTGCACTCTTTCATTGATGCGTACGTTTTTTTTCGTATATTCATTGCTATTATTTATTTATTCTTTTTATTGGCATCAGCATTCAATACTCAAAATTTTTCGTAAGACGACTTGTTGGCCAATCTTCCTGAGTGGGTATGAGCCATGCAGTAGAGGCTACTACTACTACTACTACCACTTCGCAACTGTGCTGGCAGTAAGCACTTGATGACAGTTTGAAATGGACGATTTACAGGCGCAGAGACGTTCCTTTTCTTGCGGCACGCTATAGGCGTCCACCGAGCAGTGAAACCGGCCTAGCGATTGAGATGGCGATGTGAACAGGTTTCAATTACGCTATTGCGTTCTATATTGAAGGGGAAGCTCAACCGTCCTCCATGTTTCTAAAACACGGCGTAGTGATAAATGCCCTATAAGACATGTTCCTCCATAGATTGTTGACTTATTGGCAATGATAAACAATTTACAAACTGGCAGGCATTTCGGTCTTACAATGCTTCTGATATGCACAAATAGCCGGACCATAAGGTGGATTGTAGAATTTTTAGGCGCCTGGAAAATTCTTATTTACACTGCAGATGGAAACTGCAGACAGAGTAAAGCAATTCGAGATGTTCCCCTGGATTTATGCAAGCTGTAGCCAGAACTTTTTTTTCGGATCGGGGGGGGGGGGGGGGGGGGGGGCGAAGGCCTCGGCTATTTGGGAAAAACACCTATTTTTATTATTTATTGTGGGTAAAATCCAGAGTTGGTCTTGACGCACTTCTAAGCGCGTCGTCGCACTTCTTGTTGTCCTCTAGATTGGAGGCCTGCATAGCGCATTCCCACAACATGTGTCCCAAATTCACATGTTCACCACACTCTGCGCAATTGAATGAACCGTTGTAGTCCGGGTTGATTCGGTTCATACGCCAAGTATTGGGATACGAGTTCGTGTCTAGAGACTGGACAGTGACTGACCTCACCCTATTAGGTGCCTTTTTGGGAAGCGAGAATTCTGTATGTCGTAAATAGCCCAGACTTTATCCGCCGCTCAACTGCCTCGCGTCTACTGAGCCGATTTCATCGTCCTCGGTGTGTGAGCCCATCAGGGCTGCAACACGGCTAAACCCTCCTTTCTTGATTGTTTAAAAGCGTCAGGGAAACATTTACAATGTTTTCCCACTGTTCAGAGAGAACCAGATTGATTCTTTTGTTATGGATGATGGGATTTATGTTGTAGCTGATGGCTAAAGAGAATTTGAACTACGCTGTCTGGTCAAAGCATCTGCAGTAAACTACTGCAGGCAAACATGTTATAGTTTTACAACCATATTAAACCAACAAGCCCGTGCAGGAAGCTTGTCTAATGGCAAGTTATAATTCCGAAAGAGCGTGGCACATCTTAAATGAATGATGTATGGGTGAAATTAGAAAGGCAATTGTTCATTACAGCCTCCAATTTTTTCATCGCTTACAGGTGAACATTCCCTTGTGAAATGTTCACTCTCGCAGCAAGCTCTTACCAAACTCTAGTGAAGATTTCTTCGCTCCGTATTTCGCTTTGGCTCATCTGTGTCAAAAGAGCAGCTGCACTGTTTTCCCATTGACACGTTATGATGCAGAAATCAGATACCCCAAAATCTGGAACCGAAAACTCTCGAATATTGACAACAAAGTTCTTTTACCTACATATGATGGTTTTTGTAGAGTTCCATGCTGACAACGAATGCATAAACCGAATGATAATGCGTGTAAAATTTTCAAAGCATACATCGCGAGTAACGTGTATAACTCTACCCGCATAAACCTTTCCGCACAAGCGGTTTATGCGGGCAGGTAACGCACAAACCAATAGTAACACATACGAAGCAAATTACGCGTATATCACAGCTGACGCCCTTCACGTATACCGGCTATACGCTCTCTGTGATATATGTTCTATGCTGCAGAATTATACGTACACCCCTTGTACCGCATATAAAGCAACTAATACCGCAAATAGCACACGTAGCGTACATTAGGCGTGAAAATTACGCCTATACTGCGCATTACAAAGATAGCGCTTTCCCGGAGCAGCGCGTACTGCAGAAGCATTATATGCTGCCCAGAAAACCATAGAAAACAATTAACGTATGTAATAGCTATAACGCATACGAAGCAAATGATACATATATCACTGTCACAAACGAGCGCGTCAATAAAGTGTGCGCGCGGAGGCTCTTAAACGGCAGCGGGATAGCACGGCCCCTGCCGCTCGCCCAAGAAGCGCGGACGACAAAAAAACAATTAAAGACGCCGGCGCGCCGACATTCCTGCTTACCCACTCGAAAGAACCGCAGACAACCAGATCAAACGCCCGGCAATGCCTAGAGCTTTCTAGAGGGAAAGCGTGACGCGACGCCGAGCGCCGCCGCCGCGAGTAGAACAGGTGAGAGAAATCTCGATCCTTCACTAGCCTTGGCTGTGCCGCACGCCGGAGAACGCTCCCGACGCTTCTAGAAGCCGGGGAAAAGGAGATAAAAGCGTGCAACGACGAGCAGCGAAGAGTGAGTGAGAGAGTCAGTCCGGAGATGGTGAAGTTATGCTGAGTGTGGCTCCGTCAGCCAAAGGAGACGTGTTTATGATGTTGTGCGGTCAGTCGATCGTCGATTTGGAAGAATCGGATGATGACGCCGTGTGAGCCGTGACAAGTTACGTCGACGGAAGGAGCAACGACAGACAGCGCTGGAGTTGGCGTGAGTGTTTCCTAGAAGAGAAGCATTCAAGTACCGTCCGAGAATTGTGGACTGGATACGCCGTTGAATATTCAGGACTTTAACTGTTATTGAATAGTTGTAATGCATGAGATTGCTTTTGTAGCGCGTGATCTGTTCATTTAGTTCCCGTTGTGTTAACACCATCTGAGTTACATTTTGAAGTTGTAACTGGTACCAGCCGAGTGTGCACGTGTTTGTGATATTTGCACTGCTTAACTGAGAATATATTTCGTTAGTGTTATCGACTCTCGACTCTGACTCGGTCTTTGGACCACAACCGGCGTTCGCTGGCGCACTAAAAGGACCAACTCTAAATTGTCCGCGCTTTCGTGGAGCGTCTTCGGAGGACCGAGACGCCAGCCCTTGGATTCCGACCGGCGCTTGCCATCCCTATTAACGGGATCAGTGACAATCACGAACTAACGCTTACGCGCATTAAAGCGTTATACGTACGCATGCTTTCAAATGCATTTGTTCTTCGCTTGCAATATTCTTAAATGATTAATTTTAATTACTGAATGCAGTTGGGAAAATTGGGAAATGATTCTGTCGCTGTCGCTTTTTATGAGGAAAAGTCAGTGGTACGGGGGCCAGCATTTGATATGGTACAGGGATGTAAATACATATGCCCAGTAAAGACTATTTGGGCTGCTTTGACTGGACAAAATGGATGCTCTTTCCTGTCGAGTGCATTTCCTTCCGCATAGCTAATGCGCTCGCTTATGGAGGAAATTGATAAGGCTTTTTTTGTTAAATACCATAATGAATGCGCAGTATTCCTGCTTCATCATAACTAGATAGCGCACTTTAGTCACGTGCCTTTTTTATTGCGATAGCAATTATATGGAAAATCTCGGCTGGTTTTTGCCGTCGCCGCCGTCATACTGGGTATATGTATAAGTATGTATATATACATCACAATCCCAAAGAAAAATTAATCAGAAAAATCGCGGAATCGAACCAGCGACCTCTCATTGCGCAGCGCGGTGCGCTAAGCACTACACCACAAAGCGCAGATCCCTCAGGTAGCTAACGGCAAACGTTATATACACACCCTTTACCGTTTGCAGTCCTCCGAGACGGCAGGCGCTTATAAGCGTTTCTTCATTACCAGCGAGATGGCGCTAGGAGCGCGACGGGCGCACCTAAAGGCGTCGGCCAGCTCTCTCGCTTCTTCTAATATTTGCGCAGGGAGAACCTTGCCCTTCCGCCGTCTGCTCGCGCGGGCGCTCGAACAAGCTACCGCAGTGTTCATGATTCCCAGCAGATGGAGCTACGTGGTAGCTCTCACCGCGCGCCGCGCACGTGTAGCTAAAAGCGTTTCAGATGTCGTGCACGTAACGTACGTGTACTTTTCACGTTTTTGTACGTGAAGTCCCTACGTACGTGAAATTAAAGCTGTTTACTAGCTGCCGGGTAGTGATGAACGCGCGGTAGTTGCAGCGCGCCTATCACGGGCAGCTTTTCGTGCTATCGCATCCATTTCTTCGCCCTTGTGGCGAAACTGTGACTTTTTTTGCTTCAATTCTGTTCACTTCAGTTCAGTTGATTTAATTCAGTTCCTTTGCTCTTCCGGCGCGTGCCTCCTGAGGCGAAAGGAGCCAACCTTTTATAGCCTCGCTAGCCATACCTACTCTTCCATAGATCTCAGCATTTTATCTCCATCGCCTCTACCCATACTCAAATGAAAAGTCATAATTCTAGGCAAATGCCTATTTTGTTCCTCGCGCTCCTATCACGCCACTTTCATATATGAGCATGAATTAGAGGTTAATAAAGGCTTTTATGGTGTTTTTATAGCGCCTATAGATGCATATTCTTGGCGTTCGTGCCTAAATGCTTACACATGCCTATAAATGCCTGTTTTAAAAATTGGCGCTTACACAAACGCTATTTAGGCTCAAGTTTCACTCCCGGGAGCTCTTTGAGTCCGTTATTCATGTTAGCACGTAACAGTGCCTGTTCGGAACTATGGGGTTCAACCTAGTCCTCTAGTTCAACCAGCTCCCGGAAACAACCGCTGGCGGCAGTGAAGTGGGACACGCCGACGAGTATTCGCCGCCGCGCTGACATGGCGCGATCTGTTGGCGAATGCGAAACCGCAGAGAGCCGTCAGCGGAGAGTGAAGAGCAAAAAAAGAAATGAAAATGTGATACGCGCGCAGCTTTTTGTTTTGCTTGTAATTTACGTTTCAATATGTTCGCAGCAGTAGCGTAGCAGGAAATTTTTTCGGGGTGGGGGGGGGGGGGGGCGCCTCAACTATAATTTATGTATGCTCGTGCATGCCTGCGTTCGTATGTGTGCGCGTATATACACACGCAAAACTGAAAACTTTCGGGGGAGGGAGGGAGGGAAATTGAACGCACCCCCCCCCCCCCCTGGCTACAGCAGTGGTTCACTGACAGGGGAAGAATTGGCTCTACGCGATTCGATTCAGCCTGGCCAATAGGAGGAATTTCTGCCTTCGGGCCTTTTAGCGATCCGGTTGTCTGCTCCTGCTCTGCTCTTCTCAGTAATACCGAAAAGACACCCAGGAGTGCGTTGATTGGGCTTTGTCCCACACGGTTCGCAGACACCATGTCCTGCGCATCGCGCGGGACGAAGTCCAATTGCACGGCCATGTTCAACTGTTGGCGCGTTTGTGCCATCTTAAGCAATGACATTTATCTTTTCCGGTCGTAGACAGAGGTCGCGCACGTCCTCGTTTGAAACTGTTTGCATTTATGTGAAAGTTTACTGTATGTGCATTTACAATAGTGAAGGTCTAGAACGTTGTTTTGCCTTCCTATTTTTGGCACCTAAAACGAGCTTTATTTAATGCCTAAAAATCCGGCCTCTAGTGATTAATAAACCTTACGGAAGCGACCACTGCCCTGTTGTTCTGAGCACACCAATATCGAATGAATGTCCTCCAAAGGTTCTCACATGACACGTTGACAAAGCCGATTGGGAACACTTTCAAAAAGTTAATCGCTTGAACTGGACTGACATGTGTAGTTTAAGCGAAGATGCAGCCGTACAGTACTTTACAGCTTTTCTCAGTGATGCTGCAACAAAGTGTATCCCACAAACAACTGGTCTGCCCGGCAAAGAAAGCGTCCCATGATGGAACACTTAGTGTCGATATGCTCGCAAAAAGCAAAACAAAGCATGGAGGTTGCTTCGCGACCCACCGACAGCTGAGAATCTTGACAGTTTTAATAACATAAATCCTCAAGGCAGAAGAACACGCCGGCAGGCAAGAAGGGACAGCTGGGAAAAGTTTTTATCTGGCATCAATTTATATGCACATGAGGCTAAAGTCTGGAACATGTTTAGTAGGGTAGCAGGACGACAAGCACATTCACTCCCTCATGTAAACGAACAAGGCGACAGCTTGCAAATCCAGGTGAACTTCCTCGGCGCACACTTCGAACAGGTGTCCAGCTTGTCGCACTGTACTGAATCTTTCCAACGATACAAAACGGGAATCTAAAAACAAAAACTAGAGGGCAAATCCACAAAACGCGAGGCATACAACGAACCTATCTTCTTCGCATCGCTACAGTGCTGCTATAAATCCGCCCCAGGCTGCGACCGTGTAGTATATGAAATGAGGAAACACCTGCTCTCTGAAACTTAAAAAGCCTTCCTTTCACTGTATAATGCTGTTTGGTTTTTCGGCGAGATCCCCTCTGTCCGGAAAAAGGGTAAGGGCCTATCCCAATTACAGTTCCCAATTACAGGCGTATAGCCCTATGAAGCAGTCTCTGCAAGGTTCTCGAAGACAGGCGACTCCTACACTTCTTTGGAACAAACCACCTGCTTGACCCATACCACTGCGGGTTTCGAGAAGGTAGATCCATGACTGACTATCTGTTACATATGAAGGCACAAATTCCTCAGGCTTTCGTCCACAAACATTCTTTTCTGTGTTCCTCAATATGAAATAGGCCTATGACACCACATGGCGCTTTGGTACACTTCGAGACCTACCCCACTTAGGTGTACGGGGTAAGATGTTGACCGTAATCCAAAGTTACTTTTCCAATCACACATTCCGTGTTCGAGTAGGAAATATTTTGCACAGAATATTTGTTAAAGAAACAGGAGTGCCGCAGGGTGCTGTACTGAGCTGTACACCTTTCATTATTAAAATAAACTCCTTTGACTGTGCATCCCGCATACCATGTTCTATGCCTACCAGCTCAGGCCGACCTCTCTGCCTTCAAATAAATTATCTCTATCTCTCTCTCCATGTATGTGGATGGTGTTCAGGTTGGCTGTAAGTCTTGTAAACTTGCCATGTGTGAGCGGCAGGTTCAGCTTGGTTTGAACAAGGTTTCTAAACGGGCAGAGGAAAACGGCTTTCGGCTGAATCCACAAAAAAGCACGTGCGTAATATTCTCCAGAAAGAGTGGCATTCATTCCGATCCTGATATTGACCTGCATAGTCAACGTCTCTCTGTAAACACTGAACATAAATTCTCAGGCCTAATGCTAGACACCAAACTATCCTTCGTTCCACACATCAAGCATATAAAAAAGTGCATAAAAACACCATGAATATGCTGAAAGTGTTGTCACGCACTGCGTGGGGTAGGGACAAGGATTGTCTGATGAATCTTCACAAAAGCCTTATATGCACGCACCCAGATTACGGGGTGATAATGCACCACTCTGCGACACCAAGCGCCTTGAAGGTGCTTGACCCTGTCCACCATTTAGGTATTCGCCTTTGTACGCGTGCTTTTCGCACCAGCCCCGTAGAACGCCTCTACGTTGAATCGAACGAGTGGTCCTCCACCTGCTGAGATCTTACATGGCTTTTCTGTATTTTCTCAAAGTTAACGCGGAAAAGTCACACCCTTCACACTCCATAAATAATATGTCCAGTTCTACCCTGTTTGACGACCGTCCTTAGTGGCATTTTCGGTGGAGGCGAAAATGTTTGAGGCCCGAGTACTTAGATTTATGTGCACGTTAAAGAACCCCTAGGTGGTCGAAATTTCAGGAGCCCTCCACTACGGCGTCCTTCATAATCATGTCGTAGTTTTGGGACGTTAAAGCCTAGATAATATTATAATGAAAAAATGGTTGTGCCACTCATTGAGCACTGTGTGGCGGCTTCCGCTGCATATCCCCTGCCGTGGCAGTGGCCAGGGACGAAATGTTTTTCGTTTCGGTTTTAGTTTCGTTTCACCGCAAAAAGTTCCGCTTCGTTTCTGTTCCGGAACGAAAAAAAACGTTCCGTAACGGTTCGTAACGGTTCTTTTTCTTTGTATAACAAAAGAAAGTATGAAAAAGGTAAAGCAATCATTAAACAAAAAACATTGGATTTGTGATGTAGTTACTTGCGCTCCTCTTAAAGGGACACTAAAGAGCAAAACGATTTTTCTCGCATTAGTAAATAGTCTTCCACGATACCAAAAACACCACGCTTGCTGCGAGAAGACGCTTAATAAGCGAGAAAACTCGCAAAAAGAAAATACAGGTGGCGACGCCACCTTCGAATTCCCGCACCATTTGCCGTGACGTCATGTATTTTTGAACGCGCCTGCTTGGGCCCACGTAGTTCCGAACCGGTTAAATCGAAGTACATTGTCCTCTGAGGGAGCCAGAGACTTGACATAACGATTTTGTGGAAATTTCGTCGGGCCAGTGGCGCCAAAATACGTTAAATGCTCATTGAAATGTTTTACGTCACGAATTACAAAGTTAGGCGTGAAATTTAAAAATGAAACATTGAACTTGGTTTTCTCCCCTAATAATAAACCTATGGTGGTGAAATAAACAACACAAGAGTTCTCCGAGCACACTTTATCAATCTAAACCAATTCATTCTTTCTCTTTAGTGTCCCTTTAAGAAAGTGGGACAAGGGTAAAGCACGTTCTTCAGAGGAGCGGAAGTAACTGTACCACGTATTCCTACCAACTAGTACAAACCAGTATTCATTTCAAAGTCATAGTATTTATTTTATCACAAGAAAAATACGATTTTTTTTTAGTTGGCTCAATTCTTTGTGTCAAGGGAGTGAGCACGATCTCAGAATCGGCACGTCATTGAGTGTACTCTCTGAAGTGCGAGATCGCTGTTCTGATAAAAAGATCGCCAGGCCTGCGTGAAAGACGCAGCAAGGCACAGCAAAAGCTAGAAGAGCGGACTTTGTAGAGCCCGTTGTAATCTCTTGGGGCAACTAATACAAGTAAACATGCAACGTACCCACTACGTCATAAATCATCGCAATTTTTCTGAAGTAGCGAAGTTCCCACTATGCCATTTTTCTTCATTCTTCGGAGAATCGTGGTACCCGCTGCACATCTGTAAGGCATTATTTGCACTTTGTGCTGTGGCTGATATTGAAGAATTATGGCTGGGCACTTTGCTGTGGGTGGGTAGGAGTGTTGCGGAATGGACGCCTCCGTTCGATTCCAATTCCATTCCGGGGAATTAGAACTTGCCGCAATTCCATTCCTTTCAATTCCTCGGAATGAAAAAAACTTAGCCCATTGGCACTCAGGGAATGACCCGGCAGTCCGATTGCATTCCTGTAATTCCTCAGCGTAGGAAAGGCATCTTGATAGTTTTATCGAGTTAAGAATGAACGGCCCATAAAGCTGATGTCATCAAATGCATTAAGAACTGCAAAAATACGCAAAACACGTTGCCAAGATCGAGGAATAGTTGCTTGGTGACATATCTCGTGCAGTAAAACCACCCTACTAATTCCTACTAGTTCTCCCGCTACCGATAGTATTTGCGTGGTCATGTTTGAACGAATGGTGGTGCTTCAATATTGCTTAAGCTTAAATCTGTTAATGCTAAAATGACGACATAGCATAATTTTATGCTGACAAAAGCGCATTTGCATCGAATGCGGAACACTGGGCCGCACTGCCCGTCAGCACTCACGCTTGTCAAGCGCGCCTCGCAAGCATAGATGGGGTGAGGAGAACTTTCTGTGTTCGCCTGTGCGCAGGTATGCAATGTCTTCCTTGGCGCAAAGGTTATTTACGTGTGTCAGGTACTAAACTGCTCGTGAGATAAAGATCAGGCTGTGCATAGAGTATTCGCCACTTTCGGGTGGGGGTATGAATGGGAACCAACGCGCAGGGGTAATTTGTTTCTCCTTTCGGTATCTGCTGGGATAATGCATTTCTGTGTACAGTAACTTATGCCTCCGTTTGTAGTAGGCGCTTTGCTTATAAATGTACCGTGCTTGTAATCAGCTAAGCCATTTTAAAAATACTGCTTTAGTGTGAACTTGCGAGGCTCTGACTTACTAACGTTTGAAGCTTGAAAAACAGCACGTAGACGAAAACGTCCTCTATTTTCGGAAAACGACGTAATTCCATTCCCATTCCATTCTTCCGAGCGTTGTCCACATTGCATTGCGAGGTCGCGAAAACGTTGAAGATTCCGGAGTCATTCCAATTCCGGAGTGGTAACTCCGCAACACTGGTGGGAAGCATTAAACCACACACTCTTTGCGCTATTAGCATTGTGTGATGACTGGTTGTTATTTTACTCTTCTGCCACCCCTATATTACATATGTTAACGCGATTCCTTGCCCGACATGGCGCCTGTATAGAGTATTTTTTCGATGGAGTTATAAGCACCAGCGTGACACTGTGGTGGAAAACCCGACTGCCACACAGAGGGCGCGGATCCTAGAAATTTGTTTCTCATTTAATTTTTTCTTATACCACGCGATAGCGGTCACGTACACCGGCGGCTGTGGACAACTATGGAGCCAAAATCGGCTGTTGTGATCTCATAACAGCTTTCGCTGTAACAAACTTCAGCGCCGACAATGCCCTCTCCACTTTGGCCTGCTTGACAGGCGCGCAGAAGTCCACTTGCGTTAATGTGAACATCTCTGGTTGCCACTGTTCTCGTTTTTCGCACAATTTCAACATATCTTTGCTTTGGATTTCCTGTCTGAGGCACGCGCTAATACTATACCCTGAGATATGCTCACATTGCATAAGCTCAGTTGTTCCGGATTGCGAAATTTTCTCGTGAACCGAAAAACGATTGAAAAAATTTCGGTTTCACTCCGGAACGAAATAATAAATAAAGTTTCGGTTACGTTTTCGTTCCGCTCAAAAATATCGTTTTTTTTTTCGTTTTTCGTTTTCGGTTTTCGTTCCGTTCCGACACTCTGGCAGTGGCAGCTCGCCGATACCGATATATCCTTCGTGGAAGTTACTAAGCACACCGCCTACTATCCGTACTCACTTTCTCGAGCTCCAGCACAAATACTCTTTTCCAGAATTCCTTACCGATACCTCAAAGTCTCAAATTTCTGTGCCCACACAGCGGTTGGTCCATCCTTATCAGATGTAAGCATTAGGCACCCCAATACTAGAATCTTCACAGCAGAGGCATACGCGATAGTTGCTGCCCATCAAAATTATCAACGAATTAAAACTACAAATTACAGTGATATACAGTCGAAACCCGCGATAACGAAATCCCGAGGGAACGAAATTCTCACCGCAACGAAATATTTTCGAATCTCCGGCGAACGCCCATAGGAGTCAATGCATTTCGTAGCTCGCGACTACGAAAGATATTCATACCGCAGTCCCTCATTAACGACATTTTTGAAACACGAGTGCGCAAATAATCTACTCTCGCAACATTAACTACATTCGAAAACTGCTGAAGTGCATTCATTTGGCTCTGTGCTTGGCTTTTGTCGGATTTGCGCGCACATAGTCGCGTGTGTGGAGCCATTTGTGGAGCGTTTGCTTGGTCGCTTGGTGCAACGAGAACTGTGCGTTGCGATTACTTCGTCCGATTTCGCTGCATGCGAAGATGCCGCCTCCAACGAAAAAGCGGAAGTTAATCACGCTGGAAGATAAGGCTACAATCATCAGTGAGGTGGAAAAGGACAGGAAAAAAATGGAAATCGCCGAAGAATTCGCCGTTGCGTGCAGCTCGCTGTCCACGATTCTGCGCTGATTCGCGCTGATCCAGCGGAGCCGGAAGAAGGTTCACCTGTAGGCGCACTTGATGAGGGGTACTGGTGACAGCGCAGTGCCGCCGTCACTTACAAGTGCATGGGGCGAACTTTGTGCCGTGGCAAACGAGATTCCCGATCGAGAGGCATGAAACTGCTGCATGGTAAGGCCCGCCAAAGCAAACTTACTGACTTTTGGAAATAAAATGTGTTTTTTGTAAATTCTATGTCTTTTCTGACGCATTCTCGCGCTAATGAAATTCCCGCAAGAGCGAAATTTTGTGCTTTCCCCGCCGATTTCGTTATTGCGGGTTTCAACTGTATACCGATTCCCGGGTTCGCTGACCAGATAGCTGCTTCCGCCCACGACAACACTGCCGCCAATACATCCATAGCTGTCCCTGCACTTGACCTAGAACATTTCTTAAATGAAAGCTCAGGGATTATTGACAGCGGTTATGGGATACGCAAACACAAAGTAAACTTCATCTCATCAAGCCACATCTCGCGACTTGGCCGGTAGTATTGAACTCACGCCGCACAGAAGTAATACTAACCAGGTTAAGAACACGACCTACGCATAGTACACACTCATACCTTTTGTCGGGTGGCGATCCACCTTTGTGTGATTAATGTGGTGAACCACTCACTGTCATTCACATACTTATTCCATGCGGTTGATTAGATCCACTAACAAAAAAAGCACTTTCCAATACCATACCTGGAGCAAATAGCACTTCATCCATCGATGTTCATAGACAGGGAGCCGATTTCGAAATATCAGTCACTGTTTGTGTTTTTGAAAGAAGTTCATAGCCTTCGCGTCATATACCTAGGCAATCCCTAGCACGACCTCTGAAAAGAGATTGTTGCTGCGGTAGCTGCCTTACAGAAAACACCTACCTCCCGGCCTCTGGCCTCAAAGGCCCTGAGGAGGCATTCGTGCTATTTTTCCATCTCTCACTTGTAGATATCACGCTCATTTGTAATTCATTCCGCACCCATTGATAACATCGCGTATCACTGCCAATATTTTATACTCTATGCACACTTTTTACGCTACTCTATGCAGCGTGATTTTATGCCTCTATACAGCCATAATGCAACCTGTCATCGTAATCATTCGTCATCGCTAACTCCACATCAAAGACATGACCCTCTCCGGCCTCCCATGGCCCTTGCGCCACAAAACCCCCACTAATCATTGTCATCGAAAGGAAGACCGTGGCGGACGTTATCGCCGGCAGGTGTCTTAACTGTGCAGACTACACCACCGCGCTGGCCGCCCACCTTGATCTTAATGCGCACAGACCCTGCGTGAAACCTACGACTCGTAAACAGGTAAGTCCTCTCTGCTTTTATTAAAGGAACTGTGCCAAATGATATGAAAGACGTGAGAATAAGCTCAGGGAAAAATACTGGCAGTAGGCGTTCTGCGCCGCAGTGCGTTGGGAAGCATTCGGACTCGAATTAAATCGACAACGTAGTGGGGATATCAGTGATACCGAGAGGCTGCAATGGCACTTTTAGCGTGATTTATGATGCCCATATTTCTATCCCAAATGACGACGTTCCGCTAATATTAAGGCTATTTACAGAATGCGCCCTCATCAAGCACATCGTGCGAATTGTCAACACACTTTCGTTGACGCTGCCGTATGAGGGAGGCTGCCTTGGCTCACAGGTAAAAAAATCACAGCGTATCCACGGAGTGAATGACGATGAGTGGGCGAAGCTGCGGAGGTTCATCGGTAAACCGCGAATCTTCCGTGAATTCTGCCCAGTACATCATCACCGACGTGAGATCGGGCGCGTTTATACTAAAGGTTCGATGAGAGTTATGACGACTTGCAGCTCACTTTAATTTTACATGTACGCTGTGAATTTTCATTGTTTAATCACGCACAGGAGAAATCGCACACACGCACTACCTTGGAGGTCAAAATCCAGTGCCTATACATACGGGGTGGTCAGTGAACGGTTTTGCAGCGCGAGCAATCGGTTTTTTTTTAATCAAGACGCTGCCGCGACGCTGCCTCGCGACGCGTTTTGAACAAAATTTTTATTGTTTAATCACGCACAGGAGAAATCTCACCAGGCGCTACATTGGAGGTAAACAATGGCTGCTAATGGGAATGAGAGACAGAAGAAGTCGGCTTTTAGCTAACACTTACGCTTCTACTTCTGCTAATGTTTCCTACTGGAACATGCCAATGGCTGCTAATGGGGAATGAGAGGCAGAAAAATTCGGCTTTTAGTTAACGCGCACGCTGCGAATTTTTTATTGTTCAACAACGCACAGGAGAAATCTCCCACCGGCACCACCTTGGAGGTCAAGATCTGGTACTAGCGTTAAGACTGGTTACGCACTACGACGGGGACGAACGGATGCCGCTTTAAGGAGCTTCGCCCCTAAAATATGGCCAGGTCCGCCGCGCAGTCGGTCCGTACGGCCGAAGCCTTTTCATTGGTCCAAATGCTTGCAGGTAGGACAGGCAAAAGGTGTCTGTGGGAACAAAGTTGCCTCTGACTGCGGCGCGCAGAAGACCGTGCTGTGGTATCGACGTGCATAGAGCACTCATTCGAGGACGCCAATTAGCCTTCATTTTTCTAAATATCATTATTGAAGTTTTAGTAGTTACAATTCACTAATTAAGTCACTAATCATTCCATTTGCTTTGACTATCTTGATATAATAATAAACCCTGCCTAGTTAATTAAATCTCATTAGCTTTTACGAATTACTTCCCTAAACAACTACTTTGTTTTGATTACCCTCATATATACGCGAAGTTGTGCTTTCATTTGCTTCTATGCGGCTTTCGCTCTGTAGCAATTACTTCCCTAAAATTAGTTTGCTTTGATTACCCTCATATACACGCAATGTCATGTTTTCATTTGCTTCGCTGCGGATTTCGCTCTCCTAGACGTCACGTGATCTTTTTGCTTTACTTCTCACAAGCCGGCTGTTCGTTCCAGATCAAGTTCACATAACACACACAAGGTTTTCATCTTCCTTATCGATACTGAAGAGCCAGACATGCAACGCAAGTCAGAAGTCATGCTCGCCCTACAAATGAATGTGTGCGGTATCATTTACACCGATTTAAGCCACAATAATATCCAAGCTAAATACTCATCTATTGAAGAGAACTCCCTGTGTCGATACCACCGTTGCCTAGTGCGAATGTTAGTAGAGCATTTCAGGACGCTAACATTTGAATACCTAACAAGAATTCCAATTCCACACGTCGCAGATTGCCGTTGCATGCACCGCAGGTGTTTTCGTCATCTCCCTTGTAGAAATTGCCGGACAGTTACCTTCTATCGTTGCATACACAGAAGCCACAGTCACACCTCGTCTTATCAAATAATTACGTCTACAATATCTCTACAATCTGAACAAAATTAACCGAAATCAGTGACACGAAATGACGGTTCACTCGACGCAACCTTTATTTTCAAATATACAGGAAACATGACTGACGCATCCGTCATCGAATAAACACAGCTACAGACAGTGCAAATCGCTGCACATCACAACAGGCACTCACAACACGGGTTAGATATAGAACAACTTCGTAAAGCGTATTCATTAATTAGGCGAGGGTGACCGTTGTGTGAATCGAAAGTAGCCTTAAACCCTTGTACAGTGGTGCTAGGGTTAATAATTCAAAAATGTGACAATGCAGAAGCGCTATACTCTTCAAACACTCATTCGCAAACACGCTGTACAAGCGAATCGTTCACGACTGGTTATCCAACCGTCAGGCAGGTGGTATAGTGGCTAGGCGACACCATTCTTAGCTTTACCTAACCAGTAGCATTGTCGCAGCCGAGGGGGGGGGGGGGTAGCCCATCCACTCCCTCGATATTTTTAAATTTCGCATGTTCATAAATACACGCACACATAGAAGCACAAGAATGAAGATACATATAAATTTTCTTTAGAGCACAGGACTGGGTTCCAGCCTGTGGCGAAACCATTATTTTAAGCGGTTATTGTATGTACAAATCACTTCTTCCTCTCTTCATTATCACCATTCATCACTCTTTTCGTCACCTTTCCCTCTTTCCTCTGCAGAGTAGCAGGCTAAAATGCACTAGCTCAGGCCCACCTCTCTGCCTTCTAATAAAGTGAACTCTCTATCTCACTCCCACACAAAGGGCGGTTGAACACGCCCCGCCCCACGAAAATACGTTCTGGCTACGCCCATTCCCGTTGGGATGGGTAGCTACCATAAGTTCACAATCTCAGTGGCATCAAATTATTTTCACTTGGCGTAGACGTCGAATGAATACTGTGAAAGCTTTCATTTCTCTGTCGCCTTTCAGGTAAAGCTAAATGGACTGACCTCTCACAGAGGTTTCGGGGTTGGGTAAGTTAACTGAAGGTTGACCTATGTTTGATACCAGTTACGCGATAGAGATTGTATTTTGATGACACGCTTCTCGGCTTAGGCAGTAGGATTCTGGGATGATCGCTCGCTCCATCCAGCTGGTAGCGTCAGTAAATGTGATTGGTCTGAGTGTTTAACGTTCCAGCACTACCCTGACACACAACGTACACTGCTGAATAAACGATAGCTTTTCGGTTATGTTTTCGATGAATCACTCTCTCTTTCACTCTTTTTGTCTTTTGCTAGAGGTGATCAAACAGTACGTATTCCTTTTCAAGGGTGGCAGACAGTTCTGTCTCTGCTTTTCTCATTAGAACCACGGAAAAGGAATTATTCGGCATCTGTGAGAAATCGCTATTAAAGCCCAGCTTTACGAGAACAATTCGCGCTTGAAAAATATTGAAACATTTTACAGGTTCACGCTCACAGTAAAACTAAAAAATGAGGCACCTAACTTAAAGACAGCGCTGAAGATATGTGTTCCTGTTTTTCGTTGCAATTATGTATAATACAGTTTACCAAGGTGATATCGAGGAGGTCACTAACGTAAACACGGTCTTTAAAACAACAGGGACATTCAAATTTCCCCCATTCGTTCTTTTTATCTTCCTCATCCCTTGTACAGCAAAGGTACAGATCATTGCAAGGACACTATGCGCGTAATTATTACCTGCCTGGAGCTAGCTCCCACTTGCAACAGGGATCGGGTGTCCGCGGTAGGCTTGTTCTCCTGCTTTCTCTAAGGTGAAAGCCTCCTCTAAACAAAATAATCTGAGTTAGGAGTCATTTAGTAATAACCACGAAGAAGACATCTGTTCAACTGCGAACACCACACAATCAATATTTCAAGTACCAAGATAACACCGCTTGCCACGAGTAAAATTGCGTGTTGCACAAACAAATTGCTCGGGTCAAATTCGAAAATCCCAGTTGTATCATTAAACCTACATTCGGTGTCAATCGGTGGCAGCAAGTAGCCCTCTTCAAGAGCTAGAAAGAATCTTCTCAGAGGTGCGTAGAATCGCAGAGACTTGCGAACTCTAAACCCGCTCAGACCTAT
This sequence comes from Rhipicephalus sanguineus, assembly GCF_013339695.2. Lineage (NCBI taxonomy): Eukaryota > Metazoa > Arthropoda > Arachnida > Ixodida > Ixodidae > Rhipicephalus > Rhipicephalus sanguineus. Next base: position 62,804,030 of record NC_051184.2, on the reverse strand, counting down.
ATTGAAGTGCTCTCTGAACTCACGAACGTAAGGAAATCTCCCGCGTAGGGAGCAGGGTAACTCCAGCACCCCGTAACACACTCGGTCGTTTCTCAAAGCGCAAGCGAGACAATTCCCTTGTGCTTAGTTTCTCAGGATCGTGGAGCTTGAAGGCAGCTCGAAGCTTGCGAATTAGCGATCCATCTGCCGTGTCCGATTCGTTAACCGTCAGCTGATGGTGAGGCGCTGTGTTCGCCCGCGCACAGGGTGCCACCATTCCCTCGTCAAGGGCGTCTTCCAACTTTTCTGGCGTGTCAATGCGCTCGGGAGGACTCTTGAGGGTCAGAATCGAAGTCAGCTCGCTGCGAAGGTAAGTAGAAAGCGGCAATATAAACACGAACCACAGTCCGAACAACGCTCTGCGAATGCCCCTTCCGCGTCGAATTCCACGTGCGGGCTCGGTCGTCGAAGTCGCCAGTACGGCAGCCAGCAGAAGGGACACCACACCGCTGGCACGGTCAAAAGCACGGCGTACTCTTTTGGTTATGAGTACCTGGATCAAGGCGACGAGGCCGATTAGTGCGAGCGTGGCTGCCACTATTCTCCGGGACTCCCAGCTGACTTCGGAGAGCGTGACGGTTCGACTGGCGCTTTTGCGAGAGAAGAAAGTCTCGTGGCCAATAAAGATGTACGGGAAATAAGAGTAGAAAACTTCATGTTCTTCTATAACAAGGAGAACGTACGTCATGTCCCATTCTTGAAGGTGCGTGCCACGCGCCATTTCTTCGACGAAGAACACATTACGGATGTTGACGGAAAGGTTGCAATTGTCCTTGAGGGCCTGAAAAATACGCACCGCGGAGGGGTGGTCGCAGGAAGCTTTGTTGTGCCCGTAAGAGGGGTACTTGGCGCAGGCCACTGTCAGTTGCTCCCCGCTGAGACTTTTTGTTACCGGTGCATCAGGTTTCGCACGTTGGAGCAAACCTCCCCAGCCAGAATTTAGGAAAGTATCCGGTGTGACAGGCCACAGTGTCTTGCGCACTACAGTGTCGTTCGGGGCAAGTAGACCGATTGCTTGGCAGGCAAGGGCGGGTTTCCAGGGGATGACTACATGGGAGATGATCTCAGACTCTGGTCGAACGAACAGCCAGGGCGCGCAGACATCATCGAGCTGAGTAGCACTCATGAGCTTCGGCATGTCTTGGCAAGGCATGCTGGGATCTGGGGCAATCAGGACAAATTTCCTGCCTTGTCGGATGTTTCTCAAAATGTGCCAACGTAACTGCGTATCTGGGACGCGCCACATAGTTACCTTCCCGCTTATGCGTCGAGGATATGAGCTATGTGCTTCTTTCCACTTCTTCTCAATGGTGACAAGAATGACGTCAACGTTTCTGTGCGTCAGTCGCCAGATGTTTCTTTGCCTGAGCTTCCCCATCGATGATTCAGTGGTAGCTTCAATACAGACAATAAACAGCACAAGCATAAATGACGGAGGCATTAATATGCTTAGTGATGCAGCTGCCATAGCGGCGTTCACCGCATCGTTCGTAGTGACGTATGATATACACTGCTTTAAATCGTTAGCGCACCTGAAGAATTGCACTCCTGTCTTACCTTAAGCAAACCGCAGGAGTCTATTCGAACGTGAGAACTGCACTCAATCAACACGAGAAGCAACCTGTATATTGCTGATGCTCAAACACCGTGTTCACGATAAATAGCAATATCCTGTCTACGCAGCGCGTGATGCCGACAATGAAGGTGCGTTATTGTTGGACCACAGTCTTGTTTGCTGTTGTTTTGCTGTTGTCATCAAAACATTTAGCGATGACAGAGAGTTCTGTACAGAACTGAAATACAGAGACACCTCACCGTCAGAATGAGCGAGAAAAGAAAAGCAATAGTTTCGCTAACATTGTTCATTATTGTCAAATGCGTCAATGTACTAGACCTAGCATAAACAGTATAGCCAGCAGTCAGTTTTTATGAATAGGAATCAATGGTCAACGATCAAACACTTCTTTGCGATATCCATTACACATTTTATGTGGCATACAGCGCAAGACATGCAAGATGTGTAGTTCTCATGTAGTACAGCATTCTCATGTAGTCATCTGAAATACAGGACCCCAACAGGTGACACAGCTTGCGTGCATGGGCTTGGCAGTGTCGTGTTCCCAGGCCATGTCAGGTGGCATTCTGGCGAAAAGGACAGCAGGTTGCACTGATTCAGTGCCACTCACGACCAGACCTTAAGCGTGGCTGTTCCAAATTCTTGGACACGTCTTCACTTCCTCGAGACACGAAGTTTCCAAGGAGGCTGCCTGGTCATGTGAAGCTGCAGAGCTTCAATGCGCAGTCTTTACGCAACCTGAAATATTCAAGTGCCCAAATACAAACACATGATGACAGACAGATCCAACACCTCGTGGTAGCAGCGCTCACACACAAAATTCCATGATTTGTCATGGCAATGAACAAAAGTGGGGATACTCATTAACTTTGGTGTACCTTGAGGGTCTGTTACTCGCTTAGCCAGCTGGAACTTTTTCCACTGCATGACCTCCGTACAATCAAGAGGATGTTTTTAATGCATATTTGTTATTAAAATTGCATTATAGTCACGCTCAAGATCTTTGGCGCAAGCACTCTATATCAAGGTGGAAAATGTTTGCCGCAACTAAAATAACACTGGACAGAATAATTAACAAAAACTCATTAATTGACTTTGAATTCCTTACTTGGGGGGCAGTTGTTTATATTAGAAAGTTGTAGTGTGTGCCAATTTATGGCATACACATTTTTTTATCGCGAAAGTTACACGTAATTCGAGATATTCATCCTCGAATTTCAAGGACGAAATCAAAACTGACAGAAAACGTGGCCTCTCTGTTGCGTAAGTTCGGAGCTACACGTAAAAAGGAGGTGCCTAAAGTTTAATGAAGGTGCGCCGAAGCAGAATATGATCAGGAGAATCTGCAAGCGTTCGGAAATACACAAGTAAACAGCTTATTATTTGGGTGCGACGTGCGGTACTTATCTGTTTCTTAAACCATAAACATAGAAAGGAAAGGTTGGCATTGCTACGGTTTCGGTTGCACGCATCTCGAAAGAAACAGATGAGCCACAAACACCATACGCAAAGGTGAGACGATCCGCTGACGCAAGTGAGATTACTTGCAGCTTTTCAAGAAAAGTTACGACCACGACGCGCCTTCATTCAAATTTCGTCACTTCCTTGTCGCGGGTAATTCAGGTGTGCTATAAAGGAGAAACCACGTTTTTGTGCGCTGGGCGCAATCAGTTTTGATTTAGCCCTTACAATTTCACAATAAATACCTCTAGTTACGTGAAACTTTCATGATTTATGAAAAACGCGTATGCCATAAATTGGTACTCACTACGAATTTCTAATATATGAAATGCCCTCAATATGAAAACTGCCCTCAAGTCAATAAATAAAAGTTAGTTAGCGGGTTTTTGTTAATTAGTCGCGTCAATGTAATTTTAGTTGCGGCAAAATATTTTTGCCTCGAACTAGAGTACCTATGTAAACGACTGGAGCTGACTGTCATAGAACTTTTTTATACAAGATATGGGGTCATTCCACGCCAAACGTCCCAGCCATTTCGGCAACTATCTCAAATGTACTGAAAAAAATCGTGCCGATATATTACGTTGAAAACAGTGAATTGCTAGAATATTTAGGAGAGAAAAAAATTTTTGGTCTTGTGGGTGCCTTCCAAATTTACCAGAATGTCACCTGGGTGTTGTTTGTAAGAAAATTTATTCTGAGAGTATTGTTTCTTGTTTTAATACCAAATTTGGTTTACATATTAAGCAAAGGTGTTTGTGTAAGCTGTTTAAAGCTCGATAATATTAGTACAATTTTTCTGCCATATACGCCTCCAGGAATTTCGCCAAAATGTTCTATGTTTGCATTTTTTCCATTGCGATACTGCGCCTTGTATGAATATACGAGTAATGAATACTTACTCTACAGAAGGTATATTTTGCGATAAAAATATTTTCAGACCCCTCAAGTTTCTAAAGATTACGTGAAAAAATCACGAATTTCAGAAAATCGTCGTTTTGGTCCACATTGAGACGCGATTTACACCACGTGGTGCTCCAACTAAAAACCGGCTTTATACCTCAATCGAAAGCAACCAAAGAGGTCTTCTTATATGGCAAGTTTTATCATTACAATTTTCGTTTTAAGGAAGAAAATAATTTTTGATGTTCCCCATTGATGGCTATCTCCCCATTTGGTCACATGGCAGCTTCCTCATTGATATTCCCAATTGCCATCAATGGGGAACATCAAAAATTATTTTCTTCCTTAAAACGAAAATTGTAATGATAAAACTTGCCATATAAGAAGACCTCTTTGGTTGCTTTCGATTGAGGTATAAAGCCGGTTTTTAGTTGGAGCACCACGTGGTGTAAATCGCGTCTCAATGTGGACCAAAACGACGATTTTCTGAAATTCGTGATTTTTTCACGTAATCTTTAGAAACTTGAGGGGTCTGAAAATATTTTTATCGCAAAATATACCTTCTGTAGAGTAAGTATTCATTACTCGTATATTCATACAAGGCGCAGTATCGCAATGGAAAAAATGCAAACATAGAACATTTTGGCGAAATTCCTGGAGGCGTATATGCCAGAAAAATTGTACTAATATTATCGAGCTTTAAACAGCTTACACAAACACCTTTGCTTAATATGGAAACCAAATTTGGTATTAAAACAAGAAACAATACTCTCAGAATAAATTTTCTTACAAACAACACCCAGGCGACATTCTGGTACATTTGGAAGGCACCCACAAGACCAAAAAAATTTTTCTCTCCTAAATATTCTAGCAATTCACTGTTTTCAACGTAATATATCGGCACGATTTTTTTCAGTACATTTGAGATAGTTGCCGAAATGGCTGGGACGTTTGGCGTGGAATGACCCTATGAAATGTTAAAAAAACAACCCTGTCTAACATGGCAGCAGCATTTTAACAATAATAATAATTGTTGGGGTTTAACGTCCCAAACCCACGATATGATTACGAGACACCGTAGTGGAGGGCTTCGGAAATTTCGACCACCTGGAGTTCTTTAACGTGCACCTAAATCTAAGCACACGGGCATCAACCATTTTCGCCTCCATCGAAAACGCGGTGGCTGCAGCCAGGATTCGATCCTGCGACCTGCGGGTCAGCAGTCGAGCACCATAATCACTAGACCAGCAGTATTTTAATGAAGACTCGTAGGTAGCGGGATCTAATGCCGGCCTCGGCGGCTGCATTTTCGTTGGGGGCGAAAATGTTTGAGGCCCATGTACTTAAATTTAGGTGCACGTTAAAGAACCCCAGGTGGTCGAAATTTCCGGAGGCCTCCACTACGGCGTCCCTGATAATCATATCGTGGTTTTGGGACATTAAACCCCAAATATTAGTATTAGTTTAACGAAGAAGAAAACGGCAAAATGTGTATACTGCTACACGCAATATGGCGAATCTACGAAAAGACTAGGCTTGCCTTCACTGCCTTCTTTCTCTCGCGTCATTGTGAGTATGCCTTTCTGGTGCCTGGCTTCAGAACAGCTGCGCGAAAGTGCAGCTATTCTAAAGGCATAATGTACCCTTTTTTCTTCAGATCTATGTCAACAGGCAAAGGTCTAGTTTTTCAATTTGTGTGGAAGGACAACCCACCAGCCAGCGTTAACCAGTATAGAGGGTTGGGAGCAAACTAGGGCAAACTGTGCAGCACGCGAGGTGCACACAATAAACCTGGTATTGTTATGGTCACAGTTTGGCATTTTGTGAACCAGGATTGATTTCAGCAGTACACGCCATGCCTAAAACAAAATACGAACGCTAACTAGGGATGCTAAGGTATGTGTGTTGGCAATTGAGGTGATGAGAAGAAGTCAAACAACAGGTAACAGTGCTAAGTGGTTTATATACATATTAAAAACAACAGCTGATTATGGCACGAAATTGGTACAACTAAGGAGCATTGTAAAAAAAAAATGTCAAATGAAGTACCCTGCTGGAAAAAGTGCCAAATATTCATTGCAGACGACGGTGAATAGAATTCAAGTATGATACAGCGAAAGTTTAGAGGTATAATGAAGAAGTAATAATTGCTAGAGATTTATGAGCGAAAAGCACGACACGACTAAGGGGTGCTACATAGCCAAATGGAGACCACGGATTAATTTTAACTACCTGGAGTTCTTCAACGTGCACAAATCAAAGTGCCTGGGAGTTTCTGTATTTCGCCCCCATCTAAATGCAGCTGCCGGGGGTCAGGAATCGAACCCGCGTCTTTGGGCTTAGCAGCGTAACGCTTCCAAGCCCAGTTTAAGGGATTTTTGTTACACTGTATATTTGTGTTGAAAAAAAAACTTAACTGAACCACGGCTGGTATCATAACCAAGGCATCCATTATCCACGCAATATTGCGTTTGAGCATTATATTCGCTGCCATTATTACTAGCTGGAGTTGCATTTACTATTGAGTACTAACACCCCACCACATTAGACAAAGCAAGCATCACACGAGGATGAAGTTATGCTCGTATGCAGTTTGTGGCAAAACACAAATTTAAAGTGAACCCACAATTTCCTTCGTTGCATGATAATTTTTACTATCATAAGGTTTAGTCACCACTGTTTCAATTAAATGAAGCCGTGCTACAAAAACTATTACAGCAATGTTTTTGCACTTACGCACGCACACATGCACACACACACAAACACGTACACACACGCGGGGAGAAGTTCGAATATGCAACGAGTATATACCCATTAAAAGTGTTCCAGGGTTCGGACGGCAAATGAAAGAAACAGTAAATTCTAGATTTTCACGAGCCAAAATCATGTTCTGGATATCAGGTATGTTGGGGCCGGGTGCATTAGATTGATTTCGATCAGCTGAGCATGCTTACCCTTCAAATTTATAACGATACAATGCCGCTCTGCGTGTCACCACCTCGACTTGCAGCCGCGATTGGAACTCCCAATTTCAGGTTTCTCTGGCATGCATGGAATAAGGAAACACAATATTGGCGTGCACCACTCCGTTTTACCCGCTACTGGATAGTACAGTGCGGTTTTCGTCGTTGCCAAGCCATTGAAACACGATAGCCAAATCCGTGCTACTGGAAAATCAAAAAGACAAGCGACATAGCGACGTGTGAAGCGAAGAAAATAGCTGTCGGCAGAGGCCGGCAGAACTCACCTGAAATCTATAACGATTGTAGGAGCGTCGTCCACAGGCTTCGTCTGTCGGTGCCACTGGGATCCGTCACGCGCTGCCCTCTTGCTCAGGCAAGTTCATGACGAAAAGAAGCTTACTACGGGAACTTCTCCGTCCGGAGGCTGCTTTTCACAAACACTGAGTGAGACTCCTTCAGCCAGTCACGGCAAGAGCAAGTCGACAACACGATACTACGCCACCATTGCATAACACGGAAAGAAAGTCTCGCAAAACGATCAGCCAGTCACGGCAAGAGCGAGCCGATGATACTTCGCCACAAATGCATAGCACGGAACGAAAATCACGCAAAACGATCACTCGCAATCACGCCTGACGACACAGATCATTCTGGCACTCAAAAAGCCGGCAGATCCGACGCATTGTGGGAATCGATGTAATGCGAAGCAGCCAGCAAAGAACTGCATACATCGTCTTGTATGTCATTGAGGAAAATGCGTGTCATGGTTTTCATGTTAACTGCTATTATTTATGTTCGTCACACAATAACGTCGCGCAATACCAACTTCGGGGTAGATCAAGCTAGCAAAACGGCCGCCAGCGCACCATGAGCGTGGTACATAAGCCATGCTGTACATGACATGTGTGTCATGACTTTCATGTTAACTCGTGTTTTTATGTTCGTCACACAGTCACGTCGCGCAATACCAATTCCGGGGTAGATCAACCTAGCGAAACGGCCGCCAGCGCCCTATGAGCGTGGCACGTAAGTCATGCTGTACATGACATGCGTGTCATGATTTTCATGTGAACTCGTGTTATTTGTGTTCGTTACACAGTCACGTCGAAAGATACCAATTTTTCTCTATATAAAGCTAGCGAAACATCCGCCAGCGCACCATGGGCGTGGCATGTAAATCATGCTGTATATGACATGCGTGTCATGATCTTCCTGTTATGACTTGTCAATTATGTTCGTCATACAGTCATGGTACGCCATACCAATTTTGGTGTACATTCGATTAACCAAGCGACCAGGAGAGCACAAAGTCGTAGGCGGATAGATAGATAGATAGATAGATAGATAGATAGATAGATAGATAGATAGATAGATAGATAGATAGATAGATAGATAGATAGATAGATGATAGAGAGATAGATAGATAGATAGATAGATAGATAGTAGATAGATAGATAGATAGATAGATAGATAGATAGATAGATAGATAGATAGATAGATAGATAGATAGATAGATAGATAGATAGATAGATAGATAGATAGATAGATAGATAGATAGATATATAGATAGATAGATAGATAGAGATAGATAGATAGATAGATAGATAGATAAGATAGATAGATAGATAGATAGATAGATAGATAGATAGGATAAGATCAGATAGATAATGATAGATAGATAGATAGACAGACAGACAGACAGACAGACAGACAGGACAGACAGACAGACAGACAGACAGACAGACAGACAGACAGATAGACAGATAGATAGATAGATAGATAGATAGATAGATAGATAGATAGATAGATAGATAGATAGATAGATAGATAGATAGATAGATAGATAGATAGATAGATAGATAGATAGATAGATAGATAGATAGATAGATAGATAGATAGATAGATAGATAGATAGATAGATAGATAGATAGATAGATAGATAGATAGATACGCTCAAAATCGCAGAAGTTCGCTAAGAAATGCTTCGCATTTAAAAGAACGACTACAACGAGACGGAACACAAACAATGCGGTCTAACGACGCGAAAATGGCTGTCTCGTATTGATGGCTCCGGCTTTGGATTGATGTAGCCTCCACGGACGCCTACATGGCTCCGGTATTGTTTTGGTGCTATAGAACACACATCTATGCATTGCTATACCTCTATTAAATAATATCAGGGTGGAGGAGGCGAAGCGTGCCTTGTGTGTGTGTCTGTAAGGGGTGTGCGATGGGAGGGGGCGCAGGTGAGCGTGCATACCCTGCTCTAGGGGCTACGGGGGAGCGCGGTGAAGCCGTGGGTGCGTGCTTAGTGCTCAACGTTTGCTGAGCGCTTTGGCGGCCTGCGCGAATTATCGTGGAGATATAGTTTAGCTGTGACGGGCAGAAATGATGACCACGCGCGCAATAATTCTGGTAGTGTTGTCACTGTTTAGGAGACGTGGCAAAGCGTCGACTTGACAACTGGTCTGCGCTGTTATCATACCAGCTTTGCGGCACATGTTTTCACGACCGTCGAGTTAGATGTGCTCCCGATAGGCTGTGCGTTCAACACCATGCACGTTCATTTCACTAGTAAGCGTATGTTTTCTGCAATACATGCTGTCGTAGGAATCTACAAACCTCGCTTGCAAACGTGCAAAAATTCGTACATTTGTCAGCACTGCCATGGTCAAACGTTGTCATATGTGAATGTTTTGCTTTGAGGGCAAAACTTCCAAGTTTTTAAGAACCCTGTTTACTTGTAGACGTTTTCGACGCGCTGTTTCAGCAATATCGTAGCTGAAGCCATGACACATTACGTGCGTAATTCCGCATTTTACGATCGCATGCTATATTTTCTCAACCGAGAATTTTCGGTATATCATTTACTGCACAAGCCAAAGCAGCGAACTGTATCTTGGTCGCAGCCAGTGAAGCTTTCTTTTTTAGGGGCGAAGCTCCTTATGCCGTAGGTGTGTCCATCCTCCGTTTGTAGGTTTGTTTGTAGTAGCTACCTCTAGTTCGTGAGAAGCGCGCGTTCTGGTATGCAGTATAAGAAGAAGACGACGTTGACGAGTGAGACTCTCGTTCGTGTTCGCCTGTGTGGCATTCTTTCTCCTTTACTGCGCGCGTTCTAGTATGCAGTAGAAGAAGACGACGACGTTGACGAGTGACACTCTCGTGCGTGTTCGCCTGTGTGGCGTTCTTTCTTCTTTACTACGTCTCGTGTTTTCAACACACCCGAAGACAACATTTCAGAAGTAACGCGCCATGAGGCTCCCTCTTGGCACGCTTTCTCTTTAGCTCGGAGTCGCCAGATGGAAGACAAGGCTGCGGAACGGAGGGCACGGAAGGCGGCGGCAGCGCAAGCTCGCAGACAGAATCCTGAGGTGAGAGCCCGAGAGGCCGAAGCTGCTGGACAAGCTGCACGGCTGCGGCGAGAAGACCATCCGAGGGACGTGTATAGACGTGTCATCACTTCACGGACCATGAAGCCGTGATAATGAAGGGACAACGCAAGCCAAGCATCATCTAACTAAGAAAAATAAAAGTATCATGTTTGTCATATACACACAGTCTTTCCCACTCTTCATATGATGATTGATGGGGCGTTACACAGCACATTCACGGTTTACCGATGATTCTCTCCGGAGCTTCGCCCCACTCATCATCATTCACCACGTGGATATGCTGTGACTCTTTTTTTTAAACCACCCTGTATATGCAGAACCATCACTGACTCCCTTGGAGCAAGGGAGTCATCTATTTCATTCAGGAGCGGCGACCAGAGTATTGTGACTCACATTAGGGAAAAAGGTGGTCATCGTTTGACACAAAGAGAGTCAAGAAGACGTGACTGTCTTTTGACTCTTTTTTTAAGAGTGCACTGCTTCTCAGGGTCACATGAATGATGTCGATATTTCTGTGCGGTTGTGGCAACATGTGCAGCTACAATTCGGCGGTAGCTTCAACACAGACAAGAAAAAGCAGGATCATACGGTAAATGATGGACGCATAATAATGCAATAATGCAGCTGCCGTAGTGGTGCTCACCACATCGTTCGTATTGACGTACGTTATAGACTACTTTAAATCGTTAGCACACCTGAGGAATCACACTCCTCTCTTACGTTAAGCAAACCGTAGGAGTCTTATTGAAACGTGAGAGCTTCACTCAATCAACACGAGAAGCAACCTGCACACTGCTGATGCCCAAACACCGTGTTCACGATGAATAGCAATAGAGAGTTTGAGAATTGGGGACCCAATGCACTGGGTCCCCAAGCTGCGTTGCGTAGGCTGCTTTTGTGTTTGGAGCATCAACAGAGCTTGAGAATTGGGTGAAACGCACGGGGTGCCACACGTGGCGAAGTAAAATTATGCGAGACGCGGATCATACTGCGTCGCGGCCCGCGCTGCGTCTGCGCCATCTCGCTCGTGACCCAAGACGCCTTGGGCATAGAGTTTCCTAAAATTAACTAGAGGGAACTCTGGCGCTGCGATCGTTCAGCCACCATGGGAATGATGGGTAGTACACGGATTTGCCTAGTCTTTGTACTTGCGGGCTTCGAACGCACTTGTGGCTTTGTTTATTGCTGTGTTTTGGTTCTCTTTCAGATAAAAGAATGGATCGTTGTGAACTTCGTGACCAGGTTTGAATTGGTGAGCCTAAAAAAGTTAAGTGGTGAAGTGGAACTATTGAACGTTTGCTGAACTTCATCTTGCAACAAAGCGGATGCAGGCGACGTCCAGCCAAACGGAGCCGAAAGTACGAAGTTTAGACAAATCCGTGTACTACCCATCATTCCCATTATTCCCATGCTGGCTGAAGCGCCATGCGTTGCAGCTCCCGTAGACACTAGCGCCAGAGTTCCCTCTAGTAAGTATTGTAGGAAACTCTATGGCCTTGGGGACCCACGCTAGTTTTCGATTTTTGCGTCTCGGGTCAACGCGAGCGCAAGAGCCCAAGAGTGGCTTGGGTTCTGCGTGTGCACCCTGGCGGCTCGCAAATTTCTAGGGTCCCCAAGCTCCTTGGGGCCCCAATTCTCATACTCTCTAATATCCTGTCTACGCAGCGTACGATGCCGAGAATGAAGGTGCGTTATTGCTGGACCACTGTCGAACACTTCGCTCGCAGTCTGGGCGTGATTTATACAGGGCAACACTGGCTCGATTTTTGTGCGTTTTATTTTGCAGGTGCATAGATAATTGATCCCAGCAGCAATGGTGAACTTCACCATTACTTCCCGAGGCATGCTGATATAGGCGCCAATCAGAACGAATTTCCTTCCTCGGTTCGTGTTGCTCAATACTAGCTAACGGAGCTTGTTGTCCGAGAAGCGTCACGTTGTTAACTTCCTACCCGTGCGTCGAGAGCACAACGTGTGCGCTTCTTTCTATCGCTTCTCGAGGGACACAAGAATAATATAAGTAGTTCTAGGTGAAGGCGACAATGTCTTTTATTCCTTGGGCCTTCTCGCGCTGCTTTTATGTTACCTTCAAGGCTGACAACAAGAAATATAAGCAATAGTGATGGAGCCATGGCCTCCATATCAGCGCAGACCTTAAGACTGCTACAAGCTGAATTGGCACACCAGATATGGGTCATTAGTTGACGTGAGCTGTATGTCCCCTTACCTCACACACCACATTTAAGCAGTCTATCTAAATGTGACAGTGGCAGTTAGCTAACTGAAGCACGGACTTCCCTCAAGTTACCGTTAGCGAAACACCAGCGTTCACAGGAAAACACTACTTGTGTCAGTGCACACAACACGAGACTAAGAAGGCTTATGCGGTATGTTTGGTCTCGGTCGCCTTGAAGCAGTGTCTCCACGTAAAATGAAAACGCCAGCATTATTTCGCGAAGACAACGCTATCAATTGTTCGAGTACTGCTAACTCGCTACCGTCATTTGCGTGTCATAAACTAGCTGATCCTGGTGTTCGCAAATTGATCTCAATGTTGACTCATCGGTACAACAACAACAACAACCTAAGAAGTAGCTTTCCATAAGTGTAAAACTGTCGGGAACTGTCAGCTTGAGTGCACTGGATCTTGTTTGCTGTTGAAGCATTCTGCGCTTAATATTGTGTAAAGAAAACAACCGGGATGTGTTTTGATGCCTACACAAGTATTGTCGACATGGCAACTAAGTGTCGACTGGTACACAGGCTTATTTGGTGCTTTCATCAGCGACATGAATGCCCAGAAAGGCGCTTATTCTACACACTGTAACCATGGCAACGACTAGGAATCGCTAGGTGATATGCAAATTGATCCAGGATTTTTAATTTTCTTCCCTGGTGTCGACCGAAGCAAGTACGTGTCCTTGCGTATTATTCAAGAAACCACAGCCGGACACAAGGCCACTTCGTGAAGCTATGCTGTCGCTGCTATCATTTATTGACCACATAGGTGCATTTTCTTTATCACTTCCGCTGCGTGCGACCACTCCCATTTTGTGGTTTTGGACCTGTTCACTCCAGGTCCGCCCAGGAAATAATTATCTTCCTTGTAATAACTTAGTACTTTTAATCAATTTTCATACTCCGCCAAACGCTTCACATACAGTTACAGACAAGCGATAATCGAACAACAGACAAGAGATTGCCCCATGTCATGTGAGGAAGGGTTAACTTGGGTTGTCGTGGAAACAAGCTACAAAACGCAAGAACAAGAATGGCTTGTGATTGTTCAATGAAGTCTTAATGGCGTTTACACGTGGTTTTATTTATTCCAGGTACTTAGATCTTACGCTCTGTTCAAGCGATCGTATAATCTGAGTACTACGGAGAGCGTGTAATACTGCGTGGGAAGAGCGTGGAATTACGCCAGGCGTGAAAACGTGCGAATTGCGTGCAGAGAGGTCGGCCTAAAAGTCCATGAATTATAAAGCACACCGGCATAATTATCATCATTGTCAACAAGAGCATCAACAACGTGTTCAGCTGGTCAGGTGCTAGTCTTGCCTTACGGACCCGTATGTGGGTACCTCGTTAACTCGCAAAGGGAAGAATCATGTCGTAGTGGGCATTCGCAACTGCACTTGTTGTAAGCATTTGAGGATAGTTTGAAAGGAACTATTTACAGGTGCACAGACGTTCCTTTCGTTGCGGCACGGTAGAGGCGTGCACCGACCAGTAAACCCAGGCTAGCGATTCAGATGGCGATGTGAACTGGATCCAATTACGCTATCGCGTTCTATTCTTGAAGGCGGAGCTCAAGCGTCCTCCACGTTTTCAAAACACGGCGTAGTGATAAATACCCTATAAGACAGGTTCCTCCATATATTATTGATTTATTGGCAATGACAAAAAAATTTACAAACAGGCAGGCATTTCGGTCTTACATTGCTTGAGTTATGCACAATTAGCAGGACGATAAAGTGGATTTTAGATTTTTTAGGAAGCTGGGAAATCTTTATTTACACTGCAGATTGAAGTCACAGACAACGTAAAGTAATTCGAGAAGTTCACATGGATTCATGCAGGCCCATAGCCAGGAAGTTTTTTTCGGGTAGGAGGGGGGTGGGCATTTGCTGAAGGCTTTGGCTATTTGAGAAAAGCACCTATTTTCGTTCTTTATTGTGGTTGAAATACCCCCTTCATCAAAATTTAGGAACAAGGGGGGGGGGTAGTCCCGGGCCCCTAGCGCCCCTCTCTGGCTACAGGAGTACTCGAGCCGTTCAGCGGAAACTAGTACACGCTGACCGGACAATAATTGATGAACGTTTGAAAAGCAGGGACACGAATCATAAACATGTGAAACTGCCTTGTGCAGGAAAATGCCTGACGAGATTCCGTCTCCAGCAAGACACTCGACGATTAAACTTGTTCGACGGCACATGTTCTCGGGCGTATTTCTCGACAGGTGACTGTCATTTAACCGCGACGTGGTGATGGCGGTAAAACTGTATTCCCAGGAAGGTCACTGAGGGACACGCGACTGATCGTAAAGGCGTAGAGAGCATCTCCCACGTCGGGACGGGGAACATTAGGTTCTCCGCCTGCTTCGCGGGCCTTCAGGACAACCCAGAATTGGTCTTGTAGCTCAATGCTTCTAACAGCGTCGTCCCACTTGTTCTTGTCCTCCAGATAGGAGGCCTGCATAGCGCATTCCCAAAACGTCTGTCCCAAGTTCACATGTCCACCACGTTTTGCGCATTTCCGCACTTGAATGACCCGTTGAGGACCGGGTCGATTCGGTTCATACACCAAGCATTGAGATACGAGTTCGTTTGTAGGGACTGGAGTGTGACTGCTTCAACCTATGAGGCCCATTTTATAGGAGCGAGAATATTGTATGTCCTAAATAGTCCAGACTTTATCCGCCGCTCTAGTGCCTGGCGTCTACTGAGCCGACTTCATCGTCCTCGATGTGTGAGCCCACCAGGGCTGCAACACGGCTAAACCCTCCTTTATTGATTGTTTAAAAGCACCAGGGAAATGTTTAGAAAGTTTTCCCACTGTTCAGAGAGAACCAGATTGATTCTGTAGTTTTAGAAGATGAGATTCTGTAGTTTTGGAAGATGGGATTGATGTTGTAGCTGATGGGTGACTAAAACTTGAATTACGCTGTCTGGCCAAAGCATCCGCAGTAAACTAGTGCAGGCAGACATTTTATAGTTTTACAACCATATTCAACCAACAAGCCCGTGCAGGAAGCTTGTCCAATGGCAAGTTATAATTCCGATAGAGCGTAGCACATCTGCAATGAATGGTGTATCGGTAAAATTAGAAAAGCGATTGTTCATTACAGCCTCTGTAATTTTCAATCGCATACAGGTGAAAATTCACATGTGAAATGTTTGCTCCCGCAGCTAGCTCTTACCAAACTCTAGTGAAGATTCCTTCGCTCCGCTATGCCATTGGCTTAGCTGTGTCAAAAGATCGGCTCCATTGTGTTTTTATTGATATGTTGGGATGCGAAAATCTGGAACCGAAAGGTCTCGAATATTCATAACAATGTTCTTTTGCCTGCATATAATGCTTTTCATAGATAGAGCTCTATGCTGACAACGCATGCATGAACCGAATGATAATGCGTATAAAACTTTCAAAGCATACGTCGCAAGTAACGCGCATAACGCTACCCACATAAACCTTTCCATACATAGCGTTTCATGCGGGCAAGTAACGCACAAACCGATAATAACCCATACGAAGCAAATGACGAACATATTATAGCTGACGCACTTATACCCGTTATAACGCTTTCTGGGATGAACATTTTATGCTGCAGAATAATACATACACCCCTTGTAAAGCATATAAAGCAACTGATACCCCAAATAACACACGTAACATATATAAGGCGTGAAAATTACACATATACTGCGAACTGCAAAGATAGCGCTTATCCGGAACAGGGCTTACTGCAGAAACATTATATGCTGCCCAATAACCCATAGAAAGCAATTAACTTATATAATAGTTATAACGCATACCAAGCAAACGATACATATATTCCGAAGTAACGCTTTCGCGCAATAAAGCATTATACGGACGCAAGGTTTCAAAGCATTCGCTATTCGCTTGCAATGTTCTTAAATGATAAATTTTAATTACTGAATACAGTTTCTGATTGCTACTGCTCCAAAGAAAAAAGCTTCACAGCAAATTGGGAAATAATTATTCTGAAGGAAAGCGCAAGTCTCGTGTCCCTTTCATGAGGGAAAGCCAGTGGTAGGAGGGGCAACATTTGACACGGTACAGGGATGTAAATAGATATACCCAGGAAAAGCTTTGAGTATTTGCTTTGAAACAAAACAGTAAATTATTGGGCTAGTTTGACTGGACAAGGAGCACGACCTTTCCTGTCGAGTGCCTTTCCTCCCGAACAGCTAATGCGCTCGGTTTTGGACGAAATTGATAAAGTGTTTTTTATATACAATAATGAATGCGCACTATTCCGGCTCCATCATAACTAGATAGCGCATTTTAGTCACACGCCTGTTTTTGCTTCAAATCTCTTCACTTGAGTTCAATTCAGTTCAGTTCCTTTTCTCTTCCGGCGCGTGTCTCCTGAACCGAAAAGAACCAACATTTTATAGCCTCGCTAAGAATACCTACTCGTCCATAGATCTCAGCGTTGCATCCCCATCGCTTCTACCCCTACTCAAATAAAAATTTAATAGTAATCCTTACGGAAGTCACCACTTTCCTGTAATTTTGAGCACACCAATATCAAATGAATGTCCTCCACAGGCTCCCAAACGACACACTGACAAAGCCGATTAGGAACACTTCCAGAAAGTTAATCGCTGAAGATGGACTGACAGTGCGCTTTAAGCATAGATGCAGCCATACAGTACTTTACAGATTTTCTCACTGATGCTGGAACTAAGTGCATCCCACAAACAATTGGTCTGCCCGGCAAAGAAAGCGTCCCATGGTGGAACACTGAGTGTCGAAATGCCCGCGAAAAGCAAAACAAGTCATAGAGGTTGCTTTGTTACTCACCGACAGCCGAGAATCTTGAAAGTTTTAAGGACATACAGCCTCGAGGCAGAAGAACACGCCGGCAGGCAAGAAGGAAGATCTGGCAAAAGATTTTATCTGGCATCAATTTATATGCACATGAGGCTAAAGTCTGGAACATGTTCAGTGGGGTAGCAGGACTACAAGCACATTCACTCCATCTTGTAAACACACAAGGCGACAGCTTGCAGCGCCACGCGAATTTCCTCGGCGAACACTTCGAACAGTTGTCCAGCTTGTCGCACTGTACTGAATCTTTCCAACGGTACAAAACGGGAATCTAAAAACATAAACTAGAGCGCAAATCCACAAAACGTGAGGCGTACAACGAACCTATCTGCCTAGCATCGCTGCAGTGCTGCTATAAATCCGCCCCAGGCTGCGACGGTGTAGTATATGAAATGCGGAAACGCCTGCTCTCTGAAACTCAAAACGCCTTCCTTTCCCCGTATAATGCTGTTTGGTTTTTCGGCGAGATCCCCTCTGTCTGGAAAGAAGCCATTATAATTCCGATTCTAAAAGAGGGTAAGGGCCTATCCCAATTACAGTTCCCAAATTATAGGCGTATAGCCCTATGAAGCAGTCTCTGCAAGGTTTTCGAAGACAGGCGACTCCTACACTTCTTTGAAAAAAATCACCTGCTTGACCCATACCACTGCGGGTTTCAAGAAGGTAGATCCATTAGTGACTATCTGTTACATGTGGAGGCACAACTTCCTCAAGCTTTCGTCCACAAACATTTTTTTCTGTGTTCCTCGATATGGAATAGGCCTATGACACCACATGGCGCTTTGGTACACTTCGAGACCTGTCCCACTTAGGTGTACGGGGTAGGATGTTGAATATAATCGAAAGTTGCTTGTCCATTCGCAGATTCCGTGTTCGAGTAGGTAATATTTTGTACAGAATATTTGTTAAAGAAACAGGACTGCCGCCGGGTGGTGTAATAGGCTGTAAACGTTTTATTATTAAAATAAATTCTTTGCTACTGTGCATCCCGCATAACACGTTCTATTCCTTGTATGTGGATGATGTGCAGGTTGGTTTTAAATCTTGCAATCTTGCCATGTGTGGGCGGCAGGTTCAGCTTGGTTTCAAAAAAATCACGCCATATCCACGGAATGAATTATGATAAGTGGGCGAAGCTCGAGAGGGGGAGATCATCGGTAAACCGTATCTCTCCCGTGAAACTTAGCCCATTATATCATTAGAAAGACGTAAGACTGTGCGTATATTATACAAAATCAACTGTTATTTTGTTCTTGTTCGTTTGTTGTTTCGTTTCTTCGTTTGTTCTTTTCATTTCGTCGTTGCATGGCGGCTGGATTGCGAGGTCCCCTCATTATGACGGCTTTGTGGTCCGTGAAATGAAGCGAGAGAGGTTCTTGTACTGGCTGCAGTGGGAAGTTTGCAAACACTAAGTCTATGCACGTCCCTCGGATCGTGGTAGGTTGCATATGGATACATCTGAGTGCGTATTTGGAAAGCATGTGCTGCACGATCATCATTGGCAATAAGGTCCACGTTGAAGTCCCCAACCAGCACAAACGGACGGTTCGTGTACTTGTTGTCGTAGTCACGTAACGCAGCGTCTATAAACGACTTGACGTCCCCGATAGACAGGTTGGGTGGGAGGTACACTGTCATGACGGCGACTAGCAGACGGCGACTGAATCGGTGGACCGGTATTTCGACGCGTGGTGGCGATTCCGGGCTCGATTGTCGGCTCCGCGATGGAGTGCCAAGCATGAAGCTTACCCCGCACCTCCACCAGTGTAACGACGTGGGATCGACGAGGACACGGAGCACGACAAACAAACACGCTTTATCGATCAGAGAAGTAGTGGTAGTAGTATCCTCTACTGCATGGCTCATACCCACTCTGGAAGATTGGCCAAGAAGTCGTCTTACGAAAAAAAAAGTTCTTTTTATATATTTTGAGATCAGAGAAAGAACTGCAACGTCTTCTTCGTCCCTGCGCTGGGCCAAGAACACTCGCGCTGCTTCGCTGCCATCACCACTGGCACATACGCGCGGCATAGGCGGTCACGTACGAGCTAGGAGGGACAAACCCACGGCTTTAGGAGCTTCGCCCCTAAAAGCTTTCTTCATGGGCAGAGGGGTTTCTACTGAATCCACAAAAAAGCACGTGCGTAATATTCTCCAGAAAGAGTGGCATTCATTCCGATCCTGATATTGACGTTCATGGTCAACGTCTGTCTGTAAACACAGAACATAAATTCTCAGGCCTAATACTACACACCAAACTAACCTTCATTTCACACATCAAGTATATAAAAAAGAAGCGCTTAAAAACACCATGAATATGCAGAAAGTGTTGTCAGGCACTGCGTGGGGTAGGGACAAGAAATGTCTGATGAATCTTTATAAGAGCCTCATATGCAGGCCCCTAGATTACGGGGCGATAATGTGCCAGTCTGCGACACCAAGCGCCTTGAAGATGCTTCAGCCTGTCCACCGTTTAGGTATTCGCCTTTCTACGGGTGCTTTTCGCACCAGCCCCGTAGAATGCCTCTGCGTTGAATCGAACGAGTGGTCACTCCACCTGCTGAGACCTTACATGGCTTTTATGTATTTTCTCAAAGTTAACGCGGACAAGGAATCCCCTTCACATTCTACAATTAATGGTATGTCCAGTTCTGCCCTGTTTGACAACCGTCCTTAGTTGAGACAGCCCTACTCACTTCGTGTGAGGGGCCTAGCCGAGTAAATGGGTGGGCCACTTCTTGAGCACTGTTTCGGCGGCTCCCGCTGCATATCGCCTGCCGTGCAAGTGGCAGTTCATAAATTCCGACGTATCCTTCGTGGAAGTTACTAAGCACGCGCCTACTGCACATAACCGTACAGACTTTCCTCGAATTCCAGCACAAATACACTTTTCCAGAATTCTTTACCGATGCCTCAAGGTCACACACTTCTGTGCCCTACGCAGCGATTAGTCCATCCTTATCATATCTAGGCTTTCTGCACCCCGATACTAGCATCTTCACAGTAGAGGCATACGCAATATTTGCGGCCATGAAAACCATCAAAGAAATAAAGCTACAAATTACAGTGATATATACCAATTCCCTAAGCGTGGTAAAGTCTCCAAAAACTCTTAAAAAGCACAAGAACCCTGCCCTTGTCTCGCTCTACTCACTTTTATGCACGGTCTAGAGACCCAATCAACATGTGGTAGTGTGCTGGGTGTAAGGGCACCGCAGAATCCAAGGAAACGTGTTGTCGGACCAGATAGCTGCTTCCACCCACGATAACGCTGTCGCCAATACATCCAAAACTGTCCCTGCACTCGACCTAAAAGTCTTCCTTAAAGGGACACTAAAGAGCAAAACGATTTTTCTCGTATTAGTAACGTAGTCTTCCACGATACCAAAAACACCACGCTTTCTGCGCGAAGACGCTTAATAAGCGAGAAAACGCGCAAAAAGAAAATACAGGTGGCGACGCCACCTTGGAAATCCCGCACCATTTGCCGTGACGTCACATATTTTTGACGGCGCCTGCTTGGGCCTACGTAGTTCCTAATCGGTTAAATCGAAGTACATTGTCCTCTGAGGGGGCCAAATACTCGACATAACGAGTTGGTGGAAATTTCGTCGAGCCAGTGGCGTCAAAATACGTGAAATGCTCTTTGAAATGATAGGTGGAATGGATGAATCTAGCAGCACGGTTTTGGACGGCTTCCAAGGCAGAGGCGAGGTAGGACTGGTGAGGGCTTCAGATAGCGGATGCATACTCTAGTTTTGGTCTGATGAGCGATTTATAGTTTTACGAGCATGGGTGCATGATGAAGGTTGCGTTTCAGGAAACCCAGCGTTTTATTGGCAGATGCAATGATGTTAGTAATATGAGTGCGCCATGAGAGGTCATTGCATAAGGTCAGCCCCAAATATTTAAACGAGTTAACGGCCTCGACGCCAACACCAGAAATCGAGTACGGGAAGGAAAGGGGATTAGAACGTCGAGAGAAGGTTACAGATTTGCATTTGCTAGGATTGAGAGTCATTAGCCATTGGTGGCACCAGTCTATTACGAGGTTAAGGTCATACTGTACAGCTTGTTGGTCGAGGGGGTTATGTATAGTTCTATAAATCACGCAGTCGTCGGCGAACATTCTGATGTTAGCCGATACTGTTGAAGGCAAATCATTAATATAAATTAAGAACAAAAGGGGCCCAAGGACGGATCCTTGTGGCACACCTGATGATACTGGGAGCGGACTAGAGGTTTTGTTATTAATAAGGACGGTTTGAGAGCAGTTTGTTAGGAATGCTTTAATCCATTCGAGGATATTGGGATCTATGTTTAAATGGCTAAGCTTCAGTATTAATCTCCCATGTGCTATTTTATCGAATTCCTTGGCAAAATCTAAAAACACAGCGTCGGTCTGTACGTTGAGGTCGAGGTTAGCGTGCAAGTCGTGAACGAAGATGGCTAGTTGTGTTTCACAGAATAGACCTCTACGAAAACCATGCTGTGAGGGATTAAAGAACTGGATCGAGTCTAGATAATTCATGATGTGGGAGTAGATGACGTGTTCCATGACCTTGCATGGTACGCTGGTTAATGAAATGGGTCGGTTGTTCAATGGCGAGTTTTTGTTACCCGCTTTGTAGATTGGAAGGACCTTTCCCACTTTCCAGTCCTCGGGTAAGGTGGCAGTGGGAAGCGACTGTGAATATATTCGCTTGACGCTTCGGTGTGGGTCACTTGACCCCCGTAGGAGTGTTACCGGCAAGAGTCGTCTGACTTCCTATAAGTGGTATCGTGATCATTCGGATGAGAGTCTTTCCACTCTTTCTAGAGGGTCAGGGGACTCTCCTAGAGCGAGCCCACCCTGACCCACCAAGAGAGTCACCGTGACTATTTAAAGATAGTCCTATACGTGGCAAGTCAGAACTATCCGAAAAGAGTCACGCATACTCTTTTTTTTTCTTAGAGTGTATAATACCGCAGATTTCGCCCGCAAAACCTCATTACAGAAGTTTATTTCATCGTACTACCAAATGAAGTATGGAGTTATGTGGCTGCTTCATGACAGCGCAAGCAGAGACATTGCTAACAGATCATGTTATCAGCAATCATCGACACTTTCCATTTCGCTTATCGATGCGTAGTCCGCGTCATGGTTATTTGTCCCACTGAATTTCGCAGTACTCACGCTGTTCAAAAGTTGAAAGCGACATTGTATCTTGGTTGATGCTTTGTTGGCGTGCCGTGAATATGCGTGCTCACCACAGCCTTTCCCGTTTGTTGTGTTTCCAAGCTCACAGTTGCTAACTCTTGCTGACAGTTCCATAGTAACAAGGAACTGGTACTTTTTGTACAGTTGCTCTTGGTAGATCGATCAGTAAACAAGAAACTCGCGTTGAATTATAAGAATAGAAAATTATAAGAATAGAAACAAGAACTCGCGATAAGAATAGCGGCAACGTTTTGATCACAACAGCTAAAAAAATGCAGAGAACTCGAGCCAGTGTTGCCGCGTCTATATCGTGCCCTGACAGTAAGCAAAGTGTTCGACAGTGGTCCGAAAATAACGCACATTCGTTCTCACCACCGTACGCTGCGTAGACGGGATAGTGGTATTTATCGTGAACGCTGTGTTTGGGCATCAGCAATATGCAGTTTGCTTTTCGTGTTGATTGTGTGCAGCACTCACGTTTGAATAGACTGCGACGGTTTGCTTAACGTAAGACAGGAAGGTAATTCGTCAGGTTCAAAAAAGACTTAAAGTAGTGTATAATATACGTCAATACCAACGATGTGGTGAGCACCGTTATGGCAGCTGCATCACTAAGCATAATAATGTGTCCGTCATTCATGCTTGTCCTGTTTGTTGTCTGTATCGAAGCTACCACCGAATCATCGATGGCGAAGCTCGGGCAAACAAACATCTTTCCATTGCCGCAGAGAAAAGTTGACGTCATTCTAGCCACCCTTGAGAAGCAGTGGAAAGAAGCACGTAGCTTATATTCTCGACGCATTAGTGGGAAGGCAACTATGTAGAGCGTCCCAGACAGTCGGTTGCGTTGGCACATTTTGAGAGACATCCGAGAAGGCAGGAAATTCGTGCTGACTGGCGCTGATCCCAGCATGCCTCGCGAAGACACAACGAAGCTAATCAGTTCATCATCATCATCATCATTCTGCTCAGCTGGGCGATGTCTGCGTGTCCTAGCTGTTTGACCAGAGACCAAGATCATCTCGCACGCAGTCAACGCCTGGAAACCCGTCCTAGCCTGCCAAGCGATTGGCCTTGTTGCCCCGAAGGACACTGTAGTGCGCAAGGCACTGTGGCCTGTCACACCGCATGCTTTTCTAGATTCTGGCTGGGGAGGTCCAACGTGCGAAAACTGATGCCCCTGTACCATAACGTCTCAGCGGGGAGAAACTGATAGTGGCCTGCACCAAGTACTCATCTTACGGGCACAACACAGTTTCCCGCGACCACCCCTCCGCGGTGCGTATTTTTCAGACGCTGAAGAGCACGGGCAACCTTTCCGTCAACTTTCGTAATGTGTTCTTCGCCGAAGAAATAGCGCGTGGGATGTACTTTCAAGAATGGGACATCACGTGCCTCCTCGCTGTTGCATCGGAACATGAAGTCTTCTTTGATTTCCCGCTCATCTTTCTTGGCCACGAGATGTTCTTTTCTCGCAAGGGCGCCCGTCGAACCGTCACGCTCTCGGAAGTCAGCTGGGAGTCTCGAAGAGTCTTGGTCGCCACGCTGACACTCATCGGCGTCGTCGCATTGATCCAGGCATTGATAACGAACGGAGTACGTCCCACTGTTGACCGTTCCAGCGGTGCGGTGTCCCTTCTTCTGGCTGCCGTACTGGCGACTTCGACGACCGAAACCGCTCATGGAATTAGACGCGGAAGGGACATTCGCAGAGCGTTGTCCGGACTCGGGTTCGTGTTTATATTGCCGCTTTCGACTTACCTTCGCAGTGAACTGACTTCGATTCTGACGTCCAAGCGTCCCCTCGAGCGTATAGACACGCTGCAAGAGTTGGAAGACGCTCTGGACGCAGGAGCGGTGGCACCGTGTGTGCTTGCGAACACAGTGCCTCACTATCAGCTGATGGCTAACCAATCGGATACGACAGACGGATCGCTAATGCGCAAGCTTGGAGCTGCTTTCAAACTACACAACCCCGAGCAACTAATCACAAGGAAATACTCTCATTGTCTCGCTTGCGCTTTGAGAAAAGACCGAACCTGTTACGGGGTGCTCGAGTTACGCTGCCACTTGCGCGAGCGATTTCCGTGCGTTGATGAGTACGGAGAGCACTTCAATATACGTCTTAGCGGGTTTAGAGTTCGCAAGTCTCTGCCATTCTACGTACCTCTAACAAGATTCTTTCTAGCTTTTGAAGGGGGCTACTTGCGTCTGCCGATTGACGCCGAAAGTTTATTTTTATTTTTTATTTAGTACATACTGCAGTCCATACACCAAGCAGGAGGGGCGAAAAAAAGGGAGCATAGCGAAAAACATCGAACGAATTATGCAGCAAGTTAGAATACACAATACTACTGAAAAACAAGTTTACTAACTAGGATGCTTAGTTATACATATCTAGAAGAAAAGTGAACACACTTCTAGAAACAGTTTCAAGCACAAGAAAGTAAAGCTACATGTAGCTATAAAAATGTAGCTATAATAATACAGGTGGGACTTTCGAATTCGACCTGAATAATTTGTTTGTGCAGCATGCGATTTTACAGGTGGCAAGCAGTGTTGTACTGATAGTGGAAGTATTGGCTGTGTTTTGTTCCCACTTGCACATACGTCTTCTCCGTGGTTAATAATAAAATACTTCCAATTTCATTCATTTTCGATGAGGCGTTCACCTTACAGAAACCAGAACAAGTCAGCCGTGGACAGCCGATTCCTGCTGCAAGCAAGAGCAAGTTCCTGGCAGTTAATAATGACGTAATAAGTCTCCTTACGTTTCTTCTTTTATGAACTGTACCTTTACTCTTCACGAGATGACGAAGATGAAAGGAATGAATGAGGGAAATTGGAATGCCAGTGTTGCTTCAAGGCCCGTGTTAAAGTTAATGGCCTCGATACCTCTTTGGAAAGGTGTAATTTACATTAGGACAACCAACAACAGGAACACGCATCTTGAGCACGGTCGTTGGGTTTGGTGTCGCATTCTTAAATTTGACACTTTATGTGGATTCCCACGGGGAGCACGAATTTTTTTACTAAGACTGCCTTTTCTCATTGACATACGAGAGAAGTCAGAATAAATTTTGCGTGGATTTAATGAGAAAAGCAGAGATGAAACTATCTGCCAGTCTTCTAAAGGGCTACATACTAATTTCATCAACTGTAGTAAAAGAGAGAAACTTGGTGAAAGAGAGACGGAAAACATAACCTAACGAAAGCATAAACATAACGGCTCACAATGAAGGCTATATAAAGGCGTTGAACCTAAGACAAACAGCTTATTCAATGGGAAACTGTTCTCACACGGCGTCAGCCTGAGCTATCCGTGTTCGCCGTCGCAGTTAACTAGCACAAAATTGTCTTTAGTTGCATACTTTTTAAAGCTATGAGGTCACCACCAGCGCACACGTTCCTTTTCCCCACGACAATACTTAGCCACATGTCTGAGGCCCCGGGACTTAAAACACTCTGATAGTGTCTCGACGTAGTCGACAAGCGCTTGTCTGATAACAACGAGGTTAATCTGTCCCGTGTGTTCAGAATTCGCCGCCAATGTGAGAACTGCAGAATAAGTGCGCCTTTACTCCAATTCCGATTACGATGTTTGTCCGCTACGTTGGATCAGTGGTTACGGTGCTTGGCTGCTGACCCGATGGTCGCGAGTTCGATCGCCGCCGCAGCAGGCGCATTTTGGTGGAGGCGAAATAGCAGAGGCCCGCCTGTGTGCGATGTCAGTGCACGTTAAAGAACACCAGATGGTCGAAATTTCCGGAGTCCTCCACTACGGCGTCCCTCATAATCATATCGAGGTTTGGTGATGTATTAAAAAAATGCCATCGTTAAACGCCGTTAAACGAAGTTTGTCGAACACTCTAAGAAAAAAGAGAGTCAAAAGAGGGTCATGGAACCGTGACTCTCTTCGGGCGTCCATCTGACCCCTTTTGGAAGGTACAGGCAGAAAAAAAGAGTTCGCATTTGGGAAGGAGTCACTGGACCCTCCTGAAGCGCATTTCGATTGGCTTCGGTATACGGAAGAGCCGCCGTATACGCCATACATATCGCACGCTCGCCCTTTGGCGCCGTTGGGGCGCCTTGCTCGGCGACGCAGACGGGGTTCGCGCCGGGGTGCCGGGGTGGCGCGCCGCTCTCCTCTCTCAGTCGTCTCAGCGGCCGTCAGCGGTCTCAGTCGTCTCAGTCATGTCTCAGTCTCCTGGTCTATTGGAATGCGTTGCGTGGATGAGTTGGTTGCGCGTCTTCCGTGGTATTGACGCCGGCTCCGTGCACGAAGTGACGCTTGGAGGGCGGAATATTCATGGAGCTGCGGACACTGACAACGGGCGCCAGTTAACGGTGAGTGTACTGCTTCCGTAGGTACTAATTATACAGCTTTAGCTGGGCGTCTGCAGCAGCTCTGCGAAATCTGCCAGCCATTTCCAACAGTAGCCTGTATCCGCGGGGCTGTTGCGGATGGCCAACTAAAGCTGTCAGTTAACGAGTTGCCACCGTTATGCGCGTTGCTGTACAAGCTCCCATAAAGTGAGCGATGCAAACAATAATCGAGGGTCATTTCTTGCTGATCGCACGTTGTGTCTGCACTACTGAAGGTGCAAGATGTCGTTTTGAGATGCCCTTTAGTCTACTTCATAATAACATTTCCATCGACCTTGAGTGTGCGGCGTGCTTCCACGCGTGGGAACGTCAAAAAAAAAAAAAAAAGCCTGTGTACAGAACGCTCAGACGCACTATATGTAATGGTTTTTGTTGGCTTAAAGACGGTAGTTTGAGGTGCAGATATAGTACGGTGGCTTCCATTATGTACGCGGTAGTCATTCAAGTTGGACACGCCTCGCCGGTAAAGTGAAAAAGCTCTAGACTTTCGACGGCGCGCGTTGTTGCGGCCGCCGGCGTGCACTCTTTTCCCTCGTTTCTGTTTGCTGTTTTCGTGGTTTGCATACACTGCGATGACGTTTGGCGCTATAACAGAATCGAGTGAGTGTACGTGATTGTGGGAGTTATGTGCGCTAATTCTAGCATATGACATGTCTGATCTCGACGTAGACGGCGTACGCACGCGCTGGGTGTCGTTCGGGCCCTAGTACTCGCATCTGTTTATATGAGTATTTAAGTATGGGTTACGTTTGTAAAACGTGCGGTCAATAACCGCTCACGGCATGCCCCTGGCTGCCGGAGGATGTGCTTTGTTGTTTTGTTGTTAGCCTTTATTATGCCTGTGTGAACCACTTATTGTGTAGGTTTTGCAAACCTTTACTACAATTTCATTTTCTTATCATAATATCACGTTCTGCTTTTCAGATACCGTTTTTCATGGTGCTCACGCTGGACAGGAGCGACAACCTAGCAAGCCACAAGTCTGATGCCTCAAGCCGTCACCACTTTTTGATTTATTCTTAATCACAAGGAATAAATATGGAAACATGATGGCGATTTCTGCTGTTCATTCAGCACCATATGACACTGTGCACATCACAGTCACACACTTTAGTTGGCTGTACTCATAGAAGCATGTAAATGAGGAATACCCAAACTTCTTAATTGGAAATCACAGACCATCTTTTCGCGCTTTCTATATAACTTTGTTGGAAAATATGTGTTGTTTTGACGAGTTTTATTAAAATAATACTAAAGCTGAACTATTCTTTTTTTACAGTCGCTGGGCAGAACGGCAAGTATTATTGGACTTGCTTAAAATGAATACTCCACTATTTTCAACAGTAGTCGCGCAAAAGTAGAGCAAGGATCAAATGAGTAGCTTAAAATACTTGTGGAGTCGCTTGATGCTTCGGTGTGGGTCCCTTGACCCCCCTAGGAGCGTTACCGGCAAGAGTCGTCTGACTCCTATGAGTGGTAACGTGATCCTCCCGATGAGAGTCTTTGCACTCTTCCTAGAGGATCAGGGGACTCTCCTAGAGCGAGCCGACCCTGACCCACCAAGAGAGTCACCGTGACTATTTAAAGAGAGTCCTATACGTGGCAAGTCAGAACTCTCCGAAAAGAGTCACGCATACTCTTTTTTTTCTTAGAGTGAACGATTGCAGAAAATACAGCGGAAACGCCGGAAAGCATACCGCTGCATGCATATACCGCTTTTTGCTGTAGATGATTTCTTACATCGCTGGTCGCACACCTTCCTCTTCATGCACATACACCCTGCGATATATTTACGACTCATAAATGCGCAAGTCCTCTTCGCTTTTCTGGAAGGAACTGCGCCAAATAAGATGAAAGAGGTGAGAGTATGCCCACGGAAATATGTACTGGAAGCATACGTTCTGCACCCTAGTGCACTGAAAACATTCGAAACGCGAAGAAAATCGACAATGTCAAAGGGCAGTCAGTGATCTCTAGAGACTGTAATGGCAGTGTTAGAGTAATTCATGATGCGCTTATTTCCATTCCACCTGATGACTTTGAAAGCCAACTATAGAATGCGCCCTGATCACGCATATCGCGGGAGTTAAAAACACACACTGATTGAAGCTGGCGTTTGAGGGAGACAGCCTTCTCTCATAGGTCGAATTAGGCCACGTCCGCCGCACAATCGGTGCATACGTGCCGAAGCATCTTCATTGCTCCAAATGCTTCAAGATAGAAGGAAAAGGTGTCTGTGGGAGTAAAGTTGTCGCCCTGCGGTGCGCAGGAGGACGTGCCCTTAGCGAACGGCAGTCAGCGTTCATTATCTTAATTTCATTATTCAAGTTTTAATTAATAGTTATATGTCACTCATTATTGGCTAATTCGTCCATTTGCTTTGTTGTCGTGATGTAATAAACACCTCATTGCTTAAACCTCATAGTTTAGCTTTTACTAATTATCTCATTTACCAATTAGTTTGCTTGGGTATTATCATAAAAACGCACAGTCGTGTTTTCAGTTGCTTTTGTGTGGCTTCCGCTCGCCTAGACGTCAGGTGATCTTTTTGCGTCAATTCCCTCACGCCGGTATTTACTTCGAGCCCACGTTCGCGTGACAGACATATCGTTTTTCCCTTCTTACTCGATACTGTATAGACTCAAAGTCAGAAGTCATGCTTGAATTACAAATTAATGTGCGCAGTATCCTCGAAACCGCTTGTATTCACGATAACGCCCAATCTAAATACCTATTTATTAAAATGTAGCCTTGAACTCCCGATGTCGATAATACCCTTGTCTTCTGAAGATGTTAGTAGAGCCTTTCAGGAGGATAACATTTTAATTCCTAACAACAATTGCAATTCCACACATTGCAGACTATCCTTGCGTGCATTGGAGGTGTTTTCGTCGTCTCCGTTCTAAAGATTGACGGACCGCCAGCTTCTATCGTGGCACACACAGAAGCCACAATCACACATCAACTTATCAAATGATTAGGGCTACGATAGGTAGCGAAGCAGAACAAAATTAACCGAAATCAGTGCCATAAAACGATGATTCGCTCGACGAAACCTTTATTTTCAAATATACAGGAAACATGACTGACACACATTCACAATCGAATAAACACATCAGGGCAGCGCAATTCGGTGCCCATGTGTCTGCATTAGGTTCTTAAAGTTCAATACTGTCAGGGAAAAATGGTATCTGTGGCAGAGTAAACGAAACCGTGAGGTGGAAAAGTATCCCTTTGTTTTTTCTAAAAATACGTCAAAGGAACAACATACAATAAAAAGGGGAAAAAACGGTGACTATACAAGGAGATTATAGAAAAGTCTAAATTAAACTAAAAAAGTCAGCGTCCCGCAAGTTAAGGAAAGTTGGTCTCACAGTTCGGCAGACGTCAGGGTGTCGTGATGATGCTGCGGTGGAATGTCGGTGATGTCGGCGTCGGCAGAGCAGCAGAAAGGAGGGCAGGTGCTCTCTGAAGATTCGGTCAAGTGCTCACTGGAAAGTTTGGCCAAGTGCGCCCCAGAGACCGCTATAACTGCAACGTGGTCCAGCAGGCGTCGTCCTTGACGGTCGAAGTGGTTGCCACCGGGTCCGCTCTCTTCGGTCCGGAACCCAACCTCCTTGAGACCCCCTCGTCGAACAGCCAACCACGCCCGTCTTCTCTCCGGCGTTCTTGTTCTTGCTCGTGTTGCCCTTCAACTGGGGCTCACACCCACTGTGGGTAACGGCCAAAATCGAGGCGTTTTTATAAAACGCTATAGCACACAAATTGCTTGGTTAGTTGGGTCCTAGGGCAATGGCTCAACCCACAACGGGGGATCGGCCACGAAGCGTGCGGTGTTCATCGTCTTTGGATTTTCTTTTCCAACTCTTCTTCTTTTGCCCTCCGATGCACCTCATATGGTTTCGGTTTCGCAGTTTCACCAACACCGGGGAGCGCACCACTCTAAGTACAACATTTCGTGTCCAATACTCATGACAACATGACAACAGGCACTTACAGCAACACGTGTTAGGCATGCAGGAACTTTGTAAAACGTGCTCACTGACTAGGCGGGAGAGAACGCTGTGGAAAGCGACAGTAGCCGAAAACATTTGTGCAGCCGTGCCAGAGTCAAGACTTCAAAAATGAGACAGTGCAGAGGGGCTGCACTTTTCAAACGCTTAATGGCAAACACACTCTACAGGCGAAGCATTCACGACTGGTTATCTAGCCGTCAGGCAAATGGTACAGCCGCTAGGCGACCAAATTTTTCGCTACAGCTACTCACTAACATTGGCGTATCCGAGGGGAGGGGGCAGCGCATCTCGAAATTTTGAAAATTCTCTTGTGTATTTTTATACACGAACTGACAAGCAGACACACGAACGTACTTATTAGCTTTCTTAAAAAACAGGACTGGACTCCAGCCTGTGGCGATACCACTCTGTTACGTGTTTACTGTATGAACGAATCACTACCTCTCCCAATGATCACCCTTCATCTCTCTTTTGTTCCCCTTTCCCTCTGCAGACTAGCAGGCTAGAGTGCGAGTTGCCGCAGACGCTCATTGAAAGCTTTCATTTCGTCATAGCCTTTCAAGTGAAGCAAAATTGACGGACCTCTCAGTGGCGTTTCTGGGTTGGGGAAGTTACATGAAGGTTGGCCTAAGCTTGATGCCAATTACGGGATAGATATCATAATCTTTCGACACATTTCTCAGCTTAGGCAATAAGATACTGTGATGATCGCTTGCTTCGTCCATCTGTTAGCGACAGAAAACGCGACTCGTCTGAGTGTTTAACGTCCCAGCATTTCCCTGACCCACATTTGTGTTCGACACAGGAGAACTTTTTGGTTATATTTTCCGGCTCTCCTTCACCCCATCTCTCTCTCTTGCTACCGTTGGTGAAATAGTACATAGCCATTTACAATAATGTCAGATAGCTTGATCTATGCTTTTCGAATTAAAGCCACGCAAAATTTATCCAGACATCTAACATCAATGGCGAAAGCCAGTATTACGAATAAAATTTCCTGCTCCCCGTGGGAATCCACTGACAAACTTTCCTGGTTCACGCTAAAAGCCAAATTGAAGAATTCGGCACCTAACCCAACGACCGTGCTCAAGATGTCTATTTCTGTTGTTGGTTGCTCTGATGTATAACACACCTTTCCAAAGAGGTATCGAGGCCATTAACGTTAACACGGGCCTTGAAACAACGGTGGCATTCAGACTTCCCCAATTCATTCATTTTATCTTCCTCATCTCTCGTACCGTAAATGTACAGTTCATCAAAAAGAAGAAACGTAAGGACACTAATTAAGTCATTCGTACCTGCCAGGAGCTAGCTCTCGCTTGCTGAAGGGATCGGGAGTCCACGGCTGACATGTTCCGGTTTCTGCTAGGTGAACGCCTCTTCAAAATGAATAACCTGAGTTGGACGTGGTTTATTAATAACCATTGAGAAGACGTCTGTGCAAGTGCGAACAACACACCGTCAATATTTCCGCCATCAGGACAACACAGCTTGCCACCTGTAAAATAGCATGCTGCAAAAACAAATTGTTCAGGTCAAATTCGAAAATCCCAGTTGTATCATTAAAGCTACATTCGCGGTCAAACGGCCGCAGCAAGTAACCCTCTTGAATAGCCAGAAAGAATCTTCTTAGAGGTGCGTAGAACGGCAGAGACTTGCGAACTCTGCACCCGGTCAGATATATCTTGAAGGGCTCTCTGAACTCATGAACATACGGAAATTTCTTGCGCAAGTTGCAGGGTAACCCGAGATATCCGTAACAGATTCGGTCGTTTCTCAAAGCGCAGGCGAGACAATGAGAGTATTTCCTTGTGGTCAGTTCCTCAGGGTCGTGGAGTTTGAATGCAGCTCGAAGCTTGCGCATTAGCGATCCATCTGCCGTATCCCATTTGTTAGCCATCAGTTGATAGTAAGGCGCTGTGTTCGCACGCACACAGGGTGCCACCGCTCCTCCGTCCAGAGCGTCTTCCAACTCTTCCAGCGTGTCAATGCGATCGAGGGGACGCTTGAGGGTCAGGATCGAAGTCAGTTCACTGCGAAGGTAGGTCGAAAGCGGCAGTATGAACACGAACCATATTCCGAACAACGCTCTACGAAGGAATCTTCCGCGTCGAATCCCACGTGCGCGCTCGGTCGTCGAAGTCCCCAGTACGGAAGCCATAAGAAGGGACACCGTACCGGCCGCACCTTGAACACTGGGGCGTACTCCTTCCGTTATGAGTGCTTGGGTCAAGGCGACGAGGCCGATTAGTGTGAGCGTGGCTGCCATGATTCTCCGGGACTCCCAGCTGACCTGGGAGAGCGTGACGGTTCGACTGGCGCTTTTGCGAGAGAAGAACGTTTCGTGGCCAAGAGAGATGAGTGGCAACTCAGAGATGAAGACGTCATGTTCCTGTATAACAAGGAGAACGTATGTCATGTCCCATTCTTGACGGTATATCCCACGCGCCAATTCTTTGACGAAGAACACATTACGGAAGTTGACAGAAAGGTTGTAATTGTCCTTGAGTATCTGAAAAATACGCACCGCGGAGGGGTGGTCGCAGGAACCTTCCTTGTGCCTGTAAGGGAAGTACTTGGCGCAGGCCACTGTCAGTTGCTTCCCGCTGAGACGTTTTGTTACGAGTGCATCAGGTTTCGCACGTTGGAGCAAACCTCCCCAGTCAGGATTCAGGAAAGTATGCTGTGTGACAGGCCACAGCGTTTTGCGCACTACAGTGTCGTTTGGGGCAAGTAGACCAAGCGCTTGGCATGCAAGGGCGGGTTTCCAGTAGGTGACTGCATGCGAGATGATTTCGGACTCTGGTCGAACGAACAGCCAGGACACGCAGACATCGCCGAGCTGTGTAGCCCTGATGATGTTCGGGATGTCTTCGCGAGGCATGCTGGGATCAGCGGCAATAAGCACAAATTTCCATCCTTGTCGGAGGTTTCTCAAAACATGCCAGCGCAATCGACTGTCTGGGACGCGCCACATAGTTACCTTCCTGCTAATGCGTCGAGAATATAAGGTATGTGCTTCTTTCCATTGCTTCTCAAGGGTCACAAGAATGATGTCGATGTTTCTCTGCGGTAGTGGCAACATGTTTCTTTGTCTGGGCTTCGCGAGCGGCGATTCGTCGGTGGCTTCGATGGAGACAAAAATCAGCAAAAACATAAGTGATGGACGCATTATTGTGCCCAATGCTGCAGCTACCATAACGGCACTCATCACATCGTTCGCATTGACGTATGTTATACGCTACGTTTAAATCGTTAAGGCAGACAGCAGCAGTACGTTCAGGCGTGATAGTGGAACTCAACTAACGCAATAATAAACCTGTCACCTTACTGATGCCCAGATACCGCGTTGACGATAAATAGCAATGTCCTGTCTATGCAGCGTACAAAGCTGAGGAGGAAGTTGCGTTATTGATCAACCGCTGTTGAACACTTTGGCTCACTGTCTGGGGGCGAGAAACACTGATATCTAATTAGTGAGTCTTCCGTCGTTAGTGTCCTCGAAACAAAGCTGCATTCTTTGTCGTCCTACGCCAATCTATTCATTTGCACGTTCAGAACACGAGCTTGCTGTTTACTCATCTTAGCAACAGCAAGAATAAAAATGTGCTTGCTTTTCATTGCAGGAGCTGAGCGTGCCAGGCAACAAGGTGTAATATGTCTTCAATGTGAAAACAGCTTCAATGTGAAAACAGGTCATTATGTGTTCATGAGTGACATGGACGATGAGAGAAACACTTGGACGCAATTTGTAACCATGGCAACAACGACGGACTCGTAAATGAAACGGAATGCGATCGATGATTATTAATTAAAACCGCGGATAGTGTTGTCAGCGACAACTCTGCTGGCATACTCATGAAACAGCCAGAAAACTTCATACGCCATCGATTGGCGGAAGCATGCCGGAATAAACATTGCCGTTTTACGAGTTCAAGCCAGTGTTGCGGAGTTGCCACTCCGGAATTGGAATGACTCCTGAATCATTCCAGATTTTCGCGACCCCGGAATGGAATGGGGACAACGCTTAGAGGAATAGAAAGGGAATGGAATTAAGCGCCTTTAGCGTGGAATGGAATGGGAATGGAATTACGTCTTTTCCCGAAAATAGAACACGTTTTCGTCCCCCTACGCGCTGTTTTTCAAACTTCAAACTTTAACAAGACAGGGCCTCGAATTTGACAATAAAGCTGTATTTTTTAAATGGCTTGGCTGATTACAAGCACGGTTTCTAGAGTGTTTTGTTCCTAATTAACCGAATCTTAGTTTTCTCCATATTCAGACGCGTGGCAAAACTGCTTAGTCTTCTTGAACACTACTTTTCTCGGCACAAAAATACACTATGTCGTCATTTTAGCATTAACACATTTAAGCTTAAAAAATAATAAAGCATCGCCATTCGTTCAAACATAATTTTGAAGCTAGCTTTCCTGCTACGCAGTTTGCCCAAGTAATGGCGGCTAGTCATTTACTGCAAACACCATTTTCAAGCGCATTTTGCTTATGCTATGACGTGGAAAATGTAGATTTGGCTTTCTTGACACAAACGCGCGTAATATATAGACAAGCCCCAGCACGTGTAACTAGGACCTCGTCTCCACTCTAAGCAAGGCGGGTGCCGCCATTAGTTGGGCAAATATGCAGTGCAGGGAAGCACACTTGCGGATTATGAACTAGTCTGTAGGTAGCGGGAGAACTGCCCCTATGGGAATTATTAGGATGGTTGTACTGCACGAGATATGTCACCAAACTACTACACCTCGACCTTGGTATCGTGTTTTGCGTACTTTTGCAGTTCTCAATGCATCTCATGACATCAGCTTTATGGGGCGTTCATTCTGAACTCGATAAAACTATCAAGATGCCTTTCCTACGTTGAGGAATTACAGGAATATAATTAAACTACACGGCCATTCCCGGAGTGGGAATGGGCTGTTTTTTCATTCTCAGGAATTGAAAGGAGTGGAATTGCGGCAAGTTCTAATTACCCGGAATGGAATTGGAATGGAATGAAGGCACCCATTCCGCAACACTGGTTCAAACCAATAGGAGATACTCGGTGCTGGCAGACTCTGGTAAAGTTGCCATCTCCTTGCGTTCCCTAGCGTTCACCTAAATGAAAGTACTTACAGGAATCTTCTTGAATTACGCCCCCAACTAAATGCTGCCGTCATTGAAGTATAGCGACGGTACTATCGTTCGTTAACAATGGAGGTGACTTTTTATCGCATGTGTGATGTGGTGCAGCTTCAATTTGTATTTTGTTAAACGTTACTTAACGTGCATCCAACAATTCATTTCAGTAATTGGGTAACTAAGTACATTCACCTCATTTGTATAATTTACCGATACTGTGACCGTAATAATGTACAAATGAAACGCGGAGAAAAAATTACAAGGCGGAAGAGGTTTCACTGCAGCATTAAATTGAGAGTTAAATTTCGCACCTCCAAACTGAGGTTGCGGCAGATCGCTTAGGCCTACCACTAAGTAAGCAAGCTGAAGTCGTGCTGCCGTTAAGTATCATGGAGGGGGGGAAAATAGAAAACCGGTTTCTGGTAGCGTTAACATGTTCGTAGTTCAAGTGTGCATGAATGCACGTGCATACGTAAGGGTGCGCGGCGTAAGTACAACAACGGGGTCTGTCGATAGAGATGGCATCAGTAAGTATACCAATAATATATCTGGGGTTTTACGTGTCAAAACCGCGGCACGATTGCCAGGCACGCCGTGGTGAAGAGCTTCGGTAACTTCAGTCATCTGTGTTTTTTGAACTCTTTCCGTGTCGAGTTTCTTGGCCGAAGACGGATTCTTTATGTGCCTATTTGATTCTACATGTCTTGAAACAATTAAAAATTACTGAAAGGCATTTATTCACAAGCAAGATACACTTCGTAAACACGAAGCACTCCGCCACGTCTGGGCGTGATCATATTATATTATAATATATATATATATATATATATATATATATATATATATATATATATATATATATATATATATATATATATATATATATATATACAGGTTGTCCCAGCTATCTTTTTGCCAAGGGTTTACAAATACAATATTAGAGGCAGGCGAGTGCAATCACTTGCAAATTACTGACAGTCACCTTGCGCACTACAGACAATTTTTTGTTTGGTAATTAACTAATTTGTTAATTGGTATTATGTAATTAAATTGCTAAATATTGACTGTCGGCAAGAAATGCGGCTTGCAAAGTTCGAGAGCGTCTTCAGAAGCCCCAATTCTATTATTTGCGAGAAAGAAAGTCTATCGTATACCATTTTTTCCAAGCTGCAAAGAAAGCCCGCGACATACAAAAAGAACCACGTGACTAGCGCACTCGCCCGCCGCGAGAATGCTGCCCTCAGCCATGGTTTGAGCGAACGAAATCAGCTGCAGCCGCGACTCGGCGGCTCCGTTGCAGTGGTAGGCCGATAAGTTGACGGTGGTTTCTTGGCCCGCGCACGCTACAACTTGCACCGTCACCCGCGCCAACTGGCTGACGCGGGCCAAAAACACCACCGTCGACTTATCGGCCTATCGCTGCAACGGAGCCGGTGAGTCGCGGCCGCAGTTGGTTTCGTTCGCTCGAACCACGGCTGAGGGCAGCATTCTCGCGGCGCGCGAACGCGCTAGTCACGTGGTTCTTTTTTTATTTCGCAGGCTTTCTTTGCAGCTTGGAAAAAATAGTATACGTGAGACTTTCTTTCTCGCAAATAATAGAATTGGGGCTTCTGAAGACGCTCTCGAACTTTGCAAGCCGCATTTCTTGCCCACATTCAATATTTAGCAATTTAATTACATAATCCCAATTAACAAATTAGTTAATTACCTAACAAAAAGTTGTCTGTAGTGCGCAAGGTGACTGTCAGTAATTTGCAAGTGATTTCACTCGCCTGCCTCTAATATTGTATTTTTTAACCCTCGGCTAAAGAAGCAGCTTATGGCGGAGTTCAGTCCGGTGTGCGGCGTGACCACCCTTACTGCGCATGAGCAAACCCTCTCCACTCCCCCTCTCTCTCCCTCTCCACTCCCCCTCCTCGTTTAGATAAAAGGCTCGCGTTTGGTCGTACACGCGCTCAGCCACTGCGCCGGCTGAGCCGGTGTCGTGAGCTCCAACGTCGACGTCGGCGCCAGTTGCAGTGTAATACCTTAACGCCTGCCGAGATCGCGGAGCAGCGGATGGAGCAGTTTAACAGCGGAGCCGTTTAAGCCGGGCGTAATGTGTCCGATGAATTGGAAAACTATCATCATCATCATCGTGATTTGGTACGCGCTCTCATCGTCATCTTCTTCTTATCTACTTCGCTCATAGAACACGCGCTTGATTGCTCCTGCGGGGATTGCAATAACTCTGATGGGCGAGAGAACGCGTGCAGTGAGAAAAAGAAAGAGATAGAAGAAAGAAAAAGTGAGAAACAGAGAGAAAGAAAAGAGAGAGGAAAAGATAGAAGGCGAGCGAACGAGTATAGAGAGAGAGTAGAGAGAGAAAAGAGGTAGAGAGAAAGCAAGAAATTCAGAGAAAGATAATCTAATTCTTAGGGTTCAACCTCCCAAAACCCAGATATGATTATGAGGGACGCCGTGGAGGAGGGCTCCGGAAATTTCGACCACCTGGGGTTCTTTAACGTGCAGCTAAATCTAGGCAAACGGGCTTCAAGCATTTTCGCCTCCATCGAAAATGCGGCCGCCGCTGCCGGGATTCGATCCCGCCGCCTTCGGGTCAGCGGTGGAGCACCATAACCACTAGACCATCGTGTTGGGCAGAGTGGAAGCAAAAGAAAAAAAATAGAGAGCACGATAGAAGGTGAGAAAATGAGTATAGAGGGAGAAAAAAAAAGAGATTTTGAGAAAGCATTAATTACAGAGAAAGAAAAGGAAAGCAACAATTACAGAGAAAGAAAAGGAAAGAAGAGAGGGAAAAATATAAATACGGAGAAAGAAATAGGCGAACAGAAAGAGAAAGTGAAAGAACAAAAGAAAAAGGATAGAAAGATACACGAAGAAATAAACTGGGAAAAAGAGATAGAAAGAAAAACACTGAAAAAGAGATAGAAAAAACATGGCTGATCCCTCCGTCATAGGAATCGGTATAACACGAAAGTGAAACGTGTCTTCGCAGAAGTAGTGCTTATTGTGCAGTCATATATGAGAGCTTGTACAATGTCTATTCGTGTTTGGCAGCTACAGCACCGCTTTGACGTGGATGCACCCATGTTGACGGCATGTCTCTATCGCGACGACTAACGCCCATGATCATGACTAAACAGTTGTGGTAGCTGACGTTGTGAACATATATTTGGACACGGCAAATAGTGAATCCCGCGTAAGGATGATATCAACAAGCTCATAATCAACACTGGTACCCGGTATGCACTTCTTCCAAGCGTCGTCAATTAAGGAGAGAAACGGCATGGTGCGCGCTTTCTAGCAATGGGTGACCGACCCCTGCGCTCATGCATACACTACCACACACTACGCTTCAGCAACACAGGAAGTAGAGATTCGTAGCCTGAGCCGCAAACGCGTGCACCCCGCTGTGCTTTGTCTCGCAGGCGCTAGTCTCGCTCCACCAAGGCACGACATTCGCCCGTCGAAATCGCGTCCTTTCTGCAACGGGTATTGCAGCAGTTTTGTTAGTCGGTGCTCTCACAATCGAAGCAGTCGGCAGCGGAGAAATCCCGTTGGTGCATGTGGAAGTTGCACTACCCCGATGAGCCGACGCACGCTAACACGAAGCGAAAGGCAAAGAAAGAACGTAACCAACGTGACTGCGTCAACGGTGCCTCGGCGACGCCAGCGCGGCCAGTGTACTTCGCTGGTATCGAAACGCTGTAACCATGACCTCCGATATCGCGCGCAATCTCGGAGGAAGCGCTGGTAAGTGTCGATCGTGAAGCATTACTTTTTTTCACCTCTCACAGACGGCGGCACCGCCCCGCTCCGCGCCGCCTACCTACACCGCCAACAGAGAGCACCGTGCGAAAGAAAATGTGTGAAAGATATAAGGCGCGTTCGCGCCGCGTCCAGCATCTGCCGAGTTTGTCGGTAGGGCGTCGGGCGCTTGCCGTCGCGGCCGCAAGATCGTGGGTTCGATTCCCAGCGGGGGATCTTTTTCTTGGTTTTTTCTTTCTCGCCCGTCGGCGTCCGTTTTATCAACGTCATATCCGTGACGGATGTACTTGATGGACCCCGGCATAAAACACTTTCGTGTTAAAAAAGAAAGACAACAAGCGTAGCCATCTATAGTATAATATAACAAGGGGTGGGAAAGGGATGTGAGGGAGACGAGCAGGAAAGGAGGACGTGAGAGGGTAAAGTATGGCAGAGTCTTGTATACTGTAGTAATGTAACGGGTGAGAAATGAATGTCAGGGAGAGGAGGAGAGAATGGAAAAGGGCAATTCAAACAGCTCCACCGCTTCCTCGTTCTTCGCACTACTAGTGCGGAGCCGCCCCATTTTTAATTTTTTTTCCCCGTAGCGCCTACAATGTCGACGACAATCGATAGGCAGTGCAATCTTAGCTCGAAAATAACAACGCGGACAAAGACCTTTGTCGAGCTAAATCTATATGCCGAAAACGTAGACGAGTCTTCCTTTTATACTGTTTGTTAGCGACAGTCAGCGTCTATGTTACCCTTTGGGTATATCACAACGTTTTAGAAACCTAAAACGCCAGAGTTAAGGTTACTTTAGCCTATTTCCGACAAATTATGTATAATGTGTAGGAGCTACTGCATGAGATCACTATCAGAGATGTTGCTAACACTACCGCATGTAATTAAAAATTATCGATCACTTTTTGTTTAATTTATCGAGCCTAGTCGTAGTCATAGTTACGGTATTTGATCCAATAGATTATCTCATCGCTCGTGCCGTTTATGATCGTAAAATGATCTCTTTTCTCATTGACGCTTTGTTGCCGTACCGACGGGGTAGTGCACTCATCGCAGTGTTTTCCGGTTGTTATGTTGTGTCATTATTATACCCAGAACGTGTCTAACGATAGATTGCACCGTGTAGCCCAGGCGTAATACCTGCTCGTATTTTCTCCATAAACAAAAGCTTGTACTTTTTTTGTAGTCACTGTTGCTATGGCGATGAGGAAACTGTATGCTGGCGTCCTTGAAGTCCGGTTGTGTTTGATTTGGGCGATAATGACTGCCGCTCTGTTTTGAAGATACAAACAATTAAAAATGCAGTAATTAGGAACAAGTGCTGCCGGGTCGATAGCTCATGCAGAGAGCGAGCCAAGGTGTTCGACAGTGGTCCACCTGTAACGAACACTTCTTCACCCCCAAGGTTATGTGGTTTGTACTGAGGAAGTTGCTATTTATTGCGCATGCTGTGTTTCGGCTTCAGTAACGTAAACCAGGTTGCTGCTCGTGTTAAATGTGTGCCACTGTCATGCTTGAATAGACTGCGCCTGCCTGCTGCGTGAAACAGGGAGGACATCCTTCACATCCACTAACCACTTAAACCGGTTGTCTACCCAGCTCGATAGAAGTGGTTTATGTGAGCACAATATGGCGGCTGCAGCAATGCGCGTGGTAAAGCGTGCATCACTTGTGCCTATCTTTTGTCGGGCACTGAAGATACCATCGAATCGGCGCGAGCGAAGTCCAGGCAAATAAATATGTTTCAACTGTCATCTAGAAATACCGATATCATTCCTATGACCCTTTGAGAAGCAATGAATAGCAGCACATGCTTTCCGTTCGTATGCCTTGATCGAAGTGGACCGAGGAAGGAAATTCATCCTCATGGGAGCTGATCCCGACATACCTTGAGAAGACATGCCGAAACTGATAGAAGCTGCTCAGCTCGGCGATCTCTGCGTGTGCTGGCTGTTCGGGCACCACAATATGAGATACTGGCGGAGACAGTCACTTAGTGGCTACCCGCTATAGACTGCCAAGCAGTTTTTGGTCTACTGTCCTCGAACGACAACGTTTTGCCCGAATCTTTTTGGCCCGTCACACCATCTACCTCTCCGAACACTCATTCGATAGGTTTGCTCCAAGATACGGAAGTTGATCGACTGCAGTCAAAAGGTCCCAGCAAGCGGAAGCTTACAGTGGCCTGCGCCAAGCACTGATTATACGCACGGCCACGTTTCCTGCGACACCCCACAGGCGTTGGAAAGTTTTTACCTACTGAAACAGAATCTCAACATTTCCGTCGAATTCCGTAACGTGTCCTCTTTCGACGCAATGACGCGTGGGATGTACTCTAACGAATGGGACGTGACGTACATAATCGCTCATATACAGGAGACTGACGTCTTTGATTTTCCGGATATCGTTCTCGACCACGAAACGTTCTTTTCTCTCAAGAACGCTCACCGAACCGTCACGGTCTCGGAAGTTCGCTGGGAGTCCTGGAGAGTCGCGGTAGCCACGCTTATACCCGTCGGCATTATTGCCTTTACCTAGGTACTCCTATTTGAAGGAGTGCGCCCCACTGTACATGTCGCCACCGGTACGGTGCCTCTTCTTGCCGCCGTAGTGGCGACTTTTACGGCCGAGCCCGTGAGTGGCACTCGCTGTGGTAGATTCCTGAGCAGGCCTTTGTTCGGACTCTGGTTCGTGTTGATATTGCCCCTGTCGGTTTACTTCCGCAGTGAGCTGACTTCGATCGGGGCTCTAAAACGTCCCGCTGAGCGCATCGACACGTTGGGAGAACTTTTTGTTGGGCAAGTTGGTGTACGTTCATAATTGATTTTTAAGGCGCAAAGCAGGACATACACAAGAAAGGCGCTCCGTCCCGTGTCCTTTCTTGTGTATGTCCTGCTTTGCGCCTTAAACAAATCAATTATGAACGACACGTTGGAAGACGCCCTCGATGGAGGAGCCAATGCGAACTCCGTCTCTGACAACCACTCTGCTCACGACCAGCTGATGGCTAATGAGTCAGACACGGCCCATGGATCGCTAATACGCAAGCTTCGATCTGCGTTGAAGCCTTTCTGTTCCGATGAACTAAGCACGGCCAGCTAACGACGATTGACTCGCTTGCGTTTTGAGACCTGACCGAGTCTGCTACCTGTTGCTCGAGTATCCGTGCGACTTAAGTTCCA
Organism: Rhipicephalus sanguineus; assembly: GCF_013339695.2. NCBI lineage: Eukaryota > Metazoa > Arthropoda > Arachnida > Ixodida > Ixodidae > Rhipicephalus > Rhipicephalus sanguineus. The sequence goes on along the minus strand of NC_051184.2, from coordinate 62,760,922 downwards.
GAGGTGGAGATTTCAGACAGCACTTCAAGATAGTTCTGTGTGGTTTCAGAGTTCGCAATTCTCTGCCATTGTACGGACGTCTGAGGAGATTATTTGTGGCTACTGAGTAAAGCTTCTGAAAGAGTAAATTGGTGCGGGGTGTAGTTAGAATGGAACAGCCATGGTTTTCGAAGTGGACCTCATATACAACACGCGATATTACGGGTAGCAAGCAGTGCTGTTCTGGTAGTTGAAATTTTAATTGGACGGTGCTCCCACTTCAACATACGTCCGTGGCATCGTTAATAACACGCTCACACCACAGATTACTTTCCTTATAGAAGAGGCGTTCACGTCCATAAGTCAGCGAAGTCGGCCATGGACCTCCCGTCTCTGCTACCAGCTTAAGGTTTTTCATGGCGCATCCTTCGAATATGAGTTGTAATATGCCTGGACTACAGAGGGTAGTGAAGGAAAGAAAAGGCGTAGAAAACTTCAATATAGCCGTTGTAACAACGCCTGTGTAAATGTTATGTATCTCGACACTTCTTCGATAGCGTTATTTTTATACACTATAGCAGGGGTCTCAAACTCACCTCAGCAAGCGGGCCGCAGTGACAAAATGAACTCCCGCAAGGGCTGAGACAGTGAAGAAGGTCGGACCGAGGGATGGTGTTGAGTTTGAATAAAATGTGAGCTGTACCGTTGCCGTTCGAAAGAAGGCTTTTGAAGGGGATTTGCTGTCAGAATTCTAGAAACATGTCGATACCGAACTCCAGAAAAGACTCAAATCTAGACGCCGATTCCGAACTGCAGAGTTCTTATTCCACATTTATGTTCACGTATATGTAGCTACCCGAACAAAGTGTTACTAATCGCAATAGGGGAGAAAATAATGCGAGTTGGGCAGCGCTCGTCCCGTGCTGTTCTTCCCTTTTGTCTGTAGTTTTTGGCGTTGTTTATTACTATGAATACTGCTTGAGTAGGTAAAAACTTTCCAACTCGTGTGCGTTGTCGCGGGACACATGGCCATGCGTATAATCTCTGTATTTGGCGCAGGCCGCTGTAAGCTTCCGATTGCTGGGACCTTTTGATTCCAGTCGATCAACTTCCGTATCTTGGAGCAAACCTATCGACTGAGTGTTCGGAGAGGTAGATGGTGTGACGGGCCAAAAAGATTCGGGCAAAACGTTTTCGTTCGAGGACAGTAGACCAACCACTTGGCCGTCTATAGCGGGTGGCCACTAAGTGACTGTCTCCGACACTATCTCGTATTGCGGTCGAACGAACAGCCAGAACACGCAGAGGTCGCCAAGCTGAGCAGCGTTGATCCGTTCCGGCATCTCTTCGCCAGGTATGTCGGAATCAGCTCCCATGAGCATGAATTCCCTTCCTCGGTCCATTTTGATCAATACATACGACGGAGTAGGCTATTCGGGACTGGCAACCTTGTTCTCTTCCTGTTAAAGCGTTGCACAAACAAAGTATGTGCGCTTCTCCATGGCTTCTTAATGGTTACTAGAATGATATCGGTATATCTGGATGACAGTTGAGACGTACTTATTTTGTTGGGCTTCACTGGCGCCGATTCGATGGTTGTTTCACTGCCCGACAAAAAAAAAAAACTGTTACGTCCGGCAGGCTGAAGATGCCGCCCGAGTTCAGGGACTCGGCGCCGCCACCTGAGGCCACCAAGACCAAACTGCCGGCCAAAAGATAATAAAGTTTCTTCTCTCTCTCTATGAAAAAGCTGTTATGAAAGCTGTTATGAAATCACATCAATGGCCGTTTTTGGTGCCGTAATTGTCCGTAACCGCTATCGCGCAAAATAAAAAAACGAAGAAAAAATATCCAGGATGCAACGGGGTTCGAACCTGGGCACTCTGTACGGGAGTACAGCATTCTACCTCAGCTACATGCCGGTGCTTGAAAGTGCGTTGCAAAAAGACCCTATACAGGCTTCACGTCGGAAAGGAACCACATTACCATTTGTAATATAACATGGTAGAATAGTAAAATAACTACCAGGCGTCACGCGATGCAAATTGCGCATGGAATGGGTTGTTCAATGCTTCCGACCCATTACAAAGGGCTCTGCCATAATTCTTCATCGTCATATATCGATACAGCGCATTATATCGACGTCCAACGAGCCCTCATTCACGTACAAATATAGGCCTTCAATATCTAAAGTTCATTATTGACGTTTTAGTAGTTATAATTCACTAAACAACTGTATAATCATTCCATTTACTCTGACTGTAAGCCCTCACTAGTTAAACCTCATTGTTCAGTTTTTACTAATTATCTCACTAACCAATTAGATTTGCTTTGGTTATCCTCATATATAAGCGGAGACGTGCTTTCACTTGCTTTTGTGCGGCTTTCGCTGTCCTAGACGTCACGTGATCTTTTCGCTCCATTTCACTGGTATTTATTTCGAGCCCCCGTTCGCGTGACAAACGTAACGGTTTTGCCTTCTTAATCGATACTGAATGCTCAGCCAAACAACGGAAATCAGAAATCATGCTTGAATCTCAAATGAATGTGCGCAGTATCCTCGACACCACTTGTAGTCACGATAACGTCCAATCTAAACATCCAATCTAAACGTCCGGTCTAGAACGCTCGATGTCGATAACACCTTTGCCTGCTGCAGATGTTAGTAGAGCATTTCAGGAGGATATCATTTTAATGCCTAACAACAATTCCATTTCCACCAGATTACCGTTGCGTGCATTCGAGGTGTTTTCGCCATCTCCGTTCTAAAGACTGACGCACGGCCAGCTTCATCACACACACACACACAAAAGCCACAATCACACATCGTCTTATCACATGATTAGGGCTGTGATAGCTCTAGAGGCAGAACGAAATCATCCGAAATCAGTGACATGAAACGACGGTCCACTCGATGAACCGTTTATTTTCAAATATACAGGAAACATCCACTATCTAATAAACACAACAAGACAGCGCAAGTCGGTGCACATGGGTCGTGTATTAGGTTCTTAAAGTTAAGTACACACAGTGAAAAATGGTTCGAGTGGCATGATAAACGAAACTTTGAGGTGGAAAACAATCTTTTTGTTATTTCTAAAATACATCAAAGAAAGAAAACACAAATAGGTAGGGGAAAAACGGTAACTATACAAGCAAATTGTAGAAGAGCCTAAACTAAACTAAAAAAGTCCCTGCCTCGCAAATTAAGACAAGTTGGTCTCACAGTTCGGCACACGTCGGGGTGTTGAGAAGATTCTGCGGTGGAATGTCGGTGATGCGTTTTTTTTCTTTTAGTTGTGTCAGTCCCATGACACTGGGCTCATGGTCACTGTCTTGTGACACGCACTCCAATGCGTGCGGCGTCTTTCGTGGTCCAGCAGGCGTCGTCTTTGACGGTCGAAGTGGTTGCTACCGGGTCTGGTGGCTTCGGTCCGGAACCCAACCGCCTTGAGGCTCCCTCGAACAACCAACCACGCACGTCTTCTCTCCGGTGTTATTCTTCCTGTTCACCTTCAACTGCGGTTCACACCCACTGTGGGGCGATTGGCTAAGAATTGACGGGCATTATGAAATGTTATAGTACTTCAGAATAAGGGAAGTGTTCAAAGATGATGATGATGATGACCTTTACAAATGGCTCACACCCACTCTGGGGGATTGGCCAAGAAACGAATAATTTATAGGTAAAAGTGGTCACATGTGAAAATGAATTGTAGAAGGTTATAATATATTATTAATGTTAATTTAAAAATGCAGAATCAAAATCGCCTGATTCAATTAAAAATTTTTGGACAGCGGAACAGACATCCCGGTGACAATGACCTAATGAGGAGGCTCCCAAGGATAGAATATTCGAATGAAATCCAATCTAATACGATTAAACGCTGCTTTGAGAATGTTTTTCCTCGGTAAACTGAAGCGGTTACATGATAAGAAATAATGTTCAATTGTTTCGTCCTGGTTACAAAACGAGCAAAGAGGGGAAGGAGCCAGACCAGATCTATGCATATAAAAGTTTAATTTTGGAACGCGACATCGTAATTTAGTAAAAATAAGTTCATCTTTTCTTGTTAAACAGAAATTCCTACGCCAAGGGAACAAGAGGTGTCGATATTCGTTTAGATGAGTGATTTATGTTTTACCGGAATCTTGAATTATGGCACGCCTTCTAAATCCGTCACGAATTATGAGTGCTGATGTGGGGATAATCGATAGTATCGGACCACTCAGAGCGGCTTTCGCCAGAGTGTCCGCCATTCCGTTCATTTTTATCCCTTTGTGGCCTGGTACCCAGATTAATCTGTATAAAGTTACGTGGGAGGGAACAAGAAAATGAAAAGTACGTGATAATTGAGAATCACTATGTGCAGCGAGTGCTGAACACAAAGATAACGAATCTGTAACTATGGCCACCCTTGAGCTTGATGGGCTCAGCTTTCGTAAAGTCAATCACCGCTAGAAATTCCGCCGAAATCACTGATAAGAAATCGGGAAGTCTTAATGAGAATGACCAGTTGAATGTCTCGGAGAAAATACCAATGCCAGATTTTTCTTCGGATTGTGAGGCATCGGTTAGCTATAATATTTTTTGTATTTATCCCCTCTAAATGCCTTTGTAGTAGGCCGTTTAATATCTGGTAAGGCAAATTTTTGGCATGACTTGGATATATATAATCAAAAATGATTTTAAGGTTGTGCCTTTCCTTGTCAATGGAAGGAACTTCACTCAGTTTAACACCACCACTTATTCTACGTCTTCCTTCCTTTCATCGCCTTCCCCCGTCCGAGCATTTTTCTTTTCCAGCTACTCTTCTTTCGACCTCCGATGCACATTATGTGTTTTCGGTTTCGAAGTTTTGCCAACACCGTGTAACACAACACTCTAAGTGCAACGTTTCGTGTCCAGTACTCCACAACATGACAACAGGCACTCACAGCAACACGGCTTAGGCATACAGCAACTTCATAAAACGTGCTCATTGGCTAGGCGGGAGAGAACGCCGTGGAAGGCGAAAGCAGCCGAAAACCTTTGTGCGAGAGTCAAGACTTCAAGAATGAGATACTGCAGAAGGGCTGCGCTCTTTAAACGCTTATTCGCAGACACACACTTCAAAGGCGAAGCGTTCACGACTGGTTATCTAGCCGTCAGGCAAATGGTATAGTCACTAGGCGACCAAAATCTTCACTTCAGCTACCCACTGGCATTGGAGTATCCGAAGGGAGGGGGTAACGCCTCTCGAAATTTTGAAAACTTTCTTGTGTATTTTGATACGAGCACTGCCAAGCACACACATGAACGTACATATTAATTTTCGTCAGGGAACATGACTGGACTCCAGCCTGTGGCGATACCACTATCTTACGTGTTTATTGTATGCACCAATCACTTGTTTCTCTTTCCATGATCAACCTTCATCACTCTTTCTTCCCCTTTCCCTCTGCAGGCTAGCAGGCTAGAGTGCGGAAGCTCAGGCTGACCTCTCTGCCTTCTAACAAAATGAATCTTCTTTCTGTTTCTCCTACATAAGGAGTGGTTGAACCACCCCCGCCCACGAAAATACTCTCTGACTACGCCCCTTCCCAATGGGATGGGTGCCCACCGTAAGTCGTGATTCCCAGTGGCACCAAAGAATTTTTCACTCGCCGCAGAAGTTCACTGAAAGCTTTCATTTCGCCATCGCCTTTCAGGTTAAGCAAAATCACTGACGTTTCTGGGTTGGGGAAGTTACATAAAGGTTGGCCTAAGTATGATGCCAATAACGGGATAGAGATCATAATCTTTCGACGCATTTCTCGGCTTAGGCAGTAAGATACTGTGATGATCGCTTGCTTCGTCCACCTGTTAGCGACAGCAAACGCGACTGGTCTGTGTGTTTACCGTTCCAGCATTACCTTGACCAATAACGTAGCGTTCAACAAAGGCGAACTTTCTGGTTATGTTTTTCAGGTGTCCATCACCCCATTTCTATCTTGTGCTTCAGTTTACAAAATAGTACATAGCCCTTTACAAGACTGGCCGATAGTTCGATCTCTGCTTTTCTAATTAGAGCCACGCAACATTTATCCTGACATCTCTCGAACATCAATGGCGAAACCCAGTATTATCAATAAAACTTCCTGCTCCCCGTGGGAATCCACTGACAAAATTTCGTGGTTCACGCTAAAAGTCACATTGAAGAATTCGGCACCTAACCCAACGACCGTGCTCAAGATGTCTGTTCCTGTAGTTGGTCCCTCTTACGTATAATACACCTTTCCAAAGAGGCATCGAGGACATTACCGTTAACACGGGCTTTGAAACAACGGTGGCATTCAAACTTCTCTGATTCATTCAACTTCTCTTCCTTGTCTCCTGTACCGTAAGTGCACAGTTCATAAAAGAAGAAACGTAGGGACACTAATTACGTCATTGTTACCTGCCAGGAGCTAGCTCTTGCTTGCTGCAGGGATCAGGAGTCCACGGCTGACTTGTTCTGATTTCTGTTACATAATAATAATATCTGCGGTTTAACGTCCCAAAATCACGATATGATTATAAGAAACGCCGTAGTGGAGGGCTCCGGAAATTTCCACCACCTGGGGTTCTTTAACGCGCACCTGTACACAGGCCTCAAACATTTTCGCCTCCGTCGAAAATTCAGCCACCGCGGCCGGGATTCGATCCCACGACCTTCGGGTCAGCAGTCGAGCGCCATAACCACTAGAGCACCGTGGCGGAGCCGGTTTCTGTTAGGTGAACACCTCTTCAAAATGAATAGTCTGAGCTGGTAGTGGTTTCTTAATAACCATTCAGAAGGCGTCTGTGCAAGTGCGAGCAACACACAATCAATATTTCCACTATCAGGACAACAATGCTTCCCACCTGTAAAATCGCGTGCTGCACAAACAAATTGTTCAGGTCAAATTCGAAAATCTCAGTTGTATCATTAAAGCTACATTCGCTGTCAAATGGCCGCATCAAGTAACCCTCTTCAATAGCTAGAAAGAATCTTCTCAGAGGTGCGTAGAATGGCAGAGACTTGCGAACTCTAATCCCGCTCAGATATATCTTGAAGGGCTCTCTGAACTCATGAACGTACGGAAATCGCTTGCGTACGCGGCAGGGTGACTCCAGCAACCCATAACAGACTCGGTCGTTTCTCAAAGCGCAAGCGAGACAATGAGAGTATTTCCTTGTGCTTAGTTCCTCAGGGTCGTGGAGTTTGAATGCAGCTCGAAGCTTGCGCATTAGCGATCCCTCTGTCGTATTCCAGTTGTTAGCCATCAGCTGATAGTGAGGCGCTGTGTTCGCAAGCACACAGGGTGCCACCGCTCCTCCGTCCAGAGCGTCTTCCAACTCTTCCAGCGTGTCAATGCGATCGAGGGGACGCTTGAGGGTCAGGATCGAAGTCAGTTCACTGCGAAGGTAGGTCGAAAGCGGCAGTATGAACACGAACCAGATTCCGAACAATGCTCTACGAAGGAATCTTCCGCGTCGAATTCCACGCGCGGACTCGGTCGTCGAAGTCCCCAGTACGGAAGCCATAAGAAGGGACACCGTACCGGCCGCACCTTGAACACTGGGGCGTACTCCTTCCGTTATGAGTGCTTGGGTCAAGGCGACGAGGCCGATTAGTGTGAGCGTGGCTGCCATGATTCTCCGGGACTCCCAGCTGACTTCGGAGAGCATGACGGTTCGACTGGCGCTTTTGCGAGAGAAGAACGTTTCGTGGCCAAGAGAGATGAGCGGCAACTCAGAGATGAAGACGTCATGTTCCTGTATAACAAGGAGAACGTATGTCATGTCCCATTCTTGATGGTACATCCCACGCACCAGTTCTTTGGCGAAGAACACATTACGGAAGTTGACAGAAAGGTTGTAATTGTGCTTGAGTGTCTGAAAAATAAGCACCGCGGTGCGGCGGTCGCAGGAAACTTTGTTGTGCCCATAAGAGGAGTACTTGGCGCAGGCCACTGTCAGTTTCTCCCCGCTGAGACGTTTTGTTACCAGTGCATCAGGTTTCGCACGTACGAACAAACCTACCCAGTCAGGATGAAGGAAAGTATGTGGTGTTACAGGCCACAGTGTTTTTTGCACAGCAGTGTCGTTTTGTGCAAGTAGACCAATCGCTTGGCATGCAAGGGCAGGTTTCCAGTGGGTGACTGCATGCGAGATGATTTCGGACTCTGGTCGAACGAACAGCCAGGACACGCAGACATCGTCGAGCTGTGTAGCATTGATGATGTTAGGCATGTCTTCGCGAGGCATGCTGGGATCAGCGGCAATAAGCACAAATTTCCGTCCTTGTCGGACGTTTCTCAAAACATGCCAGCGCAATCGGCTGTCTGGGACGCGCCACATAGTTACCTTCCCGCTAATGCGTCTAGAATATAGGGTATGTGCTTCTTTCCATTGCTTCTCGACGGTCACAAAAACGATATCGATGTTTCTGGGCGGTAGCGGCAGCATGTTTATTTGGCTGGGCTTCGCGAGCGGCGATTCGTCGGCAGCTTCGATGCAGACAAAAAACAGCAGAAACATAAGTGATGGAAGCGTTATTATGCCCAATACTGCAGCTGCCATAATGGCGCTCATGATATCATTGGCATTGACGTGTTATACGCCACGTTGAAGTCGTTAGGGCAAACAGCAGCAGTATGTTCAGGCGTGGTAGTGGCACTCAACTAACGCAATAATAAACCTGTTACCTTACTGATGCCCAAATACCGCGTTGACGATAAATAGCAATGTCCTGTCTATGCAGCGTACAAAGCCGAGGAAGAAATTGCGTTATTGTTGGGCCACTGTCGAACACATTGGATCATTGTCTGGGGGCGAGACGAACACGGCAGCACTTGTTTCTAATTAGTGCGTATTCCGTTGTTGGTGTCTTCGAAACAGAGCTGCGTTTATTATTGCTCTACCCAGATGAATTCATTTCCACGTTCAGAACACCAGCTTGCTGTTTGTCGATCGGCCTAGCAACAGCAACAATAACAGTGGACTTGCGTTTCTATGGTGGAAAAAGTGCACCGACCATCATGTATAGGCAACATGGTGTAATGAGGCTTTTGATGTGTTCTGCGGAGAATGTTACAACACATCGACCGGGATGGAGTGTCATGTGTACACACGCGTTGTCGGTACGGAACTAAGCTTCAATGTGACAACAGGTCATTATATGTTATGCACGACATGGACGATGAGCGAAACACTTGGACGCAATTTGTAACCGTGGCGACAAAGGGGGACTCGTAAACGTAGCGGAAAGGGATCGATTATCTAATTAGGACCGCGGGTAGTGTTGTCAGCAACAACTCTGCTGGCATTCTCATGAAACAGCCAGAAAACGTCAGACGCCATCGATTGGCAGAAGCATGCTGAAACAAACATTGCCGTTTTACGTTTTCAAACCTCCAGGAGGTACGCGGTGGTGGGAGACTTCGGAAAAGTTGCGACCTCCTTGCGTTCCTTAGCGTTCACCTAAATCAAAATACCTACAGGGATGTTCTTGAATCACTCCCCCATATAAATGCTGCCGTCGTTCATGTATAGCGACGGAAGGATTTACCTATATCGACGGTACGATTGTTCGTTAAAAATGGAGGTGACTTTTTATCGCATGTGTGACGCGCTGCAGCTTGAATTTGTAGGTCATTAAACATTACTTAACGTGCACCGAACAATTGATTTCAGTAATTGGGTAACTAAGTATAGACGGGTCCACTCTTAAACTGAACACTTGCGTGCGCGGACGTTTGGATTTCACTCTCTTGCCAAACCATAGTGGCTAAAATTTGCATAAAACTACTAGTGGTTGACAGTTCTGCCTCTTTTTGACAGACTCATGCAAAGCTTGAGCAATGTTTCTCTGTCCACTTGCTGTTGGAGGGACAGCAAAATGAAAGGTGCTCATTAGAGTGTTCCCTTTAACAGTGGATCCCACTGTACATTCACCTTATTCGCATATTTTCCCAATATTTTTACCGTAGTCATTAACAAAATGAAACACGAAGAAGAAATTACAAAGCGCGACCGGTTTCACTAGCCTTGAATTGAGAACTCAATATCGCACCTCCAAAGCTGCGGTTGCGAAAGATTGCTTTCATCAACCACTTAGTGAGCAAGCCTAAGTCTTGCCGCAGTTAGGTATCGTGGAGAAAAAAGATTAGAAAACAGGTTTCTGGCAGCGTTAACATGTTCGTAGTTCAACTGTGAATGAATGTACGCACCCCTCCCCAAAAATTTGCGACACGCGAAATGTTCGAGTAGGCTATATTCACACTTTGTTTGAGATCATAGTCTCCAAAGAAATGCTCCAGCCTGTTGCAGTGCCTGCGACCTATACTGCTACCCGCTAGGTTAGAAGCGCCGACCGACACTAAGAGAGCAGAAATTGGCATTTTCAGTGGAGTCCACGTTCCGCAAACTTTTGTCGGCGGGTTTACATACGCAATGGTACGCGGCGCAAATATAACAATGCGGGGCTCTCAATAGAGATCGAATCGGCATAGATAATATTATTATCTGGGATTTTACGCGGCAAAACCACGACACGATTATCAGGCATGCTGCAGTGGTGGGCTTCTTTGCTGGGTTTCTTTGCTGACCACTTACACCTAATTACACGGTCCTCTAGCATTTTGAATCCATCGCAAATGCGACCCCCATGGCCGGGATCGAAACCGCGACTTTTCTGTCAACTGCCAACCAGCGCACCACCGCTTGGGCTGGCTTCAGGGTAGAGAAGAGAGGACATGAGGGAAGCTGATGTCCCGAAACAAACCCCTTCAACAAAGCGTGACGACTGTCTCTTCTTTATTACCTTGGTTCGTTGTGCCTTTCTGAGATGCAATAACTGTAATGAAAGTTATGTGAGATCGCCAAGCCAATACTTTGACATATTCAAACAGAACGTCATAAAATGTGTCCCGACTCAAGAACTTTACAACATTGTGCTCCCGACTCTACTTAAAGGCAACTGCGTGAAGTACAGTAATCGCTTCATCATATAAGGCAAGTCGGGACAGGCACGAAAAGACTAACAGTATATGAATTAAGCTTTTTTCGTTAATTTTTTTTGTCATCACAAACGCCAGATGCATGAATCTCAATACAATAAATATTCGTTGGCCGAAAACCAATATCCTTTTTTGATGGTTGTTGATTTTTGATATGAAGACTTTCCTTCTTTCTAGGTTGTTTTTGACATAAAGAAGAAAAAAAGAAGATAACGACAATTACCGGAATTTCCAGCCAGACCTATATAAATAGCAGCGTTTATTTCTCCCTTAGTGGAATGAAGCAATAGCTGCGCGGGCGGGCTATTTCATGCCTGTTACAGTCACCGCGTAATAGGAAAGAACTTCATGCTAAGCAACTAAATTCAGATTCGCGATTTCTAATAATTTACTTCAAAGTATGAATTCCTATTGGTTCAGCGATAACTTAGAGATAAAGTCTTGCGTGCGTGTTTGTTAATCTTCTCACGTTGATTAGTCGAAGTGATTCACTTAAAGGGGCCCTGCAACACGTTTCTTAGTTATATTGGAATAGTCTCATTATTGACGTATGACTCTTCACGAGTCATATGCCGCAAAAATTTTTCGTATCCGTCAAGTCTAACTGGTGTTACCAAATTATAGAGATCACGTTCCGCAGCTTTCTCCCTCAACTCAACGCCGCGAGTGCGCGGAAAGCTGCGCGGGGCGTGAAGGGAGGGAGGGCGGAGGTGCGAGGAGGCGCCGAAGAGTTACGTCAGCGCCGGCGGCATTTTTTTTTCTTCATTGTTTTCTCTCTGGCGTCTCGGCGCAACCACATGGTCTGTGGCGCCACTTCTGGTCGGCTCGCGCGGTCGTCGTCGAACGGCGGAGCCCATCGCACCGTGTATCGCGCGTGCTTGAAAACTGCGAGTCGGTTTGGTAATGTTGGGTGTGCACCTCGAACTGCCATGGTGTTTTCATCGCTCTGCCAACCATGGATGCAAACTTGCGCGCGCGTTTGGAACGAATGACAGCTGAGATGGGTTTCGCTTTCGACCCACACTCCGATACACCGCCTCGTCGCACTGCTCGCGCTTGAATCGTATTCAACACGGCTAAAGACTAGAAGAAAGGATCGTGGGGCATCGGGCCGGCGCGGACCCATCCCCCGGCTGTCTGCAGCTACCGTGAAAATGCGAGTCTGCTTGGTTGCTGTGTCACGGTTTCTCGAGAACCTGAGACTACGGGGAGGATACGCCGAGGTACGGCTCGATGACATACTGAACAGACAGCGAACGGGACTCTCGCCATAGAGCGAACAGAGGTACCCTAAGCTAGCCGGCGCCAGCATTGTTATCGGAGAAATGCTGCACCGCTGCCTCGGTCGGTCGTGAGAACGTGCCGACGATGCAGTTTCCAGCTGACGAGGCAACACTCGAACGGCTGCCACTCTCAACGGCAACCGGCGATGGTCAAAAGCACAGAAATATTCACGATTTCGGCACTTCACATGGTGAAGAAAACGCAACCACGCAACTACGAGCAGACGAGCTGTCGGTGAGTCCGGAAGTGCTAATATTAATGTCGGTGTTTTAACGGCATAACACAATATAAACACACATATTATCTACTTATTGAACTCAAAATTGACAACGAAGGTAATAATGAGGGTGTTATCGTGATTATAACATCAGCCAATGGTGGAACTGCCGACAATCGCGTCATATATTGCGGACTAATACAACATTTGTCGAGAGAAGAGGCAGCGATTTTCAGCTGACTTTGAGAATTTATTGTAAATTCGAGGCCGCTCGCTTCGCTATATTATTTGGCTCGCGTGTTCTCGGGAGCCTCGACTACCGATTGGCAGCGCTTTTTGACCCTGCTCAAAAAGTGTTGCAGGGCCCCTTTAATGTTTATCATGGCTCGATTATTGAACCAGTTCTATGGTATTTGCAAAATTATTGTGCACGTAGTTGTTCATACTCAAATAGTGGGACTTACTGCTTCAATCATTCATGCTCAATACTTTGATGGACATTTAAAGCAACAAAGAGGGAACCTTCTCAATAACGCTCAGGATGACGTCATACGCTTTAGCGCACTTTAACCGCTGGCGCGCAGCAAACAATCAATGTCTCTTGAATTGACCACAACGCCTAATGCCTGTGTATTTACATCGCAAGAAATGCCGCTAGAGCCAACGGTTTCACAAGTAGGCTTTTCTTTGTCAGGGTAACAACGTCAAACTACTAAGATGACGTTGTTGCCCTGGCAACAGCAAATACACTTGTCGAAACGCGGGCTCCAGTGAGATTTACTGTTACGCGATTTTTCGCCACCTCGAGGCTCCATCTTTCCCTAAAATTCTGTCTTGTTTGTATTTATAAACATGTAGTCTCCATATTCCTGTGATTTAGTTGCTGTTTCCCTGTGCAGATTTTGGTTCAGTTCAGTAGTTTCAAATGGCAATGCCTACAATGCTAGTAGGACGCCAATGTTGCCAACTATTTAGTTTCTTGGCCTACTTGTGTAACATGTCAGACAGCCAATTTTCGTTATGGCAGACTGAGGAGCCACGTTCACGAGTCCACCTTTAGAATATTGCAAGCCGACAAATCTCAAAGAGCAGAACATTAAAGTCACCGACATGAGCTGGCGGGTAGCACACAGAAATCTTTATTTTCATATACGCATGGCATATGCTTTCAGCAGATTCATTTTTGAATAAGCGGACAATACCGTAAGTACACGCACGCGTCAAAAGGCATGCACAAGGACATGAAATTATGACATCGTTCTAAACATTACTATGATCGCTGTTCAAGAGAGAGAAGCAGAGGTGTGGTAGGTGCATCTGTCCACCGCTGCAAGAGTCGACCAGCGGGCAGCGATGTGCTGAACGGAGAAGTCGAACCGCATGCCCATGGACTTCAGGCGCAGAGAGCCCAAGCAGAGAGATCCTTGTGGTGAGGAAAACTCTTACAGTCGCTCTTACAGAAAGTTCGACAAAATGCCGCATTCAACGACGCCGGCACTACGAGCCTTCAGCAGCATACCGCGTTCATCGGGGCTCAAGTCGCTGAATTGGAGCCCAGCGTCGCGAGCCAATGTCTCGTTGTCAAGTTCTCCGTCCACATCCATTGCGGCGATTGCGGCAAGCTTCGATGGCTTCGATGACCGTTGTTGCTGCTGTGGGTCCCGCTACTTTCGCTCTGATGCTACTAGTGTCGGCGGCCGCGCAGTAAAGGCAGGCAACGTTGGGCACGGCAGCAGTGACGTATGAAAGTCGGATTTCAAGCGGGTGATTTGAAGTGCGCTAACGCGATGCGGACCACTAAAACGTGATTTTATTTCAAAATAAGCACTTCCTTGGCATAAACGTAGCACTACGAGGTTTCTGGACCGCTGTTTCAACAATCAACGTCGACTTAATATTTGCCTTTAGTGTCCCTTTAACTTGTCTTTAGAGATCTGTATTGTTTGCGCATTGCTGTAGACCCTGCTGTAATTTTGACTGATTCCATGTATCATTGTTTAAGCCGACGTTCTATGATACTTTGTTAACATTTACTTGTAAGTGAATTCTTCTTCTTGTTGTACCTGCTGTAACCCTCTTTTCCTGCTTTGATTTTATATGAGATTCGTAGTTTTCTAAGTCAACCTAAAAATAACAGACGCTTGTATATGAACTTTCCTTGCATCCCGATCCCTCGACAGCAAGGCATCATTTACAAATCTGCACTGTGCTCAAGACTAGAACTCAATTTTCGGACTATCAACACTGCAGAGCGACCATGATGTAGCTGTGCATGGCCTCAAAGATCATGAGGCACGCGCAGCAATTCGTTTCCTCTGCTGCACGTCAAACGTCATAGGTTATGATTTACATCTGCTCATGTATACGGGAAGCCCGGCGATGCATCACAACACCTTTGACACAGAAACTGCTTAAGAACGAATGCACTAAACTTTAAAAAAAAACATAATGACAATTCCCGGCTTTAGTGTGCGAACTCTGAGCTGTGTTTATTAATCACGCCGCAGTTCAAAGCTCCGGAATTATTTCGACAACCTCGGTTTCTCTGACGTGCATTTAAAGTACGAGGGTGTTTGTGGATTTCATCCCCATCGAAATGCGACCGCGGTTCCGGGAATAAAATACCTAAAACCGCCGAGGTACTACTGCGGATATAGAGCAAATGACTTTAGATTAAATGGACCCTAAAATGGTTCTGACGATTTCGTACAAACGCATTGAGCCGGTAAAGCGAGTCCTCAAGATCATCTGCAGACCGTTTTAAGCTCTCTGTGTCAAGTGTGCAATTTATTACGACACTATGAACATGCGAATCTGAACAGATCGCCGCGGCTCACCCGAACGAGTTTTCAACTTCCTGCTTCCAACTACGTAGCATTGTTCCTTTATACGTAGCACAGGTGGCCGATCCCATTGAATATGTCCTACGTCACTGAACTTTGGGTGGACAGCGAGCGTCGTCTGCCTGTTTTGCAACGTGCTCAGTGTTGACGTGCGCTGTGCGACCGTATTTATCTCGAGTTTCCTTTTCTCGTACACCATGAATTGCCCTATAGCTACGTTGTGTGCTGCAAATCCAGGGATCGGTGACTTATAAAGTGCGACATCGTGTAAGCCGCATAAGGCAAATGGTGAGCGAAGTCGCTTCAACTCGTAATTGCAGTGAGCGCTAAGCTCTCGCTATCGAATCGACGCCAGGCTCCGCGCATCTGCGGCTGTAACTTCACCTCTGAAGACCTGAAGACACAACCACATTGCCCGAGTTTTCGGTTATCGGTGATAGTTCTCAAATGCCTTTTTTGTTTTTCCGTATACTTGGCCTTTGCAGATTGTAGGCGTACAGGAGCATAAAATGATGGGAACGGCTAGTAGTTTTGCGGCACCCGGCCGAGCAGATCTCATCCACTCCGCGGTCAGCTTCGTCTCTGCTGTCCGACGGCGCACTACCGCAGTTGATTGCGGAGGCCACGGAGAAACTAGCGTAGCTCAACCCTTCGATTGCGCTGCCGTCGCCAGCGGTGGCCTCGCGTTCAACGAGTTAAGAAGGAAAGCAAGAGATGAGGACGCTGACGTATAATTGCCCGAAGTTCCCTTGATACAAGGTGTATATCACACAATACAGATACACTATTGTGTGATACACAATACAGTATCAATGTGCTTTTTAAAAATCTTTTCCAATCTTATATATATATATATATATATATATATATATATATATATATGTACATATATATACATACATATATATATATATATATATATATATATATATATATATATATATATATATATATATATATATATATATATATATATATATATATATATATATATATATATATATATATAGCTCTTAAGTAGTATTTATTTTATAGAACCTTCGAACCATTGTTACCTTTCCCCTTTCCGCGCTTCTAAGATCACTCCTGCCCCGCAATGTCACATTCTCGCCTCCCCAGGAAGTTCTCCGTGTCTTATTCCGATTGTTTGTTCCTCCCGCCATCTTTTTTTTTTCTTTTTTTCCTCCATAGTTGACAGGCCGCCCTACTTTTGAGGTCATTCCCCTGGACCGGCCACCTACGGCGACACTTGATGCATATGTCTGCCAATGACTTCACCCATTAAATACGTGTTTCTCAGGCAGCCCTCTCAGTATCGCTTAAAGTCTCCATCTGGACCTTTAAAAGTACGTCGCCCGTTTTTCCCCTTTTGTAATAGCCTTCCCCTGCTGCTTCCCATTCAGAGACGGTTGTTTGGTAATAGAGATCCGCCACCATCTTCTGCAGCCCTTTGCGATAGTTAGACGCGGCGCCCTTCTGCCGGTTTTCAAAGTTTCTTTCATTATCCGCAATTTTTTTCGTCGTGCCCTTGGCGGCTCTCGCTTTATTGTACAGCCCCTCCTATTTCCAGCTCCATTTATCTCTGAGATGAGATGCCTGAGCACCGTTGCAAACTTTCTTGAAATGTGCCAAGGGTTACACTCTTCTGCTTTAGAGTTTTTTTCTTTCCAGGCAGCAAATACCAATAGCGACACGCGCCACCACTGAACATGACGTCAACACTAACCCCTTAAAACTAACACGCCAAGGACGACAAGGCGCCTTTGACAGATAGGTCCTCCTATCGAAACTTCGGCCAGCCTGTCTGAGGCACTTTCTCCTGTTCGCGTTCAGGCTATCCCGCTCCGTGTATCCATCTGGCGGCTCCCATCTTGACTTTGGAGAACTCTATCTTTTGCTCCATATACTGATGTTAGAGCGGACTCAATGGCACAAGAATTCAAAGTTAAAGGTGACGAGCAAACAACAGAGTTCCCAGAATAAAATGATGTCGAAATGTACAGCCGTCTGCGACTACAAACAAAGAATTGTGAAAACTCATGTAGCAAGAGATACGTCAAGCGAGGGCTAAAGAATCATCGCAAAAATAGAACAGCGACCGGTGAACAGCGAACTAAGGTTTCCTTTTGTGACACGTCTGCAATGGGCAAGGGTAAAAGAGTGGGTCCTCGGGCTCAGGCGTGCCGGCGGCAAGGTTTCTTTAGTTGACAGTGCAATGCTTTAACAGGGACTCGGGAATATCTGGCGGTTGAGTCGCATATCGATGCCTCAATTTTAGCACGACGAATCTTGCAATTACAGTTTTTAACGGAAAATGAGCACTTAAAAGAGAGCGCCTTTTCCCGAATCCACGGAGCATTCGCCCTACCCCTAGCGGAAAAGGTGCGAGACGCCTTCTGTCTTATACAGGTTAACCGAAGTGTCGCTTACGCAATCATCACCCTTCTCTTTAATGATAAAAGCTTCAAAAGTTGCCGCCCCACTCTGTTCCTGCTCTTTCCTAAAATCTTCATCTTTTTGAGCGAAGCCTCGTGCGTACCGCAATGAGCGGGCAAGTGCGCTCCTTCTCTATTCAGAACTGATAAGGCATGCTCCTTGGCGCGCTCATTCAGGCACCGCCCCATTTGTCCCACGTAAGACCTCCAACATTTGAGGGTTATTTCATACACCATTTACGTGGCAGTGTGGCACATTTCACAAAGCTTTCTGCATGTTGGATTCCGCAACCATTGCGTGGGGATACTTTTCCGCCAATCCTAGAGCATAATCCGGCAAGCTTTCTGGCTTCCGAAAAAGCACATGAACGCCATGCTGATTTGCCACTTTTTTCACGCTATGGCCGACCTTGTGCATATGCGTCACAACAGTGGGCTTTTTAACACGAAAGTGTTTTATGCCGGGGTCCACCAAGACATCAGTGACGTATTTCCGTCACGGAAATGACGTCGAAAAAATTTACACGATCAGATGGCAAAAAAAAAAGTTCCGTGAACGGGCATTGAACCCACGACCGCTCGGTCCGCACCACCAGATGCCGGGCACGCTATCCACTGCGCCACGGTCACAGACTCTAGAGGCTTTACAAACGCGCCTTTTATATTTAGCACTCTCCCGGTCGGCGGGGTGGTGTTGCCCTCTGGGAGCGGTGAAGTAAAATAATTAGACATTACTGTGGCGTCCGCGATTAACACCTGCAACGCGTTACGGGTGCGTCCCATTCGGCGCGTTTTCAGAGATATCCCAACGCATGCCCGTGGTGCGGAAATATTCCAACACTCACACACATAACCTACCGCTCTCCCGAGCGACCGGCTACAGTCGACACAGGACATACGCACCCAATACACACGTGGTCGTGGGAGGCGCGACTCGCTGAACGGACTCTGGGAAGCCAACTGGCAACCCTAAGTCAGGCCCGCCGAGCCGCTATAGCCAGTGGAGCCTTGGAAGAAGGGCCCCACCCGCAATGAGCCACATTATTATTTTTTTTTCAATAAATGTTGTTTCTCTCTCTCTCTCTCTCTCAATAGAAGTTCAATTTTGTCAATGCCTTGACACACCGCGAGGTGGCGAGCTTAGCGCAAGCGTCGTAAAAAAGCGTCGGCCTCGCTCATAGCATCACGCTAATCCAAACCAAAAATAGCTCTGCGACGCGCATCTGCCTCATCTGGCTGGAACACCGCGTTCCCCGCTCACGCGCTCGCCCCGAGAAAAATCGCTGCCGTGGGGGCGGCACGACGCGCTTTGCGTTTCCCTCAAGTCCGGCCGTGGTGTTAAATCACATTTTACCATGCCGCGGCATGGCGACCAAGTTTTGCGTTCAATATACGACGCTCTCCTGGCTATCACAACTCGTTCTCTGATTACGCTTTCGCCGTTAACTAATACAGCTACCACAAGGTTTTGTGTGGTCATTTAACATGGACGTTAGTCGTTGGGATCGAGATGTACCACCAAACATCAAAGTGGGTGCATTCACGTTAAAGCTGCCAGACATCAATATACACTGTGCAAACTCTCTTATATCAAGGTACAGTAAGCATTCAGTTACTTCTGTAAGGGCACGCTTTACTTTCGTGTTATTCCGGTTCCTATGAAGGAGAGATCAACCATCTTTTTTTTTTCGGCGGGCACTCGGTGCTGCCACCACTCTTCCTTCATTTTTTATCTTCTTAAGAAGATTGTCAGCCACTGCTGTGATTACCTCGCAAGGGAACCCGGCCGCTATAAGACTGCTTACTTGATTATCAAAACTGTCATTCAGTGTATGCGGACACGATTTACTTGGAGCGGAATGAAGGCACGAACTTGCAATCGCCCTCTTTACAATCTTTCATAGCGCAGAATCAAGTGGCATAAGCCCTTTCTGCGCTCGAGGTGCATATTTCCAGCAAGTACGCCGTCTTCCCATTTGCGAGGTAACATCTAAAAATTGTAACGATCCGTTGCAAGGGATGTCGTGTGTAAATTTCAAACCTTTCTCATGAAGCATGGAAAGGTTCAGAATACTGCTGACTGATCCCGTGTAAGTCCGGGCGCTTTGTCGGGATAAAACTATTAAAAAATCGCCGACGTATCTGAAGGTCTTAAATTTGAAAATGCAAGCCCTAGTGAGCGGTCAATGGCGGCTAAAATTATGTCACAAAGGACGGGGGCAACACGAGACCCTATAGAAATTCCTTTGAGGTAAACGTAGAAATCATCATTACAAGAAATGTAGGTGGCTTTTATGTAAAACTCTAGCAAGAACGTGAAGCTGATTACTGACACTCCAGCGGTGCTCTGAAACTCAACGACACCATTAGTTTCAATGCTGTTTCTAACGGCTATAAAAAGTTCACCGTGAAGCATGCACCGAATGTAACAAGTCCTCCACATCAATCGAAAAGGCACAGCCCACAAGTGCACTCGAATTTAAAAAAACTAACTAGCTCACCAGACCTTTTTAAAGCAAATTGATCATCAACATGCAGCGCATATCAAATGTTTCGGCAGAAACTGGCTAATTATAGGCACTGCCAGGACACCTTCCCGCTGACAATCATTCTAAAAGGAACCGAGTCCATGTGGGCATTTGCAGTAAATAAAACGGTAAGCACTTTCTTTCTACACCCTGTAATTGAACTTGCAGGCTTACTCTGTTCTAGGACCTTGCACATTGCAGCGCCTCTGCCTTTTACTCTTGTCGCACTGGGTCTCACAAGCACGAAATTCTTGGCGATGGCTTCATAGGCCCTGTTGTTAAAGTCCTCTTCTCTTAAAACTACAAAGCCCCAATTCTTGCCAGTCTGTATCAGCTGCAGATTCTTCTGCTTGAAGAAACTAACGTGAAAACAAAGCCCACCAAGAACGCTAAGGGTCCGACTAAAAGTGTCGTTACAACAAAATACAACAAATCAAATACTAGCAACAACCAGTTCCAACATGGCAGCAACCGGCGTTAGCCTAAAGACTTGAATATTGACCAGCATCGCTGTCCCAAGCTTTGCGCAACTTAGTGCAAACTTCCCGCATTCTTTTCCAATTTCTGTTTCAAGGATTCATTACCAAGGCGTCAGTTACAACTGCACATTGAACGCAAGACTAGGCCTTAGTTTTTCGACGCTCTAGCTGAGGAGCGATTTTAATGTTGCTGTGTATTGCCTTCGGAGATGATGAGGCATGCGCAGCAGGTCGTTCGCGCTGCTGCATCTCAAAGGTCATAGGTTTTTATTTATAGCATTTGTTGGTTCCGCTCCAAAGAAAATCCGGAATAGGGAACGTGGCGATGGATCGAGAATACTTTCGTCTCAGAAGCTGATTGAAAGAATACATTAAGATAAAAAAACTTACCCCGCTCCCACACAGAGTGAAATCGTCAGACGATGCGGAGCCCTGGCTCTCCTGTGTTTCCCTTGTGATTTTTTGCAATGTTTTGTGATGTGGGTGTCTGTGGTTGCATTATGTGAAGAGTAAGGATGCACGGGAATGGACGTGCGGCAGCCCCTGCCACAACCACCCCTTGCCGGGCGTAGCCAGAGGAGGTGATTGGGGTGCTTCAACCTCTCCCCACCCCAAAAAAAAAAAAACTTTTCAGTTTTGCTTGCGCATATACGCACACATACAAACGCACGCACGAACATACATAAGGTGTGGCTGAACCGCCCCTGGCCCATGCTACAGAGGCCTTATACCCTATTTACGCTCCAGCCACCCTTCCCCGCTTTACTGTGCGGCCACCACTTCGTCCGCGACCGAGGCTGTTACGCCACTTATGGGCGTATCTGGAAATCAATCAGAAAGTGACATGCGACGCGGGAACGCAACTGTCGTCAGGCCCAGACCTAGAACTGCTCCGCTGTTAAAGACACATTAAGCTAATCCTGAGCTTCATCGTGCAGAACCGTGGTATGTTTATAAAGCGCGCCGTGGCGGAGGCTCCGGAATAATTACTGCCACGTGAGGTTGTTTGATGCGCGTTCAAACTTAAGTACGGAAGCTTTTTAACACGAAAGTGTTTTATGCCGGGGTCCATCACGGCTCCACTGACATATTTCCGTCACGGATATGACGTTCTAAAATATACACTATAACAGATGGCAAAGAAAAAAACTAGAAGTAAAAGTTCCGTCGCCGGGAGTCGAATCTACGACCCCTCGTGCCGCAGCGCGCGGTGCAGAACGACTCGGCCACAGACGGCACGTTCTTCAATACTAATGGCGAGCTATTTATATACACTATTTACCGTCAGCGGCACTGGAAGCTCAGTGGCACTTCAGCGTGTTTTCGTTATCACTAGCGATATGGCGCGAAGGGCTCGAAGGGCGCACTTTAAAGGTCGTCGCTCCGCGCTTTGCAATGCGCGCGCGCCTCTAGAGGGCGTGGTCACTCGTGCGCGCGCGCTTGTCTCTTTATGGGGTTGCTTTGTACGTCTTGCGCCCCCACCGCAAGCTTCAGTTGAAGTTACGGAGAGCCCGAAGGTCACCTTGCTTGCTGCAGCGGCCGCTTTTGCGAAAGGAGCGTGCTGCTCGCACACAAATAAGTTATAATAATAATATCTGGGGTTTA
This sequence comes from Rhipicephalus sanguineus, assembly GCF_013339695.2. NCBI lineage: Eukaryota > Metazoa > Arthropoda > Arachnida > Ixodida > Ixodidae > Rhipicephalus > Rhipicephalus sanguineus. The sequence goes on along the minus strand of NC_051184.2, from coordinate 62,738,548 downwards.
ACGTCCCAAAACCACGATATGATTATGAGAGACGCCGTAGTGGAGGGCTCCGGAAATTTCGACCACCTGGGGTTCTTTAACGTGCACCTAAAGCTAAGTACACGGGCCTCAAACATTTTCGCCTCCATCGAAAATGCAGCCGCCGCGGCCGGGATTCGATCCCGCGACCTTCGGGTCAGCAGTCGAGCGCCATAACCACTAAACCACCGTGGCGGGGCACAAATAAGTTAAAACTGCGACAATTAGTTCGCGCTCATCCTGTGTGTACTTGCGCGTTAGTTTTGTGCGTCCTCCTTTGTGTTTTAGCAGGGCGCTTTACCTGTGGATCTGTGACAGTTGTTAGTTCGCGGTCATTCTGTGTATGTTCTTTCCGTGCGTCCTTTTTGCTTCAGCAGCGCGTAGCAAATTTAGCGCCGGATTTTTTTTTTTTTTTTTTTTGCGGTCACACCTACAACGCCAACGACACACTTCAGGCAACACAAGTTTCGCTTGTATATGCGCATTCGCACGTGCGATCCCCCCCATAAAGGAACTAGAGCGGTTCAGGTCCCACTTTCAAGGACTGTTGATCCACTTTACTCGCTGGCTCGGACTGTTGCGGACATTTACCACTCTTTTGTTCCCGCTCCAAATGCAACGTATCGTTTCCGCCTATCTGGACGGTACCAAACCCACTGCGGACGTTACTAACCCGGCTGAACTTGGGACCGTATAAGCGTGGACTTGTGACCGTATCAGCCAAGATTCCAGAACCATGGCCATGTACGTCGATGGCGCAGACGCAAAACAAATGCGTTGGCAATGTATCTAAGTCGACAGGCCTCTGCGACCTCCTGTAGTCTATCTTTCCTGTTGTCCTGTAGCCTACATCTCTTCTATTAAAATCTCTTTTTACCGTTCATTGCTTCCACTAGTGCAAGGTAGGTAACCGGATGTGCTTCGGGTTTTTCTTTCCGTCTTTTCTTATTTCTCTCTATCTCTTTCACAATATTCGCATGGTTAGGACCTTGCTAGTAGCCTCACTCGCTAAGAGGAATTGCTCAGGATAGTTCGCGTGAGTGCGTCTCCTACACTGCTCTGTCACACCGTCAATCCACGACAAAGTGGGCCTACATCAACACCGGGTTGAGCGGCTCATTTTGAACTGAAGCACTGCGGGAAGCCGCGCTGCGTCATCTCCTACGGGCATGCCCCGGACTAGAAAGGGCTCGTCGAAGCGACTTACGGGACTTAAGCACACCAGGCCGCCAGAGCTACAGTACAGTACTCACGGTCTGAGTACTGTACTGTACAGTACAGTACTCAGACGAGGTATACTCACAGTATACCTCGTCTGGCTTTACGCAGGATGCTGAACTGCATTTAGGTGTGTGAGACGTGTACTGACACCGACACATTAATCTAGCACAACAAAAATCTTGTTGCGCTGAGTGGTACCTATCGGCATCAATGGCGTAGCTGGAACAGAAGAAAATTGGCCGCGTATCTGCGTGCTTCGCTCCAAATGTCGTCGAAAGACGATAGTCTTGTGCCGGCCGTACTACACGAGTCATCCTCCCCTATGTTCTACCGCGGCATCTGGCTCATAGCTTCGCATTTTCAGCGCAGCATAAGAAACACTAGCATTTTCAGCGCAGCCTGAGAAACATTAGGGTCTTTATAATTACTTATCTATGTATTTTCTAGTAGAGGAAACACACCCCCTAATACTTACGTATTGATGTTGCGCCTCAGATGTGCGTAATATTTGCTTTTTTATCGGCAACGTTCACAAGTATGAACGGCCGTACGAGTTCAAGATGGCTGGGCGTTCAGAAAGTGGTTAAACTTTACCGGGTGGTTGAATCGGGTGACAGACAGACATACAGAAAGACAGACAGACAGACCAAAGTTTCTGCGTTTAATTTCCCCAAGAAAGACTATCGTCTTTAAAAAGGCTCCATGGATAGTCTGCTGTGGTAGCATGTGCCCTCAACACAAGATGTCACGAGCTTGCCGCAACTGTTTTCAAATATTAAACGCAACATTTCGTTGCTCATTCAGACCTCAGGCAAACAACCACACCATCGTGCAGCTCGTTTTTAGACACTGCGGCAGCCACATTTAGATATTTATATGACTGGAAACATGAATTGTGCTTTGAAGGTTCACAAAAAAATAAAAACATTAATTTTCACCATAAAACTGCTGAATTCCGCAAAACAAACGTCTTTACGTTTCCGGAGAAGAGTTTGACGTCAAGCTAGCCAGGCATTTCGAGCACTTTTATTTCAAATAAAAGTTTATTGACAGAAAAAAAAAGTTGCTTAAGTATTCACGTGGGTCAACAGGAGAACCCAGCAGACTCAAACAATAGAATGGCAAACGGTGTCGACGTTAATAGGCTGCACTTGCTTTATACAACATACGAGAGTGCTGACGCTTCGTGTGACGCTAACGAAATAGCAACGTCACACAGATTAACCCAGCTAGCGGAGCTTTATCACTGCTTTCCTCGTAAGTACGTGCATCTCGTCATGAAAGCTACGGCTGTTCTAACACTAAAGCGTTCTATAGCAATAGTGCTTCTATTTTTTCTTCTCATTATGTTCATCCACGTTTCCAAATATGAAATTTCTATCCGCTCTTCACCGACCAGATGCGGTGTCGGAAATAGGGCGGTAACGTTTCAATACCTGACGCAAGTAGCGAAGTCTTGTGAACGAACCGCCAACAGAACCTCCGTGCTCATCGGCGTTGTTTCGAGCGCTGACAACTTCGAAAGTCGGGCTGCGATACGGGATACCTGGGGAGGCACGGCTCTGAAGATGGGCTTCATCGTAGTCTTCCTGCTGGGACTGACGCCGGACCAGAAAGTACAGGGGAAGGTGTTGGCGGAACACGAGACTTACGGTGATGTCGTCCAGGGAGACTTCGTCGACAGCTACGAGAACCTCACCTACAAGACTGCAATGATTATTCGTTGGGCTCGAGAGAAGTGTTCGGAGACTGAGTTCGTGCTCAAGATCGACGACGACATGCTCCTCGGTGTGTGGGACCTCGCTGTCGTCGTGAACAGTCTGGTAGGAATCAAGCATTCTATGTGGGGCTACCTCTATCGTAATGCAAGACCCCATCGTAACGTAGCTTCCAAGTGGTACGTGTCTAAAGAGGCATATGCGTCCGATGCCTATCCGGACTTCCTCTCGGGCACGGCGTATCTAATTTCTGGTGACGCCATTTCCGCGCTAGATGACGTCACCCACGACGAGTGCTTCTTCCCTCTCGAAGACATCTACTTGACCGCAATCGTTGCAGAGAGAGCTCAAGTAAGTCGTTTGCGTTTGGATGGCTTCTCCAACGAACACAAGGAGTACTACCAGCCATGCTCGAACCCCAGAGTTGTAACGTCACACGACTGGAGTCCGAAGGTATTGAGGGATGTATGGAGGCGTGCTGTAGACCGCCTAAACTTCAGCCTGTGCGTGGGAATAAAGAAGGACCAGATGGTGTCGTAGGACTTCAAAACCTGACCGCGTTCGATTCTTCTTAGACTCTTGTCAGCAGTTTTGCTTCGTAAACAGGCCTGCAAAAGGGTAACGCGGTCCATTTGGATTGATCACAATGATGTAACAAGGGCGGCGTGACACCATGCCCAACGATATCCCAAAAATGCTGAATTGAGAGCTCTAGCTCAATAAAAGGCCCCTGTTTTGCACGCAAATACGTCCCGATATAGATTGACACCCTGAAAATCTCTTTAGCATGGATAACAGACGGTGCGATCGAGGCGTTGCCTGACTGCTTCGTAATGCTACGACCCTACTGACCCCCCGCGACCCGCCGACCCCCAAATCTCGTCGAAGTGTGTTAACAACGAAGCGAGCGCCAGACACAAGGTTAATGGCATTCGCCGAGACAACGTCCCGCCAGGTCCAGTAGACTAGTCTCATTGCAAGACTCCACAAAACTGCTTGCCTGAGAAGTACCACCATACACAATGGCCGCGTGCACGCTTAGCGCCTGGGCCATCAGCTGGCTAGCACGAGGCAGTTGATCCCGACTTTCAAGAGAAGGGTCAACGTTCAAGAGCGAGCCCGTGGGGATCCAGCTGAGACAAGGGGTTGTCTGCAGGCAGAAGAGCTGCGCGAGGGGACGTAGGCGTGCGAAAAGGGGGGACAGGGGGAAGGGGGACTATCGTCCCCCTCCTGTAATCGTCCGACGGGGGCGCCAGGTCAGCGCCATACCTATACTCATTCGGACCTATCCCGAGCTTTTCGAGCACAAAAACCCGTCCTCCTTGAGGCGCGTTGGCGGGACGCTTTGGCTATCTCAGAATTAGAAGACCAAGTTTGGGCCATCCAACAGGGTTGGGAAGCGGCGGCAACGCTAAACCTTGTCGCGATCGCCCGGGCGCCCAATGCCGGGCCGCCAATCTGCAGATTCTAAATTAGGTTTTGTCCAGTTCAGTTCAGTCGCGGACGTCCATAGATAGACAAATGGTGAAGGTATATTTGGTTGGCTAAGAAATCCTTCGCATTTAATACAGACTGTGCCGAGAACCATCGCAGAAATAAAACAGCGATAGGAGGATAGGGATTCGAGATTTGTCTTAAATTTGTAATGGCGACGGGTGACAAAGCGGTTCCCCAGGCCCGCGTATGCGGGCGACGTAGTTACTCGCTGAGAACGCAAGGCATCGGCAGTCTATGGGAATATGTGGCAATTAAGCCGCACATCTATATATATGCCTCAATTGTAGCGCTGAGAATGCTGGAAGTATCGTTTTACAGCGAAAGCTGTTATATGATATCACAACAAAAGCCGGTATTAGTTCCATGGTTGTCCGCCGCCGCCGGTGTCCGTGACCGCTATCACGCGCCATAAAAAAAAGAAAGAAATCTAGGATCGAGTAAGATTTGAACACGGGCCCTCAACGTGGCAGTCGAGTATTCTGCCAAAGAGCCACTCCGGTGCTTAAAACTGCTTCTCAAAAAGGCCCTATACAGGCGTCATGTCGGGCAGGAGTCACGTTAACAGATCTAATATAGCCGTGGTACAATAGTACAATAACAACAGGCGTAACGCAATGCGAAATGCGTAACGAGTGGGTGGTTTAAAGCTACCCGCCCATAACAAAGGGCTCAACCATATTTCTTCATTGTTATCAGCCACAACGTCAACAAAGTGCACATAATGCATTAGAGACGTGTAGTGGGTACTTCGCTTCTCCCGCAGTATGATGAATAGTATCATAGTTGATATTTCCTATACTTCGCAAAATTATGATTCATGGCGTAGTGGGTGCCTCGCAACTGCACTTGCCGTAGTTTCCCCAAGATAGTTTACATGGGGCCACTCCTCCAGCTTTCGCTGTGACGTCGCTGCGTCTTCCGCGCAGGCCTGGCATTTTTCAATGAAGAAATGAGCAGTCAAATGTCAGGGCCCGCCCACACAAAGCTTCGCGTGAACTCATATGCGACTTCTGCCATTTAAGTGCCGATTGTTTACCCTGCACCCGAAGCCTACGTGAGAGAAAATTTGCAGCCGATCTCGATGCTGGAGATGTCATTAGCGAATGCGAATATTTAAAGGGCGAGAAGCTATCGTAAACGTACTAACTGCAAGGCTTCAAGAATTGTGCCCGAGATTTTTGCAGATGCTATTGGCGAGCTTGGATTCATTCTGCTTTCAATTTCGGCGTTATGTTTAATTTCGACACTGCGGCCTTATCAATGGAATCGCTTTTGCAACTCATTCAGCGGTCAAGCAATACGGGTTTCTAAGCATGCCGAAAAGAATGACGCCAGAGAGTACGTTGCTCAAGGAATGATACTTCACTCCCCGTATACAGCAAATGCCGAGGCCGCCTACTGCCAATAGTTTCTGCAAATAAGACCATTGAACACTACTTTTAATCGTTAGTACCTTATGTTATCACAAATCATATTGCCGCTTTTCATGTCACGAATATAGTTCGAGCAGTCCTTCGCTTGAATTTACACGTACTTTTGTTAAAATTTGAGGCAACTACAGTTACAACGTCGGACTCCCAGGGCTTCGTTCGTTCTGGGCTGCTTGGCGCACAAACCGTGCGCTTTTAATGCCCACGAATTATTAGGTTCTTCGGGGAGTGTGCAGTGCGTCAAATGTAGCTACAAGAGCGCTGGCGCATTACCAGAAATCTACGCGGCCCCACTTGCGTCAATATTCTCTACATAAATCGCACAATTCTTTGAACTGCTAGAGCGGCAGAACTGTTTATTCTACGCTGCAGTGTAGGGTAAGGCGGGACGAAATGAGACACGGGTCAAAACGCGACATTTTTTACTTTGCCGCCCTCTATAGCTAATACAAGAAGTAAATTTTCTTCCTTTCTCTACTTCAGTGATTGTTGCCGGTAGTTTTCGACATTTTGCGTGTAAATGTTGATGATTGCTCACAGCCTTCGCGCGGGAAAAATTGCGCGGCTTATGTCAGTGTGTTCGTGACTCGCCAAAAAGGGGCGAAATTCTGCTCGGCCAAATTTTCGGATTTCGTGCATGAAGCTACTCCGGCATCAGTACAATAATGGAAGTATTTATATTGTTACTTTATACTACTAGCTACACGCCACCAAAAGTTTAGTTCATTTGGGGCCGTGGGCCAAAGGGGAAATTTTTTTGAATTCAGGAATGTGAGAGGGGCAAAACGCGACGAAAAGGCACTGAACTGCCTTAGAGAGTGCCTTATTAAGTGAAGCATTAGGTGTCGTGTCTGTGACTGTCTGTGGTTTAACTCGAACCTCTCTGAGCTGAGGATCAACGTAGAAACAACCTGGCATCACCTAGCTAAAGACTAGAAACGACCGAGAAGCAGCCTAGAAAGAACCCTCATCACCTAGCTAAGGCCTAGACACAACCTATAGAAGCAATCAGATTAGTCTTCAGAATCGCCCACTTTCGTTCTTTCAAGGCTTGCGCGGTTTAGTGCTTCGTGCAAGCTTCGCCAATTTTGTCGCTGCTAAATCGCGGCTCGCGTGTGCAGTTATCGCCAGATGACCAAACTGGCCTCGACTGGCAAAAACAACGTCAATCAAGTAAGGTTTGCAGTGTTTATTTTCTTTTATTACGATAGCAATTATAAGGACATTCTCGGCGGGTTATATTGCCGTAGCCGTCATGCTCCGCATGAAGTCCAAATCAATAATGATCTCCTTGCGCGTATGTACCAGGCGCGAGTAAAAGCGACCGGGCGCTGGGGACGAACGCGGCTGAAGCAGAGACAAAACGAGCCGATCAAATCCGTCGCACGAATGACCAGAATCGTCCAGTTTCCTATGTCAAGCGTTGCGCGGCTTAGTACAAGCTTCGCCAATTTCCTTTCTTAATAAAACATTACCTACTTCCGATGAGGGAGATTAAACGGGACTGGCACGCATCAAATTGCGAATACGTCAAACTTAGCGCTGGCGTGTCTGTCGATGGCAGAAATCATGGCCTATTACGTGCTAAAACAACCATGTGATTACGCTCGAGGCACGCCGTGATGTGGCATACCAGACTAATTTTGCTCTTCAACGTTTTGCGCTCTTCAACATCCGCCTAAATCAAGGTACACTGAAGGCTTTGCTTTTTGATGGTTGCCTTACGGCGTCAATACACGCCTCGCACCTATATGCAGTTCAGCGTCCTGCGTTAAAGGAGTACTGACACGAATTTTAAAAATTTTCGGATTGTCGCTCTGAATAAAAATACTCGTGTCGAGAAACCTAAAACGAATATTGTGCTGCCTGGGAATGCATCGCATATATTTTAATTACCGCTACATTAAAAAGACACTTTCCGTTTCGATATCGAGGGGGCGGCTTCTCAGTGACGTTTCACAGCAGTGTGACGTCACGGGGATACAGAAACTCGCGACGTACTATAGCGGCAAATCCGTCATCTGCTCGTGGTGCACATAAACAACCATAATTGCCCAGTGACCCTGACAGTGGTATCTACGATTTAGGCTGCATTCAGCACGCAGAACTCGCAAACTCGGGGGAACTGTCTTTACTCGTCGGTATAATGTCCGTTGCAGTGGGGCTGGCTTGCAGATGCTCAGCGACGAAAACTTCAAAGTCAAATTTAAATATTTCATGCGTGTTCTCTGACTCCGGTGTGTGGACAGCGTTGACACTGCATACCAAGAAAACAAAAAAATGTCCCTTTTGCGATGCCTCAAAATCCTGTCAGTACTCCTTTAAAACTCTGGTTTGGATCTAAGTACTCTTCTTTAGCTCTGGTGGCCTGTTCTGCCAAGTTCCGCAAGTGACAAACAGTTTGTCGCCCAGGGCACGCCCGTATGGAATGACGTAAGGCGGCTTCCCGCAGTTCAGGACAAACCGAGCAGTTCAATCCGGTGTCAATGTAAGAATACACCTCGCCGCGGATTGAGGGCGTCGAAGACGCACGCTCGCGAACTCTTCGGAGCGGTACCTCCTCTTCGCGAGTGATCGAGGCTGCTAGGAAGGTCGTAACAACGCGAATGGAGAGAGAGGAGGAAAGAAGAAAAGACTGGTAGAATAACCAGACGTACGTTCGGTTTACTAGCCAACACTATTCGCCGCGAGATCGGAACTGCAGGTGGCAGCACCGTCGACGCGTTAATGTGGATAGGTGGTGAGCGGGACGCATCCAAATGTACAGTTGAATTCTCTTTGAGAGTGAACACAGAAGCCCGTGGACTTGTGTACTACTAGCGCCGTTAGGCATCACCGTTAGGGACTACGGATCACCTAGCGATCCCTAGTCGTTGCCATGGTTGCAGTGTGTAGAATAAGCGCCTTTCAGGGCATTCATGTCGTTGATGAAAGCACCAAATGAGCCTCTCTACCAGTCGACATTTCGTTGCCGTGCCGACAATACTTGTGTAGGCATCCAAACACCTCCCGGTTGTTTTGTTTACGCATTAGTGAGCGCAGAAAGCATCAACAGCAAGCAAGATCCAGTGGGCTCAATCTGACACATGGCGAATGTTTTATAATTATGAAAAGCTACTTCTTACGTTTGTTGTTGCTGTACGGATGAGTAAACAACGAGCTCAATTCGCGAACGCCCGTATCAGCTCGTTTATGACGCGCAAATGACGGTAGCCAATTAGGAATACTTGAACAATTGATAGCGCAGTCATCGCGAAATAGTGCTGGTGTTTTCATTTTTCGTGGAGCCAACGCGTCAAGCCGACCGAGACTAAACATACCCATAAGCATTCTGAGTATTCTGACCATCGTATGGTGTGCCAGCGCTGGGTGTGCACTGACAAAAGTAATGTTTTCCTCTGAACGCTGGTGTTTCGCTAGCGGTAACTTGAAGCAAGTTCCTGCTTCTGTTAACTGACTGCCACTGTCACATTTAGATAGACTGCTGAAATACGGTGTGTGAGGTAAGGGGACATGCACCTCACGTCCGCTAACGACCCATATCTGGCGTGTCAGTTCAGCTTGTAGCAGTCTTGACGTCTGAGCTGTTATGTCGGCCACGGCTCCATCACTAATGTTTATATTTCTTGTTGTCAGCATTGAAGCTAACATAAAAGCAGCGCTAGAGGAGCTCAAGGAAGAAAAGGCATTGTCGCCTTCACCTAGAACTACTTATATTATTCTCGTGTACCTCGAGAAGCAATAGAAAGAAGAGCACACGTTGTGCTCTCGACGCACTGGTAGGAAGATAACAACGTGGATCCTCCCGGACAACGAGCTCCGTTCGCAATTCTTGAACAACACGAACGAGGAAGGAAGTTCGTCCTGATTGGCGCCTATTGGCCTCGAGGCCCACCACTGGAAACGCCGGCGCCACCGTTCGGCGTGACGTGCTTGGCAGGATCACGAGGTCTCAGCGGCCGCGTCGGCTGCTTGTGGAGCACTGCCGCGTGCTTTGAAAACGAGTTTCAAGTCCCACATGCGCTGCGGTCTGTTCAAATTCGAAAGTTTTCTCTCATTTTCTACTCAATTGAAACCATTGTAATAGAGTGGCTGCCTCCGAAGGCGACGAACATGGGGCTCTACCGCTCGGTGCCGCAGTGCCGCGCTTACGCAAAGGAGCCCAGTGTCAGCCTGCACTGGTAACCGCGGGACAAGAAACAGCCTGAAGCATGGGTTGTAAAGCTAAGAACCGGCAAGTAGCCATCCGCTACGAGTCTTGTGTGCAACAAGCACTTCCGCGACGAAAACCTTTGCTACTGCGTCGGTCCTGCGATGTTCGGTGAGTAGCAGACAGCGCGCACTGAGACGATGGCTCGCGCGCGCTTCCCGCCGGCAAATGATGCTTATCTGCACAGAATGGTAAAAGCGCTACCTTTTACCACGTGCGATGCCATCTCAGAACCCTCCGATGCGACCTCTTGATCTTCGGCCCCGTGCTCAGCGTCCACAAAATCGGCTGCAGATGCGCAAGTCATTGTTTAGATACGTTGAATTGAAAAACGCACGGGGTCCCTTATGCATTCGTTAAGGATGACTAGCAGGCGAAAGCCATCTTCTTCTTGCCAGTCGATGTACTGATTCTCCCGCGGCCCCCTCCAAAAGCGTTCTGCACCTAACGCGGATCACGGAGGCAATGCAAATCGACCATGACGTGTGAATACGTCATCATGTGACGTCACATTACGTGATGTCATAATGACGCTACATATTTTGGCGATCTGTGACGTCATGATGACTTCATATGGTGACACCATCACGTGATGATTATTTTTTGCGTCACCGACGCGGGACGCCGACGGGCAACCTTCCCATTTGATGAGGCATGCATTGCTTCATAAGCTACATAAATTTTGAATTGCCTCCGTGATCGGCCCACCGATGATCGGCCCACCGGCCAACCCCATGTATTTTCTTGGAGCCTCATTTATTTACGTGGGAAAGATGCCACCCTGTTGGCGTTAGACACGACACTGCTGCCAAAATTGCTGGGGTACATGCCAAATAACTACTATCCTGTTTTGCGGCTGTTGGTTGCTGCAATAACTTCTATTTTATTCACCGCTATTTCAAGTTCATGTGGGTCCTAGTTCACAGCCGACGTTTGCAGAACAAGTCCGCAAACGTTACTGTATTTTCTTTCTTTTCCTAGGCCTCGCATGCTACTACATGCTCGGTCTCGTAGACTGGTTCTTCTTCCACCAGCAATCTCGAAGTGGTGAAGCTTTGGTCTATGAATTTGTTGATGACAGAGAGCGGCAAGCTCACTGGAATGCAAACGGAACGATAATTAAGGAGCATTAAAGAAAGGCGCCGCATTTGCTCACGTTTTGTGTGAGCACCAAACGAAACGAATGCGCTGAATAAAGAAACAGAAGCAGCGGCATTTGCCCGCTGAGAAGACCGATCAATACGCAGTGCGAGACAACTTGTCAAATGACATTGAAACGTACCCGAATTTAGACCGAAAAAGAAAAAAAAACACTGAATCGTCGGGACGGCATATCACAAAGTTGCCATGCGCACCGAAGCCGCAGTTGTAAGGAAATTGTTTTTGAACTGCTCTGATAGCGTCCGCGTAACAGTAGTTGTTTGTTTACTCACAAATTCTCATATTTTGCGGCCTAAAGTTCACAGCGCGGTGCCAAAACGCACTCGTAGCAAAAGCGAAACCATCAGTACGAAAGTACATGCAGACGCTCATACATGCAGAGGCACCGTCAGTCGTCGCCAACCCGTGCCATCGCTAGCTTGAGGCTTCTTTCTGTTATGCTCCGTTTGGTTATACAGGCAGTCTACTCTAACGAGATATTTCACATAGTTTGCACTCAGCGAGTGACTACCTTTCACGCAAGAAGCCGGTTCAGGGGTCTCCAACGCGGTGACAGCGTGAAGCGGGTGCTCGGTTTTCTGCAGAGACAGCGACTGTACACTATCTTGTGCTTTCAGTTCGTCGAAAGTGATTATTTTGACAGTAAAGAACACAGTTCATTTCGAAAGTACTGACAGAAATGCTCTGGGAGGGCTTCCGCGAGGTGTTTCTGTAGAGCGCCGACAGCAAAACCTATGGGGAGCGCGCCGGTGGTATCTGCCCAGGGTTGCCAGGTCGAAAAGACAAAAAATAGCCAATAAGTCGGAAAAACTAGCCAGAAAGTAGCCAATTTGAGCCAAGGACACTAAAAGTAGCCAAAAGTAGCCACACGTGTGTGAAAACGACTGCGACCTTGTTATTCAAATGACTAAATTCAGTAGCCTTTTGGTGGAAACGTAAAGAAGTACACCAGAAACCCTTCAAAATCATAATTTCTGAGAATAAAGCATAAATTGTTGACTTTAGCAATCATTTCGAGCCGGCTGATGAAGTTTCTTACGCTGTTGCAGAAATGACGTCCTCTTCGCGCGCCTTGCGTGACTTTTCTTGAAAGGGCTACAAGTACCACCGACAATAAAAATTAGTGCTGCATAGGTGTTCACAAAGTCAGTTTCCGTAATTGAAGCATACATTGCACTCACTTCGGCAATCGTTTCTCGCGTGATGACGAAGTTCGAGTAAATAATATTCTCGAGTCGCAGTCCGCCCCTAATTCTTGGAAACGACACAAGCAGTTCGTCAGATATCCGATTTCTAATGTCGACAAGTGCATAGCACCTTGGATGCGGAGCGCTTTCGGTTGTCCTGTTCACTTTCAATTATTTTAAAGTCGCGTTCAGCAATAGGTGGTCTGCGAAATGAGACGCCATGCAACAGTTTTATCCCAAGTCCCAGCCACTTATGCATAAGACTTTTCTTTTGTATAATGCGAGCGCCAAATTCAATTTCGGGAGCTTGTAACACGCCTTGATAACCATGTCTTGACACCGCATACTCGAACGCCAGCGGCTGCGACGTCACAAGCTATTGATAATTTGGTTCAAATTGAGGCAACAAGAAACTAGCCAAAAAGTAGCCAAGTAGCCAACACACTTTTCCTGCCGCCACCGGCCTGAAAAAGTAGCCAAATTGGCGCAAAGTAGCCAAACCTGGCAACCCTGATCCTGCCTAGCACGCAATCGAGGCGCGTCCGATAGAGGGCGACTCCGTAACTCCTCGAGGCCAATATCAGCATCTCTCGTGAAGTAATGCTGAAGTTCACCATTGCTGCTGGGATCAGCGATCTTTGCATCTTCAGAAGAAAACGCACAAAAATCGAGCCAGTGTTGCCGTGTCTATATCACGCCCAGACAGTGAGAAAAGTGTGCGACAGTGATCCAGCAATAACGCACCTTCATTTTCGGCAGCGTACGCTGCGTAGACAGGATATTCCTATTTATCGTGAACACGATGTTTGCACATCAGCAATATGCAGGTTGCTTCTCGTGTTGATGGAGTGCAGCTGTCACATTTCAAGAGACTCCTACGGTTTGCTTAACATAAGACAGGAGTGTCACTCTTCAGGTGTGCTAACCATTTAAAGTAGTTTATAACGTACTTCAAAACGAACGATGTGGTGAGCACCGCTATGGCAGCTACATCATTGAGCATAATAATGCGTCCATCACATATGCTTCTGCTTCTTCTTGTCTGTGTTGAAGCTACCGCCGAATTGTCGCTAAACATGTTGCCACTACACCACAGAAATATCGACATCACTCATGTGACCCTTGAGAAGCAATGGAGAGAAGCACAAACGTCACATTCACGACGCATTAGCGGGATGGTTGCTGACACATGATGTTATCAGCAATCATCAACACTTTCTATTTAATTTATTGATCCGTAGTCCTCATCATGGATATATGTCCAGCTGAGTTTCGCAGTACTCACGCTGCTCAAAAGTTTCAAACGAGATTGTCTCTTGGTTGACGCTTTGCTGTCGTGCCATGAATATGTGTGCTCAACGAAGTCCTTCCCGTTTGTTCTGTTTCCAAGCTATTGTCCAAAAAAAGGTGCCGAAAGATGATAGATTGAGATCTCGAGCGACTCTTGCTGACAGTTCCATAGTAATTAGAAGCTAGTACTTTTTTTTACAGTTGCTGTTGGTAGATCAATGAGTAAACAAATAACTCGCGTAGAATTCGTTTGAGTTGCGCGATAAGAACGGCGGCAATGTTTTGATGACACCCACAAAAGAATACGCAAGAATCCCGAGCCAGTGTTGCCGTGTCTATATAGCGCCCAGACTGTGAGCAAAGTGTTCGACAGTGGTCCAACAATAACGCACCTTCATTGTCGGCACCGTACGCTGCGTAGACAGGATATTGCTATTTATCGTGAACACTGTGTTTGAACATCAGCAATATGCAGGTTGCTTCTCGTGTTGATTCGTCAGGTGCACTAACGATTTAAAGTAGTGTGTAACATACGTCAATACGAATGATGTGGTGAGCACCGCTATGGCAGCTGCATCATTAAGCATATTAACGCGTCCATCATTTATACCTGTGCTGTTTATTGTCTGCATTGAAGCTGCCACCGAATCATCGATGGCGAAGCTCGGGCAAACAAACATCTGGCGACTGACGCACAGAAATGTTGACGTCATTCTTGTCACCTTTGAGAAGCAGTGGAAACAAGCACATAGCAACACACATCTTGAGCAGTGTTTTTTGGTTAGGTTACTAATTCTAAAATTTGTCTCTCAGCGCGAACCTGCAAAGTTCGTCAGTTGATTCCAACGGGGACCAGGGAATTTCTTAGTGAAGCTGGGTTTCGTCATTGATATGTGAGAGGCATCAGGATAATTTTTCCGTGGCTCTAGAGAAAAATGCAGAGATGAAACTACTCTGCAACTTTTGTACAAGGATATGCGCTATTTTATCAACTGTAGAAAAGGAGAGAGTGATTGCCGGAAAACATCAGCAGAAAGTTCCCCTGCGTTCAAGATTGTAAGCTGTGGGTCAGGGAAATGCTGGAACTTCAAAGGGGCCATGACACGTTCACCCATCAATTTGCGGTTTTCAGCAAAACGTGGAAGTAGAGGGTCTATTGTGCATATACATATATGAAAAATGAACTCCAAGAGAATATCTTTGTGCAAAAATAAGCCCTGGAGGTCGCCGGCTATAAATCCCGCCTAAAGCCGGTGACCGCCATTTTGCCATGGCGTGTGTGAGGTCATGTGTAGCATGGTGTGGAGTCGTCTTCTACCAAATTTTCAGCCGTTTCAAAGCGATCGATTTTGCTGCCAAGCTGAATAAAGCGTCATTAGTTCGACTGCACGCGCAGCTTAGACGGAACGAAATCGTTCGCCGGACAGGAGACGGTCGCACAGCAAGCAGCTTGTTACGTCACTGACTCGCGAGTGCACCTATGCTGCCTGACTCTCAGGCCGCTCGCGAGTTTATGAAGATATTTAATAATGAATCACATAACACAGATTACGACGGAAAATTCGGTCTCATGGCTCCTTCAATTTCTCACACGGGTCGCAGTTTCTGTCGCTACCAGGTGGATTCAGCGAGCGATCATCACAGTGTCTTACTGCCTAAGCCGAGAAGTATGTAGTCACACTACGATCTCCGTCCTGTAATTGGGATTAAGCTTAGGCCATCCTTCACGTAACTTCCTCAACCAAGAAACGTCAGTGAGACATCAGTCGATTTTTCTTTACCTTAAAGGCGATATCGAAGTGAAAGCTTTCACAGTATTCATTTGACGTCTGCGGCAAGTGAAAATATTTCGATGCCACTGGGAATTACAAGTTATGGTAGCTAACCACCCGAATGGAAGTGGGAGTAGCCAGAAAGCATTTTTGCTGGAAAGGGGTGTTACACTACTCTTTATGTAGGAGAGAGAGAGAGTCCGTTTTTTTTACAAGGCAGAGAGGTCGGCCTGATTTAGTGAACTCTAACTTGCTACTCTGTAGAGGAGAAAAGAGAAAGGTGACAAAAAATTTGCAGTGGCTTAGCTCGGCTATGCCAGGATATACGTAGCGTTAGCGAAGGTTCCGCTGATTATTGTTAGCTTTCCAGATTGTCTAGGATTATTAGCCTTCTTCTGTTCATGCTTCTTCGTACGCTGAACCGCTAATTACCAGGCAACTTCGGGATCCGATGAAATAAGCTTCTCGGCTCTCCTGCGCCGTCGAGCAGCATTTGCGCTATCCTTCTCCATGGCGTTACCCACCTGCAAACTGCAGTCAGAGGCGCTATCAAGCGGCCCCAGCGCAGTGTCAGACGGCGACTGCACAGCGAAGGCGAATAGGTGCGCGCGCACCGGCGCCAGTAAGTCTACCTCGGCTACGACGTCACTCCTCTGGAAAGCGCAGACCAGCGGCAGCGAGTCGCGCGTGGCAGCGGCGGAGTGCGCGGGAGGTGCCGGCTCCGATGCACCACCTGTGTGACATCACTGATCCTCGCGCATGCGCAGCACGGCTCTTGAGGAGCCACGCGAAACTGGCTCGGCTAGGCCAGTGTAGCTAACGCTACAAAATTAATCACGGAGACCACCTGTTGTGTCTATGGCTACGACGTCACTCCTCTCGATTGCGGCGCAGACCAGCAGCGGCGAGCCGTGCGCGGCGGTGGCGGAGTCTGCGCGCGCGCCGGCGCCAGCGTGTCTGCCGCGCCTACGACGCCACTCCTCCCGAACGCGCAGACCAGCAGCGGCGAGCCGCGCGCGGCGGTGTCGGAGAGCGCGTGTGTGACCCAGCTGTGTGACATCACTGATCCTCGCGCATGCGCATCACGGCTCATGACCCTCCACGCGAAATCGGCTCCGGCTAGGCAAGTGTAGCTAACGCTACAAAAAAAGAAAGAAAAAGCGTGGTGTCCGAAATGATGATGAACGAACTTCATTTAATTAGCAGAAAGATCCCCCTCCTCCTTTCAGAAGGGGGGACCCAACTTAGACGTCGGCCATGATCCCGTGGGCCCTGGCAGCGTCCTCGGCCTGCCGTGCTAAGCGTGCTTGTAATTGTGGGTCGGAGCTGAGAAGCCTCCACCCACGCCCGTCTGGGAATTCGCCCCTCATGGGAGCCTCCGGGTACGCCCACAGCATGTGGCTTAAGTCCGCCCTGTTATTGCAAAATTTACACTTGTCCGAATAAAGTTCCGGCGCGCAGTGGTTCATCGTTACCGGACTAGGGAACGTATGTGTCTGAAGCAGGCGCCATGCCAGCCTGTCCTTTGTTCAATGATGTGTGTGCTGGAGGATAAATTTTCCTGCTTAGCCGATAATGCTGCGTGATTTCTCTGTAAGTGGCCATCCTTTTAAATCGCTCATCGGCCTCCCAGCTCGAACACGGCACTCCAGAAGCTCGGTCTGTGACTACTCGAGCTGTCTGGTGTGCAGCCTCATTGCCGGGCAAGGAGGAGTGAGCTAGCGCCCAGATAATATCGATTGTTCGCTGGTATTTGTGTTCAGCCAATATTCTTAGTGCAATTTTTTATATACATCCTCGTGCAAAATTTCTCACTGCCGTCTGCGAGTCGCTGATGTTACTGTAGTTGAGGTGGCTGCTATGGCCAGTGCAATGGCTGCTTCCTCCGCCTCTTCTGCGAAGCTCGTTCTTACCGAACCGCTGACCGTATATGATTTGCTTTGTAGTCCACTACTGCTATAGTCATGTTGTCATTTCCTTTGTATTTGGTCGCGTCGACGTACGTTGTTTCCGGGAAATCTTTTAAGTTGTAACGTATATTTTTCGCTATTTCTGCTCTCCTTGTCTGATGATGGTCGGGATGCATGTTTTTTGGTATTGGTAAGATTACTACGCATTTCCTTATCTCGTAAGGGATATCTTTTTTGAAGCCAAATTGATTTGTGTAGTTGATGCCCAGTTCCTCTAGTACATTTCTGCCTGTTTTACATCGCGTTAGTATTTCGTATTGTGCGATCCTCTGAGCTTCTATAAGCTCTTCTGACGTGTTGTGGAGCCCTAATTCAAGTAATTTCTCATTACAGGTAGTTATCGGAAATCCAATCGCCTGTTTGAAAACTCGTCTAATGATTCTTTCAATCTTTTCTCTCTCGGCCACTTGCAGTCCGAGGTACGCAATCACATATATACAATACGACTGATGACAAAAGCCTGTACCAGTCTTATCATATTATTTTCCTTCATACCATATAGTGCCGGTTTGCAATTCTTCTGATTAGGCGCATAAATTGCTGTGCACTGGAGCCAAGTAACCTTATCGTTTCTCCGTCATGCCCGTTCGAGCTGATTCGGAGCCCCAAAATTCTTATGCTTTCGACCGTAGGTATTTCCTTGTCCCCAATATAGATTTTAATATTAGGTTTATCTTTCTTACTTTTCAGACCTCTACATGTCAGGTTGTAGAAAAGGAGTTTTTCTGGTGAGCATTCTAATCCCTTATGAGCGACATATTCTTCTACAATGTTTACTGCTAGTTTGTAAAGTTTCCTCTATGTGTCCGTCACTACCTCCTGCTATCCATAAGGTAATGTCATCCGCGTAGAGGCCTATGATGGAGTCCCGTAATTTCCTTCAGTCTTGTAGGGAGACCTATCATGGCCGCGTTAAAAAGGAGGGGGGATAGGACTGAACCTTGCGGCGTTCCTTTGCTGCCTAGACTAAACTCTTGGGATTCTCTCTCGCCTAGTATTATCCTTGCAGTCCGGTCAGTAAGGAAGTATTTTATATAATCGTAGACTCTTTTTTCCTACTCCTAACTCTTGAAGATTTTCAAGTATAGCTTTATCTTATGTATTATGGAAGGCCTTCTTAAGATCTAAGCCGACTATAACCTTAGCATCCTGTGTTGCGAATCCTACATCGATTATTTGATGTTTAATCTTAAGCATAATGTCCTGTGTGGACAGTTTTGCCCTGAAGCCCACCATCGTATGGGGAAAGAGCTCATTGTCTTCCATATAATTTGCCAGGCGAGTTAGAATGACATGCTCTAATAACTTTCCTACACATGATGTCAGGGAAATAGGTCTAAGGTTATCAAGATTTCATTTCTTGCCTGGCTTGGGAATCATTATGATTTTTACCGTTTTCAAATGTTTTGGTATCTGACCTTTTTTCTCAGCACTCGTTCATATATTCAATGAGGGCTTTGATAGACTTATCATCTAAATTCCTAAGCGTTTTGTTCGTGATTCCATCGGGACCCGGGGCAGGTGTCGTATTCAGTTTCATAAGTTCCGATCGTACCTCGGCCTCTATTATGGGTCGGTCTAGAGAATCATTTTCTTTGTACGAACTTAATTGCTCTTTGGTTGTATCCCCAATGTATCTGCTTGATTTCTTGTACTAGTTCTTCTTCGGTACCCTTGTATTTGTCTAACTTCAACAATTTCTCTCGTGAGCTGGTCAGACCACCTCACGAGATAAATTAATGAAGCGACGGAGATTCAAAATAGCTGATAGTCACCCATCAATCTGTTTATGATAAAAGAAAATGCTATTTTTTTATGGAGTCAGCCGCCTTATCGCTGCGTCGATTGGCATGCATGTACCCCCCCCCCTCCTTTCTTCCGGTCTTGTGTGATCACGCTCAATAAACACTACGCATTGTCCCGCCTTGCTCTCTCGTCGTTTACGTGGTTTTTTGCGCTACTGAGTGAATTGTGAGTCAGTATGACGTCATTTCAAGGTAATTGTTTTCGTGTTTTGGCTACATATTGTCTCAAGCAAACTTGAAGACGCTTGACCTCCGTTTTCAAGTTTAGAATGCTATAGCGTGATAGGGCGCCGCTCGCACCGTCTTCTCATTCAGACACAACGAAATTGAGGCATCGGAATCTCGAGAAGACAGTACACAATCTGAGCCTTAGATGAAATGTGCAGGAACTTCGCTGTATGGCTATACAGACTCCAACAGAGCGCATTGTGCCCGTCGCAATTTTGAAAAAAAAAAAAAAAAGAATCTGAGTGGCACGTAGTGGATGATCGCTATATTGCCACGCGCGATTCTTTTGCTATGTTTTAACTGGTCCGTTGCACGTGTGATCATTGTCTTGCGCGGGCAGCGCCAGAATGTCTGGGAACATTCCAGATTGTAGATCATTTTGTTAAGATTGCGCGCAGGACGCGAATAGTCTAGATTATTCCGGAGCTTGCGCGACCACCAGTGATAAGACTGGAAAGTTTGATGAACGATGTATAAAAGACGGCGCGTCCCAGCGATGATGTCTACCGACGGCCGACGCCCAGTTCACCGCTATCAGTGTAAAGCGTGTATTGCTGTAGTCTGAGTTTTCATTTCCAGCCACAAGTTCGGCCAAATAAAGAGTTTCACCTTGAACACGCCGACTGCTGTCTTCGTCGACGTCACGACCCCGTGACAATAATATCACTCTCATCGCACTTCGATATGTTTTACGGGAGTGGGAGGACGGCAACGAGACACCCGGCAACAGCAGGTTTACAAGTACGAACGACGCGATTGCTGTTGATAAGTTAAGCCAGCGTCGTTTACTGGATGTGAGCAGCAACCCTTGCCCGAATGTCAATTTTCGCCGACTGCCAAATGGCTCCCTACTGCCCCAGTTTTAGAACAGCGTATACGCAAAGATGGAGTTCGTTGCGTATGCCCGGTATTTCCGTCACTTAAGGGGAGCCCGCAAAAGGATAGCGACGCATGCGCAGTAGCAACAAACGCTAACGCAAAGCTTTGCGTACCAGCTATTCTCAAACTCCCCATTGAGCGTAATAAAATAGATCGTCGCAGCACAGCTGCGCCGACGTGTCTTAGGAGAAAAAGAATTAAAAAAATTAAAGAAACAAATTTTGGGGTTTTACGTACCGAAGTCACGATATGATGAGACACGCCATAGTGGTGGAAGCCGCATTGAATTTGACCACGTCGGCTTAGCTAACGGCACCTAAATCTAAGCGTTCACAAGGACAATCTGTTGGGCTAGTTGGTCTAACAGAGTGACAAACACTACAAGTGCAAGCTTTCGGCCGGAATCTTCATTCACTGGACAAACGAAACTATCACAGCCACCGACGAAATAGACATGGAGATCGAATTTTTTTTTCCAGCCATAACACCTGAGACATCATCATGCAAGTAAATCACTTACATTAATAACCTTTATGAGCGTAATATTATGCGTTGCATCACTAGCCCGTTTTCAATGCAACGTTCACTTCAATGTGGACATTTTCCTCGGTTTAACAAAATTCGTTCCTCGGCTTGGTCCATAGCGCGGATTTAACACTGTGCATCAGTGTTCTTTCTCGGTCCTGTGCTGAATCCACACTATCCAGTATTTAAATTGCTTCGGAGCAAACTTGTAATATTACTCGTGATACTGCGCTTCACCCGATCCATGTTGGGACAAAAATATTGCGAACAAAAACTTAACAATATTTTCGCTATAATTACGCTCACAGACAAGGAATTACGAAATATTCGCGAAAAAGTGTTTTCGTAGGCCGAAACACATATTCTTTAGTAGCCAAACGAATTAAACTCACCTTAGGATTATTGTTACGAGTCCAAAACCTGCGCCTATAAAGTAAATTTCCATCAAAATCGAGAACGCAGTGACCAGTACAACCCACTCGTTCCTGCCCGGATTCGCGTTGCCCATTATCACGTTCGATGCGAATACCTGTTAGTGCAGCTGTTACTGAGGAATAAGATTCTCACCTGCCGCACCGTAGGGAATAGAGAAGTCCGCGCAGGGGTTTTCCCGCAGGAGTTGTCCCAGTACTTCACGCGGGAGCCCAACGCCGATCGCCCACAGCATGCACACAGCACACGCGCCATTCGCGCACAACTGAGTTTTCCAGTCTCGTTGGTCACACCCCGTCGCTGACACATGCATACGCAACAGCGCATGCTCTGCAAACGCCGGCGATAGTCGAAGCCATCGCTTCGTTCGCGCTGCCGAGTGCCGAGTTTCTGCCAAGTCATTTTCTGGTCAAGCGCGCACTTCGGCTGATAGCATCAGCTCAGCCGCGATTGTCAACGGCAGCGAGCGACGGGGCTGGGTATTGCGGAAGGGCTTCCCGTCGGAAAAAAAAAAAAAAAAAAAACAGTAAACGTTGGCATGTATAAATTCCTTTACAAGGGCGTACTGTATGGTCCGAGATGCCCCGTAGATCTGTCGACAAGAAAAAAAAAAAAAAAACTCATCACTACAGATATACCGTGTTTGCACGATTCTAACGCGCACCTTTTTTTACGCTTAACTTAGCCCTCAAATTTCTGTGCGCACCACAATCGGTGCTCAAACGCGAAATCGGCATCTATATATAGCTTTTTCTTTTTTTTTTCATGTTTCCTAATGTAAAATTATCAGCGCGTTGGAGTTGTGTGAATACACAAATCGAGATGTGTTATCAGTATTTTCTGCGAAAGTGTACCAGGACCATCTACCAGGAGGCATTCCCTACTTCCTAGGCTTCACCGCTTCCTAATTAAAATAAAAGTTGTAGGTAATATAAGGATGTAGGTTATAAGGATGTAGGATATAAGGATTGTGGTAGGTAATATATAAGGACATCGCATCGGGGCCTTCTTATAGGTTTAAGCGAATGAATACCCGGTCGCCATCCCAGAGGTTTCATCTGCGACTTGCTGATCGCCATCTCTAGACTGGGACGTCATTGGTCGAAGCCGCCGCCCGAGCCCGCTGGACCAGAGTTCGCTGTTCCTCTAGTTCTGAGCTATTGATCAGCGTCGCCTCCCAGTCTTGCTTGGTGGGTTTAGGGACTGGGGTTAATTTTGGGTTCAGTTGGCAGGCCTAAGCCATATGATAACTGTGGGCCACTTCACCACAGTACTGGCACTGCCCACTTATTTTTGGGCCGCAATGTTTCAGTACGGCTGGACACAGCAGCGTATTTGTCTATAGGCGTCGCAGGACTCGCTCTTCCGTTTCCCAGAAACCCTTCGCTGGTGCTGGTTACAAATGGCGCCGTTCGATGTAGTATTCTCTCTGATTTCTCGGACCCGTGTAAGGGTGTGGGACGTTCAGACCTATCAGGGCAGTGTCCTGATAGGGAGGCTCCTATGAAGTTTGAAGTTTATTTCCGGCAAAAGCAAAAAAAGAAAGAAAAGGCACAATTTGCCTAGGGTACCTGCGAAAATGCATGAAAGCCTGACAAAGCGCCTGCCCTCTGTAAACCCAAGACCCACCAAAATGACACAATGCTCAGTGTAAAGAGTCAACAAGCAAATTAAGCATAAACAGGGGCGTAGCCAGGGGGGGGGGGTGGGGGGTTCAAACCCCCCCCCCCCCGAAATTTTTCAGTTTTGCTTGCGTATATATACACGCACACATACAAACGCACGCACGAACATACATGAAGTATGGTTGAACCCCCCCCCCCGAAAAAAATTTCTGGCTACGCCCCTGAGCATAAATGAGTTTTTACACGCAAAACCAGTATGTATCAGGAAGACATTTCAGGGAGCCTCCCGGGAAGTAAGTGCATGTCTGTCCCCTCGTAATGACCTGGAGTCTAATTATTAATTTTGGGGCGGTATCGCGGTCCTTAATTGACTCTGAATAGATTTTCCCTGCCAGACAGCTCTCGCAGGCTCTTCGATCGAGAGTCTGTAACTATTCGTTTTGATTTAGCCGCCAATGCGATGGCTACTTCCTCCACCTGATTTGAGTTGTGTGGCTTTGAAAGTGAGGACTTCCACCTGCGTTCCTTGATGTACGACCGCCGCCCTGCACTCCCTGGGCGACGGTCCGGCCACGTAGGCGTAACAGACCCCATTACGAGAGCCAAGCCGTTTTTCTAGCGCCTCTAGATAGGAGCAAGAAGATGTCAGCATGTGCCATGAACGTACCTATTTATCAAGGCGAAAGCCCTGCACACCTCATCAAACACCGAAAGTGACCGTCGGTGGCATCGGCGCCCGGCGGCGTCAACACGATTGATGCAAAATATCATGTATAGACGTCACTACATGACGTCACAGTTCGTCAAATTTGTGACGTCATCACATCAACGTCGCTTGCTCAAAGGTGGGCCGATCAAGGAGGCAGTGCGAAGCCAGATGCGGAGCAGAGAGCTTGCAATGCCTCCGATCCTTGATGCAGTGGAAAACCACGTTAGTTGCAGAAATATCTCGGAGGGGGCGGGGAGGATCAATAGAGTGACTGAAAAGAAAAAGATGGGTTTCGCCTTCGGGTCTTCTTAGGTGAACGCATGAGGAACCCTGTGTCCCCCCCCCCCCCCTGTAGCCCCTCCGATTGCCTTCGGCGTGATTTTAGTACACGCTAGTGTGGCTACTGTGTACTGCGCCGGCACGTGGGAGCACCCCGTGGCGGCCGTGCTAACTAGGCAGCACAAGAATGCTTTAGTGTGCGAAATTGACCGAGCTCTGCAAGTGCCTGATGTGCACTGGCATTTTCCTGCGTCATCTAGACCGAAGGATAGTAGCCAAATACAGATAGCACATATTCAAGCGAATTAGCGAAACACCAAGGTATGTCCGGCAAGGCACCTTGTTTGCGAGGCGCGCAAATGAGACAAAGCGTGCAATGGCAAGCGTGCCGGTGGTTTTGGAAACAATATGCAACGGTGAATAGCGGGCTTCATACAAGACGAGTTGCCGACTGATGCGCGAAGTGTTTGAAGCAGTGTGGGTGTAGACCGCACGAGATCTGCGGCGTTGGAACTTGGTGACTGCGCGCGAGTCTCGTAAGGCTTGACGCCACCTATGACATCCAAAACTAATCGAAACAAACGAGGCACAATGGCAGCGCCGCGGCGAGAGTTCGCTGCGCGCCGAGTTCAGCAGACGACGGTTGTCTACTCCCGGATGTGCATCATTCATATACCAGAATTTAAAACGAAACTTTTGCTTACTTCGGCCTGCTTTGTTTAAGCTATTATATGCTCAGCAAGAAGCGCATCTCATCCTAACGCCGCTCTTGATTTATGTCTGCTATCGCGGCCAATAGCAGCAATCTGCTAAATTACGAAATAGAGCAGCTGCCAGCAGCTTCGAAGAGTGTCAGGCCGGGCCTCTGTACGTAGCAATAATTGTTGGGGTTTCTCGTCCCAAAACCACGATATAATTATGAAGGACGCCGTAGTCCACTACGGCATCCCTCATAATTCGGAAACTTCGACCATAAGGTGTTCATTAATCTGCACTTTAATCTAAATACAAGGGCCTCCAGCATTTCACTTCCATCGAAATGCGGCCGGGATTTCGCAAGCACAGTATAATAAAAATCTAATATATGCATGAGTTCCGCATCCTGCGATCATTTTACATATGTTGTTCTGCATTTAAACATTTTATTCAGTTAATTAACTGCTGTTCTGCAACGCAAAAGTCACGCTATCAATACTCGTAATGTAGGAGACTGGCTTGTACCACGTTTTCGCACTGCCTATAAACTAGTCACTGAAATATAACCTCCCATGCATAGGCGGAGAGTACGGGGGGGGGGGGGGGGCTGGGGGGCTCGCTCCCCTCCCCCCCCCCAGGGACAGCTTCATGGGGGGGGGGCAGAGCCCCCTCCCCCAAGCATTACGAAGTGGATTGATGTTTTTGTGGAAATTGAAAAATAAATCTAGAGTCTCCCATTAGATATCTTAATGATATCACTGTGTCGGCGCCTAAGAGACTATAGCTGTACTAAATTATTTAATTTGGAAGTCGGGCTCTCTCTCTCCATATATATTATACGTATATACGTGTGTTTGTGGAGAGAGAGAGAAATGTGGAAGAGACAGTGCGCCCCCGCCCCCTCCGGGAAAATGAAAACTCACCGCCTATGCTCCCACGTACTCTAAACAAGCATAAACGTTTACATAAACCTGCGCTTATTACGTAATATATTTCTGAATGACTAATGTACTCATACATTTCAATTATTTCATAGACTTGTCTGTTTCACTGTATATTGCTGTACATAAGCTACCATGCTTTCCTTTTATTGCATTGTGTCAATATTAATGTTTCATGTAGTTTACTGCCAGAATTCCAGGTATACTTTATTGTATTGCTGCTTTTTTTTATTGTACTTGTAGTATTACCTTTTCTGTAAACAAATTTGATCATCTGTTATAGTATTGTCTGTTAGAATAGTATTAATCCCAAAAATCATTGCCTGTTACATTTGCACAGGTATCGTTATATGCTTTGTTTATGTATCATAACTTCTTTTGCTACCACATGTGATATGACTTGTACATTTGCTGTAAACCTTTTCAGCTGTCACTTGTCGCCATGTAATTGGTCTCCGGAGCCCCAGTCAAGCCATTTCATTAGTTCTTAGCCTAGGAGACCATCCAGAGTGCATGTTTTTTGTTTTGTTTTGGAAATAAAGAGAATGAATGAATGAATGAATGAATGAATGAATGAATGAATGAATGAATGAAAGATTCCCTCGACCTGCAGGTTAGCAGTCGAGCACCATAACAACTAGACCACCGTGGCAGGTTAGCCTCTGTTCATTAAGGGGGCGCTTCGAAAGTCGCAACTTCGCAGTCCACTTGTTAACTCTATGTGCAGCGCACAACTACAAAATTTGGCTGAACTGTTCATAGCAGTGTTTGCTGCTTGTAGAATATGTTTTTTGTTTTTATTTTTACCAAGCACGAGGGGTGGTTCAGGACCACCTTAAGAACAAAGACAATGTCCAAAAGGCATCGCACTTGCTTTTATTTAAGCTCTGGAAATTAACGTACAATCGAGAATATGAGCCACTTTGCCACGGACTGTGGACAAGGTGGTACATGGTTATCACACAACGGGGAAACAGCCACAACAAACTGTACACACAATATTCCAGTGCATATACTGTTCCTCCGCTGCCGTTTGCTTCAAAGTCTGGCACACACATCACAGCTCAAAAAAAACGCCTTCAGAAAATGCGGACTACAAGCATAGCACATGCAGTCTGTCCAGGCAGTTTTGAAATCAATAGTTGCCTCTCTATATCACTTCATCAAGTTCACCTTTCCACAGACGCAAGTGAAATAAAGGAGCATCACAAGGACGATACAGTTGTACATGTCAGTAGCGTGGAATGTGCACGTAAACGCTGAGTCAACAACAAAAAACCGGGCAGCACTAAAAGCTCAACACCAAGCAGATGGGGTAAAAACTGTTGCGTATCCCAAGCCTTTCCAAAGCGCCAAACAAAAACAAAACAAAACCAACGCGTCTCGTCAACAACTAACTGCAAGCACTACAAACTGTGCCGATAAATCATATCGTATAAAATGCAAACGAAAAATAAAAATCTGTCATGAACGCTTACAAATGGTATATGCTTTGTATTTGAGGCACGAGTAAATGAGTAGAAGTGCAATTCACTTGCCGAAATCTTGCTTGCAATTTGGGCGTGGAACATCATCTTTGTGGAAAATGAGATTTTAGAGTAATTTTCAGCGTGCGGAAGCAATAAAACTTCTTTGCTTAGCAGCTTGTACAATGTCAGTGGGAATGTTAATGTGGCTCATTAATGATAACACAGCGACCTCCCTAACTTAGTTTACAGTATCAACTGATGAACTCAAATGGGAACGTTTGTCAATTATGTTTATCAGATTGTTTCCATTTGTCTTTGACAAAGCAAACACGGTGAGCTCACAGTCAAGAGTTTGTGGTTTTAGTCAGCCTGCATGTTCTGCATGACTTCCGCTTTCAAATAAAAATGAACACTTAGCAGCTAACTCGGCTTTCTGTCGCTCTAAAAATGAGCTAGCTCCCACCAAACAATAACCGAGGTTTCCCTCTAAACATCCGGAAGATGCAAGGACTGCAGCATAAAATTGCTCCACGCGAAACTGATCAAGAAGGTACGCACACACGAAACACATTTCGCACAATTCAGCGCAATGGTCTACAAGGCACCGAAAGTGAGGACTGAAACTACTACTCGTGCCTGAAACGACTACACACTGCGGAAACTAAATGCTGCCACCTCTCCACGGGGTTCTAAAGCTTGGATTTCATGGAGGTGCTCAACGCACTGTGGAAAAGATGACCAGGAAAAAAGCTTCAGCGGTTACTCTCTCCAAGATGAACGCAGTTAATGTTAACGTATGCAGTTAATGATAGGCTAAGATTACTACTATCTTTGGCATTTGCTTGTTGCCTTTTGTTGGCCATGGCGTGCACGCTTATTTACGAGTGTCCATACAGCAAAGGGCAGCGCCCTCATTGCTGCAATATGCATCAGCCATGACCGAAAAAAAATGCGACAAGTCATCAACTTCGGGGCAGTGTTTCACATTGTTGGCCAAACCCTGCGCAGAGGCAGGAAGAGTATTTTAAGAAAGGATGCAGGAATAGAACGCACCAATCTAAGGGACGCAAAAGTGAAAACATAAACATGCAGCAGCTGCCCGAATATGTAAGGTTTGCAAGACCTCTCGCATCGATTTCCCAAGTTTGGGGCGACACTTCCATCAAAATTTTCTCACGATGAAAACAACGATACACGAAGTTGGTGTTAAATGCTTGTGGCCCAACAAAAAGCATGTATCTTGAAGTTTGGCACACAACCTGGATTTCAGATTCGCTACCAGGACTTAAAGTGTGCAATCAACCTAGCGTGGCACTGCAAGTTGCTGCAGGCTAAAACCTGCCTGAAATTCGGCTTCCAAAAAACATTCGATGCCAACTGCACAGAGGGCACATGGCGTTCTGCACGAGATACAAGCAGCACTTACATGCATACACATGTAGCTAGCTCACAGTGAAGAAAGGGCAGTAGCTTACGTTCGTATAACATGACCCTGACGTAATTTGTACTGTCAATTATAGTCCCCTGCATAATGTAGAAAGAACAGAAAGATATATACCGTATTTTCTCGCATATAACATACTCCCAACTAGCTCTACAAAAAGAAAAAAAAAAGGCTATGCATATAACCCCCATCCCCACTTTTTAAAAGCACATTTCTCCACTTTTTTTATGTGGGTTATATGCGAGAAAGTACAGTAACTTGCACAACTAATTACTTATGACACTTATATCCGTATTCAGGACGCATTGCAAAATGAGACCCAAAAACAATTTTGCTTCGCATTTACCACCATCACACCTTTAGCATCCATGAGCCCTAGCTGCCGCAATGCAAAGTAAAGCTAAGAAGGTGCACCTCACAGTGGATTTCCTGCGACCACTCTTTCCATTGGCTGACGTTTCAGTGGAGGTTGTACACATGAAAATGTGGTGTCTGTACACATATGGAGAAGGATACAAAAGCCAACGAAAAGGAGGTGCATGCTGCAACAATGTACGTAACTACAAACAGTGTTGGTACAGTTCGTGTTCTTTTTATTGCTTGGAACAGCATTTCAGACATTTCGTAGTGCATCTAACATGCCTAATGTAACCACCCACTTTTTTATTTTTCTGGGGGCAAATTAGGTTCAATATTCTCACTCGAACTTCCCCAAGTGCATGAACTGATATCGTACAATTTAAAGAGAATAAAAGATAGCATGAAGAAGTAGAACAGCTTTTTGAAGCTTCTGCGGGTGCATGCCGTTGAGAGCAATTCAAAATTGGTGGTCACAATTAAATTCTTAGTTCATCTGCCCTGCAGAAACATTTCTTTAGTTATCGTTAAAAAATTTTGCTCAAATATCCTAGTGAACTCTTGTCCATGCCTGACTTCACACAAAGAAAAATGAAGAGTTCTGCAAGACTTCTCTTTTTCAAAGATTGTTACATGACAGTGCCTATGCTGTGTGCAGAAACCTTGCGCATGCATTATGATCAGCCATTGCAGCAGAAGTGCCTTGCTCTGGCACTTGACTACCTAGCAACTAATAGTTTGACTTGCCTCAATAGGTCAGCAACCTGTTGCCCTGGCTCTGTTTATACTATTTGCTTCATTAAAGATCCTGCCAAGAAGAGATGCTAGAGAAAATTGCCAAGTACACAGCTTGAGATGGACTCTATTACTAAGAGAATAATAACTTGATGCCAGAGTGGCTTCTGCATACCGAAGGTACATCGTGCACCGAGGGTTGTGTGCTGCACGAATTTAAAGCTAACCCTACAAGAAACAGGATTTACATGTCTTATGCATCACACTTTCAGGGTTTGCAGTGCTCTATACGGCTGGCCAGAATGTCACAGCAGCTGTGCACAGTACTGTGTCACATTAAGGCAGCTTTGCACGACTGCCACACCTTTCTTGCTTCTTTTTCATAGCCACGAAGAGTGGCTTTCCGTACAACGCTGACCTGCAGAACTGCTACCACGGAACATTTGCACGCACAATCACCGACAAGAGTAGCGGAATTGCACGAAACAACGCATTAATGCCACACATATGCCAGCAGTAGGTCAGCCATTTAAAAAGACTGTATCAATGAATCAGGACGTACAGAAAGCACTTTAGTCTGACCTTACCGCGAACTACAAGGTTGCCGGCATTTTTTTTTTTAAACTAAAACACACAAGCTTGCTGACCGAGTGCGGTTCGCCACCTCACCTGTCTTAAAGATAATTTTCTTAAACTGAGAGAAACGTTTGCCCTGTCTTGGTCACTTGACCTAATTGTTTTAAAGCAACGAGTGTGTGGAGTATTAAGAAATAGTAAGAACAGTGAAACCTCAAGAGGAAGGTTTACATTTAAAAGACAAAATCGAACGTGAGAACCTACAAAAAAATATATCGCACTACATGGTGACATTAGGCCTTCCCTCCGAAAACATATACCTATGTACAAAGCCACACATTTGGTGCTCAAATAATGTAAACAAAAAACAATTTCAGTGCATACACACATGCACACACACGCACACACAAGAATGCAGTTCACGTCCTCTGGAGTTGTCTGCAAGAAGCCTCAAGATCAATGACACCCCATGAAACACACTGGCTCACATGCATAAACGCAAGGCAATGAACGAATGACAGAGCAGTGCTCAATCGGGCCAAATTACGCTGCATATGAAGCAATGTGCTAAACCATGGACGGACCACACACACGTGCGCACTACGAATAAAAGCCACGGTGAAGCGACACATGAAAATTCCACACAGTGTGCAGAGAAAGAAACATTTCAGAAGAGATAATTCTTTTTGCAGTTCATGCTACATAACGCTTTAAACTGATGAAGACACATTACTAGGGGGTGTGCGAATATTCGAGTTTCGAATTCGAATCGAATAATACACAATCGAATAATTCAATTCGACTTTCGAATAGCTTGTATTCGAAGTTTCGAATAATTCAACAAGACGAATATCTAAAACGCGACAAAGGCCAACGGTGCAACTTTGTTAGGCTGGGGTGGCTAAAACTGACGCTAACGTTGTTACAGTAGGCCTTTCGTTAAGTTCTCACCGATATCCTGGTTCAAAAGCGAGCACATGCTTATTTTAAAGGAGATTGTGTCATTTCCGCACGTAAATAGACACATGAGAAAACTGCCGAGCCCTTTACAACTTTTCGCTTCCGAAACGAGGCACGGACTTCTAGCGTAGTTCGGTAGTGTATGCCGCAAGTGCCGTAAAACGTTCCGACTTTGGCCCACGAAACCCTCGGTGATTGGCTTCACATATGAGAATTTGTTCACGCTGTGCAGTCGCCGCTGCCGCACCGCACTGCTCATTCAGAAACTCCCATGGTTCCGGTGCGCAGTTAAAAGGCTGTTGTGAACGGGCGCCTGACGAATTTTTGGCCCGGAGCAGCCATGGTGATGAAGCACAACATTACCGTTGTCAGATGAGCCGTACTGTGCAACCTTGGGGGAAAAAAAAAAGACTAGGTACCATACCCCATCTATTAACCGTTAGGAGGTAAGGAGTGCCACTGCTGACTGGAATAGCGGCTCTTCTATACACACGCTTGCGCGCCCATAAAAGCTGCAGAAAAAAAAAAAAAAAACTCCCGAGCAAGCGCGTAATAAAGCTGTCAGCACGCCGTAGCATTACTGATTTTTTTCTTTTGACTTGCCGTAACTGGCGGCCGGTACACGTTTCGTGTAAGTATACTATATTCGATATTTTTGGCCACTATTCGGCACTATTCGATTTGAAATGAAATTTCACTATTCGCACACCCCCTACACATTACCATTAGCTGCATCACCTGAGGCAGCGCTAGTTGCATACCATCACTTTGTTCAACCAGAGCTGCACATTGAACCGTGCTCTACTAATGGTGCGAACCGAATGAACTTCCTGGTACTTGCTCATTTGTTTTGCCGCTGCCGTGCAGCATGACATTTGCTAAATTTTGGCTAAGGCCATGCCTGAAGATGTCACTGCTCCCATTATTGTTCCCATTTACACCTCCAGTATCGCAGCAATTTGGTACAGGTAACATGCATAACCTAGGGGCTAATGTCATGTGCGCTCCGTAGACAACTCAGAACCACGATATAGTACACCCTTTAGGTGAGGACACTTGCTAAGTACGATTGGCCAGATAATGTGGAAAAGGAATGCACCGATCGGTCCAAGATGGCAGCGCCTGTCTGTTGAAACCACGACACAAGTTCAAGACAACGATGGTTCAGTCTTGCCTTGCTACAGCAACTGGCGCTTCACCGGAAATCTGAATCCGATGACAAATAGCCAAGTGCCTTCCTGTATCCACTAGTGACCTATTTTCATTTGCTGCTCAATCATTTCAGACTTTCATTGAAGTGCTGGTTGCTATAGCAATAGGAAATAAAACCTTACCCATCTTGAGCTCTTGTGGTAGCCACTGCCATCACCGGACCGATGGGCGCATGACGCTCTTACTTTATCTGGTCGATCACGCATCGCAAGAAAGCCGTGAAGTGTCCCCACCAACAGAGTATGTATGTTACACCATGCGCAGAACTCGCCACAAGATGAGAGTCGCAGAATTATTGCCTCTGGTGGCCGCACTTCTAAACGAGGCACCATTGGTGGTAATAGTCACCAATGGCACCCGCAATACAGCACCAGTGGAAAGTGCAACCACCTCGTTGTCCCAGCTGCCCCAATGAATTAAAACAGCGCTGGTAGAAGTCAGTCAGGCACGATACGACAAGTTACCTCTAAGTAGGAGGCTCTTCTCATGCACATTTCCTTGCTGCGACATTGTCTTGTTACATGTGGACGGGTTGTTCTGTTCAATGCACCGCATCAATGATAGTCTGGATTCCGGGGCCATCTTCTGACATGAAACTGTTGAAATCAGATAGGCTACCTTCTGAAATGAAGCCACAAAGGTACTGGACATACTGTTTTGCACATCAATCGCGTGAGCTGTTTATACCGAGCACTTCCCCAAAAATAAAGCCAACCGAGCAGTTGGGTAGGCGTATGCAATCTTGCTGATAGTCACCGATATCTCTCACGTCATCCGTCCATAATATTCAGCTTGTACTTCCTCATCTACGAAGATAACAGAAATGAGCCGTGCAGCTATCCTTGCAGAACATGCATAATCAAACACAAGGTGACACGAGACTTTGAATGGTGCATGGGTTATGTCAAGCATTCAATGCAGTGGACGCATGTCTCTTGAAAGGAAGGGTATTTCACTGTGCTTTTGTAAACCTCACCGTTTCACAAACACACGACTGTTGGCACATTTCACGCACAAAAGCGTACTTACGCACGACCATGGCACATTCAGAGCAGTCGGCTGGAACGAGCCACTTCAAACTTTTGTACCTTCCGCCATCAAATGATACGGTGTTCGTCTAGAACAAAACATATCAACTGAAAACTGCATTACGATTAGCAGTGTTATATGTTTCCGACTGACTGCATGGCTCCACAGCAGAAGCCCTGGGAAGCCTACAGTTTACTATGAATATAACGGAATGGAAAACCTAGTGACACCGTTTTCTCCTCAGTGTCCCAGAAATCATGAGTTTTACAATGCACTCTGCTGGAGAAGAGAGTTTCTTTACCGAACGCAAGTGCTAGAGCTAACCCAATTAACACATTTAAAAGCACACTATGAATCACTGCAGCTACAATTATGCCTCCTTATAAAAAGAATTTTGACAACTAATGAGCTTCGGGGCGTCATCCAAATATATGTGCTGCACATGTGCTGGCTTTTACAAACACACAGACTACAGCTGCACAACTTAAAAGCATACAATACACACTTTTTTTTTTGCAGAACGCAAAAGCCTTAATGAAAGATCTGCGATTGGATCAAAAAGCACAAGTTCTGCGGAGACTTTTGAGCATCAGTGAAGAGTATCGATGAGCCAATGATGCGCTCAGGAAGCTAACACAATTAGCTAGATAGTATTCAAGAGACTACACGCATCCTGACAATGTGGATGACACAACCTTAGTGAATGCAAAGAGCACGGTGGCTTCTATTACTTTTTTGCAGAATATACTACATACGTGCCAGTGTTCCAGAAAAGAGTGGGAACATTCACATCTATTCTAGAAGCCGCTAGAGTTCTTATCTAGATTGTCACAGGGGCTGGGTTGTTCCTTCTGTGGCGAACTACTTTTTGGAGATGCCACGTGGAGAATAATTCACACTGAGATATGAGTACATCTACCTGAAGAGTCATAAAATGCTAGTCTATTATACATCTTGTCCCAATGCTAGAATACCCAGACACTTATATGTAATTTTCGAGGGAGACAAAGCGACTGCTTTTTTTTTTGGTGCGACTCAAGGTGACCGAAACGGCAAGTTTGCTGGATGGTGTGAAGGACAGGAAGTTTGAAATCAAAGACCCGTGTGGACGTGTGAAAAAGTTTCAGCCCTATTTGTCAGGGGTGTGAAAGGTGATGGTCTGAGGTCAGCTACTGTCATGAGCCACAAGAAGAAGACAGATCAGACGGCCATCTTAGACAAAAACATTGTCTGGATCGTCATTTGGCTTCTTAGAAGTGAAGGAAACCTCACCAGTTTGCACGACCCTCCTGGTAAACTTCTTAAAGAAACAGAGGTAATCGACGCCAAACAAGGCCCACTGTGCTTTGCACAGTAAGAACGATATGCTGGCCTGACCTCACCGCAGAATGGGCTGCAATTTCGTGCCAATAACTGGTGCAATGCCGTAATCGTTTGACAACTGAGACGGTCTTTGGGGAGGGTTGCCTGCATCGTTTCCCCACCCTCCTCAGTATGGATGAGTAATTGTTACAGATCACGAAACTCCTGTGAACTAGGCGATCGCAAGCGAATCCACAATGTCCAGCCAACCGTGTTAGAGAAGTGGAGGGCCGTCTCGCAGCCGGCGCTCATGTATCGTGCCCGTAACAGACCGCAGCTTAGATGGTCGTCTCGTAGGGAAGGTTGTCGGGATAGTCGTCCGGCTCCCCGGGAGTGGATGGGACGTTTCGGTTTGCGCGGTCCTCCTGACCGTCATACACGTCTCGGCCGCCTCGCTGGCGGCGGCAGCGGGCGTTGGAGCTGCTGCCTCTTCCGACCTGGAAGGCAACGAGCGAGGCGTGGTCCAGCTTGCCGGGCACCATGGTGAGTCGGGGTCCGGCGCGGTGGCGCCGCCGCCGAGCGTCTTCGCCCGGTGCGGAGCCGGCTGCGTACAGCTCGGGATCCTCGAGGATGCGCCGCTTGGCTGCCGTCAACTTGGTGGCGAAGTCCACCATTCGCTCGCAGAGGTCCTCGGCCGAGCTGCATGCTCCGTCTCCTTGGTACAGGCCTTGTTGGAGAAGGTCCTATGCATGCCAGGAACATGACAGACGCTGTTATAATATACACTACGCGCTAACCTCGATATAACGAACTCAGATATAACGAATTATTGATTATAACGAAGTAAGTGAAGACTAGTCTTGTCATAAATACAGTGTTACAAATATACGCTTATAACAAATTTCTAGATATAACAAACTTATTTTCGTGTCATGTGCAACTTTGTTATAACCAGCTTTGAGTGTGTATATATATATATTACCATATACATGATTTTATTTTCGATTCATGGGCGCTGCCATCTTGGACTGATAAGCGATTGTTTTGCCGGTTTTCCACGTCGTAACATAAAATGATCATGGCCATAAAACGTTGAATGCACCGGCCCAAGCGTTTTCATGGGTGCTAGTTCACCGTAGCACTGTTTGTTTATTTGACACGGATACAAAACTGCAATGTTATCAGTCCAAGATGGCGGCGCTTGAGTACATCCGAAAAATGGTGTATATGTGTGAAGTCACAACCAGCAGCTTACTGCTACTGACCTTTTTCATAATTCTAAAGCTAGCTTTAATGCGATGCAGCTTACCCAACTAATTGCGGCTGGCCACATCTGCAAACAGCGTGTTCAAGCGCGGTTTGCTCGCGCTATGACGCAGAAAATGTAGCCACAGCTCTCTTGATATAAACACGCATAATAGAGAAGCCCCAGCACGCGCAACTACGACCTCCTCTCCACTTGAAGCATAACAGGTGCCGCCATAAGTCGGGCGAATGTGCAACGCAGGGAGGCACACTTGCGGATTATGAAAAGCATCTGCCATTGAAAGTAAAAGTGGACAATAATGACATTCTACTGGTAATTACATATAAGGCTGAAGCATTTTGAGATTAATAAAGAAGCTCGAGAAGAAGCTACGCACTGTGCAATGAAATGTTGCAGAAAAAAAATACCTGTGTAATGCTAGCAGAATGCAACAAAGCGGTGATAGTTAGGAAGCCAACATTTTTGTTATAATTAAGAGGAAATGGAGTTGGGCAGGACATGTAATATGTAGGGCATGTAACCAATGATGAGTCGTTAGAGTTACCAAGCAGGTGCGAAGGGAAGCACAGTCAAGGATAACGGAGGAGTAAGCGCGTGCCAAGCAGCCCCCAATCACTCATGATCCACAAAGGCTTGTTGGATGACAGCATGCTCGCAGCTAGTTTACATATACAGTAGACTCTCACTAAATGGAAATCTCTTAAACGAAGTTACTGCTCAAACAGAATGACTGTGTCTAGTATGACTGGCTTCACACATATACTCTGCGCCCCTGGTCATCTCTCGGTAAATGGAAATCCTGTTAAAAAAATTACGCCACCTCCCACTCAAGGGAACCATGAGGGGATGCGAAGCAGCATTGGGGGCGCACACCAAGAACTCCCTGGCCCAGAGTTTGAGATCACCTTGGCTGCACAGCCGCTTGCTCTCGGCATCGCCGGCCGAGAGCAAATTTTAATTCAAAAATTAAAATGTGAGTGCAAATCAAACTGAATATTTTTTGAATAGTTGTCGAACATATTTTTTAATACTTCGAAGCGAAATTACAGAAAAAAAGTCGCAGAGGATCTCGAAGCATATTCTTATGAGACAGCAACATGAAAGTGTTTCTTTTGGCTAGGTTGGTGAAGTGCTGGAGAGGTAATATTCCATAGTTGTTTTATCAAGAATGAGCAATGCAGAGGCCGAATTCTATTTATTTACATGATTTGGTGCAACCAATGTGGTGTCGACAACGCTTTACATGCGAAAGGAAAAGACGCTATTTGCTCCAACCTCTCCTCTTCCTTCAACTTCTGTGGAGGCCCAACTGATTTGGCAGACAAGGGTGCGCCCCCTTCGAGTGCGGAGTTTGTAATCTGCCCCATAGACGTCAATGTATAAGAACATCTGAAATTTCGGACGCCGAAGAGTTTCAGCGTCTGAACTTTCAGACTTTCTGCCCAAATTTCAGGCCCAAAAATTAATGAAAGCCCCCACCTCTGCCGTGTCTATCGAAAATCTCGCAGGTTCGAACCAGCACTTTGGTGAGTCAATCTGTTTGCGGTTGTAGCTGAGTCAGAAAGGCAGCTTTGCCGCAATGCTAGAGTGTGATGGGGTGAAGCATATCGAAAATCTGAGGGGGCCACTGACACGGCGCAGTGCGGCGTGATGGTGGCAGGCGGCAAACGTGCCCAACCCTTATAATAAGCATCTTCAGCTAACTGCATAGTAGTGCATGTGACCTAGCGCAGTGTGGTGTGCGTATAACCCAAACGCACTGCTTCCTGCTGTGTCTTTATGCGAGACTGCTAAGTGCGTAGCACAGACACATTGCCTTCACGAACGCAAGCAGCTCGCCAGCGCCACACCCTTAAGCGATCGACAACGGAGTGGCCATGTCATAACTAGGCCTATCAGAATGAACACTATCGTGGTAAACGCATGCGTACAGTACAGAAAGGGCCCCGGCAGTGACGGCGTCAGCTCGGTCGGCGGTGTGCTGCACACAACTAGGAACGATCGGCTTCACGCGACAGCAAATGCTGCGAATCTGTGGAGATTCGGCGATGCAGGCGCGCATCATCGTGCGCACACGCATCGAAGAAAGCCGGATGAATCATCTACTCTTCTGCCACAGTCTTTGCGTTCCGCTTCATCATTTCCGAACGCTCCATGCGTGAGAGCCGTAATCTATTCCGTGCTTTGCTGCTATCAGCGGCGCTCATCACGAGACACTAATTTGCAATTGGCGGTCGGCACATAGTTAAGAGGGTTCGCGGCAGGTACCGAATATATTCAGGAGAGCATGGGCACGCACCAAAATGCCTGATAAGTGTACTGGGAGGCATTAAAACTATTTCAAAAATGGCTGTGGCGATTTGACCGTTTGAGCGGAATAGAAAAGCATGAATTCATTTTTTTTCGACAGGCCGACTTTTCGGACGATTTCGCGGTCGTAGAGAGTCCGAAAAATCAGACGTTGACTGTATTTGTCTTCCGGAAGTTCGAATAATTCGAATAGTCAAATTATGGTGCGAATCAAATAGCAAACACTATTCGAAAAATATTCCAAAGTTCGG
Organism: Rhipicephalus sanguineus; assembly: GCF_013339695.2. Taxonomy (NCBI): domain Eukaryota; kingdom Metazoa; phylum Arthropoda; class Arachnida; order Ixodida; family Ixodidae; genus Rhipicephalus; species Rhipicephalus sanguineus. The sequence goes on along the minus strand of NC_051184.2, from coordinate 62,700,043 downwards.
ATATTCACACACCCCTAATAAATACCCATCAGGAGTTCTAGTCAGCCATCCAACGTTGTGGGATGCTCTACATCAAGGCTGCCTGTGGTTGGATAAGACACGCTTGGAGACAAAGCTTACAAATCATTATAGGGCCTCCTTTAAAAATGCTAGTCTCCACAAGTACCATAACTGAGCACCGGGCTGCAGGCCATCTTTCGAGGATTTCCAGCAGCACAAGCGGGTTGATTTACGGAGTTAAAGACAACCTTTTTATGAAGCACGCTGCAGTGGGATACTCTGCAGTAAATTTGACCAAATGAGGTAATTTGATGTGCACCTATACTTAAGTACATGAGTGCTTCTGCCTATGGACACCATTGAAATGCGACCACTGTACCTGGGAATTGAAACTGCGATATCGTTGCTCAGGAAAGTGCTGCCATAGCTGCTAAGCCATCACAGCAGTTGGAGCCCACTTGAAGATGCCAACTTAACCCCAGAATGAGTTCAAATTTTGGTGCACATTTAATTCCGATATCTGTCAGCAACATTCTTGGCTAGGTAGCTCTAGTTACAACTGCAAAAACTGTCGTATTACATCGGTTCTTGGCACAACCAAGTGTACTATGTGATTTTCAAGCGACGGCGATGATGACTAGTAATAGTTTTTGATATGACGAAGGGATGTCCATGATTGCCTGTTGCACTGCATCTTTCTAGCTACACAGGAAATGCCGCACATCAACCACAAGTACAAGAGGCGGCTGCCGCTGGTTACTACGCCATCTCGCGACAACATGGTAGTGATCAAGTCGCTCGCTTCGATCTAAGTTCGCTCATGACATTTGCTTTGCGCATGAAGTTAACCCATATATGCCCAAACTCAGAAAAAATGACAAATAAAATTTTTTTTTTTTTCACAAAAAGTGTACTTCTACCCTCCAAAGAAAGCACAAGTTTTTATTTACTGCCAGGTAAACGCAATACTATTTTTCAAGCCGTCATATAAATATGAGACACTGGGCATTAGAGGTGCTAGGTGCTGGTGTGGTAAGCCTTGAAACATTTCACGTGCACACCGACATTGCACTTCTTCCTCTCCATCATGTATTTCATACAAAGCATGCGTTTGCCCGGAGAAATCGGTCGGCATTTCACGTGCACTTCTTCCTCTCCATGACGTCTTGCACACAAAGCACGCGCTTGCCCGGAGAAAGCGGTGGGCACGTGGCAGCATGAAAAGCAAGCAATGTCTAGGCCTGCATAAGTTGAGAATGAGACCCGCTTGATGTACTGTAGGTGGCGCTAGTCATCAGCTCAAGAAATAGCAATATTAGAGTGCATCAAAGAGGCGTCATATATAGGACACTGGGCATATATGGGTTAATAGCAAGAAGTAAATGTTGAAATCAGCCTTCACTTCTTGTCATCTCACGCTGACGATGAAGTATTGGCAATAAACATTTTTACTCATAATTCATTTTACTCATAATTCACTTTTACTCATAATGATGAGGACACAAGAGAAGGAAATCAGACAACACAAATGCCATTTGTGCTGTCAGGTTTCTCTTCTCTTTAGCCCATGTTTTCATGCCATACTTTTTTTTGTGGTGTGTACTTATTCGTACAACGGAAATTTGTTGCAAAATTTTTTTCACAATCTTCTATAATTATTGTTGATCTGAATTCAGAATCAGAATCAGTCTATTCATGTTAGTAAACAGTGACAGTTACACTATGTGTATACAGTAAACCCTCGTTACAACAAAATCGCTTTACTCGAAATATTGCTTTATTTAAATTTATTCTGGTCCCGGCTAAAAGCATTCATATTAAGCCGCATTACTGGAAGCACACAAAGAGCTTGACCCACTTAGAACGAAGTCGCAAGCGGACGCATCGCTGAGTGTTGGCGTTCCTTTTGCGCATGCAGTGCCAAATTAATGCTGCTGACGGATTTTTCAGACTCCAAAAATTCGGTCTTCATTGGTATTTCGAACTTCATAAATGCAATGTCAAGGTTCCCGTAGCACTAATAAATTTTCGGGACCAAATTTTTGGACGAATTTGTGCCCTAAAGTTCAATTTTTCGGACTAAATAGCTCGTTTTGAGCAGCGCCACTTGATTTAGAAAGCCACCATGTTGGATTTTCCGCTGGCTTGGTCAAGTTTGGCTTCCAGTGGCCAGTTGTGTTGCCTCCAAGATTGGGAGCCCGCACGATCTTCCAGTTTCGAAAGCCATGCCCGCTCTTCCTTGGCTAGCAAAACGCTCTCGGGGACACAACTTTTCATTTTCAGAGAGCCTTATCGTCATCGTTAAGTCCGAATTTTCGAAGTCCGAAAAATCCGTTGGCGACTGTACCGCTTATAAAGAATTTTTTCGCCATCCTGCTGACTTCATTATAATGAGGGATTACTGTATATAGAAACTGAAGTTAGAAACTGAAATGGTACCCTGTGTGTACAATGACAAGTAATAAAACAAACAATAATGGCTACATGTAGATTTAACAATAATGAAATCAGTTAGCAGACATGGCGTAAATGCCCAAAAAACAACAGATAGTGAATATACAACTACAAGGCACAGGATCGAACTACTTTCAAACCTCAATATAACGAACACTGACAATAACAAATTATTGGTTATAACAAAGTAAATGAATAATAGTCTTGTAATAGGAACAGTGTTATGAATATATGTTTATAACGAATTTTCAGATATAACGAAGTTATTTTCGTGCCAGATGCGAATTCGTAATAATGAGGTTTTAGTGTATAGTAGTGAAAACTACAAGGATAACGTTTTTCAAAGCACTGCAATGCAACAGCATTTGTTCGTTCAAACCAAGCATCAAACTACAGCACATAATGCCCAAAGCCATACCTGCATTCGCAGTAGGGTCAGCGCGTGCCTCTGATGTGCTTCGACTTCGGGCAAGGGAGGCAGCGGCTGCTGCGTGTTTGTGCCGTCCTTGCGATTCCGCTTGGCAATGGCAAACTTGCCAACGACCGGGTCGAAGTTGTCCGAGATGCCGTCCGAGGTGAGGAAGACGATGTCACCTGGCTGGACTACCGTCATGGACACGGTTAGATTGTTGAGCTCGGGGTTCTGTCCATCAACGGGGCCCAGTGCACCTAGGGCGTCGCGCATGTCTCGCATTGAGTGGATGTCATGAGATCCTGCAAACAGCAAGGAAGAGATCAGCAACGTAGCTAGCACGCAAGAAATGGAATTGTTTGAGGGGCTCGTGTCTTTGTTGGACACAACCAATGAGACCAACATACAATTAAGCCAAGGAAAGCATAGGGGGACATTATTTGTTGTTTCTAACTGTAGTGTAATGAATGATTATGACCTAAATTGAAAGGAATTAAAGTGGACGAGGAAGCACCTTCTTTGGTGGTGGGATCCGAACCCACAACCTTCGAATTATGCTTGAAGTTGACAAAAAGGGGTTCTTTTCTTTTCAATATATGTCACAATCATTAGACTACAGTTGATAACAACAAATACCATCCCCTATGCTTTCCTTAGCTTTTGTATGTGGGTTCCATTGGTTGTAGCTAGAACATTAGTGTTAATAACAATATCTGGGGTTTTATATGAAAAAACCATGATATGATTATGAGACAAACCACAGCGGAAGGCTCCGAAAATTTTTACCGCCTGGGGTTCTTTACATGTACCCACCTCTCTAAGTACACAGGCCTCTAGCATTTTGCCTCCATTGGAATGCAACCGCTGTGGCCAGGATCGAAACCACAACTTTTGGGTCAGCACACGGGCACTCTAATCACTGTACCACTACAATGACTAGCACATTAGTGTTAAAGGGGTCATGAAGTACCTCTTGGGCTTGTTGAAAAAACACATCCTGCGGAAAGCTGACACGGCTATCAATTGCTCTGCCAAATATTACAGTCGTGCGCGCCGCGTAAAGGCCACAAGCAAAGCGCGAAGTTGCCGTTTCCCCAGGCACCCTTTTTTCAAACAGAGGCCAGTTCTCACTGTCGTCGGTGGGCGGGGCGGGCGTCTGCACGTTGACGTTGCGGATCTGCCAGTTTACGTCGCAAGAGACATAGCATGCTTATTGGCCGATAGCCGACGTAAATCGAGAGCGGCGTTCGGATCAGATGCGCTTCATGCCACAGGGTGCCACTATTGCCGGCGCCGCACTCCTCAGTACATGGTAGCCACACTCGCGCACGCGAATCACAGCGGGAGAGCGATCGCATTTCATGACGCGCGCTGACGTAACTTCTTTCCCCCGTGCCATCCCTCCCTATGTTGCTTCCAGTGCGCTCGTCGGCACGAGAAAAGAGAGAAAGCGCTGAGAGCATGCGCCAAACCCCCGTAACTCCGCTCGTTCTTGACGGATTCAAGAAATTTTTGTGGCGATCGATTCGGGAGGCAGTAAACTCCGATACAGTAGAACCCCGCTGATACGTTTTTGAAGGGACCGTAGGAAATAAACGTAAGAGACGGGAAACGTAAAAGATGAAAAACAGGAAAAACGACAAAATATTTAGTCGTACAGAATTTTATTTCAGTGCTTACGAGCAGCACGAAAATTGGCGCGTTCAGCCGCGATCTAGTCGATGGATAGAAACGCGGAGCTGGGGACGGCCTCATCCACAGAAATGTAATCAATGTATGCGATTTTTTTAACACCAACAGCTGTAGGCATGAAAGAACTAAGCACACGCAATCACGACCAGCGCGGCGAGTCCGACCGCGAACCGCACGCACGACCATGCGAGCTCCAACCAGCTCGAACTCCTCCCGTCCTCCGACAAATAAGGATGATGATGAGTCTACGCCAACGCGATGGCAGAAGTAAATGCCGATCTCGGAGGCCTTGCTTTCGCAAGCAATTACGTCATAGACGCCATGTTTGTGCAATACAAATCTCAAAGGCTATGCTTTTGTCAATAGTAAATGCAAACCTCGAAGGCCTTGCTTTCGCAAGCAATTACGTCATAGACGCCATCTTTGTAATGCAAATCTCGAAGGCCATGCTTTTGTTTGCATCAATTGAAAGATCTTGTTGCTTGCGCCTCTCATGTGGCTAATATTACGGTCAAACCAGGCCAAGCTGCGTGAAAATGCACCATGGCCACTCTCTTCGGCAGTCACTCGGTCGGCTCCGGGCGCACTTCGCGACGTATCATACGGGAACGGTCCGACAGTTACGACGTAACAGCGGGGTTCCCAATACATTGTATCCTATGGGAGCTATGCCGGGACCGGCGGAAAACGACGTAACAGCCGGGAAAACGCAGCAGTGAGGAATGTAACAGCGGGGTTCTACTGTACTGAGGTCATTAGATCATTACTTGGAAAAGTGGTTCATGACCCCTTTAAGAGGACACTAAAGAACAAGTCAAACTTTCTGCAGTGATGAATTGTACTTCTTAATTGAATATATTACCGTATTTATATGACTGGGATAATAATGCCAGAGGCGACCTTTCATGGCGTCCAGTAAAAAAATAAATAAATAATTAAAATTATGTTTTAAACAAACTACTGAAGCTGCTACCTTTCTCAAAACGCGGCGTTTTTCACAAATCGTCATCATGTTCAATAGACGAGTTCTGGGAAATCGAGTACTCAGTCTCATTCTCATCCTCCCAGACAATGTTGTCTTCAGTGCAGTCAAGGGCATTTCATATTGACCATTTCTTGTAAGCACTAACCACCATGTCATGCGGGAGGTCGTGTGAAGTGGCAGACATCCACTGGACAGTCTGCGAAGCACTTTGTCATTTCGTTCTTCCAGAAGGCGTCAGGATTTGTTATTCCTGGATCCAGTTGGCGTATAGAGCTTGTGTATCCTGTACTGACACTAACACCATTATTAGGGGATGAGCTTACTCTACTACACAATAGAAATTTTCTGTATACAGAGACGGCTCTGAGCAAGAGTGAAGCTCAACAAATGCTGATAAGATATTTCATTTTGGTAATGAGGTCAATTTTCCCATGACGCACCTGTTGACATTGACACTATCTTGACGTCAGGCTACAGTATACTAATTTTCGTGACTTCACGCAGCAGTGTGGCTAGTTGAGATGATGACAGGTACCACAACTTCCAAAAAGGCTGCTTGTGCATCACCGAAATTTCAATATGGCCGCTTTTGCATCACCAATGGAGCCACGGTGCAGAGTGGCCCTGGAAACATCACAATATCTTGCGCGAGCATGTGATGAGAAGCTCATACCATGTGGTGACGTTAAGGTACGGTAGGAACCGTGACTAGCTTTTAAAAACATATTGGAATTAGCTTTTCAGGGTGTCCTCACGCTTAGCAATACATCTTCTAGGCTCTTGAGGGCTTGGCCTTTCATTTGACGCAAACAAAAAACGACAAGTGAAAATCTTTGTGTCAGTACCCCGGTGCAAGTTGTAGCACTCGCTACAACTTGCATCGTCCCGTGCGCCAAGTGGCTGACGAGGGCCAAGAAATCACCATTAACTTATCAGCCTACCGCTGCAACGGAGCCGGCGAGTCGCGGCCGCAGCTGATTTCGTTCGCTCAAACCGGCTGAGAGCAGCACGGCAGCATGGCTGAGAGCAGCACATACGCTGCGTGTCACTAGTCACGTGTTTTTTTAATTTTTTTTTTTGTAGTTCGCGGGCTTTCTTTGCAGCTTGGAAAAAATGGTATAGGTGAGACTTTCTTTATTGCAAATAATGCAATTGGGGTTTCTGAAGACGCTCTCGAACTTTCCAAGTCGCATTTCTTGCCTATAGTCAATATTTTGCAATTTAATTAAATGATCCTAATTGACAAATTCCTTACAAAACAAAAAATTGCATGTAGTGCGCAAAGTGATTGTCACCAATTTGCAACTGATTTCACTCGCCTGCCTCTAATATTGCATTTTTTAACCCTTGGCTAAACATAGCTGGGTCACTCGGTATGTATGTAATGTATGTATGTATGTATATATATATATATATATATATATATATATATATATATATATATATATATATATATATATATATATATATATATATATATGAGAACTCTCCGCCTATGGGTCCTAATGCGAACTTCTCAGGAACCAACACTGTTGACGGTCCTGCTCATCGGCACATAGAAGTACACAGCAGTTTGACCGGCGCTTCCAATATGCTGCAATGGCACCTTCAATGAATGGTGTCGGTCAATGACAAAGTGCTGAAATTCCAATAACTCTGCTTCAAGCTCCTGCAGCAACTTCTGTGCTACAGACTTTGTGCTAGAAGGAAACCCATTACTCCGCATAAACCTCTGCGCCCACCCAATTGGTGCTTTAAACTTTGTTTGGATCATTTAATCTGCCAAGCAATGTTGCTCACATTGGACTGGATGAGCTCCATACTGACCACCACGAGGTGATTGCATTGTTCAGTGATGAAATCCGCAACATGCTGTTCCCATTTGTAGAGACAGCTGCCGCGAGGCCCCTGAATACCTTTCAGCCAGGCTCGCACTTGACAAGGAGCTCCTGCCGGAGCTGCCATCCATGGATATAGATCGATCAACATCAAGGCATTGGGCAGCAGCAGAACTCCCGAATTCCTCAGCCATCACAATAACCCTCCTCTTGAACCAGGCGCCCTACTGAGAACGATATGTTGCCATCTTAAGGTTGGCAGAAACTTTCATGGGGAGCCAAAACCACCAAGACCACTACAATGATACCGCAAGAATGAATGCAAAGTGTGCAGAGTCACCGAAAAAAATCGGAAAGAAAGGAATGCATTTTTGGCTTGTAGTGGACTTGGATGGCATTTGCGCATGAACATGTTGTTGACACTGGTCAGAAATGGCCAAAACTTGTGGGGGTGCTGTCGGCCCCTGTGGAGTTGTCTGCGCCTAGTGGCGCACGCGCGCCTCGCGGATAGGCCGTCGGCGGCAGTGGCGCTGGGCTCGCGAGCGTTGGGGTTCACGCGTGAGCGACGGCCGCGCCACCGGAGAGAAGCGAGCGAGCCCGCCGCGGCCGCCGGGCGGGAAAAAGGAACTCTCTTGGGATTTGGCGGCTGGCGTGGATGGGCGGCTTCCCGCGGTGGGTCCCGCTGGGGGACGATACCGCGGCTCGTTTCCCTCGGGGCTCCACGTCGGTGAGTCGTGCGTCCTCGCACGCCGCATTCGCGGTTATTGCTTGTCGTATGTTATGGTGTATTTCATGTGTTACGTTGTTGAATGTGTGTTATGTTATCCAAGTATTCATTGTCCGCGTGTAATTGTTTTAGCGAGTGACTAGATTGTAATAAGATTCGGCCGGCGAGCTCGCCGAATGTAAAAGCAGTGTGTAATAAACTTGAATGTGTTCGTTGAACCGACTGCGTCTGCTGTCTTCCGTGTGCTCTGAGAGCCGGCGATAATAAGAACACACGATCTCAGATCCCACACTGGCTGCCCAACGTGGAGGCTCTTGGGGCATCGGACGACAGTTTTCGCGGTTCGGGGCATCCTTTGTGTGAGCCGGGTTAGAGTAGGCCTAGGGGGGGATTGTCATCGCAAAATGGCGGCGTGCTTTCTTGAGAGCGAGGAGATCGGTTGTTGTGGCATGTTTGAACTTGTCGGCCCACTAGTTTTTTTTTTTGCTGTTTGCAAGAGGGGAGATTGGTTGTTGTGGCATGTTTGAACGCGTCGGCACACTAAGAGTTCCTTTTCTTTTTTTTTCTGTACGGAAGTTCATTTTATTTAAAAAAAAAAAAAACGTCGTTGAGTTTTCGGTACGAGCCATGTGGTCCGCATCATGGGAGAACGAGGCATAGAGTACGTGGATTGTAGGCAAGCCCGAAGCGAGCGTGTACGGAAGCTTCGTAGGTGGTCCGGGTTTCTGTAAATAGTTTCTTCTGTCTCTTTGACTCTGGGAGTCGCGGCTTGTGTAGCCGGGTGGCCAGGGGCCACGGGTGTCGTTGCTGCTGGTATTGCGGCTCGACGCCGGGGCGTCGTGACATCGTCCGGGACGATGGGCGCTGATCGCTCGGTAAGCTGCTGTGTGCAGCGAGCGCGTAGGGCCACTTCACGGAGCTGATGTCTCCTCGCGGCTGCCTCCTCTGCGCCTGTGCGGGGTGCTCGTTTTGGATGCCGGTTGTTGTCGAGCGACTCGTTGGGCCTAAGGCTTTGCGGAGCCGCCTGTCGCGCGGGGGACACAAACCGTTGGATCGTGGCGATGAGGTGTTGCACAAATTAAGAAAAGCAACATTGGCTCACTTAAATTTGTCGTCTGCCGCCGCCGATATCATTGCTAGCCGTTGCTACGTGGGCGCTGCGCCCGTAGCTCCCTTCCCTTTGTTCTGCGGCATCGTTCTGTTGAGTGTTTTGAATATACGCAGCGGGATTGACGTAACCCGCGGCTGGCTGTCCCCTGCACGTCGTCTTCGCCGTTGGCCGGGAATGCGGTCGAGATGTCTTGGGCAATGAACATGCCTGTGACCTGCGCGGCGGTCTTCAAGCTGGGGGGCCCTCGTGAGTGTTGCCCATAACCGGAGGACGTGTCGGTGCGAGCGACGCTCTCTCGCGCCGACGGCCACGTCGCCTTTGCGGTTCCGGGACGGAGGCCAAGCCGTCGAGCCAGTGCAGTGGTGTCGACCAGCGGCTGTGTCGCGGTGCACGGACATTCTTTAGGGACATTTAGGCCACATGTGTTGTTTTTTAGTAGAGCTTGTGTAGCTGTTTGTTTCCAAGTTCTTTTTTCCGGGATATGTGTTGAATTAAGGTTGGGGGGATGTTTGTTTTCAAGTTTTTTTTTCGGGATATGTGTTGAATTAAGGTTGGGGGGATGTGGGGGTGCTGTCGGCCCCTGTGGAGTTGTCTGCGCCTAGTGGCGCACGCGCGCCTCGCGGATAGGCTGTCGGCGGCAGTGGCGCTGGGCTCGCGAGCGTTGGGGTTCGCGCGTGAGCGACGGCCGCGCCACCGGAGAGAAGCGAGCGAGCCCGCCGCGGCCGCCGGGCGGGAAAAAGGAACTCTCTTGGGATTTGGCGGCTGGCGTGGACGGGCGGCTTCCCGCGGTGGGTCCCGCTGGGGGACGATACCGCGGCTCGTTTCCCTCGGGGCCCCACGTCGGTGAGTCGTGCGTCCTCGCACGCCGCATTCGCGGTTATTGCTTGTCGTATGTTATGGTGTATTTCATGTGTTACGTTGTTGAATGTGTGTTATGTTATCCAAGTATTCATTGTCCGCGTGTAATTGTTTTAGCGAGTGACTAGATTGTAATAAGATTCGGCCGGCGAGCTCGCCGAATGTAAAAGCAGTGTGTAATAAACTTGAATGTGTTCGTTGAACCGACCGCGTCTGCTGTCTTCCGTGTGCTCTGAGAGCCGGCGATAATAAGAACACACGATCTCAGATCCCACAAACTGAAGCCATCAATTCAAACTGGCACTTTTTTAGACAACTTGAGTTTTGGGATTCGATTGTAACGCAGGGGTCGACTTCAGGCAACAAAGGTTTAGAAAAAACTTTGCATATTTGTCGGTATACTGTCTTTACTTTTGAACCATTAAAAATTTGTTGGGGTTCATATATGACGCATGTCACTAACACATAAAGACAGTCAAGTGAAGCAGTAGTATGTTCAGGCCTTTCTTTGATGTTTCTTTTTCATTTTGAATCACCAAATAATTTGTCAAATAATTTGATCAGTTGTTCCAATCAACGTTGAAACAATAGAAGATGAACAAATTTATAAGAGAAGCGATGAAAGAGCTTTAAGGGCGAGACAGATGGTACGATTTTTCATGCGATTCGACGAGCGACACGGCGGAGGGGAAACCGGAATGGTGACCTTTCATAGCATCGCACAGCCACCATTCCCTCTCCCCCACCGCCGCGTCGGCCGTCGGATCGCATGGAATATCGGACCGTCTGTCCCCCGCTTTACACTACCATGTGCCATCTCCTTTCCTGCCAAAGCTACATCAACCCAAGATTTTCTGTGAAGGTGAAAACCAACAGACACTCACCTAGAGTGATTTCACGAACACCGTGCTGTTGACTATAGACGTATGCGAGGCTGTCCCCGACGTTGCATGTGCACACGACGTACTGGTCAGAGCCTTGAAGCTGGACAGCTACCGCAGCGCACAGCGTCGTGAGCATGCCTTGTTCCTGAAGAATCAAGCTGTGTGCAGCTTGGAATGAGCGCAGTAGACAAACGAACACCTCCTGGAACAGAAATGAAGGGAGCGACATTAATTCCGGGGCTCTAGATATGCGCCAAGACCATGATATAATCATGTGGCATGCCGTAGTGAGGGACTACGAAATACACTTCAATAATTTAGGGTTATTTAATGTGCACCTGTAAATCTCAGGTACTTCGTCAAGCGGGAAAGGTGGTGCTGAGAATCTCAGAGGCCACATACATTGGGGCTGCCGCTTTCTTAAGTTACCAGACAGATGGCGAAACCTGTCCACTAACACTCCTCTAGATACACCTCTAAACAGCTGCAAATCTCAGAGGCCATGTACCTCAGGGTCACTGTTTCATTTATGTCCCAACAGATGGTGACACCAGTCTATTAAAGCACTGAACACAGCAGCTATAAAAAGGCAGGATTACACTTCCACACATCGACACTTTCGTAACTCTGACCAAACACACTTCTCTGCAACACAGAGTGCACTAGTTCTATTCCTGGGGAGGGGCAATGTTTTATTTTCTTTTTGGTGGGGTTTATTGAGCAGCGGATGTACACAGTTAGCAGAAAATGCCTGTTTGCATGTTGCTGGGTTTTTAGTTAGCAGACAAAAACATGTGACGACTGAAGACTAAGCAATGATGATCTGCAATTTTGGTCATCACGTAACTCTAATGCAATACTGCATTAAAGTTACGTGATGACCAAAAACTTGGCAAAGTAGCTCCATAACAATAGTGCCTTAAAATGATGGCACGTGGCTGCAACACTAAAAGGTAGAATCTGAAAACTGACCTGCGTTGTTTCAATGGTGCCGCCCTCGCGGTACAGTGCCCGGTTGAGGTAGTCCATGCACCCATGCACGGCACAACGTGCCGCCAGGCAAGACTTGTCACCCCAGTTGACGCCGTCTGCCAGTGCCATGATGGCACTGTTCTCCCGGACGCAGATTGCAAATGCGTCTGCAATTGGCTCCCCTGCAAAGAAAGCAATGACATCTGGTGCTGCAGCGAGCAGTGGCCCGGAGACATATTCTTGGTTGTCAGTCAATTTAAAGGGCCCCCCAAAGATTTCTCACCTTCGCTACCCTTCTTACAGGTGCCATCTCCTCCTCGCCTTTTATTTCTTCATAAGACACGTGGACAATGTCAGCATTAGCGTTGAGCCTATCAGGATTTCGCACTGTTCGGCTACACGCTGTTTCTCCGCTTGCGCATTTGAAAACACACTAAACAAAGTGAAATCATTTGATCGCGTACAGCAGTCATGCGAGACAAAGCAGGGTAGGAGACAATTCACAACTGGCATTCCTCGTATGTGGACCAATCAAAAGCTTGTTTCTTCACGCCATCACGTGAACAGACTGCTGGCGTTACAAACCGTGATAAAAAGATGAGAAACACCAGGAAGGAGACAACCACACGCTTGTTCTTTGTATTTTCAGAGGATGTTCAGGGGACCCTTTAAAATGCAATTTCCTCCTGTAGTGGCACCTCTCTGGAGCAATGAACTTGCTCTCAGTGTCCATCAGGAGAGTTCCCAGAAAGCACGCAATACCCATCCATATCAAGACAATCAGCCAAGACCTCAGCATAGATGCATGGACAAGCCTACAAGAAAATGGTTGAACAATTCATTCAACAAAGAAACCATAAAATGCAATTCTATATTTCGCTTTGAATGTTAAGTCATATGTTAAGATGCCTTTTTGGCGGGAAAGAAATGGCAGCATTCCGCTTTACAGCTTCCTTCTCTTTCTTTTTTTTTTTTTTGCAGCACTACCTTCAGCTGCAGCTTTACTGCAGCATCCACGGCACAGCAACGATTTCCAAATATTTTTGCATGCCTTAGCTGCACCTGTGCTCAGAGGTTTCAAACTTTGTGAGAGAGCTTATATGATCAACATTTAAAAGCAGCTGCGGCCGAAACCTTAGACCTCATGACGAGTTGGCAACAGAAAGCTCACGATGCGACCTTACCACTACATCCTTGAAACTTCTTTACTTATTTGAGGCATGGTAGAACCTCGTCTGTACATTCCTGTTTATAAAAATTTCCCCTTTTCAATGCGGCTGAACCTCTCTCAGAGCAAAAAGTTTGATTTTCATGCATGTCTTCATCATCAAGTGGCCGAGTGCGAGTTTTCGAGAAGGTAATCTCACATTATGTATTTGAAACATCGCTCCAAATATCAGGCATCTTATCTTGAACTGCTACTTCTCGAATAAAAAGAAACGCACAACTATTGTATTTTGGCTACAAAACAAGAACTGCCTTATAGGAATATCACCTATTGCAGTGGACGAAAACGCAAGAGCAAAGCAGAATGTTGATAATAATAATATCTGGGGTTTTACGTCCCAAAACCACGATATGATTATGAGGGACGCCGTAGTGGAGGGCTCCCGAAATTTCGACCATCTGCTGTTCTTCAACGTGCACTGACGTCACACAGTACACCGGCCTCTATCATTTCGCCTGCACCGAAATGCGACAAAGCAGAATGTTCAACACAATATTCAATGTTATATGTTCGATATAAAAAAAGAAAAATGCTTATTTCTTGATAACTACAACATAAATTAAGGGAAAAAAAAGTAACACAAAAAGACAGCCATGCCCTAAATCCATGTGCCAGTGCAACGCACCTGCATTTTCTTTGGTGACGGGGTGACACTCGTAAAGTGTCGTGGCAATTCCGTAAGCGAACTCTGCTGGCTGGTTCCAATTGCAGATCCCGGCAACCTCCTCAGTGGCTGTCTCAGCCTCTTCACCGGTTACGCAAGCTGCAAAAGAATGCAAAAAAAGTTCAGCCGGTTCCACGCAGTGAAAAGAGTCGGACGGCGAAGCTGTAAGTGCACGAGATCACGTGCATCATCATTTCATTTTATTTCTTTATTCACTCTCCCCTTAGGTCACGGGACCTGCATGACACCTACTACTACTACTACTACTACTACTACTACTACTACTACTACTACTACTACTGCTATTACTGCTACTACTACTACTACTACTACTACTACTACTACTACTACTACTACTACTACTACTACTACTACTACTACTACTACAGTAAAAGCTCGTTAACTCAGATTTCACGGGACCGGACAAAATGTCCGAATTAACCGAATGCCGAAGTATCGAAAGTATCGAGAAAACAAGTGTGTATTACATCAATGCATTTTCATTTTCTTGATGAATACGTAAATTCAGTATATACCCATTTTCCATAGGAGCAGTGTCAAAGCCGCAATTTTCGTCATTCACGACTTCGTTCACAATATGACCTCGGCTCAAGACCCCATTGTCTTCAGCCGAAAGGTGCTCTGAACCCATCCCTTCTTACGTACCGCCACCACCACGCGCACGCGACAGTAATTTATCCATCGGAAAAATGGCCGGCGCACTTCTCCCATGCAGGTCGCGTGCTCCAAGTAAAACCAAAAACGAAAAAGTTTGCCGCAGTTGCCGAAGCCTTGGTCGCCAGCAGCGCGATTGTGATAAGATTGCGGATGACGACCACGCCTTTCTGAAGGCCCGCGGCCATTTCGGTTGTTCGCGCGTGCCGTTTCCACTCCATTGAGTCGCACATTTGCGGGGCTTCGTGCTTTGCGCGTTTTAAGGATTGTCCGAATTAACCGGGTTGGGGCCAACTATGGCTGAATTAACGAGAGCTTGATGCCAATGAACAATACATAGGTTTGCCGAGACCAGAGAACACGTCCAAATTATCCAATTTTCTGAATTACTGGGGGTCAAATTAACGAGCTTTTACTGTATTGCTACTACTACTACACTATAACCTCATTATAACAAAGTCACATCTGACATGAAAATAACTTCGTTATATCCGAAAATTCGTTATAAACATGCATTCACAACACTGTATCTAATGAGAGGACTATTCTTCATTTACTTTGTTATAACCGATAATTCGTTATATCCGTATTCGTTCAATCGAGGTTTGAGTGTACTACTACTGCTACTACTACTAGTGCTACTACTAATTCGACGGCGGCGCAGGGTAGGCTAAGACCGCTTCACTGTGAGAAAGGAGAACAACGCTATTACAAAACTAAAATATCGTAAGAGGCTGGTCAATGCGCCACCAATACAGCCATCCGTCACAAAATTTCTCGCGACCCCATTGACTCTCTTACAGCTCTAAGTGAACCTGCCAAAAAAGGGTCGATCAATTAAATGCTTGAATAATGGGTGCTTCCTATGACTGCATATTGGAGAGGTTCATCAAAGTGCACAAAATGGGGTTTCTGTATGAACATGTTAGCGAGCTCTAGGTTCAAATGGTATCTATAGTAGCACGTGTTGCTGAGAGGTAAACGTTTCTGTTTGGAAGGTGGAACGAAAATTAAGTGCTAATTAAGTATACAACTTCTTCACTGCTACAACCGTCAAAAACCCAAAAGCGCGAAATGAATACTCCCGAAATGACACACCCGAAAGAGGACGCACCCGAAAGAGGCTGCCTTTAGAGTCAACGAAAGAGGGGGATTGATTGAGGGCTCGCTTCTTTTGTTATACAAAACCTAATGAAACGAACAGAAAATGAAACTAAGGAAGGTATATGGGACATCACTCATATGTTTTAACTGTAGTATAGTAATTATGACATAAATGGGAAGGAATTAAAGTGGATGAAAAAGCAACTTGCCGCAGGTGGGGACCGAACCTACAACCTCCGGATAACGTGTCTGATGCTTTACCAATTGAGCTACAGCGGTGGCCACTTTCTCATCCACTTTATTGGGTATTTATGCCTGCATTCTCCTGGGAGTGCTAGACAGCACAGCTCGCAGCCACGATGGCAAGCGGCGTGGCTGCGAATCGTGGCACGTACAGAAAACGTCAACCACCAACATCAATCTTTCAAAGAGCGGCCTCTCCAATGGACATGCTGACAGGCGATGCAGCTGACGAGAGAGAGAGGAAAAAAAAAGAAAAAAAGAAGAGACACATTGCAATAGCTTCCCTGTCAGCAGCGACACTACCACCTCTTGTTTACGCAAACTTCCAAATGATTCATCATCCTTTTCTGTCAAGCGCACCAGGAAAAAAACAGAGCTTAATGGCATAAGTGAAACTTCCTATTTGTCATAAACATTTCTTCTAAACACTCTGCATTTGTCATTCAACCTTAAAAATATCATCAAGGCTTGTCTCCAAACACAGGTTCTAGAAATCGTAACCGTTCATTTGAGGATTTTAATAACTTCATAAGTGGCTCTACCAGACAAAAAGTTCTGTAAAATGTCCAAGTTTTAGTAAATAAGAGGCACAAAGGAAGAAGAAAAAACTTGGAGGATGCTAGAATTTTGCCTTCAAGAGTAGAACACGATAGCATAATCGGGCCCCGTGAGCATCGCCTTTTCCACTGCTAGCCTGGCTTCGGTCCTCAGTGCATGCCTCAGCCGTGCCATAAGAAAATAAACAACTGTGTGCATAACATTGGCCGTTTCAAACTATCCTAGAATGCCCACTGCAAGTACAGTCGTTAAGGGGAGACACTGGTCTCGAAACGAAAAGTTTATTATTGGAGATATTGTAATGAAATTGGGTGTGTATATGTATTTCTTCTCCTGTTTTCAAAATATAATTAGTTTTCATGTACTTCAATTAGTTATCAAATTGTGAGAGCATAAGTGAAATCTAATTAGGTAATTTCTTACGGGTCATTAAGACACTTTCCCTCAGTATTTTTAGGTTCTGTTTAAGATGCAGCTGTAGCCAAAGACCTGCCATGTGGAGCTATGCTAATTTATATTGTCACTGAGATATATCATCATATAAGAACTTTCAATTGTATTGACATTGTGTAATCTTGAAATGCAATTAGCTCACATTATTGTTCACAAAATTTCATATGTTCATCTTAGCCACAAAAAAATAGCATAGCTCCACAGTCCTATTTCTTACGAATTCAACGGTATAAAATTTATCAAAATTACCTTAAAAACATAATGAAAAGATCCGTAAGGCTGGTCAAGTTGGCAAAAAATGTGAAGCGAGAAAATCGCGTTTGAAGATTGACACGCACTGTATAAATTTCTAAAAGGAACCTTTAACCATAAATTTATTCACATGTTCCCATCTGTTTCCCTTCAAACAAAACAGAAAGTGTCTTGTTCCACCCAAGGAATCATATCTAAAAAATTTTCCAATGTGCAAAGCATGATCAAAACCCCACCATGACAAGCGGCTGGGGGTTCTGGAAAAGCCATGGGGTATGAGGCTCAAGCGACTGGCTGCTCATGTCTTTTCAGTCTTTAGGAAGAACCTTCTAGATGTTAGGCAGCATGTTACCCTGGGTAATAGGTTGCTATGCTTGAGAGAATACCTTCAAAGTAGTCCAGGACTGTAATCTTCAGTTGCACCCGTTTTGTGTCTCCTTGCAAGAGTCTTTTTTGTGTTGGTGCTCTTCAGATGAGTGCATTTGCCTTGCGTAAACGCAGAGTCTTTTTCTAGGCTTCGTCGAACAAGGCAATCCCCAGCAATATAGCCCAAACTTGCAGCAATGGACTCGTGGTTGCCCTTCTTCCTTGGTTGTAGATGGCAACAGCCTCAGCGGCAGCTCGCTTCACACTTTCCAGCGAAGCGTTCCCATTCTTTGAAGTTTGGGTCCAGATGACCGAATGAAGACTCTCACTCGCGTTCTGGGTCTTCCCTTCACAGCACCGTGCCAGCAGGCTCTCATCACTGAGCCTCGCAAAGACTGGCTCCAGAGCAGCCCCAACACAAGCCGGCAGGGCATTCTTGTGTGAAGGTGGACTCTCCCCATTGGCCAAGGCTCTATTGTACTTGCACCAAGAGCTAGCACCCTCGGGGCACTTTGAGTGCTTTGGTGCATCATCTGTCGATGTCATGTGCAGCAGTGTAGCTTCGACTGCCCTCTTCATAGCTGGCACGTCATTGATATTGCTCCTCAGGGCATATCCGTAGTAATTCGCGATCTTCTTGATCTTCTCTTGCGTGAGCTTTCTCTACCCCCAAGAGACTCACCCTGAGCCTTCTTTTTGTCCACAAGGTTCCGTAAAGCTGCACCATTCGCTTGTGGACATGGTTGATGCAGTCCTTTTTGTCTATTTGGATAAAGCCGTACACCTCGGCTCGGACAAGGCATGAAAAGTGCGGCTGTCTCCATCAAAGAGCCACAGTCGTGTAGCGCAGACCATGCTTGGCCCAGGACCTCTGAAACATGGTCAGCGCAGCCTCTACTTCCATGCGGCCAGAGTTGCATTCGATGTTTCGTTGGCACTCGTGGGTTGCCAGCCAGTCGGTGTACCCTTCGTCTTGCGGCTGTGGTCCCAGGGCACAGCCGAGACAAAAGTTTGAGTAAACAACATGGTCAATTACAAGGCCAGTGTAGAGCTCAATGATGCAGCCCACACCTATGTGTGAGCTCCGACCTCGCGTCATCCATGAGCCGTCGAACACAACATCGATGTTCCCTATGGGGTTCAGGAAGTCTGTATACAGCTCTTTTATTACTGCCACACTAGCAGCTTCACTTTCAGTCGCTGTGTTTTCGCAGGCTTTCACTAAACTTTTTAGGTGTCCCTGAAACGTCTTGTGGTGCAAGCCTCGGTGCGAAAGGTTCATACACGCACAAAAGTCCGAAAGGGCAGTAACACCTTTGCCTATCATCTGTATCCCCTTCATGGCCCTCATGTTGACTTCGAAGGGAGTGATGGTGGCAGTTCCGCTCACTCTCGGAGAAGAAAATTGCTTCTTCTCGAAATCACAACTGCTGCAAGAAAAAATAAGCTTTACCGCAAGGCCGTACTCCTTGTCCGTTGCCTTCCTCACGCTGAGACTTTTTGCGTCGCATTTGTCGCACTTCGCTTGTGCAAAAAAGTTATTCAAACTTTCATATCGACGAGCAAAAAATCGGTCCCGGCGTCACCGGTCTGGCACTCCGCGCTTACTCCAAGAAGGTCGAACTTGCGCTGGGTAGCCGACTTTCCAGACAGAACGGTCTTCGTTTGCGCCGATCTCTCAACTCGCTGCGCCTGCTCCGCCGTTGAGTAGTACGCGGCATCAACCCGAAGTGTTTCGCTAGTCGAACTTGGTCCCACGGTGTCGTCAGTTGAAGTTCCCGGCAGGTCCAAAGGGTCCGGCCGCGACTCCAACTCCGCTGCCGACGGTGCACTTGTAGCCGGCGCCTTCTTGTTCCAAGCCCGTTTTTTACGGCTTCCAAAAGCTCGTTGCGTCGATGGTTTCAGACGAGAGTCTCCAGGCATCTCGATCGCGTGGAAAAACTACCGGCACAAAGTAGAGACACGGTCCGTCGAGAAACACGCACGATCGCAAAAGCAGGCGCACACAAACGGACAGCCACGGCGGAGAACCAAACACAAAGAAAAAAAAAATGACGTGTCGGTCGCGCCAGCCAATGGGAGACTCGGAAAGGCGCGCTTGAAAAGCGCGCCGCGTGAGAGCCAATCAGTGGCCTGGAAACGACCTTCAGAAAACCCGCGACGGCGGCCGTTCTGCTTGAGCGACGCCATTTGAGATGGCGCAAAATGTGCACAAAGAAAACAGCTTCAAATCTAGCCCAAGATGGCGGCGCTCGGCCGCTGCAACGCTCATGGCGCGCGCGGGAAGTTCGAACAATTTCGTCCTTTTGGGGACATTTTAGTGCTGCGGGGTGCTTTGAAAGCCGATTTTATCGCGTTTCCCGACCGAATTTAGCGTTAGCAATTTGAGAGTAGGTGCTCAGAAGTACAAACGCCTCGAAAATAAGCTTTGCCGAAAAATCGATTTTTTGACCATTTTTGACCGTTCCAAGACCCGCGTCTCCCCTTAAGTGCCCACTACGCCATAATTCTTCCTTTTGCGAATCAGCGAAGGGCCCACTACGTATCCGTAAGGAACACGAGAACCTACACAGCTGCTCACTTTGTTTATGCTTTTGCTGCTGATGATGATTAAATATGTCTGAGCGCTTTGTAATGGGCGGGCCTTTGAAACACCAACTCGTGGTGCAATTGACATTTCAACGCCTGGAACGTTTCTACGCTTCTCCCACGCAATATTACAAGCGTTACTCCCCCTCTACATGCCATTCATATATACTAGTGTTTTTTTCGAAGCTGTTTCTAGCAATGGCGTGGCTCTGTGGTAGAACACCTGCTTGCCATGCCGAAGGCTTGCTTTCAATTCTCACTAGAAGAAGAAATGTTTATTATTTATTTTATTTGCATCTTTTTGTCGATTTTTCGCTCACAACCAGCAACGCCGACACCGGAATTTTTGCGAAACGAAGCTATTTAACGCTATCGCGTTAACATGGAGGCACCTTGAAATTGGTGAGGAGGAAACTTGGCGTAGAAAACAACAAGGTCTATGCAGTGCATGACAAGCTGCGCACTGTAACTGGCAATTTTCAGACGTAGTAGTAAGGGCAGAAACGGAGTTGCATACTGCACTGCAGATGACATAAATCTTCATCTTGCAGGTGACATAAATAAGCCGAGAACGATGTTGATAGTGTTGCCATAAGATATAAAAGACTTGGGGAATCCCAAGCTGTGTAGTATCACAACCAGCAGAAGTTCGGGGGAAGACAGAAGTTTGAAGAGATGAAAAATTCGTGAACACTTTGTGAAAAATTCGTTCCCGCAGTTGCCGCCTTAAAGAAGACAAGTCCGCTTGTCGAAACGTCTGTTCCAGCAACACCTCGTGTTCACAAATTTTTCACAGCTAGCAGTGACACTTCACTCACTCCAAGACAGAGAAAATTAAATAACGAACAACAAGTGCAAGAATTAACTTGCTTAGAAGCTTCTAGAGTTCTCCTACCGGTGTCGGCAACTCGCGGACCCTCGGTGTTTGACGAGAGACTGGTGGGAGGCTTGACCTTGGGTGTGCCAGCCACTCCTGTCAAGATACCTGCACAGACAACAGGCGTCAGTCCAAGAGAAGCTGCAGAGAACTGCAATTCACCTCTTTTGACGGTGGAGAGATTTACGCAGACAATGGTTGCGTGTTGGGCTTGTCAGTAAGTCGCATTAAACGCCAGTAGCATACCATATCCAGCACACACACAGAAACGGAGCCTGCCTATTTCTGCGTAGCTCTTTCATCGAATGTCAAATGCTGTACGCAAATGACAATTGATAATTTAAGCGAGGGTCCGCTCCGCTTAGACCGATACATCATAACAGGTTGTGCACAGGGATGCTCAGCGAAAGTGCTAAGGTGGTGTTCTCTCTTACGCACTGTCACGCTGTCTTGGAGAGGCACAGTTACTATAAATGTGAATTCAATGCTATCCTGTGCAATGCAAAAGCAGGGAAAATGGAGCAGAGCATGAGCAATGCTCAGCTACAAATGTCATGTAGCGAGCAGCTGTGAATGTTCTACTTAAACAATTAAAACGCTATAAGGCACGCATTTGGCCTGGTTGGTTCATGATTAAGGGGGGACACTGCTCTTAGAAATTTTTCTTTATTTCTTTATCGATTTTGATGAAACTTGACAACTTAATGTATATTTGTGTGCTGATTTCAAATATCCAATTACATTTTTAGTATATTGTGCAGTTTTTAAAATACAAAATATTTCATGTGCCTATTGGGGAGCAAGATTATTTATAAACTGAGTGCGTTACAAAATAAATCAGCATATCCGGATAATCTGCAATCGGAACTGTGTGCAGTGCAGCAAAAACGGATGTTCTAAACCTATTTGAACAAAAGTTATGGTATGCTGAACATTTGCGAGTGAGTCAATTTGAAGCTGGGATTTCACTCGTGAATGTTGAACATACCATAACTTTTGTTCTAATGGTGTTAGAACATCCATTTTTGTTGCACTGCACACAGTTAAGAATCCAGATTATCCTGATATGCTGATTTACTTTGTAACTTACTCAGTTTAGAAAAAATCTTGCTCCCCAAGACACATGAAATATTTTGTATTTTAAAAACTACACATCATACCAAGAACGTAATTACATATTTGAAATTAGCACACAAATATACATAAACTCAGGAAGTTTAATCAAAATCGATCAAGAAATAAAAAACTTTTTTTCAAGTGCCGTGTCCCCCCTTAACTGTACGAAACAACGCTAAAAGACGGGACAAAGAAAGGACACAAACCACGGTGCTGACTAACAACCAAATGTGTTCTATTCTTCCAGTACGCATGTATATACTCGGCCACAGTCTCAAGAAAACAGAAAAGCAAAGAAACAAAGAAAAAAAAAAGAAGATGATGATTAGCCTGTGCAGAGGCCAAAGTCCTCAAACGGACAGAAAAGATAGCTCCTTCGGAAGAAGGGAGATCGAGGGGAGGCTGACACATGCCTGTGTCATTTTTGACACATGCTCTGTCATTTCTGAAGCGTATCATATCTATAACGGCAGAGAGGCATGGTGTCAGCCCCCCCTCGATCTCCCTCTTTCCGAAGGAGTTAACTTTTCTGTCCATTTGAGGATTTTTGGCCTCTACGCAGGCTAATCATCATCTTTTTTTTCTTAGTTTCTTTGCTTTTCTGTTTTCTTGAGATTGTGGCGGAGTATATACATGCGTACTGGAAGAATAAAACACATTTCGTTGTTAGTCAGAGCCGTGGTTTGTGTCCTTTCTTTGTCCCGCCTTTTAGCGCTGTTTTGTACAGCTGAAACGCTACCCATTCAAGTACAAATTCAGAAAGATTTGATTAGCTATAGCCATCCAGCTTTGAAGACAGCGATTGTACAATCCCAGCCCAGTTGTGTCTGCAAGATTACTTCCCACATTCTACTGATGCAAGCCCTTAGACTCGTTCGTCAACTTCAAATATTCATTCAATACA
The DNA here is from genome assembly GCF_013339695.2 of Rhipicephalus sanguineus. Classification (NCBI taxonomy): domain Eukaryota; kingdom Metazoa; phylum Arthropoda; class Arachnida; order Ixodida; family Ixodidae; genus Rhipicephalus; species Rhipicephalus sanguineus. The sequence continues at coordinate 62,677,081 of NC_051184.2, read as the reverse complement.
GCGTTACTTCTACAAAACATGTAACTAGTTCACAATCAAATATCATTAAAGTATCTATGATTCTTGTTAGAATGATACAATTACTCCTAGCCAATCAGAACTGCCGTCCATGGACTGTGCTCCTGACTGAGCTCATGTTTTTGTAAACATAAGTCTGCTCCAGCAGAAGCATATAACGGAGACGGCTTTCCCGCACATTTCTCTGCAAGTATGTCTTGGCCCAAAATGCGCTGAAACATTTCTAGAAGGGCAACATAATCTACTCTAATTCTACGTTTACTTTCACGCGTCCTTCACAATTCGGAGCTCACCTGGAGGCAAGGTTCTCGTTGCTACCGCAGAGGGAATCATCGTCGATGAAGTCAACCTGGTCGGTGACTGTCAGGGCACGAAGTGGCCCCCGGTTGACGCGTGTGAGACCACCCGATGGCCCCGTGTAGGCTGCCAGAATGCGTTTCGAAAGGGGTGCGACGTCCCGGTTGGGCAGATCGTAGCACGACTTGGAGTGCACAATCTCCGGTTGCTTGGGTAGCCCTTCCCTGGAAATAGACACGTGCAAACTGGTCGCTTTAGTGCTTCATGCCACTTATTGCCAGAAAAAAAAAATTGCAGTTTTTGCCTCCTCTGAGTTGCGCATAGCAACCACTATGTGGCTGCACATCTTTCAAGCCGAAGGCCATGCATATTGAAGGGCATTAAGTCACCAAAACATGGCCTCTCGAAAGTGCATCTTGGGATCTTGTTTTCGAGCATACTGCTAAGTGTCAACATTAAACACTGTTTTCTGGGGCAAAGATCTGTATACAACACAGCGAGAAAAGCTGTATTAACCTCCATGTCTAAGTACGCACCACTGAACCTTTTTTTTTTTTTTTATACCAGGCGTGCACTTCTGTCTCAGCTACTGTACAAGCACAAGATACGCCACAAGGACCCCAGCTCCACTTGTGTATGCCTAAACTTGTGACGTAGGTGGTTCCTCGTTGTTCCCATTAAATCCAAGTTGACGTCAATGTCATGAAATGCTCTGTTTTGCACTCAGTTACACAGCAAACACTTTGAGAGTGATTTTAATTATGTTCTAGGCTATATTTGCTGCTGATATTTTGTAGATGCGTGTGTGTGTTCACGCAAATCTATCTCTCAAGTTATGTGTTCTTAAAATTTTGTGTTTGGGCTCTTAAATCTGACATGTGACCTAATAGAGCTTACCAAACAGTGAAAAGAGAAAAAGAAAAGCTAAATCACTGTCAAAGTATTACTGTCACACAGAAACCGAAGCCCAAGTACATCCTTTTCAGCAGCCTTTAGAGCCTGTGTGGAATGAAAGAGAACTACAAGGCCATACAGCAATTGAGCTGAAAGCATAACGGACAGAAGACCTTGCAAGCGTCTTTCTGCTTCCACTGCGACTGCTTCTGTCAACTAGCATTGGAAAACCAGCGCCTCAATATGCAAAGTACTTATCAGACCTTAAAAAATGCATAAAATAATAAATCTGTTTACAGAAGCTAATTATTCGTGCAAGACTAGCTTTGGCACTGATGATTAAAACAAAAGGTATAAAACAAGAAATAAAATGAAATACTCTTTAAGTGATGAAACTGTGTATGACTTAAAAAGACATAGTATTCTGAGGTTGACTTCATTTGACATGTGCGGTTTGTGCATACAAGTCCATGTTTTTTTATTTTTTCTCCAATAAACCTTCGGTTCTGCATGCAGCACTGTGTGTCTTCTCTTTTGTTCTTCACTTTTAGTGAGCCGTTCCTTTCAAGAAATGAGTACGCACCAACTCGCCCAACTTACAGTTTCGGTAATGGACTGAGCCATAGCAGGCCATTGTCTGTTTGAACTTTGAACTTTATTATTATTAAACGAAATACAGTAAAACAAAAACATGTTAGCAACATCTGGATCCTTAGCAGAATGCTAGTATGGATGAGCTGCTGAGACAACCCGAAAGCTCACGGCTACTATGGTGCATGCACCCTAGGTCAGAACTGTATTCTGCGTGGCTATCGACAGCCCTGAATGCATCAAGTGGGAGTACCAAGACCATGCATTACGAAATAACATTATGATTGTATGGTAGACGGGCAGTTCCATGGCAGGTAGTGTGCGTATGGCAACGATAATGTCTTCTGCGGACATATATACTCTTGTTATGACAAAATGCGATCAAGTTACGGTGTGCAAATGCTGCAGTTCAACACAGTGTTCCTATGAGAGGTGAAAATTGGATAGATACAGGATGTTAAAGGGACACTAAAGAGAAACAATGAATTGGTTTAGATTGATAAAGTGTGCTCGGAGAACTCTTGTGTAGTTTATTTCACCACCATAGGTTTATTATTAGAGGAGAAAACCAAGTTCAAGGTTTCATTTTTAAATTTCGCGCCGAACTTTGTAATTCATGACGTAAAAGACTTCAAAGAGCATTTAACGTATTTTGGCGCCACTGTCTCGACGAAATTTCCACAAACTCGTTATGTCAAGTCTCTGGCCCCCTCAGAGGACAATGTACTTCGATTTAACCGATTAGGAACTACGTAGGCCCAAGCAGGCGCCGTCAAAAATATGTGACGTCACGGCAAATGGTGCGGGAATTCCAAGGTGGCGTCGCCACCTGTATTTTCTTTTTGCGCGTTTTCTCGCTTATTAAGCGTCTTCGCGTGGAAAGCGTGGTGTTTTTGGTATCGTGGAAGACTACTTTAGTAATGCGAGAAAAATCATTTTGCTCTTTAGTGTCCCTTTAATCTGCGCAAGAATAAACTGTGAACTACTTTTCCTGGCTTTATTTACAGCTTGGTCACACCCCTACTGCTGGACGCCTATTCTCAGCAGAGACTACAACTCTGGCCAGCGTGAATTGATAAAGAAAATAGCACAGCCCTATCTCACACGATGGGACAAGCCAAAAGGACCCGGCCAATGAAAAACTCCGCATTGTCCCTGCTAGCAAGAAGATATGACCGAGTGGGTCATTTTTTTTACTGTTAGTAGACAAAAAAGAAAGAGAAAAGAAGACAAAACATGAAGAGGTACAGGCGTACTGGTTAGATCTGAAACGGCACAGTGCGCACAAAGTGTACAAAAATCAGAGGAAGGTCTGTGTCATTCTCCGTGCTTTAGCACATGAAATAAGCACCTAACAACGTATTCTCAATGCCCTTTACTGTCGTACATTAGGGCTTTCCAAGAACAGACCAGGTTCAATATTCGGCTGCTTCAGAATGGAATGGCTGCTTCATTACACGAATGCTTGAATATATACATTTTGTGGCATATGCATGCATTAGCACCAACGAATTCAACTGCACATATTATGAAGAACATACTTTCTTTTTCCCGTCTCGCAGCCTAGAATTGATAAACTGGATTTCGCTGGGAAATAATGATAGCGATGGTGTGCTTATACAACGGTGCTCATCCTTTACAATGAAAAAAGCCTCTAAAACCTGACTTGCTGTCTTTCTTGTGCTTCTGCCAAGAATCTTTGTCTGAGAAAAACGTGCCTCATAACCACACAATACAGCATCCGCAACCAGGTGCACATACTTGTCTCTTTTACTTAATTTTGTAGCATGCACCCTTAACCGGTTATTAACGCGGGAGCATGCCCAAAAATTAAGTAAAAGAGACGACAAGTATGCACACCTGGTTGCGCATGCTATATTGTGTGGTTATGAGGCACGTTTTTCTCAGACAAAGATTCTTGGCAGAAGCACAAGAAAGACAGCAAGTCAGGTTTTAGAGGCTTTTTTCATTGTAAAGGATGAGCACCATTGTATAAGCACACCATTGCTATCTTTATTGCCCAATTAATTTAAGTTTATCAATTCTAGGCTGTGAGAAAGGAAAAAAAAAAGAGTATGTTCTTCATAATATGTGCAGTTCACTTCGTCGGTGTTAATGCGTGCATGAGTCGCAAAATGTACATATTTAAGTATTCGTGCAATGAATAGTTGGAAGTGTGCGCATGTATGAATGTGCTGTGTATTTGCGCTCAATTAATTTTTGAAATGGTTTACCAACTAGCCCGTTAAAAGGTTCTTTTACAGTATGTATCATACACTTTTTTGGTATTTTATGACAGCGATTTACTGACACAGCTTAATTTTTTATTTAACGTCTCTTTAATATATAAAAGGAACACAGAGAGGCATATTATGGCATTCAAAGCACAATGCAAGCATACATGTATGCTTCAGCCTCATTGGAATGCTGTCACTGAAGCAATAAATCAATACTAGAACAAAAGGCTCAACAGTAAAAATGTCACAGCTGTAAGAACTACTTCAGCTGGAGCAGGTGTGTGCAGTCATAAAGAACCTTTGATACTCAGAAGCAAAACCCTGAAAAATGGTAAAGTTGGTCTAGAATGCTAAGACAAAAGTGTGCTTAAGAAAGTTTTGACTATCACCTAGATTCAAGCATCGCAAAAGTGGGAACATCTTTTTATTCCTGTGGGGCACTTTTTTCACATGGCCACCCTTTTTACATGGATATACTTGGGAACAACTGCCCTTTTGTGAAAGCTTCAGTAACATTCTTTTGTAGAATAGTATTTCTGCGCACGCAAGTTTTTGCAACCTAATAAAGATTCAAACAGCACAATAAGGCAAGGAGCAACATTGTTACAGTGGCATGCTATGTACCAACAAAAAACTAAGACAGTGCACTATTCTGAAATATAAAGTTCATGAATACATGCTAGGGCATAGCAATACAACACAACCAGTTAAAAACAAAGTCTAATGAGGAGTACTAGGAAATGTTTACAATGTTAAGTGATGACACACAAAAAAAAGATTTTATTTATTTTAAATAAGTACTAAACGTTTCTACTTGAAATGCCAAGAGTGCATACATGTTTCGATGTACTGGCTTAAACATAATCTAGCAAGAAACATTTTCTTCTCAGTCGAAACGGCTTTTTGCGAAGCGGTTAGAATTTCTTTTTCTCGTATGCGGAAGCCACGGCCAGCTGCGGAACAATGGAAGACAATGCATCACAGTGTCATGACGCAATTGCTTCCCGAGAAACGACGCCAAAACTAGTTAGCACGAACTAAACAAGGAACCGCAATTGACTGAGGAGTCTAGTTTTTGCTAGATACATCAATATGAAGTCGACAGACAATGGGCAGGGAGAGCACAGATTTGCTATTTGTAGTTTTTATTTAAAGTGTAGTAAAAATGACACAAAGAGGAAGGAAAGTCAACAAAAAGAAAACGACTTGACACTGGCGGAGATAGAACTCACAGCCTTCAACATTATGCGTGTGATGTACTACCAATTGTTCGACGATGGCAGCCATTCCTTTGCTTACGTTCTTGGTTTAACCCTGGCAGTGTTAACCAGTGCCATTCGTAGCCATGGCAGCAAATATGGAACATTCTCTTTGCTAGGCGGGTTCATGTGGTACGTGAACTTTATGTGCAGATAGCTGGCCAATAAATCACATGCTACCCAAAGGCAGCAGAACTTCTAGAGTTGAGACACTTACTACGACACGAATAAGACATCGAGCACACAGTTTTGGTTAGATGCAACTGTACGAAGCTAACTGAAAGTGGAGCCAAGGAAAGCGTAAACTGTTATTACAGTAGATAATTCAGGGTGTCCTGACTCTTGTTATTATGTTTTTTCAATGGCTTTTAGGGTTCAAACCTCCAAAGAATGCAATGCAAAAAGAAAATGACAAGTAAGAATGTGTGACGCCAACACTCCAGCTAAACCTCTACCTTTAAACAATCTAAAGTGCCAAGCAACAGATCACCCCCGTTCTACCCCTTCCTAGCCTATGTACTGGATTGCAACACCACAGGAGACCGCGTCGTTTAAGGAGTCAAATGGCATCCATTGTTTCCACGCCTCGCGAGCGACCTTGGAAGAACTCTACGATGTCAGCCCATTGTGATCACCAAGTAGCTGCGGGCTTGGCAATAGATGAGCAAATTAGTGGCGAGACGTCTGTTACTGCCAGAGTACATATTTATGCAGATATTTAAACTTTGAATACAGTTCATCCCTAGCCCATCAGCAAAGCTGAAGTATTAAAAAATGCTTACAACCACTTTCAGTTAGTGTCTCAGCTCCCCTTTGCATTTGCTATGCACCAACAGGAACATAAAGATCTAGACCTTGTCACATTGGGGGCGCCATCGCTTAAAAATTCCTGAAGTAATGAATTTCTGTGGCTGTGCGCTTGTAGAAGGTGACAGCAGGCATAAGGCCTTATGTTTTCAACTATGGAAGCATGTCGAAATAAAGTAACCTCTACTAAATTTTTACTAAAAAAAAAAAGAATAAAGAATGAGAGATTTGGCTTCCTTAATCTCCAGGCCGGGGAAACCATAGACACAAGAAACAGAAAACAAAACAATGAAGTACTCATTAGAGACTTGCTTAATTTCGATGCAATAACACCATGCACAAGCTAGAATGTTACCGCGCAGTGCTATAATAATGAGGATGACAAAAATAACTGCAGCCTCATAGTCCTCATGACGGGCAAAGGTTGCGCGTCCAGCTATCGCTCACACCTGTCGCCCGCCGGCAGCTGCAACAGCTGTCGCACTTGCCGTCGTTATTAACCATGTCTTTTTTTGTTTTTTAAATTTTCCTTTTGCTGTCTGAACATGTGTTCTGCATGTAGTAACAGATGGCCGGAATATCACTTGGCCCCTTTATATTTAATACCCAGTGCTCGGCACTTCCGGCATTTACAAAAAGGCCTGTGCTTTTAGAAAGTACACTCCAGGTGCTGTATAGAAGAAGGGAATTTCGAGGGCTCGTTTCTTTGTTTGACAAAACCTTAATGAAAACCAGCAGATAATGAAGCCAAGGAAAGCATAGGTGACTTTAATTGTACCGTTTTAAGTGTATTTTAGCGATTGTGATAGAGATGTGAAGAAAGTAAAGTGGACAAAAAAAAAAACAACTTGCCGCTGGCAGGGACCAAACCTGCAGGTTCGGTCCCTGTGCCTCACATGCATTCATGCATTAAAGTGATGAAAAACAGTTGAACAGGGAATGTCGCTAGAGCCAACTTTCAGACAAGTGGACATGCCTTTCTCAAGGCAACTACGACCCATGAAACACAAAACCTCTATAAAACGTCTTTAAAACGCTTAAAGTCTCTATCCACCTCTATAAAACGTTTTACAGAGGTTTCATGTTTCGTGGGGACCAGCCACACTTAAGCCTTTTTCCTCTACGAGTTTCTTAACCGTTCTTACGACGAAATTATAATTTCAGGCTTCTGGCCACCTTGTGAGGTAGTTCATGAAGGAGAACTACAGTGCCGCCATTTCCTCGAATCCCTGAGCAATCACGACTCTGCGCAATGCCTCTACCCTGTCAATGTTAACGACACCGGTATTCATCCTGAATACATACTGCTCTTTTGCTCTTCTCTTTTGTTCCTCCCTCAAGCCCCATTGGGCAAAGCACCCTCTCTACTGCAACAGACCCCTGACTACCCTTCATTCCTTTTCCTCCTTTATGTGCATGCTTTCCCTCCTCCACTTTTGAGAGTGAGGGAGCAAAATGTACACAAATACTAGGCTGCCTTGGCAAAGACAAGTCCATTTGTAAAAAGGATGGTGCCATACACTCCACGTTCGATTTTTTTTTTTCATCACTTCAAGCCTCTATGTTCCCCTGTCTTGTTTAGACAAGGGGAGACGTGGGTCTAACACGCGTGCCACCCGGGCACAGAAAATGGCATTAACTTCCTAATGCCTTCAGATTTAATGCCACTTGCGTGGTACGACACGGGCAAATCAAATGGCATTCGTTGCCTAATGCCCGCTAGAACTCATTCAACTGACAAATGCGTACACTAGACGCCAAAGCTTGCTCAGTGCAGTGCTCATAAAACATTTAAAATAGCATCTGTCATGACAAAAATATTTTATACACGACGTTTAACACGAAGCATGTTATTTCCCTGCAACGGCTTCGACATGACAGGTGCCATGTTGGATTCTAGGCTTCGGATTCAACATGCAATGGCTGAAGTTACTGTGGTCAGTTGATATGTTGTAAAAGACGGGAACAAACTCAAACTAAGAGTAATATAATATGCTTACTTCTACATTTCACTATTCCTGAATGCAGGTTGGATTTGTTAAAATGCAAGTTTGTATTTTATTATTATTAAATTGCTCATTTCAAAATTCGCTGTTATCGACATCATCAGGTCATGTGCCATTAAATTTAGACAAGTGGCAGCTCGGCTGAAAAGAAAATGCCATTCAGGAACTTAATGCCTTAACTACCGAGTGTCATTTTTTGTGCCCGTGAGGCACGGGTATTAAAATAAATTTTTATTAGTTGGGTGACCTGAATGAAATGGAACAAACAAGTTTTTCTGCAGATTCCAAATCCCTCAGTAGGTTTTTAATAGCTGCATTAGAACAAAACATATGCAATTTCTTATAGCACATTTTTTATGGTGCTTTTTGGCAACTTCGCTTTGCCAAACACAAAAAGAAATTATGTGGCAAGACTGCCGGAGAGCTGATCTAGCGGATGATGCTAATCTGATTGTTAACAACAAACTTCAAATGCGAAATAAATTGATGCGAATACGAGTGAAAATTTTCTGCTGCATACTATTTATCAAGAATTATAAGTTGATGAACGCCATTATAAGAAAATATCACCACCAGCTTGACCAGCTATTTGGCAGTCTTGCCACATACTTTGATATTGTGTTTGACAAAGCAAAGTTGCCCAAAATCCTTGTAAGAAATTTGCTTAAATATGTTTTAAAAATTCCATACCTTTTGTCCTAGTGCAGCTATTGAAAATCTGCTTACAGATTTCGAATCTGCAGAACAAAACTGAAAAAGTGTATTAAGTTTCATGCCGTCCATCCAACTATTAAAGAAACATTATTTAGAACCCCTGTCTCCTCATAAATAAAGGTTATTTGTCATTATTTTGTGATAATGATGATCATATATGGTGTTTATTGGCGCAAGGGCCATTTGATGGCCAAAGAGCACCAGGACATGGTGTGGAATGTGATCGATGATGATGTTAAGTCGCTGTATAGGGGGCCTAAAATTTCGCCTGCTAGGGCGGGTAAAACATAAAGTATTAAAATCATGAGAGTGACGTGAAAGGTGTATAGTGAGAGTGAATGGCATGTGGTTGTGATAATAAAACGATTGGGATATGATGTGAGCCTGAATGCCTCCTCAAGGCCTTTGAGCCCAAAGGCCGAGGTACAGGTGCGTTTCATAATGTAGCTACCGCAGCCTCTCTTCAGAGGTCGTGCTACATATTGCCTGGAAATATGACGTGAAAGCTATTAATATCCTTTAAAAATGTGAATGACTTGTATTCAAAAAGCGGTTCCCTACCTAGGAGCAGCAACGGATGTAGTGGTATTTGTCTTCGGTAGGGTAACGAAAAGTGTTTTCTTCTAATAATGTCTAATTCATTGCATTGGATTAAAATGTGAAGCACGGTCAGTTCTTCACGCCGTCTTTCACACAAATGTGGATCACCACCGGACAAAAGGTATGAGTGTGTACTGTGTGTATGTCCTGTTTTTAGCCTGGTAAGTGTTACTTCTGTGCGGCGCGACTTTGATACTGGCAGCCAATTACCAAGTTATGGCTTGACAATGTGCAATTTATTTTGTGTGTGCCTATCCCACGTTTCCCGTAAATAGAGGTTATTTCTCATTATTTTACGTAAGTAAAACTCCTTCTCAATATTCAGTGCACCAACTGCAGTCTGCGAGGTGCTGCAGCACGAACGAACAGGTTTGAAAATGTCGGAGCCTGTTTACTGGCCTTTTAAACAGTTTACACCGATTGATCCAGCTGACCTCTCTTAAAGGGACACTGAAGAACAAAACGATTTTTCTCATATTAGTAAAGCACTCTTTCACGATGCCAAAAACACCACGCTTGCTGCGAGAAGTAGTCATCGGGATCACTTCGAAAATGTCCCACTCGTAGCGCTCATCATGTGATACATTTAGCTTAATTTCTCGGTAAGTAGGGCACTGCTGTTGATAATATTGCCGTTTTAGAAGTTGTCATACAATAAGCTTTCACTCTGACATAAATTGTTATTTGCCTTTAGTGCCCCTTTAAGCGAACCTTAAAGGTATGTCTTGCAAGATTCTCACTATTTCATAATGATTTCAAACTCTACAGCAAGCTTGAATTGTGATGTGAAAAGTATTGCGTGTAATGAAAGCTCAAACTTTTGGTATTCAGCCAAGAAAAGAGCATTGCAAGGGTTCATATCGGAAGGAAAGAAAAAGGCCATGCTTATCACACAAGTGACAGGCGATAGCAGTTAAAAAGTCAACGTCAATGCTTGCCCTGTCTGGAGACACTTGAACTAGATTGCTGTTTATCACGAGTCGGAAAAGGAAAGCAGATTTGTACACTCCCTTGTATGCACACAGGGGCATAGCCAGGGGGTGGTACATTACCCATGTGCCCCCCCCCCCCCTTTTCTCTCTTCGAATGTTCTGTCCACCATAGTACACATAGCATAGAACAAACCATGACAACATGCTCAGCCCCCACAGAACAGTGAATGAAAAGTCAACGAAGCTCCAAATGCTAAAATTAGTTTTTTTTCCCATTTCAGCACATTCACATGCACTCCATGAGACATGAGATAGCTAACAAATGAATAATGCATTCCCCTGGATAATTCCCTGGAGCTTAGAAAATGTTTTGCAGCTTAAAATTCAAGCTCCTGTCTGATGGTGTTCAGAATTCACGTGACCACAGCCATTAAGCAAATGTAAACTAAAAACAAAAAAAGATATTTACACATTCTGTGGCACATTTAATTTTAAATACTGGACAGACTGCACGTAATACATAGAGAAGCCTGGCTGTGCGAGTCTTTGAACAGTGCTCAAAATGTCATATCTTGAAAAACCAACCCATTATGCGAATCACTTTGACAAGGGTGTCCAAAATATTACATATAGGCGAAATGTACATAAAGTTCATCTTGCATGCAGAGCAGAATGAATAAAGGTATACATAGTGTGCATTGACGTCACTGTAGCTGCCATCTTCGGGTACCTGCTGGTTGAGATGCTGTGTCTCAACCAGCCGGTACGCACTCTTACTGGAACGCGCTGAGCAAGAAACTGTGACATCAGATTAGTGCCGGTGTCCCTTCGCGTTCCTTTGTGTTCACCCATGGCACGGCTGGCAAACAGAAGAAAGCCGGGGCAGCATACAAGAACGCAGGGACGGGGACTGTGTGTCCTCCCCTGCACTGACACTCTCAAATAGGAAAAAAAGGTCACGGTGGCTGCCATGTTGAGGTACCCAGCGTAGAGAACCTGTCTGTGATGTCACATGAACACTATGTATACAAGCAACAGGACGGGTGGTGATCAAAAATTGACACCTTATTATGAATTACAAAGAGAAAGCAGCCTCATTTCATACACTGAATGAAATTGCTTTTGCATCGTTAAGTCCTTTTTAACTAACCCACGTTCAGCCAAAGGCATTTGCCATCAAACTCTTCGTCAAGGATAGTAGGGAGTGAGTCTAAAGCATTCTACATCCTTTTATTTACCTTGGCGAGTGCGAAATACACTTTCAGAGAAATGTTTCGCACTGAGCTTATGCCAATGCAGGTGGGACACCTAAATAAAATGTCACTTGTCCGTCAGTGAACTTTTTACGCACTCATTTTTTGTGATTCAATGTCCCTTTGTGCTGTAAGCTAAACATAAACCTGCTAGCTCTTCACCAAATTATGTTTTGTAGAAGAGCGCTAAGACAAATACATCAGTTGAGCATTTCATGTGACACTGTCATACAGCAAGCTACAAATGATTCTGCACACTTTAAAGCGCTTGTGGAGGCATGAAGTCATTGATTCCTGCGTGCTTACATGTAGAAAAAACACGAAGTTCAGGTTTTCGTTTTATGTTAACGCTGAAACTATAAGACAGGCATTTGAATCAAACGCTCACAAACACACCGTTTCAGGTGACCATGAATTGCTCGGATTTTCGTTTTACGTTGAGTTGAAACTTACAAGCGAGGCATTTGAAAGAACAAGCGCTCGTGCGCGACGCTGATCGACATTTAATAGCGCTAAACATTCGAGGGAACGTCAAGCGCTTGGAAGGCGGGTGCATTGAAGTATTTCACAACCTAGGCCTGGATGCGCGATTCTTCTAGCTGCGATAAGCTTACAAAGGAAACGAAAAGAAAAGAAAAAAAAAAGGTCATTTCGCGGAGCTCCTTTTTGTCATATGCAGCCCGTGTCCTCGCTCGCACAGCGTGTCCATTCATTCGCTCGCGTTGGCAGTTGCGTCACGTCCCTTTTTTTCTCTTTCGCGGAGAGCGATTGCACCGACAACCGAAACGTCGCTAACGGTGTCTGCGTTTTTAACGCGCGCAGCACGGAATACCGATCGTTATTTCTTCGAGAACCCGTGCTCTTTGGAATCCGAGACCCCCACTCCGCCCAGAATCGGTCGGTAGCGATAATAAAAACTGAATACGAAAGGTGCCGCGGCGTCAGGAAAAGACGTATTCTTCGTTGGGCGCGGTAGCGCAGTCCGCACAAAGCGGCTATTTCGAGGAGACTCCGTTATACGTCAGATAATAGGAACAACCACCAACACCGAGCGCGCGGGGAGAGAGGTTTTCGACCCCGGGGTGAGCGCAGCGCAGTGACGTCTCAACCATCAGCGCCTTTTAAGACCCTCAAGCTCGGCACAGCCCCCGCAAAGCGACAAACAAATCAACGCGCTGAGCGAGGCGAGGATCGCACGTATTGCGGTCGTATCCGCGACCGATGCTGACAGGTTTCCAGCAAAACTAAGAACACAGAAACGCTCCCGTTTTTTTTTTTGTTTTTGTTTACACACACACACGCCACGCGAGTCCATTCACACAACCACACTTACCCGTTCAGATAACGCTGCATGAACGTGGCCGTTGCCGATGTGGGAGATGGACACTCCGCTTTTGGATCGGCGCCCGCCCGCTCCGTGCCCGTCGACAACTGCCGCAGGAAGTCGGCCAGTTTGTCCCGTAGGGTCGGCATGTTTGCCTGCTCCACTGGCAGTCGTCGCTCGATGATCCAGGCACAGCGCTGACGCGACGACGAGCGCTAGCTGCGCTTCAGCCAACGGCGCTACGCATCTTGTTCGTGAGGCGAAAGCTCCTACGTTCGGGGAACCACGCTGGAGGTGCGCCGCTCGCTGTAAACGACTCACGACGTCGGAGCGACGGTGGAAGCGCGGTGGCTGGACCAGCGAGCGCTCGCTACGGCTGCACACAAACCACCACGGCGCTAGCCGCGAACGCACGCACGCAAGCTAGAGAAACAAGAAAAAAAAACATAACAATGCGCACTCGAGGAGAAAGACGAAGGGACTCTCCTCCTCATCATCACTGCCACGGCCACTTGCCGACGGGCATTGCCTACGCTTTCCACCAGAAACCTCCTCGTTTCAAGACTCCGCGACTCCGCAACCACCGCCTCCGTTTCGCGCATACAAAATACTCCTAAAGACAAGTGCGCTGTTTAGGCGCTACTACCCAAACAATAATCATTCAAAACAGTACACAGCGCGGACTAACTTTGTAGTTCAGTAGTTTGCCACTAGTCTTACAAATTTCAAAGAATTACCTTTGATTTTGTGCGCTGCAAGACCACCAAAGTTTTAAACACTCGTTAGGTTGGTTGACAAGTGGCGCTACGTTGAAACATGCAGAACCTAGTATGGCGGCAGGGTTTGTAACTATTTGTCTGCAGAGCTATTAGTAGGTTATACCGTTATCCCAGTTATCCGTCCCCGAAATACTCGGCTCAATCAATCGATGGGTGTGCTCCCACACCTTCGCGCACCTCTCGATCTTGGGCGTCCGTTGGCGGAAGTCTTGATCTTGTGAGTCATCGTTCGTTCCAAGGTTTCGGCACTCATTACCCTCAATGCAAGCTCCAAGTTCCGCTGACTGTTGCGAAATCTTTCCACCGGAGATGTCGCGCGAAAACAAACATGTCGGCGCCCATGTGTGAGGTCACGTGTGTGCAGTGCCCAAAGCGTGCGCGTTTCAAAGTAACGTACCGGTAATGAACGTGTGAACGATGTCCGGCCACAAGATACGTGCGTGAAGCGTCCGCTCCGCATCGTATCAAGTCGAGTACATGTTCTGTAACGCCGCACTATGATCGAAAAGCGAGATTAGTCACGAGCGAAGTTAAAAACGCTGCAACATGACGGACGTGACCTCTTGCAACTTCGAGCGTCTCGCGCCCGAAATCGAGGCCGCTATTGAAAGTGCCGCGTTTGTGGCCATCGACACGGAATTCACGGGCCTCGTTTACGGTCCGGACGCAACGCCTAGCCTCTTCGACAGCATCGAAGATCGCTACGCCAAGCTGCGTCAGACCGTCGCTTCTTTCTACGTGTGCCAACTGGGACTCTGCACGTTCACCCACGTGCCCGAAGAGAATCTCTACAAGGCGCGAGCCTACAACGTCTACCTGTGTCCGCGTTCCTTCGGCAGCGTGGATCCCCAGTTTTGTGTTCAAGCCTCGTCGATCGAGTTTCTGTGCCAGAGCGGTTTCGACTTCAACAAGTGCTTCTACGAGGGTGTCCCTTACGCCGACAGGGCGTGTCAGAGGGCCGCAGACCTGTACATTATGAACGAGCGCTATTTCGAGAAACCGGGCTTGACTAAAATATACGACGCCGTGCGCCACTGGTTGAACAACAACGACCGTTCCAAGTCGTCGGACGGCGAGGGTTCGTTGACGGTGACCCTGCCCGAAGGTCTGAGCGCCGTGGTAGTCATGGCCGATCTGAAGACGCGTTTCCCTGGCGTCCAAGTCGAGGTTTCTCGCGGCGGGCTCAAGCTGACGCTGCCTGAGGACTTCGAACCTCAGCGCGTAGCCGCGGAAGGCAGAGCTCCCACAGAGTCGGAGTTGCGTCGCGCCATGCTCGGTTTCAGCCGCTGCTTCGAGGTGCTAGCCGCGAGCGGCAAGCCCGTGGTGGGTCACAACATGCTCTTAGACCTGCTTCTACTGTACCACCAGTTCTGCGAGCCCCTGCCCAAGTCATACGCCAAGCTCAAGGCCGGACTGAGCTCCGTGTTTCCTGCTGTGTACGACACCAAGCACATGTCTCTGCAACTTCGGCAACAGGTACCGAGGGCTATCAACGATTAAGTGCCCTGCGTCGGAAACTGAGCGATTTCGAAGGAAGCAGTTAAAGCGTCATGGCTCGCCGAGTGTTGTGTGTAATGGATCAATTAGTCGTGTGTGCATTTGTGCTGAATGTTTTGCTGTTGCTCGTCTCCCTCCCTCTCTGCGTATAAGCTTGTCTAAATGTCTTCCAATAAGAAATCATTGGCAGTCAGCCACCTAAGGCCGCAATACCGGAACAAAAAGAAGCAATTTTTTAAATTTCTTAATCCAAACCACTCAATATAAAAGTGAAGCGCATAAGGTGTGGACAAGACGCCACTCCTGTAGCCCTTTATGGGAACACAACTCAGCATCTGTATCGTGTTTCGCCGAGTGTTGCACGCAATGGATCCATCAGTCGTGTGTGGATTTGTGTAGCGTGTTTCGCGGTTTCCTGTCTCCCTCCCTCTTAGCAAATCAAATAATAACAACATAAGCTTGTCTAAATGTCTTCAAATAACAAATCATTGGCAATCAGCCAGCTAATGCCGCGATACCGTAACAAAAAGAACCTATTTTTTAAGTTTCCCAAGCCATATCGCTCAGTATGAAAGTCAAGTGCATAAGGTGTGGACAAGACGCCATTCCTGTAGCCCTTCATGGGAACACTACTGAACGTCTGTACGGTCTGGGATGCGGTGAGGGACAGCAGGTAACTCCTACAGCCCGTGTCCTCAAGGTGACGCAGGATTGCACTGAAAACCTGGCTGTGTGACGGGCAGTGAAAAGTAGAACCCTGTGGGTTGTCGCATGTAGCGCCCACAGAAAATGTACACTGTAAAGGTCTCGCATGCCATTGCTCCACGCTGCATCTGCAGCAAGCGGCCATGGTAGCTGCGCTACGCAGCCAGGGTAACCCAGAGGCATTTACTCTTAACTGCCCATCGGCAAAGCTAGGTTTACAAAGCAGTGAAGTGACCATATTCTTCAGACAGCAAAGTGGGACATAGGTATGAAAATGAGCTCTTAAGCACATTTGTGTTTCTATTTTAGCATTATTCCGCATGCTTACAAAATCATACGCAAGACAATGTGGGCAGTGTGCTTTGGTTTGGCTACCCCTTATAGGAAGCACATGTGGCGTGCAATCGCACCTCGACAGGAAGTCTACTGATTGCTGGAGAAACTGGCTAGCAATGCATGAGAAATACCGTCACAGTTTTTGTGAGGGATGGCTAGTCGGCCAACACCTGAGAAGTCGCTTGTAGCTGGATTGAGAAACCGCCATAAGTGGTCATCCTGTTGCAGTTTGGAAATGGAACTGTTCGCTTGCCCTCGTGTGATTGATTAGAATTGTGCTTTCGTCAGCAAAAGGACCATCCCGACCGATCACCTGAGGGCATGCGAAAGATTCACTTTCGAGACCATCATAAAATCATGCATGCTGATGTCTCAGTTCCAGCCGTTTCACTTTACCACCCACGTGTGTGAGTGATGACGGTGCCACAAAAGCCGAGAAATTTAACGGCCAGTTTGGCACTGCGGGACAGGCATTTTAAGAAGACTTGTAGTCCGAAGTGGGACAAAACTCCGTACCACACGTAAACCGCAAGACAGCGGGACTCTGCTGGTAAAATTGAGATATGTCATGCGTAAATTGAGGCGGCTGGTCACCTTGGGCATTGGACATTTGAAAAAATCTGCTCCCCGAGGCAATGCATCAGAAATACAATGAGGACCTCACAGTCCACTTCATGCAGGTGTCAAAGTGGGCCAGCGTAATGCAGGAAACGCTACTTGATGCAACACTACTTGATGAAGGGTTCCAGTTATGGCAGCGTATTACTTGGTGTGCAACATTATAACGTGGGGATGATGCACTCTCCAACCCCAGGATATCACCTCATGTAAAACCTTTGTGCCTTGCAGTGCAGTTGACCCTCACATTGACATATCTGTACGACATGCAGGGCGTTTCATGGCTGAAGGAGTTAATGTCGGGTGCAGACCTGTTCTCCCTGTTCAAGGCTCTGAGCAACTCGGTGGTACCATACGCACCACGTGTCGAGGGAGCCCCCAAGGACCTACGGGCTCACGAGGCTGGTTGCGACGCTTATGCGGCGGGCTTCGTCTTTCTGAAACTGGCACACATAGTCGCTCAAAGGGTATGGCTCTGCTTTTTTTTTTTTTTTTTGCCCCCTCGCATTGAAGAATACTGGGAACACTTAGAACAGCCGTTTCCTCTGATTTTAGCCCCCTATAACACAGACGTGAATTCAAATCTGTAATGTCGAGAGTTGACTCAAAGCTAGTGCTTTGATGAGTGCTTGTCTTCCCGTACACCTGGTCTTGGTAGTCTTGCGATTTCCTGTTTTGAAGGCACCTTCTCTTTCTCCCTACCCCCTCACCCACCACTGAAACTTGCATTAAAACCTTTATTTTTAGCTATAAACAGTTACATAGACCCTAGCGAATGCTGTTAAAACTTAATTCGCGGTGAAAGACCGTTTTCATAATCCACAAGCGCGCTTCCCTGCGTTGTGTATTCGCCCAATTAATGGCGGCACCTGTCGTGCTTTAAGTGGAGACGAGGTCGTGGTTGCACATGCCGGGACTTATCTATTATGCGAGTTTATGTCAAGAGAGCCGAGTCTACATTTTCCGCGCAACGGTGGAAGCGAAGTGCGCTTGAACATGCCGTTTGCAAAAGTGACTAGCCGTTGTTAGTTGGGCTGACTGCATCACAGGAAAGCTAGCTTAACAACTATGAAAAGGGTCTAGTCAGTGCGGTGGCTTCGAGGTGACTGCCTTCTGGTGCTTTTGGTGCTGCGAAAGTGCAAGTTACAAATGCAAGAGAAATAATTTTTCTCTTTGGCATCACTCTCGGTTGTAACTATGGCTCTTTTTTTTTTCTCCTGTTGTTCCTCCTCTCAGCTTCCGATGCCTCCCCGCGCCCTTTCTTGGCGTAACCACCGGGACGCCGTGCGGCCTTACGCAAACCGGGTGAACCTGATCCGTGCCCAGTACCACCACCTCAGCCTGGGCCCCGCCGACAGGGCCGCCGAGACGAGACCTCCGTGGCTGTGCATCCGCTTGCCGGCACAGGCGCAGGCGCAGGTACGGGCCGTGCTGGCTCGTTGCGGCGTCGTCGACATGCGCTGCCTCTCGCGCCACTGCCTCCTGGTTGCCGTGGGCAACTATGGGTGCGCGAGGGACATTGTGGAGGCCTTTCAAGATGACCCCTTGGTCAGGGTGGTGAAGTACAAGTCTTATCGGCACAACGTCATCACGCGGGCCTGGCTGTGGGCGACCACTGTCGGCACGCTTGCGCTGACGGCAGCGTGTGCACTCAAGCTGGTGTCTGGAAAGGTGCCAGCTCTGTGATACGTCTATATTGAACTCATAAAACATCAGTTATCCGAGGTGTTCCGGTTGTGCACATTTGGCTCGCGATCGGAGTATCTGGCTGTATGTGGCCACCACCTTGTTGGCGTGTGCTGGTGTGGAATTGTAAGGAATTATTGCAGCGGCGTTACTTTATTGTTAAATGCTGATCGTGTGGTTGTCTGATCTGATGGAATTTTTCCAGCGAATAAAGCGAGTTTGCGAGTGTGTACTGCACTGCTTTGCAATTACCAGTTTTCTTTTGGTGTTGGGTTTCACGTGGTTTTTAACTAGAGTTTATTACAATAATAATTGCATTGTAATAAACTCCAGTGGATAGTTAGATCATATTGTGGTTTTTTGGGTTTTAAGTCCTAAAACCACAATATGATCATGAGACATGCCGTAGTGGAGGGATGCGGAAATTTGGACCACCCGGGGTTCTTTAACGTGCACCTAAATCCGAGTACGCGGACCTCTAGCATTTTGCCTCCATTGAAATGCGGCTGGGATTCGATCCCGCGACCTTCGGGTCAGCAGTTGAGCACCATAACCACTGGACCACCACGGCAGGTAGAGTTTACTACAATTAAAAGAATGACAGCACTATGCTCCTTTCTATCATACCTTTTTTTTTTCGGCACCTTGCAAAGATTCACTAGCATACACTGGTGAGCAAGTTGGTCTCGTGACTAGGAATCAAGGAGGACTTGAAAACAGGACAGATGGAAGAGTGCTTCGTTCCGTCCTCTTTTCATTACAGTTTGATTCTCAGTTACGGAGAGTGTTACGTGTATATTACGTGTATAGTGTATGTGTAACCACAGAGTATTAGTCATAGAAAAGAGAATACAAACCAACCAATCACAGCTTCAGTTTGTTCTTTTCTTCCCCGGTCAAGATGTACAAACTTCCTTTCACCGATAAGGGGGAGGGGTCGGTGTGGATTATAAGTGGAAGAGCAGAGGGAAACGGAACAAGGGAGAGTGAACAGGGCACAGCTCTGCAGGTTGGTCTGGACACTTTTCGGATTCCTTTAAGTGGCTTGGCTCTGGTCAAGCTCGTTACGTAATTTTCTTGCAGCACTGCGGTGACAGCCGCTGTACCTACGCGTACAGCACTTACGTTTCACAATGTGGACGAAACATATACACCTCCCAATTTACGCAACAATTGTGGTTCTTAATGGATGATTGAACTAAGCACAGACTTCACTTCTTTGTGCTGCATTAAAGGCACGAAGTCGTATCATTTGTAGAAACTTGCTCTTATCGGTGAGCAGGAACACCTCTGTTACGCGGCAACTCCTAAACGAAGAAGGAATGAGACGTCATGAATGACGTGCGATTTGCGTGCAGCTGATTGGGATGTGCTGCTTCCGTCGCTCCTTCTTGGCAGTGGCAACGTTTGGTTCCGTGGTATACACTGCGTCTGCAGTCTTACTCCTCGAACTCCCGTGCCTGTCCTGCGTTTGTGAAATAAGTGCGCTAGCTGACACTTTGAAGCTTCCGTACAAGGAGAAGCTCACCGAAGTGCTGCCCACCCAGCAAAATTGCTTCCTCTCCAAATCTTTCACAGTGCGGTTGCTTGGCAGGTTCGGTTTCTCTGAAGCTTCCTGTGAAGCACGACTGCCAGGGGAGTCATGCTCGCCGACAATAAAATTCATGGAAGGTGTTCAGGCTTTCTCCGTGCATATCTGGTTTCCTCCCTTCTTCACTTTTGCTTTGTCCTCACTTCCTTCGACTTCTAACACAAGCGCCCATGCTGGAGTCTCCAATGGAACACTCTGGTTCTAATGGCTTCTTCCTCACGGCAACCTGACTCTCTCAGTGATGCTACCGAGGACTTCTGACTTGGAGCAATTTTTGGAGCAGCAAAATTTCCGTTTTGGAGCACTTTGGAGCAGCAAAATTTTCATCTTGGAGCACTTTGGAGCAGATAATTTTGCATCTGGGAGCACTTTGGAGCAGCGAATTTTACATCCTGGAGTGCAATACAGAAGCATATTGCATTAACATTCAAGCACCTGAGTATTATGGGGCTCTTATGAAGGCTAGAAATATTTCGACTCATTGCAAATCTCATGGAAAAAATCAACTCAGGAGCATAGGCGTGCGCACGGGGGGGGGGCAGGGGGGGCGCCCCCCCCCAATCACCTAAGAGGGGGGGGCGCAAAATCTGCCCCGTACATTGACCCTTGCGATAGCAATTATATGGACACTCTCGGCAGATTTTTGCCGTCGCAGTTGCCGTAATTTTCCGTATAAAGTCCAAATTAATATCACCACGCGCATTCTAGCCGCGGGTAAAAGCTCGCGCGCGCTGGCGACGAACGCGGCTGAAGCGGAGATTAAACTAGCCGGCCGTCTGTCTCCGCCGCACGGACAGCGCATGAGATAACATCTTCCCGCATGCGGGCCTGCCGTCGATTGCTCATCAAACAGAGAGGAAACGCCCTGCCCGTCTTTCGTAAGAAGCATGAAGGGATGCCAGGGGAGCGGAAGGGTGGGGGGGGGGGGGCGAGCGCATCGTTCGAAGGGCGCAGTCGCTTGCGCGCGCGCTATCTCGAGGCATCAGGAGACGGCTCTTAAACTTGCTCTGCTCTCAACGCTTACTTCGCGTTTAGAGAACTCAGAGCAAGAAAACGCTTCGGTTCCTGGAGGGGCCATATTCGCTTAAACCAGCGTTTTGTCGAGCTCGCGAGATCGGATCCAAAAGAGTTAGCTGCTAGTCTTACTTCGTTTCACAATACAATTTTTTGGTATCGCATTCATTGCTTCGCTCTTAAGCGAAACTGAGTTTTTTTAACCGTTAGCTATTGACCCCCGAAAGCGAGGGGCGGACGTGTAACATGGCGTAGCCGCTTCACTGTGGGCCGTCAGCGACGGGCCCAATACTGACAGCTGTGCATTTGCGGCTGCTCCGACCAGGAGATATGATTTTACTAATGAGATGAAATTTTTAAAAAAGCAAGCAAAAAATTCGAATTGGAACCCTAGCACGTGAGCTCGTAAGGGCAGGGCCTTTTAGGGGGTATAGTGATTAGAAACTCGGACGCGTGCTGGTGGAAGGAATTACGAAAAAGCTGTTCTGGATGAAGATCCATGGATAAAGTATATCTGAGGAAAAGTGTCAACGCGTTTCCACCGTTCGCGTGCTCTTCCATAAACGCGATCGAAGCAAGGAAAATTCGATATTGTCTCATATATCTACTGCGAGCGATCCCAGATTTCATTCCGCGATGTCCGGAAACAGAAGTGACAGACATTTTAGCGGCACTCATGTAGTTATTACTGAACATTGCTTTCCTTACGTGCCATGCGACGCTTGAAACGAGCTATCAGCAGCGTTTCTGGAACAGACGACGTCCGCCGATGAATCGCCGTCGCACTTTCTCGCTACCGATAGGCCTAGACGTCACGAGCCTCTGCGGAGAGCGCGTTTTTGCTGTCGAGCCGACTTGCAGAACAGAAGCTGCGTCGGCACCGTGCATGGCATCGTGGCTTACTCGGAACGCACGCGCGAGCGCTATTTATTCAACGGAATAATTTTTGGTCCATGATTGCGACTTTATTGGCAGCCCCACACTCTAAACAGAAAAACGCCCAGATGGGAGTTTTTGGCTTGTCCTCTAGAACACTCCCATCTGTACATCTTTCTATGCCCTCAGAAAGGGCGTAAAAAAATAACTCCCATAAGAGGGCGTGTATACAGTGTACGTTGGGCATAAATGTTACTCCCTTTGTGTCTGAATAGAATATTTCCACGAGAGACAAAGGGGGTTATGTCGTTCTCATTAGGGAGGTTTTTCGGTGTAATAATGGTGGCATATAACTCCCTTAGATGGGCATTTATAGGGCTTACGTCGGGCGTATGTTTTACTCCCTTTGTGCACCAATAAAATATTTTGCGAGGCACAATGGGGGGTTTTATCGTTCTTATTAGGGAGCATTTAAGGCGTAATGCAGTCGTTTCTAGGGGGGGAAATGGGAGTTTTTGTTATTAAGCGAGCACGTTTTTGTTTTGTTTTTTCTTAAGTTTGGGAGTGAATTCGGTGCTTTTAGGGTGCTTTAGTTTACTCCTCTGGGGAGTGCTTGCGGTAGTAAACGGGAGTAACCTTTGCTGCATAACTCCCTCTAGAGCTTCTATGCCATTTCTAAATTGCCAAAATACAGTCTCGCGAAAACTGAAGCCATGCTAGCATTCTTGCAAAACTGTATCTCGACAATTTAGACATTAATAAAAGCTTTGGGGGGAGGGGGGCTTTTCAGCAGAAGTGGCGACGCAGAACTTCCGAAAGGGTTCCTGCTTGCGCCGTTGGAGAAGACACACACCAAGCATTGACAAAAATATTTATTGTAGGTAAATGTCCAATAGCATATATAATACAAGTCTAGTGTTGAATTTCCGGCAGTGAGCACTTCTGCGGACAGAAACATACAAAATGCAGGTATTGTATAGCAGTGCCTTAAGTAAATGATAAGCCTATATAAATGCAAAAGAAGGTGGCCCTATCAGATATCACACATTCAAAACAGCTAATTGCGCAGTACTATGTGTAAAGCACTTTCACACATGACTAGAGATCTGTGCTGCCAACTAAATTTAACAGCAATTTTCACGGCTGCAATTATTCTGTTCACCATGACTTAGCACAGTGAAATAAATCATGGATACCTTAAAAATATATTGAGACAGGTCAACTGATCACATTTGTTTCATGACAAAAAGACTGACAAACTTGTAAACATGGATACCTTAAATATAACCTATAATATATGGCTACCACATATACCATACACAAACAATACAAATGCAAATAAGGTACCTGTAGTCACCATTTTACTCATGATGTCACAACATTCAAAAGTGACTAGGCTTTCTCACTGAATACTCAAGACCTGGGTGGCCCATCTAAAAATTGCAATGGTGGATAAAACATTTTAGAGCAAGTAGCCAACCTGCGAGGCCATGGGCATATTGTTGACATCACAAAATGAAAATTATTTTTATAAATGCTGCCAGGCATGGTTTAATAATAAAAAAAATTTAAGAAAGGGAAAATAGACAATCACCCATTTGTAGCCTGAAGCGACAAGGAAATCCATATGGATTTCTCAGAAAGAAAAGCTTTTTAGTTGCCGAAAAATTCGTTCTTTTCTGGGGTCCCAGACCCCGGACCAGGAAAAATTTTTCAGCAACTAAAAAGCTATGAGTTCTGTGGAATCCCGCAAGGTGGAGGAAAGGTTAAGAAAGAGAAAACAGATAACCACCCGTTTGTAGCACGAAGCCACAAGGCAATCCATATGGATTTAGCCGAAAGAAAAGCTTCCTCGTTGCCGAAAAATTCGTCCTGGTCCGGGACCCCGAACTAGGACGAATTTTTCGGCAACGAAGAAGCTTTTTTTTCCCTAAGAAAGCTGCATGAATTTTCTTGTGGCTTCATGCTACAAACAGGTGGTTGTCTATTTTCCCTTTCTTAATCTTTCCTCCACCTTGCGGGATACCACAGAACTTGTTTGCAATAAAAAATGTACACATTGGTTGTACAAGTGCACGCCGTATTCCACATGCGACACATGGCCAAGGTTTAAGAAAAAAAAAACCTTGCACAAAAAAATGCAATATTAACATTTGTCTGTCATACTTTTTTTTTTCACCTCTTCTCAAGGCACAGAAGTCCAAAATGCCAGCTTGCACAACGTACTTGAAGAAAACTACAAAACTACAATTGTGAAACTAAATTAATGTTACTCATTAAAAAAATTTATAAGTTCCAGAGCTTTGACACTCGGCTTCATGCGTGAAAGGTGTAGGAACGCGTGCTCAAAGAATGTGAGCATTTTGTGTGCCTTTTTTTGGGTATTCCACATGGAATACCCAAAACGATGCAAACAGGCACGCCATTCCTGCAAGAAGTGATGGCACACTCAAAACGGGCTCCCCGTCAATGTGTAGAGTAAGTCCTTTCTCCACAAGGCAAGGTGTGAGCAGGGCTTGTTCCTATGATTGAAGAAAAAAAAAGAATGCTGTTAAGCGTAATGTAACTTTTAGTGTCGATAATGCTGAACCAAACAAAAAAAATATTCCTTAGAACTATGCAGAAGAACAGCCTGTTCTGATAAGGTCAGCGAGGCATGAGGGGTGATCCTTTCTAGTTTTCTGCCACTTCATCTGCTTCCCCAAAGTTGAGAATAACGTAACTGAGCATCATGAAGCCACTCTTCATTTCATGGACCACACTTCTTTGGAAAAAGAGTTCAAACTCTGAAAGTAGCTGGCAAAAAAAGATAAGAAAGATCGTTCCCAAAGTATTTCCAAGTAATTGCACAGCTAATGACACTTATTGAAGCTGATATGCCAGACAGAACAAGGGTTGAGGTCTATTGTTACAACCATAAGAACAAAAACAGTGCAGCGAGAGAAAGGAAAATGAATGTGCACAAAAAAGGACTTGCTACAGGTGAGATACACGCACAATCTACTGCAGCAGCCATCCTTTAGTTTCCTTGGGATATATGTTCAATTAACTCTGGGAATGTCATCCTGTGCCAGTGAGGGCCAAGGAAGCAGGCAAATATCTATTAAATGCAAAGCATTTCTCAGCAAACCAAATGCACTTTAACTGCTTCTTTCTGCTTATCTATCTATTAAGCCGCGTATGCCAGGGCGCTCTCGTGGTCATCTCCTTACCGTGGCACATACCGAAATTAGCATATGAAACCGTGAGTATATGACAGACACGATTCACAGCTCAGCTGATGTCTTGAGTGAATGAACAGCACCAAAGAACAAGGACAAACAAAAGAAGCTAAAAATGGCACAGGTTCTCATTTGGCTCTTCATTGTCGCAAAAGTGCTTGTAATCCATGTTTAGATAGGACAGAAATTTTGCATCGCCACAGGGATCAGCACATGCGAGAAATCATGGAAGCCTTTTACATGTCACTGGAAGGTCACAAGTGCATCAGCCAACCTTCGGTAGCCTTATCACAGGCAGATGTGTCATATCTCAGGAATAGTTTGCCTCATGTTCATGCATAATCAGCCACTTGGATATCTTTTGTTACTTTTGTTACCTTGTGCATTCATGATGATTGTTTATAATCCTTCTCCAGTTGCTAATTTATTCCGTTCATTGCAGAATAACGCTTTTAGTTGTGAGTTAGCACCGTTGTCTGTCGTTTCTTTCATTCGTCCTTGTTCTTTCGCACTGTTTATTCGTTCAAGATGGAAGTGCACTAACTTGGCCAGTTAAATGTTCTGATGTCACAGCTGATGTCCCGAATAATGTGATGACTGGTCAACTACAGTAAAAGCACGTTAATTCAAACTCAAAGGGGACTATAAAACTGTTCCAACTAAGCGGAGTTCGAATTAGCGTGCGGGCACTAGATTGAACAGATATCGTGCCACACCGTGTGGAGAGAACCCAGAGAAGCCACCTCTGGACTCCTTCCCGCAAATTAGGCGATATTACACATTTGTGGCAGGTAATTTCGTAAGTTAAGTTCATGCTCAAACAACCAACAGAATTTATTGATCAGTCAGTGATATGCCAGAAACAAGCAGGGACTTGCATTCACGTGAGCAGTGAGCCTTAATGCCAAAATATACGAAGCTATTTGTGCTCCAAAACACATTCTTTACATGGCACAGTTAACACAATCAAAATTTAAGGTCTTTCTTTCTTAGTTTACTTATAGAACAATATTGAAATTGTCCAAGGGGACACGGCTAAAGGCAAACACTGCCTGACTGGGCCATGCCACCCATACAGCAGTAGCAGCAGACAGACGACATTTGCAACCATAAAATCATACATGCAAATCAATCACTACACTTGTTTTACAGATGAAAGTAATGAGTAATTTGGGTGATCATTCTGGGCCGATTTCTGTGAGGAGGAACGAAAGCCAGAGGGCTCCCAGTTTGAATTCACCGTTGTAGATACCAACGCGTTCGAATTATCGGGAGTTTTCCCCGATAGAAATACATAGGGCTGTGCCGGGACCAGGGCGTCAGTTCAAATTAGCAGTAAGTTCGAATTAACCAAGTTTGAATTAACGAGCTTTTACTGTACCTCATTAAACTCTTCCCACCAGCAACATGTGGCACATGCCTGCATACCACAGCCTGTGGTATCACAGGTGATACACTGTCTTTACTAGCGACAGTGAGAATAGGCTTTGGAAATGTTAACATGATAGTGCTAAAGAGAAAACCATGTGCCGGCATTCAAGGCTTGAGCCAGAATCAAACCCAGGCATTCTGCACAGCATTTAAGTATTCTACCAGAGACACCAGTGCTCCAAGCTCTTTTGGAAAAAGACGCTGCAGAAGCATCATGTCAGGGCAATGCTAATTATGGTTGCAGTGCCTGCGATCCACTTTTAAACAGCGTCGTAACCATTACATATGTACTCCTGCGACTCGGCAAGGTACGGTCAAGCATTGCTCAAATATGCCAGTCATCACAACGCAGTGTGGACTTCATTGCAATGAAAGTGACATCTACGTTGTAACATGAGTGACAATGTTACATAGAACCATGAGCTCACATTATTCTTGTCATTACCGATGAATCGTACTTTTCATACACTCATGTCTTCCAATGCCAATTTTAGTGTCTACCAAGGAGACATGATCACAAGAGTACCACGACATAGGGGGGTGGGTAGATAGATAGGCAGATGAAACAGTCAAAGTGCCTGTGGTTCGCGAAGAAATGCGTTGCATTTAAAATAGCGCACAGAAAGAAAACATGCTGCAAGTGGAAGCTGCATCCACCACACAAACATGTAGTACACGCCAAGCAGGTGAATAATAGGAACTGGGCTCAGGTCGCGCATGCATCAGCATTTTTTATATACTTTCATTTCACTATTAATTATTGTATTTAACTATCAATCATACATAATCGTGTAACCATGATTCGCTTGGATTCACTGACTGCATTTTTACAGTTGCAAATAAACGTTCAAGCTCCTGGTCTCCTCCTTGCTTATTATATATTCAATCGTCAAAGTTGGCAGTATTAATGCCAAATGAGGATTCATCCTTGGTATTATTGACAGGAGGATAGCAATAAAGTAAACTGGAGAACCTGAACACGGTGGATATTTCAGTAAAGCACAACACGAATTTGAACAATGTGCATTTGGCTGCTACTTGCAGAAAGCTGCCTTTTCATCCAGTTTGACTGCACTTTAGCTTATTTCAAATGACAGTTTCCTAATCCCTTCTTTGGCATCATTGTTTTCGCCTTGCATGAACAGCCAATAAATATATCAGCCAGTATTTTAAGGAGTTGAAGATATCCCACATTTACAAGACAAATGAAGTTGTATGAATATTTGGACTTATCCACATTGCTGCACTGACTGAAGCACATGTCTTGGTGATTGGATGAACGCTAGGTACTCTATTTCCTAAACCATGATTCTGTTTTTTACTAATGCGTTGCAGTATCAGTCGATTGTTGTGCTCTGGTCTACATCCTTTATCACTGTTGAGAAGGTTTGACCCAGTACTCATCCCGAAGTACCATTCAGTTTTCATATCAGATTTCATCACTGCAGCCAAAACAATGTTATCCTGTGATAAAAATGACACTGCAATTACTGCCTGAGATACACAGGAGCCACTAAAACAGACAAACAAAAAGAAAGCAAAGGGTCTTGCTCGAACTTACCAATGCCTCAGTTCCAAGAAATGGAAACAGTAAAAGAGCATCCGACAGGGTGAGGCTGCGAAGCTCTTTATGCCTGTCCAGTGCTGTTGCCCGCAACCTTGGCCTTCCTGTTGCTTCATCGTGGCAGGCTGCATTATTCTGGAGCCTTTCGTTATGAATTTGCAAGGACTCAACGGTTTCTCCATATGTAGTAAGATGGCTGCAGTCCTGAAATGCAAGAAAAATAAAATGAAATGGTGCAGTGCAACTACAAGAATGCAGACAATCACTCATCCAAAAATTCAGCAGGTCCCACGCATTACGGGAATCTGTTTCATGCGAAGCAGACAGCAAGCAGCTGTCTATGCTGCATTTTTTTGGCTTTGTGTGAAGCATTACGAGGTGGACTGCCACGTTTTCGTAAATAAAGTAGTTGTGTGCAAATCGTGCTCTTACTGGGCAGGCTGACTACATTGACGTTTAATGGGCCTGAGGTAAAGTCAGCACTTATGTTAGAGCAAGGACCTCGGTTTTATTGAAACGAAGCGCACGCCACGGTGCGACTCACATTTCGCATTGCTCGACCCCGGAGCAATACCCTTACAAATGCTACGTGTGATATTCACAACATCGCACGCTACGATGTGACACTGCGAATATGATACGTAACATTCTTTAGTGTATTCTCCGCATGCAAATTCGGCACTCAGCAGCTTTGGACTTTATTGCGCGCGCAAAGCCACAAAACTCAAACAACGCAGAAGCTGTTGAATGCCAAGAGCTTTCAGCCGCAGTCCTCATGCTGGCATAAAACTTGATTGCTATGTCGCGATGAACAAACAATCAGTTGCCAAACATTTTATCAGAGAAAAAAGTACCGTCACATACGTGGTGGTGTTGGTGGTGGCGGCGGTACGTTATAAGGGAGGGGTGTAGAGCACACTTCAGCCTAATTAAACACTGGAGTCTTGTGCCAATGTGAATGCAGTCACAGGATGACTAATGCGGCTTTTACACTGCTCTTATGCAAAGAAATACAGGATGTACTTATTTATCAGAAAATGAAAGTGTATTAACGTAACAGGCATTTGTTTATTGTTTTCTTGATACTTTCAATAACATGGCACTCTGTTAATTCGGTCATTTTTTTCGGTCTGATGATATCCAAATTGATGAGCCTTTATTGCACAATGTAACTAATTTATTTTTCCTGCATTTGTCACTTTAGTTATTTAAGAAATCTGCTGCCACACAGCACTAAATAATAGCGCAGCACGAGTGGTACGGCAGCTGCTACACCAAGATACCATCAGAAGATGTAAGAAATATTTTTCAAAGCAACTCACAAAAAGACGGCACAATTTGTTGTTTGCCACTTCTTCAGATGGTGCCTGCATTTGCTTTGGCAGACAGCATTTCCTCCGAGCAGTTTTGTAGCTTTTTTCCTGTGTTGTTGGAACTTGTTCCTCAGGGCCATCACCCATGATTCCTGTAAAGTTTTAAACACATACATTAATAACAATCATTGAAAAATTCATCAGTGTTGCAGGTGTACACACGGAACTAACTACACAAATGATATAGCTGACGGCACCATTATAGCACCAAACTTGAACAGAACTAATGAACCAGACACCATGTAGGGCCCAGTATGCACGGTTTTATGTTGCTGAAAGAAACACTGAACAAAATTTTTGCCCCCTAGATTCTCAGCCATACTGAAAGATTGGGTGCCGCATTCTGTAGCCACAACCTTCATTTCAGGCAGAAACTAATGGAAAAGAATGAATTGAATGAGTTTTTCACAAACTGCTCTGTGCAGCGGCCATGCTGTGAACTAGAGGAGGTGATGCTTAACGCCCCTGGCAATGGGAGTGCCAACTTTGCCAGCCGTTGCCTGCATCTCTCACCTGGCTCTGCTTTCACTATGGTTCCTAGAGCCCGTATGATCGGCACCGACAGCGAACAATGCTCTTGGTTGGGGTAAAGGCCCGAACGGGTGTGGCACACCTCAGTGCCTTTGTGAAAGCCGTTGAGTGCGATGCAGATGAGAGGCGGAAAAAGGGAGGTAGCAGAACAGGAAAACATGCACCCTGCATTCGCCAGGGAGGCATTTAATCTCGCAGCCGTCGATGTGCCCCTCTCACTCTGACGTGCAGCTGTCACGCACTGTTAATCCACCAAAACTACACCCAACTGTTTAAAATATGTGAAATAAACTGTTTATCTGAACACTAGCGCCTTTCAAGTGGTATTTTGTCATTTTTTACCTATTTTTGTTAAGCATTGCTTTAAGAGCTACATTGGGTTCATCACATATCAACTAGCTAGCCCATCTATCGTCCTTCATTTTCCTGCACTGAGCATGACTGTACCGCTATGACGAGCATTCTGAAATTTTCATGGCAAATGTATCATAAATTTGGAATGTCCACACGCAATTTTCACCAAAATGAGAGCGCACGTCACTTCTGTATCAACATAAATACAAATTTTGCTCTACATGTTACCGTAGATCCCACCTAAAGCATCAAAACAAAAAAATGGCAGCACCTATAAAAAAAACAGGTTAAATCATAAACAGCAATTTGATCTGCAATTTGAAGGGTCCTTGTTTCAAGAATGTCTGTGGCAAACTGGTAAATGTGTGGTGGCGCTCCAGCTTATGACACTCCTGAAATGGTGAAGGCTATATCATTGTACTTGAAAAGCTGAGACAAAGAATTAGGTGGTCAACTGTCACTTAATGACGTAGCAAAACTTTATGCACGAGTGGATGCCTCATTGCTTGTAGACTGGCAGACAGATGTTGCAAAAATAGCAAAGCAGGCTGGCATAATGCAGGGCATATTCCCACCTAAAATTTATGAAAATTAAACTAAATGTTGCAGTTTGATGCGTCCAAACCGCAATATTATTATGTGGCACACCCAAATGGTGGGGAGTCCAGATTAATTTGAACCCCCTGGTGTTTTTTAACGTCTGTCTACATTGGTAGAGCATCGGGGCGCATTACACGAAGGCTACAGGTTCGGTCCCTGCCAGCGGCAAGTTGCCTTTTGTCCACTTTACTTTCTTCGCATCTACTATATTGCGTTACCACAATGCACTTAAAGCAGTACAGTTAACACCCCCTATACCTTCTTTGGCTTCATTATCTGCTGGTCTTTATCAAGGTTGAATCTGAGCACATGGCTTTTGCATTTTAACCCTTAATGAAATGTACCCACCACAGACGAGACACAAGTTCTGCATTCTCGTTCATAACAATGGTACACGTTCACCACAAAACTGCCCCAGCAGGCACGCCTTTATTTTTTTTTTTTCATTCTTAAAGGGACTGTCTACCGCTCGGAAAAAATTTTCTGATTGTGGTGAAAATGAGAATATCATTCGTCGCATCGGCAGCCACGAGGATGCTTTTGCCCCATAAAAGAGGAATTATATTTTTAATTTGATGTTGAAAATCGTGAAAGAATGACCGCTAGCGTCACCCAACGGCGATGTGGTTCAATCTACTGGTATGACAAGAAATCCACGCAGGTAGACTCATTTTGCTTAAAAACAAACATGTATAACTTGAAATTGTATTTTACGCACTTGAGGCACCCTTCGGTTGCGTCAGAGAGTAATTTTTTGCTTTTTTTTTTCCCCACGCATCCAAAAAGGCGCCTGGTGGCGCTGCTTGCGGCGCCATCTTCGATTTCGTCTGCTTCAACTCATGCGGTAGGCCATGCAGCTCTCTGCGCTGATCGTACTGTGCTGCTGTATTGTTGTTAGGATGTCTCACATGTGGTGCGCTGTGAAGGCGCGCATTTATTGATCGACTTGGCTTGGATTGCAGCAGCTGTGCTAAAATAAACGCATAGACTGCGATTACAGCAAAACAAGTGTTCTGTAATCGTATAATAAGGCTTCATTTACCGCTAGCGCACTGAAAACGCCTGTTACCATTAATTACAATAGTGTTCAGCGAAAATAAAGTAATCCTACAGAAATCACATGTGCTTTCGGTTTTAATTTTTACCGGCACTACAATCGTCATCGCGTCCACCAACCAGTGTTGTGGGCATGTTTCACGCCAATGAAAGAAGACCGAACGCAGATCGAAAAATTCTGTTTTAAAAATTTCTACTCACTTTCCAGAGAAACCGCTGCAAGGTCGGACACTTCAGATGGTACACTTTCTATTGCGGTACAAAACAGAAAAGTGATGAAGGACCGTAGACAGTCCCTTTAATGCAAACTTTGATTGCCCCTTATAACTGATCTGCACCAAAATAGCAGCTAGGGATAGACATGCTTCATTAGAAGAACCAGAGATCAACATCATGCTCAGCTCTTACATGACCAGAAAAATTTACAGCCACAATGTAAAATGGCAACTAGTAACTGCAGCTACACAGTGTGGTAAGGTTTTGTGGCATTGCAAAGATTGAAAAAAAAAATGTGCGATGTCCGATGCTCTTACCAGGCTGCAACCGACCCTATCTGCAAGGTGTGGATGAGCGGTGACCAATCTCTCAGCAGCTACCCGATAGAGCTGCCTGGACGGGTACCTGTACACGCAGTGAAATAACCCCAGTGAGAACTGAATAAATGTGAAACTTTATATTCTTGTGCATAAAAAATCTCAAGATAATGTGCCTTAGAAGAAAAACAAATCTTACAAAATCTCTATAAATGAGCATTACAGATGCTAGCAAACTAAGGACAACAAAACAGTAAAAGAACAAAAACACTAAAGACACATTCAGATGAACAGAATTAGCGCAGAAGCCCCTTGCTTATTGCTAAAAACAATCATTGAAGGCTTCATACAAGTCTTCTATAAAACAAGTTTGTCAGAGCAGCTTGTACGTATCTTTATTAAAGCATTATATGGCCTTTACGCAATAGAAATTATTTTCAGTGTGCATTTAAATGATCAATCTTCCCGAAGGTCGCTGGTTTGATCTCGGCCACGGCAATCGCTTTTCGGTGGAGGCGAAATGGTAGAGGCCCGTGTACTGAGCGATGTCAGTGCGCGTTAAAGAACCCCAGGTGGTCGAAATTTCCGGAGCCCTCCACTACAGCGTCCCTCATAATCATATTGTGGTTTTGGAACGTAAGACCCCAGACAGGCCCGTAGCCAGGGGGGGGGGGGCTCCCGAAATTTTGATGACACATCGTGTTTTATCAAAAATAAATCATGAAAATAGCCGTTTTTCTCAAATAGTCAAGGGTTTCAGCAAGTGGGCCTCCCTCGAAAAAATTTCCTGGCTACGGGCCTGACCCCAGATATTATTATTTATGATTGATCTTCTTGTGTAAAGACTTCAATGTGTAATACATGTTGCATTATTAAGCTAGGCCACTGCCTCTTTCGCATTTAGTATAATGCCCACAGACATGGCATTATACTAAACCACTGGCAAAATGCCACTTTTCTCCGCAAAACTTCAGCAATATTAAGTTTGGGGCTTAAAGGGGAGATATTGAACAAAAATATGGAAAAATGATGAAAGCATCGTATATTCCCTCAGAAGACACAACTGTTTGGATAAACAGTCAATTTCAGGTATTCTTCCAAGTTTCCCATGGTGCATCGACATTAGCTTGGCGTCAGGCTACAGTACTAATTTTGATGACTACACGCAGCAGTCTGGCTAGTTGTGATGATGTCGGGTACCGAAATTTCCGAAATGGCCACTTGTGTGTCACTGAAACACCCGAAATTGTCACTCGTGCCCCACCAACGAAGCCACGGTGTGAAGTGGTTATGAAAATATCACGATATCTTGTGCTAGCACATGAGGTGAAGTGGTCATGCAAATATCATGATATCTTGTGCTAGAGCATGAGGAGAAGCTCACACCGTGTTTTGACGCACGGGTACAGTAGGAACCAAAACTAGCTTTTAAAAACATACTATAATTATTTCTTCGAGATGGGCTTGTAGGCTCTTGAGGGCTTGGCTTTTCATTTGGCACAAAGAAAACGACAACTGAAAATTACTGTATGAGTACCCCTTTAGACCATTAACCAAATCAGTAACGTGGTAGTCAGACTAGTTTTATTTTGACAAGGCTGCACGCTGCAGCCAGCAGCGCTTTTACGTATCAAAGTGCGCGAGGCAGATAGCGTTTGCTGTCTCTAAACATACTCCCACACGAACACGGTGGTTACGTTTGTTATTTAATAATTTATGCAGCAGATGGCACCAATAGTCTCTATAAAACTTTCTTGCTCTGCCTGCTCACACATTAAATGCATTCGTTCTCCCTGTATTTGAATATCGGCAGCTTTGCGTAGCTGCATGTGGCCGTCTTCCTCGCTGTATCGCCCTCACATCGGACGAATTTCTGCTCGGACTGCCCTCGCGGACTTTTCACATGTGCAAACGTGTATTAGTGGCAAATAAAATGCCACAGTAGGTTTTGGGTGACACTACGCTGCAATTTCAGATTTCAAAGGACTGAAAAATCCCTCCCTCAATTTTACAAACTTCCTGATTCAATTAAATAATTCGAGCCCCTTCGTCACTTCATTAAGTCGAGTTTCAACTGTATTTTATATACATATACTCAAATACTTGACAACCAACGCTGTTAAATTTTTCCACTTTGGTGAACATGAGCCTAAAGTTCCCTTGGTTTAGTGCATGCTCTCGAGTGGCTCGCTATATTCTTGGTACCCATTTATAAAATTAACTAATTACCATGGGCCAAACCTAGGTCATGCTACCATTTACTTTCATTATCTTATGAAATGCTTGCTAGTGAATGTAAGAAACTCTTTACTGTGAACCTTTTATGTTCAAATTCTCCACAACATTGTAAAATCTCAAGGCAGCAGTCTTCTAACGATCCAACCAGATTGTCTAGCTTGCTTGCACTGTGCAACTAGGGGCCAACTGCAATAAAATCTCATTTTCTTTAAATTTGTTATGAGTGAGCATTATTTGCCACTAAAGCCATCTTGGTAAGCCTGTAAAGCTGATAACCGTATATTTCTTGTTAGCTGCCTAAAACAGTTCTTAAAGGAGCACCAACACAAAAATTTTGCACCTTCTTTTTTCTGTTGCAATAAGTAGATAATAATCCACTTATCACGGCTGCAAAGCTCGTTTGCTCGAGCGCACCGCGGTTAATTATTGGGAAGGGTTTTATACCGCCCAGTCGCAGTTTCCGTTTCAGAGAGTGCGGAGCGAGATGGGACCTAGAGTGGTTTTCGTGTAAACATAAGTTGGCTACGTGAGGACAAAAAACCGCGTGCACGTGAGCACCGCCTTGACAGCTCTTTTCAACGAAGGCTTCAACGAAATATACGTGACCCCCTAAAAATGCACTGCCGAGGCAAGGACACCAGCCTTTGTACTCCCGTGCAAGCCTGCCCCCTCTTTCCATTGAAAAGGTCTGCTAGGAGACAGCGCTCGCAAGGATAACGGCAGCCAACACAAACTCGTGACGCAGGTGGCGGTTGGTTGTTTACAAGGAAACCAGAGGCACGTTTCACTTGCAGTGCCACGACACATACTTTGAAATTGATTTTAAATAGTTCTAGGCTGTATTATCCATTGATATTTTGTAGATGATGCATGTGTGTCCACACAAATCTATCCCACAAGTTATCTCGCCTTCAAAATTCTGTGTCAGTACTCCTTTAAGTAGGCAATCCATGCACATGGTGGTTGTCATTATGACATAGGTCCCAACATGCTGGTTGTGATGTGCTTCAGCACCTTCATATCTCAGAAGTCACGCTTAAAAGGAATCCGGCAATTTTTCGATATTTACCAGTTTCAATAAAACTTTCAAATATGTTCTCTTCGGTACTTTGATGATATGTGGCAAATTGTACAACCGTGAGTAATTTAGTTTTCAAGAAAACAAATTTTAAAACATGGTAGCCAATTCCGGAATCACACTTGTAAACGCGGGCTACCCTGTGTATGCCAACGTAACGTGCCTACTCTTTTCCAGCCCCGCCTCGTCCAGCACATGCAGTGTGTGCTTTCTTCTACGTGGCGACGACGCGAGCACAGTTGTTCGGTTTTGTCAGCTGCACAGCATGTTAGTCGTTGCTGACATCGGGTCTTACAGTAAGCACGCACAATATTGAGCAACGAGGAGATCGATGCGGGGGATGTCAGCTACATCATGCGCCGGCGGGTCGAAATCAAAAGGCGATGCTTCCGCGCTCAGATAGTAGCTGTGATCATCGTTGAACTTGTCACTGGTAAGTTCAGACAGGCTGGCACAGCTTGATTCCACGTCGGATGACATTGCCAGCTTGCTTTTCATGCGATAGGAGAAGCACGTGTGCTATGTTTACATCCTGGCTAGTCGTGGCAGCGTGCAGCGTATTTCGTGACGTCATCGCATACCCACCACGGAGCAGCTCCCTGTTTCGGTTTTGACTCATCTTTTATTGTCTATTTAAAATTATTGAGGAGTCTCTCAGCAAAATGAACCACCCTAGCTGATACAGGACTTCTATTACTATTTGAAAACGGCACCATCTCAATATGGTCGAAAATGCACTGGAGTTCCCCTTTGAGGGCTCCTCTACGAACTCCAAGCTGATGTATTAAATTTCGTCTGGCCCTCTTGCTCGCGGGCCACTTCTCCGCCTCTGAACACTTCTCTCTACATTCCTACCTCCATGTAGCCTCGCCTATTCCTGTACCCTAATAGTTATTAAACTCAGTTAACCCCAGATAACAGAAGCCCGGTGTTTCATCGGCCACTGAAATAAGTCGTAACAAAACACTAACATCAAAAGTCTGAAGTCTCAACTCGTTACATTGCCTCAATTTTTGCTGGACAACTACAATGGTGGGGTCACTGAAGAGCATATACAAGCTGCAATACCCAAACAATCGATGTGACATTTCCATGCACTTGTTGCTGTGTGCAGAGCATGCATCACAGTTTTGTAAGGTCCCATGCGCGCTCGAGCTTACAATCAAGCACACTTCTGAATGTTCTTCCACAGACTTGATACAGCCTCAAAGCTGCTTAACTGCCAGATCAGCGACAAGAACATTTCATAACTTCAAAGTTATGCTCAAACGATGCTCAAGACTTTTTTTTGGCTCTCAATTGACAACAGTAGGGTTGCAACCAACAAGTGCACAGCTGTTACAAACTAGGAGAAACAAAGGCAACCACTAAAACTTATATAATACAATTTTAGTTCCCTACAGCTCATTCATGATGAGCAGTTGAGCCATTGAATAGTTAAACTACCAAATTATAGCTAAAGAAAAGAAGCATACATGGAGTGCTTACCATGCGATCTTGATGTATGCGGCAAAGAGCTTGTCCACTATGGCACGGCGCACAGCGCCATTTATTTGTATTTTTCTCCTCAGCACCTCGTCGTAGTGCCCAAAAGAAGGGAGCACAAAATCTAAAAAATCCCGTTCCTTTTCCAGTGGCACCGACTGGATGGACTGCACGTTTTGTGCGTTTTCTGTCACGGCACTGCAAAATAACATACAGAGTGCTTTAAAATTAGCAAATACTGATTCTCTAAATGTCTGTCAGTTTTATTTTTTTCTTTTTACTTTCACTACTAACAATACCTCTGCTCAGCCATTTCCACAGCTCCTCCTGCACTCTGCACAAAAGTCAACGTAGGGCTGGCACCCTGCAAAAGGGAAACTTATGTTGTAACTCCTCAAAAAGCAAACATGAGGTAACGCGAAGTAGGTTAATAGGCATTTGGGAAGACAAAAAGAGAGTTAAGATGTGAATGCCTACTGCAGCAAAGGAGCTGTTGATTGCTTTAACATTGTGAGTCCATGTACACACATGAAGCCAGACAATTCTACCGAATGCCAAAAGCCACTGTGTTAGTGTCTGGTTTTCCTTAAATTTATGGCATTTGCTTTTTGGCATTGGATATTGTAAAAGTACACCTGCCACAATTTACTCAGTTCCTAAATTTTATTTTGCTTGTTTGATCCTGTTCTCGCTAAATATTGTATGCCAATTCTTTGTAACATTCCACATTGTAAATTACACCGTGATAAAACCCCTGCTTAGAATTGCAGAAAACAAATAAGATATTGCCAACCTGCAACAGTACTCACATCAACATGAAGGCCTTGTTTCCGCGCCAATTTTATTTTAGCCTTGTTTGGGACGTCACTTCCTTCCTCAAGATCAACATAGTCGTCTAGCTCTTCATCATACATTTGGATCTGTTAAATCAACATGTTAACGTAGCAACTTTCTCCGAGTGCACTTCAGTAGCCCACGTTGCAAAATCATAGCAAGATTACAGGAAAACGCGTAAATCAGCATGCAATGACTGGCTGAAGCTTCAAAAACTCAATAAGTTGAATACATGTTACAGCGGAAGATCAAACATGGTTTGTTGTTTGTCTCACTGGGCCGCGCCGTGATATCATACTGATAACATGTATAAGCTATCACTAAGGCTCCGTGTTTTCGGTTGTATCCGAATAAATGCGATAAACATTCGCCAGTAAAATTTTTGACAATTCAGATTTATCCGATAAACTCCGATTTCAAGGGCCAATATGACCTGGACCAACACCAACTTGCCCAACTTTTTATTATACTGTCCGTTCTTTATCCATAGGGAGAGTTCTAAGCGCTCATTGATACATATTCTGGTTCGACCGATTTAAAGTTTACCGCGCGTATACCCGTATTAGGCAACGTAGCTGTATTGTGCTCCGACTCAGCTTCCTACATGCAGAAGCTTCACAAGGACTTGCAACTCTCCAACCCTGAATTCAAGGCGCTTCACTTCAAAGATCTGTGCCACGTACTCAGCAGCGCTCTGGAGGATGGAATAAGGACAAGCTCGTTTAACGTAGTTCAAGATTTTGTTGTGCCCTTTCCTGCCCTGTTGAACTCGTTGCAGGAGCTGCGCCTTAAGTTTGGTCTTGTGTGCTTGGCCATGGATGGGCATGTCCTTCAGTCGCTTAAAACCGTATGTCCGTCGAGGTGGTTCTCTTTTTATGAAGCTCTAGAAGATATTCTGGACTACTGGCGCGCCATTTTGTCTTTATTGGGAAGCGACAAAGCCAAGGGAACGAAGTGTGAGAAGCTCAAGAGTCTTATTTCATCGCCTGAAGCTGTACACGACTTGCTTGTTAAGATGAGGTTTCTGAAGACCAATTCGTGTGCCGTGCTCTCAATCATTAAGGAACTTGAAGCAGAGGAAGGAGGCAGAGGAACTTGAGAGTACCCTGGCACACCAAGTTTATCCCACACTGGGGGTTCGTTTGCACGCACTCATCAGTCAATGGCGTGATCCAACCGAGGTCTTCGCATCAGATGTCACAAGTCTGTTCGACCTCCTTGACGAGAATGACCGCTTAATGACTGTCGCAAACATTCGCAATACTACGCTGCTGTCGCCGAAAAGTGGAGACAGACATCTGAGAAGAACCTGTGCGATCAACTGCAGTACAGCAAAGAATCGTTTTGGTACTGTGTTCAAATTGTGAATCCAAATGTGAAGCATGAGCTGCCCTGTGCGTTCCAAACATATGCGCCTATTTTTCAATTGGTGCTTCTTGAAACTGACGACATGAGCCAGCTCCTGAGTGTTTTTGCGAACTATCAGTGCTATGAAATATGTAACATTGTTGAATCCCTGTCGTTTTGGAGACTTCACAAATGTCCAGTGGCCAGTGCTTTCTCGCAATGCGCTGCGTCTTCTGGCACTTCCTGTTTCTAGCGCTAACATTGAAAGGGCGTTTTCAAAGCTGAGAGTCGTCAATCGAAAGGAGCGCGCTTCGATCACTGACAGCAACTTCGCAAAGTATGCTTACGTGTTTTACAATAAGCTTTAAGCTAAGGTTGTTATACACACAAATGCAGGTGTTTTGTGTTGAAGTATTTCGCTTGTGCATATATGTTTTTGTGCATTCAAACCTTCTAGAAAAAATAAAATGTGCTTCGTGAGTTTTGATATTTTAGTATTTAGATATGAATTGATCTAAAATTTTGGAGTTTTGAGAATAATGAAAAACTCCGAATTTCGGAGAATTGGAGATTTACGAGGAATAACCTCCGATAAACGCCGAATTTCCGCCAAAAATATAAACTCCGATAAACACCCGCCGACTTTCAAGAAATATAAACACCGAAAACACCGAGCCCTAGCTATCACGCATCTAAGATGCGGGGTACAGGGAGATCAAAGAACATGCGCGCTCTCATTTGCACACACACATACACTACTCTGACTTTTTGAAACGAAAAATTCCGAATACAAAAGTTTGCCACTGAATTAGCCTAAACCACGGCCTAACTATGAAAAATAGCGAAAATATGTTGGAGCCTAATCAAATAGCTAATTCAAAAGTACAATTACGCACTCTTAGAGAACGATACGGTCACTAAAATGTATGGCGTGACGTTCCTTCCATAAAGCAGCGAGCTTTTTCTTCGTTTTGCCTTCAGCTATATTCACGTTGCAAGTGATTCGACAGAACCAAGCATAAAATGACAATAACGGTTTCGCTAGTCTCTAAACTTCAAAAAGGATTACCAAAGAGCCTGAATCACTTTGCACGCCACAGTGGCAGTACGCGCCAGAACAGTTATGTATGCATGTAGTACATCTCACGACTTATCGGAACTAAGCAAGAAACGAAAGTTTGATTAAAACTTATTACCAAGGTCTTGTCATGTATGTTGGTTAAGGAAGCGAGAGCATCCATCAGTTCGCCGTAGGCACAGTTAGGGAGTGAAACTTTTTTCCGCTGGCCATCCTTCAGCACGACGATGCAAACGCATCCTGCCATAACTTCCAAAACGCGCACGCATGGGTTCGAAATAGGCGCTGAGCCAGGCAGAGCGGCACAGCTGGCAGAGCGGGAACGAAAACATGACGAAAAGGCGCCAAACCATACAACGCACACAACGCGCATGCGCGCCCCACGCAACCACAGCGCCAATGCGGAATTCAAAACAACGCATGGCCTTCGAAATCGAAATTAGATTTCGGTCGCGCGAGTGTTTGCATGGCCTCTAAGACTGGTGTCGCGCTGCCGGCTTTCTTCGATAGCGGTCGATTAGGTCGTAATGTGTCGATTAGATCGTAACTTTACTTTGATGAGTTTGAACTCTACAATCCAATTGGAAGCAAACGTGAAAAGCATAAAGTCCTGGCTAGTTATCTGACAGCTCTAAATTCCCACCCCAATTTCGCTCAAAAGTTGACAGCAAATATCTTGTTCTTCTTGTGAAAACTGTCACTGTAGCAAAATTCACCTTGCACAAGGACCTTCAGCAGCTAGAATCTCATGGACTTGAGATAGATGGACAGTTTGTTAAAGGGTCCCTTCGTTATATGTGCGGAGATTTTTTTGATCGGTGATGGAGATAAGTTGTCTAGCCATCAGATAGGTGATTTTCGTGAATGCTTTTCATCAGGGCCTATCTGCCGTTTTTGCTTGGCAAAGACAGAACATATTGTTGAGACGTGGCA
Source organism: Rhipicephalus sanguineus (assembly GCF_013339695.2). Classification (NCBI taxonomy): domain Eukaryota; kingdom Metazoa; phylum Arthropoda; class Arachnida; order Ixodida; family Ixodidae; genus Rhipicephalus; species Rhipicephalus sanguineus. The sequence goes on along the minus strand of NC_051184.2, from coordinate 62,635,391 downwards.
TGAAGAGGACTTCATAATCAGAACAAGGGAAATGCATGCTCAACATATCAACCAAATTAAAACAGATTCAAACCTCAGCAGTGTTTATGGGGTCAATGGTGAAAGCTGTCTAAGTTCACTTAAGTCATTTGATGTGAAAAAAGGCCTTCCACCAGATGTTATGCATGACCTGTTTGAAGGAGTGATTCCTTTTGCCATGAAACATATTGTACGGCACATATTACATCAAGCCATGTACTCGCTCTCGATCAGCTAAATGAAAGGCTCAGTTCATTTCCCTTGCAAGGATGCGACAAGAAGTCAAGAATGCCACCTCCCATCAATCAGTGTTTGGCACATCAGCCATTAATTGTTTTTTTCGTTTTTTCTCATTACTTGTGGGGGATATTGTTGCAAAGAGAAACGATGCATACAATGTGTACCTCTTGCTGTCTGCCTTGGTTGACATTGTTCTTGCACCTCATGTGTGCAGTAGTGCAGCTGCACAAGTGCAAGTACTCGATGATTTTTACACTGCTTTTAGGGAAACTTTTCCAAATGTAAACGTTATACCAAAAATGCACTACATGATTCATTATCCGAGGCTTCTTCTTTTGTACGGTCCTTTGTGCAGGCTCTCCTGTATGCACTTTGAGGCAAAGCATAAATTTTTCAAGTCCATTGCAAGGAAAACTCGTAACTTTAAGAATTTGTGGAACCCTGAGCCGCCGACATCAGATGAAGCTTATGTATACTCATTAACCCAACCGTTAGAATCTGTGGCTGCCATAGGCACAGCAAGAATAGACGTAAACTCATTGCCGGATCTTTGGAAAGACAGACTGCAGGAGCTTGACATGCCTGTGAAAAATATGCACAGGGCGACATCTATCACAGTGTGCGAAAGAAAAATCAGTGTCGGTTGTGTGCTACCTGTATTTATAGCAGATGATGACCTTCCACACTTTGCCCAGGTCACGTTGATTGTGGCTTGTGACCAAAAATATTTTGTTTTCACTTCGTACCGTGAGACAAACTATTTTGATGACCACATGCATGCCTTTGTTGTGGAAAGCACAACTCACAATGTCATAGTTGAAGACTTTGGACATCTGTTTTTGACCTGTTAAGCCTGTACAAAGTAGGGAGCAACAACTATGTCACCCCTCGCTATGCTTTTTTTACCAGTGCAGGCTGTGACTTCTAAAGAGAACAACAGAGTAATTAAATAGGCATGTACTTTGAAAATAAATGGTCTAAAGGGCAGCACAAGCAGGTGGCAAACAGGAGTGTTCACTGTTCTTTGTTCAAGCTGTACAAGCAGTCGCTTATACCACCTTTCCTTCTGTATATTCTTATGACACTATTGTAACAATTAGCTTGGTCTCAGACCTAAAATGCCTTGATTGTGTGGTAAATCACAAAATGTAGGTACAAATATGACTAGTTCACTTGAGGCAGTAGTATAAAAAATACTTGAAGTTTGAAGTTTACTATATTTCCTTCTTATACAGGAAGAACATCGTGTCATGGTGGTAGTGCTTAGCCCAATGATATTTTAATCTCTGTGTACGACTAGAGTTTTCCAAGGTGTGCCCATTGACAGTGGTATGTGTTATTGCAGTTGGTGTCATGCACATAGGTCGGCAAACTCACTCATGAGTCGACTCACTCAGACTCACTCAGACTCAGATCGGCCCGTGGTCAGAGTCTGAGTGAGTATGGGTGAGGAATATTTGGGTGAGTTTGAGTCCGTGTGGGTCCCATTGAGGAAATTTTTGGTGATTCTGAGTCCGAGTGAGTCAGTTTGAGGAAAATATTGGTGAGTCTGAGTCTGAGTGAGCCCACAGCGCAAAGTATATTTCTTGAGTGAGTCTGAGTGAGCTCCACCTTTTATTGCTGACCTATGGTCCTATCTACTCATCTTCAGCATTACTATCAGCCTTATATCGGCTTACGTTTGTACTCAAATCTATTCGCACATATGTCAACGCACTCACGTTCATGTGCCACGTCAATATTTATTGGTCAGAGACGTGAATTGGGAGGGGTGCCATGACCTCCCCCCGCAAACTCTTCACTGAAAGTTCTTGATAAAAATATCTCATGTGAGTCGGGTATTTCATAAAAATGTCCTCACTGGATTACTGGATTAATGATAGCTTGTATTTGAAGGTATAAGATCAAGAGGCGTATCGTAGAGCACCGATTATGTGAGATATTGGCATTAAATAGCATTGACACCAACATCTAAAAAAAGGTAGTTTTACGCTTATGGACTCCTGAGTCGACTCACTCAGGCTAAAGTCAAGCCGTGAGTCTGAGTCTGAGTCCAGCTGAGTAAAACGCTCATGAGTTTGAGTTCAATGAGTCCGGTTGAGGAAAATTTTGGTGAGTCTGAGTCCGAGTGAGCCCTCAGAACAGAATATATATTTGCTGAGTGAGTCTGAGTGCGCTCCAACTTTTTTGCTGAGCTATGGTCATGCATGTGGCAGCTAGATTTAAAGAGGAGCTGCTAAGTGAACTTCTGTTGTATTAAATATCATTGTTCATGATAAACTGTAGATGCTTGAAATGTAATGATCAATAAATGTGATTGTGCTCGTGTGTCTTCTGTCTTTTTTGTATTATTATGTCATGCTGGTTTCATTATAATTATGTCCAGAGTTTTTAAAATGATAATCTAATTTTCTTGTATTGAATTACAATAAGTCCACATTAGGTGTCAGCTAGGTGTTTGCACAGCTATGATGGAAGGGGTTGAAGTCAGGGTAGGCTTGGGAGGCCGGCTCCCCCTGCATTTTTGACGGGGGTCTCGCCCTGCCCTCGGCAGGTCAACCGTAGCACTACAGCACCCATTTGAAAAGTGTTGGAGTTGATTTGTTTGGCAGTAGAGCCTCGTGCAGGGAAATTCTGAACCATCAGTTTTCCAAATATTGATTCAACTATGATTATTAGGTTGGTATGGTGTGAGAAAAACAGGAAAACGTGTATCGTTGTACTCCTGCATGCATTTCCTTGAGATGATACGCACAATGGGTCACCACCTTATTCGACTAAGCTTCTTGGCAGAAGTGCTGAAACAGCTGTATGCCATACATAGGCGTGTGGAGGGTTCCCCATCAGGGGGGGCAAAGGTTCATCGCAGTGCCCCCCCATCCTACTAAGTCAATGTATGGGGCAGATTTTGTGCCCCCCCCCCCTCTTGGGCGACTAGAAGGGTCAATGTACGGGGCAGATATTGCCCCCCCCCCTTAGGTGATTAGGGGGGGCGGCCGCCCCCCCTGTGCGCAGGCCTATGATGCCATAGCATACTGTTTTATGAGGCAACTGAGCGTGAGGCTACCTGCTTGTGAATTAATGAAGGCTCACCTTGGTCTCCTTACGTTACCAGTAAATTTTCATTTCTTTAGTAGTGCAAAGCGAGTCTGGTGTAATACTGAAGGAGCACAATTCTCACGTCTTTTATAGGAAAGTGTATGCAAAAATAAAATATAGCATTGTCGTACCTGAGGTTGTCAGTGCAGTGAGTAAATGAATGTTCTGCGTTGCAGCTAGAGTTATTTCTTTCGAGCTTGCATATCTTTAGCCCTTTACATCCCAAGTTATTTTTCAAAAATTGTTGCCAAAGTCTTCATTTTTTTAGTGCTTGATTGGAAATGCCCAGAATACACTCTGAATAATATATTTCTTTGTACAAAATTCATAAGCATTTCTTCCCTTTTAAAGACAATTGGCTTGACTACACCGCGATTGTCCCTGCAACAACTACTGTATATATGAGCCTGTGAGAGCATGTCCCCCCCCTCTCTCCTATCAAGGGATATTTTAAGCACTGTGATGGGGGATAATGACATTTTACTTCTGCAACAAGCAGTCGCCTACAAACTTTTAATAGCACGAATGAGCCACAGAGTGCGTGGGAGTCATCTTTAAGAATAGCCAGCCAAACAGCACTTAAATGCAGCCGCCACAACCACAGTGCATTTTTGTTTCTTGAGCTCTCCAGTACTTCTGAAGGGTGCAAAAGCTTACTTATTGCCGTCCTTGCTGCATTAGATGATGCATACGCAAAGGTTTCTTTTATGGAGTCACAAAGCAAAACATTCATGCGCTTTATTTAAGGGCACGCTATGCAACACCAAACTAAAATTCAACAGTAAACATCTGCAGCATCCCTCATATATAGTCCAGGGTTGCTTTGGAGAGTTAAATCCAATCAATCAATAGACATGCAAATAAAAAATGACAACATATTGGTAGTCATCTTCATGGAGTAAACAAAAAACTCAATAACAAAGCATTTATTGTTCGCTAAAGTGCATGCAAAACACTTAAAGGCTCGCACGTGTTGGTGGGTTCTTGGACACAGATTTAGGTGTCGTAAATGATGACGTTTTTCTCTATTAAACTGCACTGATGTATAAAAGGCTTCCCAGCTTTGTGTGCCGGGGCGAAATGTCAGCTCTTAAAAGCTGGTTTTAAAAGGCAATGATGAGGAATTACAGGGTCTGTTTTTTTTTAAACTTTAACTGTTTGACAGCTGTTGTACAAACATCTGGAACACACACATAGCAAAAGAAAGGACACTACATGTTGCTTTATCTGTAAAGACACATACATTGCATATGGGCATGACAATGTCAACTAACTGTTGATCATATTTACGTCTTTAGGTTACCTTTAAAATAGTGGTGGATTGGTCACTTGTGTGACAAACTGCACAGAATTTCAGAAAAATTGCACATCATTTCAGTTGCAATTCTTCAGGGCATGTTTCCAATATTTAAATGAGACCATTCATTATGTTAAAGTTTTTCATAACTAGTAGGCATGTTTTTCGCCAGCAAGGCACTTATGAATAAATCGCAGTGCTGTAACAGACGAACATCTACTTTCAAAAACTTCGGTTTGGGCTGGATGGTGTTGGCTAATTCTTCAAGTTCGGGAGGATAGCGTTAAAGAATGCTGACAAAGATGGAACATGTAAATAAGACGGCTGCCCATTTTTTACTACACACAGTCCCATTTACAAAAAAAAATGTGAAAATGTGATTACCTGCAGCCCGTGACTGCTCCCGTGCATGTTGCATTGCAGCAATGCAAAACTATTTTTATGTGAAGCCTTAATCAGTGGTGGATCTAGCCCCTCGTTTTAGAGGGGGCGGCCACTTGAAGTAAAACTGGTGAGGGGGGGTAGGTCCTGACTTTTTTGTTTTTAGTAGTTACTGTCATCACAAGAAGCCCATCACAGCATAAATACTGTTAATTTGTGCTGACAGTGGTCCCGCTCATTTGTCGTAATTGGTGATGAGGTCGACAACAGGCAGTGAAGGAGGGGGCAGGGAGCGTGCCTACACAGGCCTTGGGGGGGGGGTGGGGATCGCTCCTACCGCCCCCCTCTGGATCCGCCACTGGCCTTAATTGTTCTCTTTGTCTCACATTCTATTGAAATCAATAAACATTGACTCTAAGGAACGTATAGAGGACATTACCTGTATATTTTAACCATATATATATCATAGTAATTATGACATAAATGGAAAGAAATTAAAGTGTATGAAAAATCAACCTGCCACAGGTAAGGACTGAACTTACAGCCTTTGGATAACGCGTTCAATGCTCTATCAATTGAGCTACAGCTGTGGTCGCTTTCCCATACCCTGTGCTTGGTATCTATGTTCGTGCAATCCTGGAGGCACTGCCATCTGGCGTGACATAGCATGTCAACTTATTACAAGCTAGAAGCTGACCAACAAACCCTAGCGTACTACCTAAGGCACAAAGTCTTCCGAAATGAGACTCTCCCTGCTTGCAGCAAGTTGATCTTTTTTATCCTAATTCCTTTCCATTTATGTAATAATTACAACACTACAATTAAACATACAATTACTGTCCCTTACACCTTCCTTAGCTTATTGGTGCACGTTAGGGAGTGGACAAAATTACCAGAGCCCTCCGTTACTCTCATAATCATATCGTGGTTTTTAGGCGTTAAACCGCATCAATTATTATTATATTAAATTAGCTTACTTGAGCACACCCTTGCCTCCCTTGTAGCTGTGACCTCTGGTCATGTGTAATTACAGCAGGAAATGTATTTCTTGAATAGTGATGCTCAGTACTTGTTTCTTGCACTCGAAGTATCATCTAATATTTTTGTTGCTTAGTTTCAGCATGTGGGGCCTTTACCACTTTCAGCGAAGCAAACAAATAGTTTATATGCATGTTATGATAACATATCAGTTGCTTTTAAAAGTTGATCTCCATGTAATTGAGGATATGTATACGCTACATTGCTTGTCATTTAGCGATGAGGGTGGGGGGTGTGTGCGTCTCGTCTGCACCTACTTGGGCCAGTATTTTGTGGCAATGCTTCGGGGCTATGCTCGATGAGTATTATCATCCACCGCTGATGGCCAGCTGATCACGTGGCGGATCATCGCTTTAACCACTGGCCAAGCACGAAAACTCAAGTGCCGCTGCAAGATATATTGTCTCGAAGGATAACCGAGTAAAACCATGATTTCTCAGGCATTTGCTCTACATACATGTAGTACTTCGATTGCAACTGCTGAAGCCAGTGGCGTAGGCAGAAATTTTTTTCGGGGGGGGGGGGGCGCCTCCTTGATCCGACATGGGGTCTGGGCAGATAAGTGGGGTCAGGTGTCATTTTGTGCTCTGTATACCATGGGAAAAAAGTTTCCGGGGGGGGGGCACGGGCCCGTGTGCCCCCCCCCCCCCCCCCTCCCCCGGCTACGCCCCTGGCTGAAGCAAACTAGAGCAATAACCTAGATGCCTGTGTCGGATTTTCGCAACGCGCCGTTGGTTTATTTGTTCAACAAAGTTACGCACGTGTCTCTGGGTCTCAATTCTATGCCACCCAGTCATTTTTTTAACCATCGTCACAGACAACATCTCGGTTAAACGCGCCCACATTAGCTAATGCAGTATCGACACGATAGCGCACTCAGGCTGTTTTGTTAGTCCCACGACTCTCGCAGTAATAGTTCACTTGTCACGGAAGAGCACTTAACTCACACAAAGTATCCTTGGACGCGGCTTGACACGGCCACTGCTGTGCCACGGTAAATGCACTTCACTCAGCAGGCTGCTGCACTGCGCGATCCGCCGTCAGGTCATTTCGTCATCATAACCAGCACTTTTCTGTCGGTCCACTTGCATGGACTATTTGCTACTTCATCAAAATTTTCGTAGTGGGCGGCCTAATCAGCTTGAACATTTCAACGATGCTAAAAAAAAGTTCTTCAACTTCCGCAGGCGAACCGTCATGTTGATTTGTTGAAGGCGGAGTTCTCACCGATCGCCGGCCGCGCGTTCACGGGCGTTGACCGTGTAGACGTCGCGGGCGTTGTTTGCGTGATAACTTTGCGTATTCACGAGGAAACAGAAACACAGGCACGTCTACAATACGAACTTGTATATTTTTAACAAAAACGTTGCGAGGCGAACGATCGAGGCAGCAGCGACGAGGCGACTGTCGTAACTTGGGCACGGCCGCTGTGTTTCCAACGCACGTGCTTGGCGCGTAACCAAAGACGATCGACCAAGGTCGGGGATGCGCTGGCTGTAGCTCGAGTTCACCGGCCGCATTCGGCGCCAGCACAGGAAACACTACACGACGTGAACGTGGACTTCAGGCCTTGAGCACTCTCACTCGGCGTTGTTGCTATAACTGCATCTCAGGTGCGCTATTGCATCGTCCGCAAATTCGAAACAAAACCGACAACGTCAGGCAACGAGCGTCCGATACTGAGCCCTTATGTCGGTTTTTCGCCTAGTAGGTTCCCCTAATACGCACAACACATGTGTACAGACAACGACAACATACGGGTTCTTTGGTGAGACAGGCGAGCAAGGGCGTATTTTTAACCCCCTTTGTGGCTTGCGTGCCGTCTCTTCTTTTGATACGCCCATTTCACTACGGAATGAAATCAGGTGATGCCACGTTAGTACTCCCTTATTTTGAGCATCTCGACGATAAGGGTAAAATAGTGGTTTCAGCCCATTTTGCGCCCAACCATGGGAGTTCTTACTTTGGGCTTGGGAGTTAAAAGGAGATGTCGACAGCTAAAAACGCCCATATGGGCTAATTTGTGTTTACAGTGCAAGATCGAGCTGCACATGTTCTGACGCGCCGGCGGTGCGATTGCCGGTGATAGACGGCCCCAAACCCGAGACTTTGGCGCAGTTTAGCGCAAATTTCGTCGATATTATCAGGATGGCGCAGTAAATACAATTTGGCGCAGTTGGCGCAGGAGTGGAATCACTGCTCTCTTCCAAGTGCACTGATGGTTCCTCACAGATGCCCTGCGCACCCGCCGTTGCGGCAACACAGCTACTAAGTGGCAAGAGCAGCATGTGTACAAGTCTGTCCGTAAGTCTCGCCATAGTGTAGCATGAATACGGTGCACAAGTACAAAGGCGCGGAGACATGCAACACAGGCACTGATCAAGCACCTGTGTTGTATGCCAACGCGTCTTTGTATTTGTGCCTTCACGCTACACTATGACAATCAGCAGAGGCCCACTAGCCCAACAAATCTTCCTGCAGTCTATTGGTCAAGTAACAGCATGTCTGTTCTAAGCGATCACTTTCCACTTGCGATCATATCACACCAAAAGTCTCCTGAAAGGCACTCACCTGTTTGTGCTTCAGTCATTCCACATTGCTGGATTCCAAGTCGTCACCACAACATTAGATGGAAGTCACACACGACAGTGTAATCAAACCGCATTCATCACAGAAAAGAGAATCCAAACCAACCAATCCCAGGCTCACCTCATTCTCCCATTCTGCAATCAATACGCATTAACAATTTCAGTATGAACCAACTGGCTGCTTACCAAAAAGTGCTTCTTGATCAGAGGTGAGGCATAGCATGTCCTACACCAAGAATGATACAGACATTATGGTGATCGCATTTTATAAAAATCAAAACTCTGAGCAAATTTTTTTTTCTTGGTCCACTCATCAAAATTACATCAACGTGGACATCTTTTCTGATCCTGCAAAATTCAGATTACTGAGATATTAATCTGGCAATGGGATACACAATGCAACAGAAGCATGACCAACAATGCTTTACAGATTTACTTTTTTATAAGCAACAAGTTATATGCAATGGTTGAATGGCATTGCTGGTTAAATGGAACAACTGCTTCTGATGTGGTTAGGTTTTTACTTGAATTCTGCACTCCTATACACCTCTCAGTAAACGGAACTCCTGTCATATGGAACACATTTACCCGGTCCCTTCAGGTTCCGTTTAACGTGATTCTACTGTGCTTCGTTATATCGAGGTTTAAATTAAGGCTAGTATGCCGGGTAAAAGAACATCGGCACGCTACGCAGTTTATAAATCTTTTTATTTAATTTCTTTATACATCACTGGCTGGCCGTAAAAGCACAAGCACTTTCCGTAGCTGACAGTTCATAGTTTGGTTTCAGAGGCCACGCCCTCTCCACCCCCAAAAACGCTTGGCCCCTCCCACATTCATATCACAATCAGGGAAGTGCTGGGAATGCTGCTTTGCAACCTCCGCGAGGTACGTTTGCGTAGCGGGCATTGGCGAGACACCGGCAAGCCGCTGGCGAGCTGAAGTGGGATCCCAGCGAGCACGCACACAACCTGAGCGTGTCGTTTGTTCAACGCCTCTCCCCATGGAACGAAGTGGTCTCCGGGGCTGCTGTTAGCTAAGCTCGAAGCCCGCGCCAGACTCGATGGCGTACAGCAGCTTTTCGCGCAGCTGCACCTCGTCAGTGATCTCAGGTAGCTTGAGCAGGTTCATGCATGTCGATGCTGTGGGAAGGCGTCCAGGCTCTGGGCCTGCTGAGTGGATGCAGAACTGAGGTACCAGGTCCTGGTGCAAGGTACAGTGAATGCAACAGTCACACACTTCAGCTCAGATATATTGAACATGGCTACGTAAAATTATTAACGCCTAAGCATTAGAATCGGCATTATGACCCAACAAGTGTGCGCGACTTGTGCATTTTATGATAGAATATAATAGGAGTGACCCTCAATGAACGAAGAGAAAGCAAAATAAATAAAAAATATATAAACACACAAACATATTACACACATATATATATATATATATATATATATATATATATATATATATATATATATATATATATATATATATATATATATATATATATATATATATATATATAATTAGATCGAGATTAGGAACTCGGAGGAACCTCACACACGAAAGGAGAAAAATAGTGCCATTTACACATTTTTAACATGAAGCTACAATGTAAAAGGAATGTTGAAGTAACCAGCTAAAGATTTAAACTTCACCAGTAGCACTAATGCTACACTCAGGTCCTTGCACGCAAGGCCTGAGACGTGTGCGACCCCACTTTCAACAAAAATCTTCGCTGCGTGAAGATTTTCACTAAGAATAGAAGCCACGTGAGCAGTGAGAGGTCTAGCTTTCTTTTTTCTTTTTTTTGATTGGCTTGTGCAAATATCACATTTTTGGCGCGAAGCGAAGTTGAAGTGAATAGTAAGTAGTATGAAATAATGTCAAATTGAATTTTTATAGTAGAAGGACTGCATAGCATAGGAGGGTGCAAGTTATAGGAAACAAAATTTGCTACATTTTAAAGTTTGCCATACTTAGACAATATAAGCCCCTATAACGCACTTTTCAATTTAGAAATAAAAGAGGTTAATCAGGGTGCAGGTAAAATGCACACTTAACCATGAAGTGTGGCTTTGAGGCATTGTGGACTTCCCTCTACGTAGGTACTTTTACGGTGTATTGGGCTCACGCTGCTGTAAAACCATCCTTTCAAGTGGGTTACATGCGGTAAAGCATATTTATTCATTCATCTTGAATACTTCAAAATCTAAAAAATTTTAGATTTGCGTAGAGAAGTGAATTCAAATACTGTAATATCGAATATTTGCATATTCAAAGTGCTTGAATATTCGTACAGGGCTACTCTTTAGCATTGCTAGCCACGCATAAAGCGAAATCAAAAATGCCTCGCCAGTAACCCTCACTCTCCTGCAACAGCCCCAACTGGGCTGCAGTACGCAAAATCAAATCCTGATTAGACATCCTTTTTTGCCCCCTGTGTCCTCTATCACCATACTCGGTTACAGCCTAAAAAACAATGTACGCTAATTCCACAGAATCACGGCGCCTGCCCTTCACTCGTGAAATACAGTAGTGCTAGCTGGATTTCACTTGAACCATAAGTACTTTTTCTCGACTAATGTAAATACTACGCATTTTAATAGTTAAAGGTTTGTCATTACTACCTAAAACGTTACATTTGGCTAAGCAACGATGTCGATACCCGACAAACTTTACCAAGACATTCAAGTTTCCAAGCTAAAACCACCAACACAAACGTGTGTCTAAATGGGCAAGTCAACAATCCGAAACACTCGAGAAGTGGTTGATGTCACAAAAATGAGTCCAGTCAACTGCTTATTTTTCGGACGCCCGATTTTCTGGACATGCTCGAAAATTCGGACGCTTTCGCGGCACCGTCGCCAGCCCCACAGACATCAATGTATAAGAACGTCCGAAATTTCGGACACTGAAACTCTTCGGCGTCTGATTTTTTGGAATTTCTGCCCAAATTGCGGGTCCGAAAGGCGTTATTTGAAGACCCCACCTCTGCCGCGTCTATCAACTCGTAGGGTCGAACCAGCGCTTTCGCGAGTCTGTTTGCGACAGTAGCAGAGTCCGAAAGTCAGCTTTGTTGCAATGCCGAAGTGTTATGGGGTGAAGCTGACGAGAAATTCAAAGAAGCCACTATCACGGCGCCGTGCGGCGATGTCTTTACGGATAAGCAGCAGAAATGAACAGAGGCGTGATGGCGGCAGGTGGCAAACGCGCCAGTACGGCTTAATCACTGACAACCCTTACGATAAGCATGTTCAGTTAAACTGCTCGGTAGTGCATGTGGCCTAGCACAGTTGCATGCATACTGCATGTATTTAATTGGCGAGAACCCAAACGCGCCGTGTTGCCATTCACGATGCCTTTTTGTGCGAGACCGCTAAGTGCGCCGCGCAGATGCGTTGCCTTCACGAACGAAACCAGCTTGCCATTGCCGCGCCCGTGTGCGGTCAGGAACAGAGTGGACATTGCAAACCCTTTCATGACAAATGCGCGCGTACGGTACAGCAACAGTAAGGTGACAGCGTCAGCAAAGTTGGCAATGTGCTGCACACAACTGGAAACGATCGGCTTCACATGGCAGCAAATGCCTATCGGCGGAGATTCGGCGATGTGTGTGCCCACGTTTACGTGCAGTGGTGGTTGGCACGTAGTTAAGCGTGGTTCGCAGCAGGTACGGAATGTATTTGCAAGAGCCTGGGCATGCACCAAAATGCCTGATAAGTGTACTGGGATGCATTAAAGCTATTTCGGATGTGGCTGTGCCAATTTGACCGCTTGAGCGGAATAAACAACCATGAATTTGTTTTTTCGGACTGCCCGATTTTTCGGACAACTTCGCGGTCCCTAGGGAGTCCGAAAAATCGGACTTTGACTGTAAATGCCATTGGATGGAGCATTTATGCAAGTTCTCTGTGGGACGGACATCGATGGCTGTGGGCGGAGCCATTTCTTTCTTGGGTTGTAACCGAGTATAATCTAATTTCACAAGCACGTAGCTCTCCTACAAACGTGCAAAGTGTATGCAACGAGGGTATGTGATGCACCACCTTGAATCCCAGCAGTGGAGGCCTCGAGCAACTGGTGACAAACTTGAGGAGGAGGCGTCGCTGTCGCTCGTCGAAGCCCTCCAGGACGCGCCAGAAAGCCTGGACAACGGGGTGCGTAGGGTTGTAGCCGCCCTCGTAGTGGGTGTGCTCGCGCAGGTCCTCCAGGTCGATGGGGTTTGGAGCGCCCGACACCAGCACTTGGAGCTCGTGCGGTGCAAACAGGCGCAGCCAGTGGCCTGGCAGCAGCTCCTCCAAGCCCTGTGCATAAAGTCTTGTAAAGCACTCTGCTTTTATCCTCACCCTTTTTCCATTCCCTCCACGTTCGCTTGAATTTTTCGCTGTGTTTGTTCTCTCGGTTACGATGGACGAGGCACGCTGATGCTAAACGCAGGAATGGGTGCCTCAGATTGGCACTCTAAAGAACAACACCAAAGTACGACCCACATAGTGGGAAATGCTCATGAAAAGTAGACATGTTAAACTTCGCTTTCATCCTTCCTTTATACATTCATTCAATTGGTGTTTTTAAAAGCCCCATTGCTCTACTGAGGCTATGTGGCACAATACAGTAGAGGGCTCCTAATTCACTTACCTCACCTCGGTGGGGTTTCTCAACAACCAAACGCTGCAAGAACAGCAACAAGTTCCAACAAAACAAGGACAGTGAAAAAGACTGAGACATACTTGCACATCTCTGTCTTTTAGGTGTTCGCGCTTTCTGCGCTTCACTTGCCTGAATACTTTTTTACTGCATCAACTAGCTCGGAGTGAGGATGTAGTGCATGCGTTAGGTGCACGGTAGCCAGTGCCTACCTGTCGGAATGCGAGGCACTGTTGCCGCAGCTGCGCATTGAGTAAGTGGGCGGCGAGCAGGTGCATGTACTCGATGCGATTTGCGGCCGTCACCGGTATTGTGGCTCCGTTCGGCTTCAGCTCCTCTACTATGCTGTTGCCCAGCTGGCTTGTCATCACCTGGAAAAAACAGCAGCATGAATGATGCGCACGTGAAATTGCGTCGGTTGTCAAATGCATGTGGAAAAGCCTCACAATGGCTTGTTTCTCGAAGGAACAAACACCAAAGGTCATAAGGCACCTTAAAGCACTGAAGAACAAAGTTGAGCAACGAATTAACCCGCAGCGACGTTTACAAAACGTGCATCTTCTAAAGGCGACTACACCCCCTTTGATGGTAGGCTGTTGTCAACTCCATGAACGTGGTTTTAGTACTGCGTTTAATTCTACCACATGGGCAAATTCTGTACCCACTTTTTTGGAAAAAAAAAAGGAGGGTGTTAGATTCAGGTAAATATGGTATTTGCCAAATCTCAACATCGGTAATATTTACATTAATTTTGCCATATCAGATAACTCGTTACATCCAAGTTGTTGAAACGGAGGTTTCACCTTTAATTACCAGGTACATCTATATCCCAGCCGTGGAGGCAGCATATTTACACTTCGAAGACATGAAAACATGTTATTGATTGACAGTCGGCGTGCAAGGATCGGTGATTAATGAAAATGCTACCTCACTCAAATTCATAATCTCTTCTTCAGTACAAGAAGGGAACTCTGGGCTTGTTGGTTATAGTTCATTTTCGATCCGCTTACGGCGCAAGAAAAGACGAGGGCGCAGACCAAGGTCGTGACACACGAGTGCTGCTCGTGTCGTCACATCCTTGGTGTTCTCTTGAACCTAAACTGCTCTACTTCAAACTCGCACACCCAATTCAGTAGCTTCTTACTGCAAGCAGCTGCAAAGCACTCACGGTAAAGTCCAGCCCGAGTTCAGCCACATCGCCCTTGTAGCTCTTGAGAAAGAAGAGGTTGCGGTAGACTTGCGGCTCGAGGGACGCCAAGTGGTGAAGGTCGAGGTCGCCGCGCCCATGTGCCACCAACTTGGCGAGGAAAAAGTGCGCCAGCGGCAGCTCCACCAGCATTCCCTCGTAGAGAGCCTGCGCAGCGGAGCAGCATCACCGTCGATCACAAAGAAGTAGGGATGGAAGAATAGTAAATTTGAGGTTCGAGGCTAATTCGAAGCACATAGCGATTTGATCAAATAATATCGAATCGAATTGTTTGAATAGTGTATATCGCATATGATAAACAAAGATGAGCATTTTTGTCATGACCCAACTTGCACGTAATTTTTAAGGAATTTCTACCTGTACCCGTTTTCCTTAGTGCAATGAACGCTTACCAGTCAAAGTGTGTAATCACGGAATGGCAACGCGGCAAATGCCATTAAGGGGGGACACGGGTCTTAGAAGGCCGAAAATCGCGAAAAAATTGACTTTTTGAAGCTGACGTTTTCGGAATCTATATCTATTTTTGCACAAGTCTGCTAAGTTTGTAGCTTCTATTTTCAATATTTCCGCCGCAAAATCAATCTGTAACACCAATATGAGGTTTGTCTGAGCGCAAATTGACGCTAAAATCGCGCCGAACCGTTGCCGGTACACACGGGCTATCGTGGCCATCTTGATCTCGTTTGGAAGAGCCGTTTTTCATCTTCAATTTCCCGCCACCGCTGGCTCGCCTTGCTCATTGGTTTTCTAGCAAAAACGCGTCATCGAGAAGTACAAGCGCGCGATTCTATTGGCTGCTTAGGGCACGTGACAAAATCTAGGCATCCGATTCGCCAAGCGGCGTTTCCGGCGTCTGCTTCACCGCCGAGACGCGCGTGAGCGTGCGCCATTTTGTCCTGGTGTTGTCGACTGCCTACAGCTATGGGTCCTGTCATCAAGAAGTTCCGCACCAAACACAAATTCGGAAAGCGGGTGAGGCGATCGCTAGCCGAGAACTTCAGGAAGCGCCCCGCAACGACCCAGAACAACGAGGATGACGAACTCGCAGTGGCTGTCGACGCCAGCGCGGTAGGCCTAACGGACACTAGTCCTATGAGCCCGTCAGTTGCCGACAACGTCGCGGAAAGCGGCCGTGTGCGTCACGACACACAAATTCTGCAGCCCCAACAGATAGAAGACAAGAAGAAGGCAGAAGTGAAGCTGCAAGAGATTTCATCTGTTGCGGCGACGGAACGGAAGCGCAGCCTTATCGCTAAACGCGCGGACGCCGCGGGTCCCCCATCTGATAAAACGACCTTCACCATCCTGGACTTGGAGGCGGTAAATGCTTTGATCATATCGCATTTAAAGTGCAAGATTTACAACGGAGACACCGAGATCAGGAGAGGCGAGCGGGAATACGGCCTTGCCGTCAAGCTTGAGCTAGTGTGTGAACTGCGGTAACGGGTCGTCAAAGTGGAGTTCGCCGCGCGTCGACGGACAGCAGAAAATAAATCCATTCACAGTAAACGTGCTCGCCACCCGCCCAATGCAGGCTACTGGCAACAGGCAGACTGCTTTTAACGACATATTTGCAATGATGAACATATCGCGTCGCGGCCTCCACACGAAAACGTGGCAGGCGTACGTGAAGAAGAAGCTAACACCTGCCGCTACTCTTGCTGCCTCGAAACTCATGAGTGAGTGCGCGAGTTCGGTTCGCGACATCTACGCGGAACTCAACGTGGACAACCCGGGAAACATCACCGTGTCATACGACGGATCGTGGATGACGCGCGGACACTCGTCGCATATTGGCGTCGGTACAGTCATTGAACTGATAAGCGGCTTCGTTGCAGCAGAACTTGAAAAAAAAAGGCATGCTCATGCTAACAATCAGTCTGATTATATGCCTGGTGCATATTAATCACTAAAAGTATGTGTGCCTTTGATATTTTTCATTCTGTAATGCTAAATAAAGTTCTAACCTTTTTTGCTCATTTTCTCAAAACATAGATTTTGGCCACTTCCCTTGTTTGCTTCTTCTGTAAAAGTCGACCTAGGACAGCTAGAGCTACAATTCTTTTTGCACAACCTAGCTAAATGTGCATAAAAAGCAATGCTGCAAGCAGATTTTCAATCTGCAATTCCAATTTTTTTTTATATTAGTTTAAAATTTTCTTGTTTTTGGCTAGGTCAGTGATGCTACCAAGGACTTTTGATTTGGAGCAATTTTCGGAGCAGCAAAATTTCAGTGTTGGAGCACTTTGGAGCAGCAAAATTTTCATCTTGGAGCACTTTGGAGCAGATAATTTTGCATCTTGAAGCACTCTGGAGCAGCGAATTTTACATCCTGGAGTGCACTACAGAAGTATATTGCATTAACATTCAAGCACCTGAATATTATTATGGGGCTCTTATGAAGGCTGGAAATATTTCGATTCATTGCAAATCTCATGGAAAAAATCATCTCAGGAGCATAGGCGTGCGCACAGGGGGGGGGGGGGGGGGCGGCCGCCCCCCCAAATCAACTAAGAAGGGGGGCGCAAAATCTGCCCCGTACATTGACTTAGTAGGGTGGGGGGGCGGCGCTGCGATGAACCTTCGCCCCCCCCCCCCCCCCTGATGGGGAACCCTGCGCACGCCTATGCTCAGGAGAACTCCACATTTCACTCGCTAATGAAAAAATTCGGCAGATCCCACGTACCGTGGGAGTCGACGTTATGCGAAGCATGCGGCGGGTAGGTGACTGTGGCGTAATTTTTTTTACTTAGCGACACGTTACAAAATGACGCTAAAGATTTGTATAAATTTTATACGCACACATATATATGTTGAAGAGCCGCATATGTGTTATATAACCAGTTGTTTACGGTCGGGTAACGCTGCCAATGGCAACGTGGGTATTACCAACACCAGAAGCGGTAAGCTGATATGTAGTGGTTATACGTGTCCCGAGAACGCACGCACGTTTCACGAACCCGTGTGCATGTGTGCAAGAAGTTCTTGACAGTTCTTGAAAAAGGGCATCACCGTGATCAGTGAGCACCAGCAGCTGGTCATGACTTGTTACAGGATTCGGTTGTGATCGTGGTGACGAGGGTTCCATGTTTAGTGAAGTATGTGGTATAGTAGAGCTGTTGAAATTCGTGGATGCCTCGGCCATTTCGTCGACAGAGCCGGCAAAATGTCGGAAGCTGAAGCCACCCTTCGCGTTGGTGAGGTATAGGCCGTCGAGGCTGGTAGGCCTGGATAGTGCCACGTAGACTAACATCAGTGGATGGTGTTTGTCGTATTCGTAGACTACCTGGGTGTATGTGGGCTACGTAGTCTAGTCTACAAAGCGGCTGTCAATCAATCTGGCATCATCCTCGGTCAGCATGAGGCCATCGCCCAGCCCCGTAAGAAATGAAGAGGACACTGCGTCGCTCTGGCGGACGAAGTGCACTTTACGGTACGGTGATGTAACTTTCGTTAATGTATTCCTCCGGGTTCGAGCAATGCTTCAATATAGCTTGCTGAATCATAGGAATACAAATATAATGCTTATGAGACTGCTATAAAAGCTGAGCCAACACTGGAACCACAGACGTTAACCTGATATGTCGTATGTATCGTAGGAGTACACATAGTAGGAATATCATGTATTGTTTGTTGCTTTCTTGTAAAATTAGATAGCCAGCACCACCACCACAATTGATGTTGCACCGATATTACGCCTGCGTAGGCTGTTTTTCCAAACCAGTTTATAGACCTGGCGTGGTTCTGTGGTAGAATACCTGATTGCCACGCAGAATGCTTGGGTTCGATTCCTGCTGGGATCGTAATTTTCATTTTTTCCGTTCGTTGAGTCAATGCTGCCGATGCTGGTTTTCCTTAACGCTCTAGCATTTAATTTACCAATGTCTGTTCTCGCCGTTCCTGGGTAGATATTAACTGTCAATCACCTGCGGCGCATACCCGTACGCCGCGGCCCGTGTAAACGGGTATGTGCCACACGTGTCTAGTGGAAAGGGTTTGACGACGTACGCGACAGGGTTTTAACATTATTCATGTCATGACCCGGCAATCATATTCGTCAAATCCTCTTACCCTCCCATGCAAATTTTGGTCTACACCAAGTTAAGGAGGCGATCATGAGAGCACCCAGACGTAGGCGGCTAGATAGATAGATAGATAGATAGATAGATAGATAGATACGTAGATAGAAACGCTCAAAGTGCCAGAGGTTCGCTAAGAAATGCTTCGCATTTAAAATAAGGGCTCATGCAGTTGAGTGTTCTGGATTAACCTCTTAGGCGATTATTTTCGACACTAGCAAATAAACAGAATACCGGGTCAAGAAAATTGTACTTTATGAAATAACACTCTAAGTACACCTATGTGGTTATCAGCAGACATGACAAACGCCGTGATGTACAGCAGTGCCTCAATGCCAAAGAGCCACACTGTCCCTAATGCATTCCCTTAAGAAAACTCCAAGGCGAAAGCCAGGTTCTTTTTCTCCTCTATCGACGGGTTGATCCTCCCCCTCCCTCTCTGCAAGCTTTCTGCACCTCACCTGGTTTTGCACTAGCTCCATGATCGGCGCACCGATCACGAAAGCAGTGTAAAGTGACGATGTCATGTGATGGCGTCATCACGTGACATCACGATACTATACGACGCCATGATGACGTCACAAGTGCTGACGATCTATGACGCGATGATGACGCCATAACATGATGATTATTTTTTGCATCAATCGATTGACGCCGCCGACGGTCAATTTTCGTGTTTGATAAAGCATCTAAGGCTTTCGCATTAATATTGTGTATTGAACGTTAACAGCCTGGCCTTACATACCAAACTGTCCTCCACCGTGTCACCTCTGTGCCATGCGCGAAACAGCTTCGCTTATCATCCACTTCACAGAGTGAAATAGCTCAACTTTTTTAATACTTTTTTGTGATAGCAATTATATGGACACTTTCGGCGGACTTTTGCCGTCGCCGTTGCCGCAATTTTCCGTATAAAGTCCAAATAATAACATCACCAGGCGCAGTCTAGCCGCGGGTAAAAGCTCGCGAGCGCTGGCGACGAACGCGGCTGAAGCGGAGATTAAACTAGCCGGCCGTCTGTCTCCGTCGCACGGACAGCGCATGAGATAACAAATTCCCGCGTGCGGGCCTGCCGTCGATTGTTTATCAAACAGAGAGGAAACGCCCCGCCTGTCTTTCGTAAGGAGCATGAAGGGACGCCAGGGGAGCGGAGGGGGGGGGGGCCGCATCGTTCGAAGGGCGCAGTCGCTTGCGCGCGCGCTATCTCGGGGCATCAGGAGACGGCTCGTAAACTTGCTGTGCTCTCAACGCTTACTTCGCGTTCAGAGAACCCAGAGCAAGAAAACGCTTAGGTTCCTGGAGCGGCCATATTCCCTTAAACAGCGTTTTGTTGAGTTACGCGAGATCGGATCCAAAAGAGTTAGCTGCTAGCCTTACTTCGTTTAACAATACAATTTTTTGGCATCGCATTCATTGCTTCGCCCTTAAGCGAAACTGAGTTTTTTTAACCGTTAACTATTGACCCCTGAAAGCGAGGGGCGGACGTGTAACATGGCGTAGCCGCTTCACTGTGGGCCGTCAGCGACGGGCCCGCTACTGACAGCTGCGCATTTGCGGCTGCTCCGACCAGGAGATATGCTTTTTATTAATGAGACGACATTTTTAAAAAAAGCAAGCAAAAATTCGAATTGAAACCCTAGCACGTGAGCTCGACAGGGCAGGGCCTTTTAGTGGGTATTTACCGCAGAGTGATTACAAACTCGGACGTGCTGGCGGAAGGAATTACGAAAACGCTCTTCTGGATGAAGATCCATGGATAAAGTATGTCTGAGGAAAAGTGTCAACGCGTTTTCACCGTTCGCGTGCTCTTCCATAAACGCGAAGCAAGGAAAATTCAATATTGTCCCATATATCTATTGCGAGCGATCCCATATTTCATTCCGCGATGTCCGGAATCAGAAGTGACAGACATTTTAGCGGCACGCATGTAGTTATTACTGAACATTGCTTTCCTTACGTGCCGAGCGACGCTTGAAACGAGCTATCAGCAGCGTTCCTGGAACAGACGACGTCCGCCGATGAATCGTCGTCGCACTTTATCGCTACCGATAAGCCTAGACGTCACGAGCCTCCGCGGAGAGCGCGTTTTGCTGTCGAGCCGACTTGTAGAACAGAAGCTGCGTCCGCACCGTGCATGGCATCGTGGTTTACTCGGAACGTACGCGCGAGCGCTATTTATTCAGAGGAATAATTCGTGGTCCATGCATGGTTGCGGCTTTATTGGCAGCCCCAAGATCGAGCTGCACATGCTCTGACGCGCCGGCGGTGCGATTGCCGGTGATAGACGCCCCCAAACCCGAGACTTTGGCGCAGTTTGGCGCAATTTTCGTCGATATTATCAGGTTGGCGCAGTAAATACAATTTGGCGCACTTTGGCGCAGTTGGCGCAGGAGTGGAATCACTGCTAGGTGTAGGCCATGAACTCATTAGTGCTGTAAATTGAGAAGTAGTAGTTCGATTTCCAATCAGCTTGCAGCGTTGCTCTCCTTAGGCTTTCTGGTATCTATATATGGGTTTATAATGATGTTATGTTGCATAGATAATTTTTTATTGTTTCAGCAAACAATAAAATGAGATTACTAATTATCTCTGAAAATAATTGACCTGTGTAAAATATAACTGGATAGTTAAATAAAGCTAAAAAAACTGAACAAAGCAGTGCAGTTTCATCTAATTTGGCCAAGAAATAACCTATGTTATCTCTAAAAACCATGTCCCCCCTTAAACATTTATAATAAAAATCTTTTGACCTGCGGCGACTATGAAGTCGTATACACACACCATGTGCTGCAAACAGTGGGAGGTGAGCGCGAGAGCGGTTTATGTTAGTGCGTGGTGCTTCCCTGCGCACTCCACGTGCATGCGCCGCGGCTCGACGTTTTCCACTAGTTGCACGAAGGCAGCACTGTTTCTTAGCGTGCAACTCTTTTTACCTATAAGCAGCGCAGAATAGAGTGGGGTTGGGTAATAATATACATACAGGGGTGTGCGAATACTCCAACTTTCGAATATTTTCTGAATAGTGTTTGCTCTTCGATTCGATTCGCACCAAGATTTTACTATTGAAGTATTCGAACTTCCGGAAAATAAATATAATGGTTTATAATAACGAAAAATAAATATAAAGACGCTAAATCAGCGTGCAGCGTGCTTGGTCTTGCGTTTTGGGGCGCCAGATGGCGAAACTGCTAGCCACTTCCACCGATGCCCCAAGTGGTCGCTGCGCGTCGTGCGCGACGAGCTAGTGGGGGGTCCACTGCTGATGCGTAAAAAGTCCATCCGCGGTTCCGAGGAACCAGCGGGCGATGCGATTCATTGCTTGTGACGAAACACATTGCGGTTTCTTCGTTTTCGCATGTCCGCAATGCTCTTGCCCACAAAGTTCGGATTAGTCTTGTACATCGGCGCCGCGAGCGGAGTTAGGCCTAGCCACGACTCCGAGCAGTAAGCTCGGTCGCGATGTGCGTGGCCGCAGTACCCAATGCTTGAAAGTACGTCATGCTCGATCGCAAGTAGGAAGAGTCGTCCCGCGATGGTCTTCGTCATGAGGTGCGAAATGCTGATAAGCAGAACAGCTTGTCCGAGATGCACGTCTGCGATGTTCGCGACGAGTGCGGCGCACTATCGTAATCTGATGCTTGAGCTTCCACTTGCAGCTGCCAAACTAAAGAGTAATTATATTCTAAATGATCGTCAACCTATGAACACAGAACGAGGGCGAATGCGTCACTAAGTAGCGCGATTTTTGACAGCTGTGACCTCAAGAAGTGCAAGGAGCAGACGACGCTATCTTGGAGCGAGGATCGGACCAATGGCAAAGCGTGCTGGGGCAACATGGCGGACGCAGCCAATCGAAGGCCTCGAAAAGAACTTCCAACGTTTGCTTTTTGTACGCTTTTTTCTTAATCGAGGACCTAGCTGGAGCGGAAAATTTGAAGATGGAGAAATGCTCTTTAAGATGAGCCCAAGGTGGCGGTGCCCAGTTGCGGCGTTGCAGAACTATAATTTTTATAACGTTTTTTTTTTCAATTTCGGCAGTAACTTTCGCCACCTTGGCAAGCACAACAAATTTTTTACCGCACCTCTACGTAGTTTTCATTGACGATAGTTTGGAATCAGAAAAAGGACTACAGAAACTGAAAATGTGATTTTCAAAAATCGATTTTTCCTAAGCGAGGATACAAAAGCCGCATCCTCCCTTAGGAATAAATCTGTTCTTTGACCATGTTTGTGACTTGTAATTGTTCCTGTCTCGTAAGAACATACTTAGGGATTCTCTGCAGCTTTTTTCTGTAATTTCGATTCAGTCTTTATTATCCTCAGTTTTCATTATTCGAGTTCGCTTCGCACCCAAAATTTCGCTATTCGCACAGCTCTATGTAAAAGCTGGTTGTACCGGCTTATATGCTCTAAGTATAGCAAATTTTAAAACTTAACATAATTTACAAGTTATCACATGCACTCTACCAACGTTCCAATTAAAAAAATATTGCGCAGGTTAGTTGGGTCACGACAAATATGCTCATTTTTCTTTATAATAGTATGTGATATATACTATTCGAACTACTTGATTAGAAATTATTCGACCAAATCACTCTTTGCTTCGAGTTCGCTTTGAACCTAAGATTTACTATTCGCACAAACCTACAATATTCGTTCGAATATTTGAAATGCTCGAATATTCGCCGGTGACTACAAAGAAGGCTCTTCAACTGCCCCTGCCCTAGAAAAAGCTGCACCTACGTTACTTTCCTTAGGAGCCTCCTAAATATTATTGGTCCATCCCTGGCTATTACAGTGCTACCACAGTTTCCTTCCCGTTGACAATGCTACTCTTAAAAACGGGCCCTTAAACCTCACTTGGTGATTGAAAGTGCTATCATGTTCTTCTCTACAGGTTGGCAGAACTAGAGACATGATCTAAAGTACACTCAAACCTACATATAACAAAGACCGATATAACGAAATATCGGTTATAATGAAGTAAGTGAAGAATAATTTTGCCATTTACACAGTGTTGCGAATATACATTTATAACGAATGTTCCTATATAACAAAGTTATTTTCGTGTCAGATGCAAGTCCGTAATAACGAGGTTTGAGTGTACTTAATTTTACAAATTAACAAAGGCCACATAACAAATGCCTTACAGTAATGGCCGACTGCTTTAACTGTTATTTCGAGATGAAGTCATTTCATTTTCAGGGAAAATAAAATGATTTGACTTAGTTTATCAGCCTGTAATAATACTTGAAAAAGTAAAAGCATTTGCTTATCATTTTACAACATTCCATTCGACGTTCGAGTGTACAGTAAAAGCTCGTTAATTCGGATTTCTAGGGACCGGAAAAAATGTCCGAATTAATCGAATGTCCGAATTATCGAATGGTCGAAATAAACAATAAATGCACGAGTTTTTTCAACATACCTTTACTTAACAAAGTAATCGCGGATGCTTGTGTTTTCGAGCAGAAATTCGCGCGGACACAATTTTTCTGAGCCCTTCAAAGTGCTCAGCAGCTCGCATGATGTCTGCATACCGCAAAAGTTTCACCCGTCATCCACGCTTTTCGGTTGGCACGGTAATCCACGGGAAGATTGTTGTTCTTAAAGCAGCGTGGCTTTTGAACCTTTCCGATAACGAGAAGCGGCAAGCGCTCTGTTCCTGTCACGTTGGGGGATAAAAGTACGGTTACTCGTTCCTTGCTTCTTGCCGCCGATTGAAGGATCCCCTTTCATCACTCTTCATCACTTCTTGTCGGGAGAGCCCGTTATTCAGAGCACGCAAAATTTCTACTTTGGTGGTGAAGTCCTTGGCCTCGTACTCGGGCCGCTTCGCCGGCGTTGCCATCGGCGGAGAGTGCGGTCGCACGAGAAGTCGGCACAAAAGCACCAGCAACGATCAAGCTAAAGGAGCCGTACTGAATCTTTCCTCGATAAATCGGCGATCAACGATGCAGCACACCAACGGGAACAAAGCAACAAAACCCACACGCGAAAAAAAGGCGTTCAACCAGTCTCAATCCAAGCCAAGTCGATAATTGATGTCCATGGCGATGCTGCGTTTGAGCTTCACTTCTGTTCCGAATTGTTCTTTTTTCGTTTTCGAGCCTCGCCAGCGGCCCGAAAGTCGCCGAATTATCCGATTTGCGGTCAAATCTGTCCGAAATAACGAGCGCCCAGTCTCATAGAGTGATGCGTATATTTACAGGGACCAGATGACGTGTCCGAATTAACCGATTTTCCGAATTAACGAGAGTCGAATTAACGAGCTTTTACTGTATTCGTATTCAACTTATACTGTAGAACTCTGATATTTTTGCGCATTGTAGACTTTCTTTTATCTCGCTTTGGATTTGCTTGGCCGTTTCATAAGCTATATGAACTGTTTATATAAACTGTTGAACTGTTTGAATGATTCAGAAAAAAAGTCTGACCAAGTCACCCAAGGAGATAATCAAACCTCCGACTCCACAACTTCCGAGAACAGAAGTCTGACGCGTAGACAGCTACGCCGCAAATGCGAATAGGTTTCGTGGCACCCGTAGCATTGATACACTGAGACAGTTGCGTTTTTTTATGTTGTGATAATAAGCTTCAGAGTTCAAAACAAACTGCTTACCTTGCCGAGCAGACGGCCGACAAAGGCGTAGTGACGCGTCGCCTGACCGTCGGCATAGTCTGGCAGCTGAGCGACCGCCGGGTTTGGGTAGAGGCGTCGGTCGTGTGTACACCGAAAGAGGCCCCTGTTTGCATCGAAGGCCGTCTTCATCAGCTCAGCTAGGAACTCTCGCAGCAGACCTCCACCTGATGGGGTGAAAGTGGACTCAATATTAACTGATCGGTCCTCCTCATATGACAAAAAAAAAAACAAGCAAGTAAGTATGATTGATACACTCAACACAAGAGTCATTTGGTCATCACAACCAGTTATTGGCACAACAATCATGCAGAGCTGTCTACAATGTTGCTGCAGCCCTAAAAAAGAATAAACACTACAACACAAGTTTGTATGCTGCCAATAGTCATATTTATGTGAACTTCTCATAACTCCTACAAAATCCTAAGGTCCCCATCGAGCTTGAAA
Organism: Rhipicephalus sanguineus; assembly: GCF_013339695.2. Classification (NCBI taxonomy): domain Eukaryota; kingdom Metazoa; phylum Arthropoda; class Arachnida; order Ixodida; family Ixodidae; genus Rhipicephalus; species Rhipicephalus sanguineus. Next base: position 62,609,707 of record NC_051184.2, on the reverse strand, counting down.
TTATTGAGAGCGTACAGTATTTTACAACTAAACTGAAAATGAAAAATCTGAGCCAACAACAGTTACTACGAAGAGAATAGTTGTTTTCTTGCATTTCAATACACATGCTAATCCTTGGTAGCAAAAAATGTCAGTTACTCTGCACGAGAAACTTGAAGTGAAGCATCTTGTATGCGCATGTGCCTTTTGATGGGCCAGCCAAGCCATGACACTGGTGGCTAACCTCAGCCAACATAGCCTGCAAAGCAATACTGCAGTTTGACAATGGTGTAACCCCACAGGCTCGCAAAAAAAAAGAGAGAAACACAGCTCCAACAGAGGTTATGGTAAGAGCAGCATTGACACCGAGAGCAATGAAGTCTAGAGCTTTTACAGTAAGTAGCAACGAAGACTAAGACTTCTATACAGTAAATAGTACTAGATTTACTCCATTTTCTCACATACGGCGTGCTCCCCCCCACCGGAGCGCAAAACCATGGAAAGAAAAAGATGTTTCACTAAGCGTTGCGCGTGCTTTATAATGTGTGTGGCTTCTGAGATAGTGCCAGCTCAATGCTGCAATCTCCGAGGCCACACCACGTCCGTGTGCTGTTAAATTTTTTCGAGCTGCTAAAACATGGCACTAGTATAACCTCATTACAACAGGCCTTCATAGTGAAAAGGATTTTGGCCCATTGTAAAGGGAGTATGTAAAATCCAAGCACTGGTACAATGGACTTTTATGTAAACGTTGAATGGGTCTGTTGTAACCGGACAGAATTACAAGTCACGAATGCCGTCAAGCAACGGATTTATTCTTAATGGGGGACGCGGCTTTCTTGCAGCGGAAAATAAAAAAAATCTATTTTCTAGAGCTGTGCGAATAGCAAAATTTTGGGTGCGAAGCGAATTCGAATAATAAAGATTGAGTGCGAATCGAATCGAATAATTTCGAATAATTTTCGAATATTTCTTAAACATTTTTCGAATAATTCGAAGTGAAATTACAGAAAAAGTTGGAGAGAATCCCTAAGTATGTTCTTGTGAGATCGCAACATGAAAGTGTTTCTTTTCGCTAGGTTGATGAAACGCTGGTGGGGTCATATTTCATAGTTGTCTTATCAAGAGTGAGGCAATGTAGAGGCCGAATTGCATTTATGTACATGATTTGGTGCAACCAAAGTGTTGCCGACAACACTTTACACATGATAGGCAAAGATGCCATTTCCTCAGCCTCTCCTCCTCTTTCAACTTCTGTGGAAGCCCAATTGATGTGGCAGAGAAGGGTGTGCTCCCTTCAAGTCCGGAGTTCCAAATCTGCCTCGTAGGTGTCGATATATAAGAACATCTGAAATTTTGGATGCTAAAAAGCTTCGGCGTCCGATTTTTCGGACTTCCTGCCCAAATTTCAGGTCCAAAACGGCATTAATTGAGCCCCCAACTCTACCACATCTTTCATCTCCATATTGAAACCAGCGTTTTCTTGAGTTAATACATTTGCGACCGTAGCGGAGCTTGAAAGGCAGCTTTGCCGCAATGCGGGGGTGTGATGAGGTGAAGCATATTGAAAATCTAGGGACCACTTCCAAACGGACGTTGACTGTCTCTTGGCTAAGTTCGACCGTAACGGACCTTGAAAGGCAGCTTTGCCGCAATACGGGGGTGTGAGGAGGTGAAGCATATTGAAAATCTAGGGACCACTTCCAATCGGACGTTGACTGTCTCTTGCCTAAATTAGACCGTAACGGAGCTTGAAAGGCAGCTTTGCCGCAATACCGGAGTGTGATGAGGTGAAGCATATTGAAAATCTAGGGACCATTTCCAACCGGATTTTGTCTCTTGGCTAAGTTCGACCGTAACTGAGCTTGAAAGGCAGCTTTGCCGCAATACGAGAGTGTAATGAGGTGAAGCGTATTGAAAATCTGAAGGGGTCACTTTCAACCGGCCGTTGACTGCATTTGTCTTTGGGAAGTTCGAATAGTTCGAATAGTAAAATTTCAGTGCGAATCGAATCGAATAGCAAACACTATTCGAAAAATATTCGAAATTTCGAATATTCGCACACCCCTACTATTTTCTGAAAGTCACATTTTCAGTTTCTGTAGCCCTTTTTCTATCGGATTCCAAAACATCTTCACTGAAAACTGCACAGAAGTGCTGTAAAATATTTGCTGCGCCTGCCGAGGTGGGAAAAATTAATGTGGAAATCGCAAAAAAAAAGAAAAAAAAACAGCATTTAAAAAGTATTATAGCTCCGCAACGGCACAACCGTGTGCCGCCATTCTGGGCTCGTCGGAAAGAGCATTTCTCCGTATTCAAATTCCCTGCTTCAGCTAGCTCCTCCATTCAGAAACAAGTGTACAAAAAGCAAATGTCTGTCGTTTGTTTCGAGGCCTCCGATTGGCTGCTTCTGCCAATTCGATGCTCGCTCCGGGAGAGCGTCGTCTGCTGCAAGTGCATCGCGAGGCCACGGCTGTCGAAAATTGCCCTACTTAATGATGCGTCCGCACTCGTTCTGTGTTCACGGGTCGATGATCATTTTGAATATAATTACACTTTACTTTGACAGCTTCAAGCGGAAGCTCAATCGTCAGATTACGGTATCGCACCGCACTCGTCATGAACATTGCAGACGCGCGTCTCAGACAGACTCGTCGGGACCACGATTAGAGGTTCTGCTCATCAGCACTTCGGACCTCGTCACGAAGACCATCCGGGGACAACTCATTGTACTCGCGATCGAGCATGACGTACTTTGAAACATCGGGCACCGCGGCCACGCACATCGCAACCGAGCTTTTGCTCGACGTCGTGACTAGGCCCAACTACGCTCACAGCGCCCATGTACAGACGAATCAGAACTTTGTGGGACATGCGAAAGCGAAGAAGCTACAATTTGCTCCATTGCAAGCAACGAATCACATCGCCCGCTGGCTTTTCGAAACCGCGGATGGGCATTTTATGCTTCGGCAGCGTACCCCCAGGCCAAGCTCACCGTGCAGCGACAGCTCGGAGCAGCGGCTGCCAATATCGTGTGTCGGCGCCCCAAAACGCAAGACCAAGCACACTGTGTGCTGGATTTTTGTCGGCGCGGCTAGGCATAACTGATCAATGACAGATCAGCGGCCTTTTTTCTTAAATTGGTACATCGATATCCGGCAAGCTGTTCCTGTCTCAAAAGTATGCGAAGCGATTTTTGAAGTTAGAAGTTAGTGAATTTGGAATCTCCGTGGTAGAAAAGTCCGCTGTAAAGGGGTCCTGGCCACCTTGCTGGCCTCACATTTCAGTCAATTATATCCGAATGTCCATTGTTCCAGAATCCGTTGAAAACGAAGCTCAATCAATGGAAGAGATAGGGAGGTTGGCATAACACCACAGATTGCCTGCCTTGTGCAGGCATGGCTACAGGGTTCTGCAAGAAGAACTTACAAGAATAAACGTGGGCCTTATGACAGCAAATGTAATGCTTTGAGACAGCAAGGTTTCACTTTATCAGGAGGAGCCACGGCTGCCTTCTTCTCACCATCAATGCCCGCTTCCTCAAGACCCGCCACGTTGATGAGCTGGACACGCAGCCGCAACCTCAGGTTGGGCTCGCCGGAGAACTTCTCAAAGGCGTCTTCATAGATGTAGTCCCGCCGCACCTTGACCTCTATCTGGGGGCCCAGCATGAAGTGAGACTGCTCCCGATTGTTCTCAGATTTGTCGCGTGCTATCAGGCTCTGTAGTACCTGCGAGATAGCACAGAGAACCAATGAAATCAAGACAACTACAGTCGAACCCACATATACCAAATTGTTGTGTATATCAAGCAGTTTTAAAATCCCCTTGAATGTATTTTTGATATATCAAATATTTTATAAATCATATTGCCTATATATACAGAACTCTTTTGTGATCCCCTTCAGCTTCAATATACAGTCAACATCCGATATTTCGGACTCCCTGGGGACCGCGAAATCGTCAAAAAAATTGGGTAGTCCGAAAAAAAGAAATTCACACTTTTTTATATCGCTCAAGCAGTCAAATTGCCACAGCCACGTCCAAAACAGCTTTAGTGCCTGCTGCAAATTCCACTTAAATATGTGCCAACCGTCGATTGCAAATTTGTGCCTCGTTATGAGCGCCGCCGACACCAGCAAATTGCGAAAAAAGTTATGGCCGTCTCGCATAGAGCGTTTGGAAACGACGCTTAATAGAAATGTGGTGGAGGAGCAGACAACCCATCCGGCTGTCCCCAATGAGCTATTGTGCTCATTCCTAGCCGATCATTCCTAGTTGTGTGCAGCACGCCGCCTACTAAGTTCACGTCGTCTCTGCCAGGGCACTGTACTGTGTACATGCACAGGCACAGTGATGGTGAGCTGCTTTTATTCGTGAAGGCAACACGTCTGTGTGGTGTGCTTAGCAGTCTCGCTCAAAGAGGCAGCCCGAATGGCAGTGCGTTTCGGTTATCGCCTATTAAATGCGTGCAGCACGCTTACAGCTGCGCTAGGCCACATGGCACTACCGAGCAGCTAGCTGAAGGTACTTAAGGGTTGTCAGCGATTAAAGGGACACTAAAGGCAAATAACAATTTATGTCAGAGTGAAAGCTCAATGTCTGACAACGTCTAAAAGGGCAATTGAAAATCAGTTCTGCGGAACACAGCAAGGTGGCGGAAGGGTTAAGAAAGGGAAAATAGACACAAGGAAGTCACAGGGAAATCCGTATGGATTTCCTTGTGGCTTCGTGCTACAAATGGGTGGTTGTCTATTTTCCCTTTCTAAAATGGCAATATTATCAACAGCGGTGTCCTACTTTCTGAGAAATTAAGCTAAACGTATCACACGATGAGCGCCACAAGCGGCACATTTTGGAAATGATCCGGATGACGTGAGAGAGTTCGACTACAATTAATCACTCGTAATCAAATTAGCTGCAATAAAAAAAGAACCTTCCGTGCATCAAGATACGTAATAAAATGCTGCTTGTTTGTTTCTGTTTGATACATGGAAAAAAAAAAAAACCTCTTTGGCGTTGCCATGGGGAACGGCGCGCGTGGTTCAAAGGTTCTGTTTTCGCCGAACTGCGCTTCGCCCGGCGCCCTGTTTCGCTCACGCGGTCGCGTCTCAGTGGTAGTTTCGGTATCGCGTACTGCCGCAGGTGTTTCGTGCACTCATGAAAGTGGCTCTGACAGAAAGTTCGATAAAATGCCGCATGCATGTGATGTTGCCGGATGCCCTAATGACGCACGCCGCCAGTGCATGCCACCGCGCAGTAAAGGCGGGCAATGTTGGGCACGGCAGCAGTGACGTGAGAAACACCACTTTCAGGCAGGTGATTTGAAGTGCGCTAACGCGATTCGAACCACTAAAATGTGATTTTATTTCAAAATAAGCACTTCCTTGGCACAAAAGTAGCACTACGAGGTTTCTAGACCGTAATTTCAACAATCAACGTCGACTTAATATTTGCCTTGAGTGTCCCTTTAAGTCGTACTGGTGCGTTTGCTGCCTGCTGCCATCACGCTTCCGAGCATTTCTGGTGCTTATCCGTAAAGAGGTTTCCACACTGCACCGCCACAGTGGCCCCTTCAGATTTTCGATATGCTTCACCCCGTAACCATTTGGCGTTGTGGCAAAGCTCACTTTCGCCCTCTGCTACGTCCGCTAACAAATCGACTTGCAGAAGCACTGGTTCCAACCTACGAAATACAGACGTGGCAGAGGTGGAGGCTTCAATAAATGCCGTTTCGGACCTGCAATTTCGGCAGAAAGTCCGCAAAACAGGATGCCAAAGAATTTCAGCGCGTGAAATTTCTTACACATTGTTCTAATACATTGAAGTTCTTATACATTGACGTCTATGGGGCTTGTGAGGGTGCCGCGAAAGCACCCGAATTTTCAAGCAAATCCAAAAAAATCGGCAGTTGGCTGTTGCCAGGTTCGACCATATACAGTAGAACCCCGCTGTTACGTTCCTCACTGCTGCGTTTTCCCGGCTGTTACGTCGTTTTCCGCCGGTCCCGGCATAGCTCCCATAGGATACAATGTATTGGGAACCCCGCTGTTACGTCGTAACTGTCGGACCGTTCCCGTATGATACGTCGCGAAGTGCGCCCGGAGCCGACCGAGTGACTACCAAAGAGAGCGGCCATGACGCATTTTCACACAGCTTGGCCTCGTTTGACCGTAATATTAGCCGCATGAGAGGCGCAAGCAACAGAATCTTTCAATTGATGCAAACAAAAGCATGGCCTTCGAGATTCAAATTGCAAAGATGGCGTCTATGACGTAACTGCTCGCGAAAGCAAGGCCTTCGAGATTGGCATTTACTATTGACAAAAGCATAGCCGCTGAGATTTGCATTGCACAAACATGGCGTGTATGACGTAATTGCTTGCGAAAGCAAGGCCTTCGAGATTGGCATTCACTTCTGCCATCGCGTTGGCGTAGACTCATCATCATCGTTATTTGTCAGAGAACGGGAGGAGTTCGAGCTGGTTGGAGCTCGCATGGTCGTGCGTGCGGTTCGCGGTCGGACTCGCCGCGCCGGTCGTGATTGCGTGTGCTTAGTTCTTTCATGCCTACAGCTGTTGGTGGTAAAAAAATCACACACGTTGATTACATTTCTGTGGATAAGGCCGTCCTAAGCTCCGCGTTTCTATTCATCGACTAGATCGCGGCTGAGCGCTCCAATTTTCGGGCTGCTCGTAAGAATTGAAATAAAATTCTGTACCACTAAATATTTTGCCGTTTTTCCCGTTTTTCGGCTCTTACGTTTCCCGTCTCTTATGTTTATTTCCTACGGTCCCTTCAAAAACGTATCAGCGGGGTTCTACTGTAGATTACAACAGTAGAATCACAGCAATGTCTGTCTTGAATGTGGCAGATAAGCTCAACGGAAGCCCAAAAGTTCATGAATTCCGGTCCTGGACCAATTTTTCATCAACTAAGAAGATTCCTTTTCTGTAAAATTTGTACGAATTTCCTTTGCAGCTTCCTGAGGCAAACAAGTGGATGACAGTTTCTTTTGTTTTCATGAAGTTTCATGAAAGTCACCCGTGACCTTTGATCTTGACAAAACTTGTGAACAACTGAAAAAACTGTGCACTCATTATGATGCACTGAACTTAATTCTCAGCATACAGGTTCAATCAGCCCTTAAAGGGATACTAAGAGAAGCAAAATGTGCCGACAGCTAGCGAGCACAAGATCGAGATGCAACAACAGTGTGTCAATCATCTGCACGTCCTATCACCTGATAGCAAAATGACAGACAATGCCAGTTTACATTTGTGAAGAGTTCATTACACGTCTTACTTAAGTCCTTCGCATGCTCTGTAGTGTAACTCCACTCACCCTAACACGGACAGGGAATGGCACGGCAAAGGGCATTTCCTGGAGAATCGCCGCACTGCGAAGCTCGCTGGTTGACAATGGCGGCCCGCTTTCCTCTGCGAAGCCACACATGTTCAGCATGTAGCAATGTAGAGTCCTCACGAATTTAAATGCGACAATTTAGGGCTAAGTAATGAACATACTTCACATCGACGTAACTTTGACTCGACCACTTCAGAACCAACCTTATTTTTAGCAGCCAGTATTCTAGCAACATGACACAGTGATCTCAAGCAATTGCACGTAGCGGTCGTTACACTGAAGTATCAATGTCGCATTTCAATCCGTGACGACTGTACAGGAGAACATTTTTTAAGAAATGTCAAAAATTTTAGGAACTTTCAATGCAAGTGAAGTGGCAATGACAATCACTCGACCAAACACAAACGGTCCATCCTGAGGACTTTCTTGTCCCGCTGTAATGCAGTGTATTCTAGTCAGCAGTTGTGGATACAAGAAGTGGGAAATGAGGTTGGTGCACTGGAACGACGGCACTATCTTAGGGCGTTTATTAACGACACCCAGCAGTGCATGCGAAGAGGTATGGGGAGTGCGTCACGAGAAAAGACGACGTCCATTGCGTCTATTCCTCATGTTCAAGGGATGTCAGACTCTGTTCAGAGAGCGTTGCGTCCGGTGGGCATATAAACCGTTTTTTAAGCCCCATTACACCTTCAGACATGTGTTCGCAAAGCCCAAAGACCACACGCCTGCGACTGTTTACCAGATGCAGTCACCATGTGTCACAAACACCGTCACCCTCACCCTCATCACCAGCAGCACCGTGCTCCGAGTGTCGCGTTTCTATCGTCGAGCACTGTACATTAGGCTGCCAGAAAGGTACCGGTAACGTACCAAGCTGTTTCCGAGTCAATGCTTCCGCACCACACGTTGGTAGCCGTTGAATTTCCAGGTTCCAGTTTGGCACCTGTAAAAGAAGCCACACGAAAACCCAAGAATTAGTACAAGAAATGTGAACAGCAATGAAGAATTAACAATTCATTCGCTTCCTCACCACAATTCTCTAAACGACACACACGAATCTTTTGAACAGTCGAGCAAGTTGTCACGAACTCAGCAAGGAAAACGTGGACACAACAACAGTCGGCACTTGCATTGTTCCTCTTAGGGTCATCTTTTCTCCGTGTTTCTTTATGCATAACACTATGACCTACTAATCCTTGCTGTGTTGGTTGGGGTCATGCTTGTGGCTTAGCTTCTGGTGACAAATCTAGGCTTCTCTGAATATCCCTATATTGGTTTGAAGCAAAACCAAGGCAAATAAAAACACGATTTGTTCTTTTGAAGTTTCAGAAATTTTAAATTTGTGTTGCAGCGAATTGCAATACCGCAATATTCGTTTGAATTAAACCTCAATATTCGTTCAAATATTCACAGCAATCGAATATTTGCACACGCCTAGACAAATCACATCACCCACGAAAAAAAGTGCGTGGGCAACAACAACTCAAACGGTGGAAGCTTTTCTGACGTCTGCCTCGTCTGCAACTATGATCGGACAGATCAAAGCCAAAAGATTTGTGCAGCAGACCATGCAGCATAATTTGTCACGCATCTGCTATAACCGGGTATAAAGAATGATAGAGGTGCTCACTCGATCCGGACAGATAGCCGTCCGAGGTGAAACCCAGTGGCCTTCAGGGCAGAAGGACCGTCTCGAGTCCCGGGCGTACAACTGTCGCAGCAGCGAGACTACGCACTGCAACCATGCAAACAAGCAACGTGAAACAACGGACTATGACCATGCCCTGGTTACGTACAATACTGAACTGAAACAATGAAAAGAAGTGGCAATATTACATAAGGGGTGAAGCATTAATGTTGACAGCAAGGTTTACCATAAAATACCAATCAAACGCCCCACCCGTGCAAGTGCTCCCATCTTGTAATCTGAGAAATTTAAATTTTCGTTCCCAACCAAACAGCACCGTGGTACCAGGACTTCGCGAAAACTTGCAGAGAGAGTGCCTAGGTCGAGATTTCGGATTTGGCTCCAAAGACTCATTTGACGGCTGTGAAAGTCACTAGAATGTATGCTGTTTAACAATGCTTTTTAGTTCCTATAAACTTAACTGTATTTTTTCTGAGAGAAGGGGGGGGGGGGAGGGGATGTTGAACATTCTGGCCACCATCCTGACTTTTTTAGCAGTTCCAAGCAAGAGCCCCCTCCACAATGTTAGTAATAACAATATCTAGGGTTTAACGTCCCAAAACCACGATATGATTATGAGAGACGCCGTAGTGGAGGGCTCCGGAAATATCGACCACCCGGGGTTCTTTAACGTGCACCTAAATCTAAGTACACGGGCCTCAAACATTTTCGCCTCCATCGAATATGCAGCCACGGCGGCCGGGATTCGATTCCACGACCTTCGGGTCAGCAGTCGAGCGCCATAACCGCTAGACCACCGTGGCGGGGCAACGTTCCCTGCATTATCCCCATGTCGTGAGGGGGCGCTTCATCGGTATTTTACGATATTGCTCTTGAACTTTTCGGACCTGTTACCATGCCACGTTTAAAAAAAATGGAGGCGACCCTAATCCTCGACTTAGGCGTCTGGTTGCGGCACTCGCACCTCGGCGTTCATGTGCACTGGTGTATTCATTTGCTTAACCTTGTGTTTCGTCACACTGTCGAAGCGGATCTCGGAGGCCACGCAGAAAGACGCGCATGGTTGACATCTGCTCAGCCAGCTGCCACAGTGATCCCAGCAGTACACAAGAGAACTAGGCTTGTGCGAATAGTAAATTTTAGTTTCAAAGCGAATAGTGATTTGGTCGAATTTGAACAGTATACTTCATATATTAGAAACAAAAATTTGCATATTTGTCATGACCCAACTAACCTGCACGATATTTTTACTTAACTGAATCAAGGCATGTGCAAATGTCACTCTTTTTGGCTCGAATGAAGTGGAAGCAACTTTGAATAGTAGCAGGATTTGACTTTCGGTAGAATGCTAGAGATAACCTGTAAAATACGTTACGTTTTAAAATTTACGCTACTTAGAGCACATAAGCCGGTATAACAAGCTCTTAAACTTACAAAATAATGAATCGATGGGAGGGTAATATGTTCATTTATCCTTGAAGTGAGGCTTGGCGGCAGGGCGGATTTCCCCTGGGAAGGTGCATTCACGGCATAGCAACCCTCCACTGCAGTGAAACCACCTTTACAGGGGGTTACATGTGGTTTAGATATGTTTATTCGTTCATTTTGAATTCTCTAATATTCGTTCGAATATTCTAAGTACTCGAATATTCGCACAAGCTTAAAGAAAACCATCTACATGTTCAATAAACTCATTCAATTAATTTTCACTAACTATCATGACAGTTAAATGGCCCTTATCTTAATTAGGTAAACTTATGCTCCAATGTTATATGTATCCAATAAAACTGTAAACTTGAAGCAGAACCTTCTATTTCGTACCAATTTTATTTTTTACAATACTTTTTATGAATATTCAGAAAAACAGAAGTAAGTGCTTTGCCTGAAGCACTTGGAAGAGAAACAAGAGAGTCACGCGTTGCTCATGCCACTAAAAAGAACACAGTGCATATTGTAGCTTCTGATGAACGTGAGCGCTACAGGAACATGCCCACACCTATGCGAGCACCGGGAGGAGTTGGTAGGCACAAAATGAGGGGTTAATTGGAGACTGAATGGAGACAGTCTTTTCACCAGAGAGAACATAAACGGGATGATGATGGGACATAGGATTCCCCCTCACCTCGAACATGGGCCTCCAGAGGGTCTTCAGGTACTGCAGCTGCTGGGGTGTCAGGCTGGTCCGGGTGTCGGGAAAGCACAGCTCCAGCAGACCTAGACAGAGCTCGCGCAGCTGTGCGATCAGTGAGACCAGCTCGTCCAGCGAGAAGGGCATGGGGTCGCCCGCAGCTGCACGCACAGAGGGTGTGATGTGTGAGGAAGGATGGAAGGGAGCAGGAGAGAGGGGAAAGGCAGGAAGGACGTTAACCAGCTTAAGGTTAACACATGCACGCGAGTCGACGCCAAGCTGGTTTCACTCACAAATGTTCAGCTTACCACAACTTTTGTTTAAATAGATTTAGAACATCCATTTCTGCCCTACTGTACACAGTTCTGATTCCAGATTAGCGGGACATGCTGATTTACTTTGTAACTCTCTCAGTTAACAAAAAAATCTCGCTCCACAAAAGGCGCATGAAATAAGTTATATATTAAAAACTACATTTAAGCTAAAAAAAGTACCGTATTTTCTCGCATATAACCCTCCCCCTTAATTTAAACTCTACAAAGAGAGAAAAAGCTATGCATATAACCTTTGCACATAACCCGCATCCCCACTTTCTAAGCACATTTTCCCGTTTTTTTATTGCGATAGCAATTATATGGACATTCTCAGCAGGCTTTTGCGGTCGCCGTTGCCGTCATGTCCCGGACATGTATATGCATGTATACATAAATAAAAGCCAGAAAGAAAAATAAATTATAAGAAAAAATTTCAGAAGCGCGCCACTGGGATTTGAACCTCTGACCCCTCACTCCGCAGCGCAGCGCGTCAAACTAGGCCACACGCCATCCGTTCTTTGGAATACTAACGGCGAGCTATTAATATACACTATGTACTGCTGGCGGTACGCAGAGCTTGGAGATAAGCGTGTGCGGTATCACCAACGAGACTGCCCGAAGGGTGCGCTTGAAAGCAGCGCTCCTAGATTTTGCTTGAGTGTGAAAACTGCCCTTGAGACGCGCACTAAATTGTGGCCCATTTTTGTACCTATTCGCGATGTGGAACGCCGAGTAAACAATGCGTCGAACACCACCGCGTGGCAGGAGATGCAGAGGGGTCACTCCATGCACCAACTTTTCAAGAAAAAAAAATATCCAAGAGCTTTGGGTTGAGGCGCGCTGCTCAAACATGAAGTAACAACTGTGACAGTTGTTCGTTCGCGCTCGTCCTGTGTATACTTGCGAGTTCTTTTCGAGCGTCCTTCCTTTGTTTGACCAGCGCACTGCAAGCGTCGAGCTCTGACTGTTGTTAGTTTACGCTCGTCCTGTGTGCGTTGTTTTTCTGCTTCGTTTGCGCTTGAGCGGCGCGCTGCGAGAATCGAGCTGCTTGCCATTCTTCGTGTGACATTATAATTTGTTGCTATCACATTCATTGCTTCGTCCTTGCGGCGAAACTGTGACTTTCTTTTTGGTATGGGTTATATGTGAGAAAATACGGTAACTGCATACATGAAATCGGCGCACAAATACACATAAGCTCAGCAAATTTCACCAAAATCGATCAAGAAATTAAAAAAAAAAAAAAACTCGAACCCCTTATACCCATGTAACACGGGCGTTCGAAAGACCTTCCAACCGATAGTCTATTCACTCAATGGTCAAGCACAAGCTGCCACACAGGTGGTTTCGAAGGCCATCGAGTCGATAGTCTATCGAGTCAACGGAGCGCCCCACAGCTCCACCGAAACTTTGATGGCCACTGAGCGACGGAAACGGAAACGGCGCGAACATTCACAGCGTGCTCGTACTCATCCCGATTAGAAAAAAAAAATTAACCAGTATGCTTAAAAGCAGTATATGTGAGCATTATCAATTATTTAATAAAGTATTTGTGCCACTTCAAATGTGCGAACTGCACATACTCTCGACAACGGCAACGTGCTTGTCTTCATCGTGCCGTCTTGCCGTGTATCGCTCGCCACAGTTTCGCTGCTCAACAACTTAAGAATTAAATATGCATTCCTAACTACAAATAAACAATTTATTAAAATATTTAAACAGGAACAACAGGCATATTTATTATTTTATTTTAAGCAGATTTGTATTATTTAACTTTCAGTGACATGAACACGAAAATAAAGATCCGCAGCGCCACGCGATTTTCGCAAGAGACGCCTGAACCACTCAACGGCCGCTCAGAACTGCCATGTAGCAGCACGACAACTCCATCGAGTCGAGTGAGTTGTGGCATTTCGATGGCCTTCGACTAGATGGCTGTTCAAAAGTGCCTGTGTGACGCAGGTATCGAGCGCTCATGATGACCTGAGCTCGTCATGAGCTGTCGTCACTTTTTTGCGTATGACGTGTGGTCGTCATGGCTCTTCAGCAATGTTTCAAGAGGTGTTTGAAGAGCCCAGCTCACCAAATGGTCTTTGCATATTTAAAACACAGATGGCAGCATGGGTGCCGTGATTGCCGCTTTTATTGAATGAGAGTCTGCACACTAAACGGCGAAATGCACACCTTCCATTTGCCGTGCATTATAAACAAATATGGCCACATTCGTGTGGCATCCTCACACGCAATGTCTTTCTCCTTTAGATGATAAAAGTGCGACTGATTATGATGCTGGTATTGTTTATTTTTGCCATGTTCGAAATTTATTTCAGAATACACCTCAAATTCCGCAGGTATGGAGTATCACATGACGGTGCGAAAAATGACGATAAAAGCATTATTATGTGCCGCCAAATGTTTTCACAAGTATTTTTCTGTTTTCAACATGTTACTGAAGCATTTCACGTCATAAAAAAATATTTGGCAATTTTCGAACCATTTTTCGTGATTTAATCGGCCCCTAAGAGATTAAAGTGTGATGTCCCCCCCTTAAAATAAACTATGCGCCGCAGAGTTTCTCGTATTTCACATTTACCGAATGACTCTGCAACAAATGCAAACAAAACAGTGGAACACATGCGATGTGGTTAGTGCGGTGACCAAATTGCTAGTTTGTCCTGCAACACAAAAAAAAAATATTACACACGGCTTCTTGCTGCCTCGGACACAGGCAAACAAAATGCCCAGTTTTGCTCAAAGTCATTACTACAGAAGGCCAGACTCACGAGACTCGTAAAACTCGACGTCGTGCAGCGTTGGCAGCAGGTGGGCAAGCAGGCTGCAGAACAGGTTCAGCTGGCTCGAAAAGGGCTCGGCCCAGTTGTCTGGCGGGCAGATCCCAGATGAGAGCAGCTGCATAACCGGCGTTCCACCAGGCCTGATAGAACAGAAGATGTGCACTTTGTTATCCTGGTGACAATGTAATAATAATAATTGTCGAGGTTTAATGTCCTAAAACCATGATGTGACTATGAGGGACGCCGTAGTGGAAGGCTCCAAAAATTGCAACCACCTGGAGTTCTTTAACGTGCACCTAAATCTATGTACACGGTCCTCAAGCATTACCACGACCAAGTCGGCCTGTATTTCTGCCAGTATTTGGACATCCTTGTAGACATTGTTACGGCCTGTGCTAAATCCACATTTGATGACTGTCATTCAGGTGGTGCACGATTATTGCAGTCACTGTCCACCTGCGCGGGTCCAAGTACCTGACGGAGGATATCACCCAACTCGGCGAAAACTCCTGAGCAACTTCGGACTGAGGTCAGCCGCCTTCCACCTGGCCAATAATCGCTCCCCCCCCCCCGCCATCGTCAGTACCTTCTAGTTGCCGCATTTCTTCGTTAGTCTCAATGGCGCAGATGGAACGGGTGGTGTCGGAACCATTTCAGCAGATCAGGCCTCGCACGCAGGCAACAAAGAGAGCGAGATACAACGTGTGAGACAAGAATCAGGCCTAGCCGCAGAAACACTTGACAACGCAAACTCTCAAACGCCAAAAGGGAACTACGTTGGGCTAGTTGGTCTTGCAGCGCTCATGTTGCCGTTCTCTTTTCTGCGTGTCGTACTTGTACGCACGGTCAATCACTTCACCTCAAACGCCGCACAGAGCTAACCCCCAGACAGACAGACAGAGAACTTTATTCAGGTCCTGAGGAACTGCGTTGTAACGCCCCCTTTTAGGGGGAATCCGTAGCAGTTGCGGGCCGCTCCCACGTAGGGACCGGAAGACCGTGGCCCTCCGCCCTCTCGCAGGCCCTCTGGACAGCTCGAAGTTGAACCAAAAGGTCGCCGCTGTTAAGAGCTTCCTCCCAGTCCTCTTCTTTGTTGAACTCTGCGTCACGTAACGCAGGACATTACCAGAGCATATGAGGTAATGAGCAATACGCCTCTCCGCAGTCCGGACAATGCGGTTCGATGTTGGGCGAGAAGTGACTGAACCTGCCCCTCGAAGGGAAAGACCCCGTTTGAAGCATCCTGAAGGCCGATGATTGCGGTCGAGTAAGTTTACGATGAGGAAGTGGAAAAGCCCTCCGAGATAGATGATAATGAGCCATGATCTCGTGGAAAGTGAGTAGCGAGTCTCTGTATCTTCCGGCGTCCCCGCCTGCGAATTCACCGGGACCGCCGCGGTGAGCGATACCTCGCGCACAGTCATGGGCAAACTCATTGGCGTTGGGGACATTGGGATGTACGTTGGCCCCCATGTGGGCCGGGAACCATGTTATGGTGTGAAACCCGACAGCTCCCTCACAGCCGAGGATGGCCGCTGCCTCACGCGAGATCTAGCCAGAGGCGAAAGCCCTAGCTGCGGAACGCGAGTCTGTAAAGACATTTGGATGCGATGGGCCCTTCATTGCTATGTCGATGGCGATTTGCTCAGCCACCGTTGCTGAAACCTTTCTAACCGAAGCAGAGCATAGGAGTGTGCCACTATGATCGACCGAGACCACTGCGAAGCGATCCGAACGCCCGTACTGGGCTGCATCAACAAAGGTCGCGAGATCCGGACTGTCTGCAACCGATTTTAATACAGAACGAGCCCGAGCTATGCGGCGCCCTACATTGTATTGTGGGTGCACATTTCTTGGAAGTGGAGCTACCAGAAACGTGCCTCTGATCAAAGGTTACATTACTTCAATGGGATGAGCGGCAGTGCCGCGAAGGTGTCTGAACAAACGAGCATGTCCGAAATTTCAGGGTCCGAATAAACGGTCGGCAACTGTACAAGGCTACACCATGCTTCACCCTCTCCCCTCCTTCACATCACTCCTCCTCTCCCTCACTTCCCTTTCCCACCCCCCTGCTATAATATACTATGCTCCTTTCTTGGCTTTGCATGTCTTGGCATAGCTAGGCTGGGCACCACCACTCTTAACATGGCTCCTCCTCGCCCAACCAGTTAACACGAAACAACAACGGAGTTTTCCCAAGCTTAAACAGATCCGTTGTTAAAAAAATACTAAGTATAACCTCGTTACAACAGACCTTCATAGTGAAGAGGATTTTGGTCTGTTGTAAAGGGAGTATGTAAAATCCAAGTACTGTTACAACAGATTTTTATGTAAGCGCTGAATGGATCTGGTATAACCAGAGAGAATTGCTTGTCATAAATGCAGTCAAAGAACGGATTTATTCTTAATGGGGGACGTGGCTTTCTTACTGCGGAAAATAACAAACAAATGAAATCGATTTTCTGAAAGTCACATATTCAGCTTGTGTAGCCATTTTTCTATTTGATTTCAAAATATCTTCACTAAAAACTACATAGAAGTTCATATTTGAAGAAAAACAGCGCTCAAAAAGACAAAGACAAAAAAAAAGGGAACATGCACAGTGCTGCACTCACAACTCTCTTTGTCTTCCCTCTCTTTTGGGTCTTTGTCTTTTTGAGCGCTGTTTTTCTTCAAATATGAACAAGCACCAACCAGACCAACTTGCCATTTGGTTCCAACATAGAAGTACTGTAAAAAATCTGTTGCGCCCACCACGGGGGCAAAAGTTAATGCAGAAATTGCAATAAAAAGAAAGCGTTTTTCCAAAACTTAAAGCTCCGCAACGGCGCAACCGGGCGATGCCATTCTGGGCTCGTCGGAAAGAGCATTTCTCCATATTCGAATTCCCCGTTTCAGCTACCTCCTCCATTCAGAAAAAAGCATACATAAACAATCATTTGACGTTTATTTTGAGGCCTCCGATTGGCTGCTTCTGCTCCAGCACGTCTTGCCATTGGACCCATGCTCGCTGAGCGTCGTCTGCTGCTTGTGCGTCGCGAGGTCACGGCTGTCAAAAATAATGCTACTTAGTGACGCGTTCCGTGTTCACGGGTCAACAATCATTTAGGATATACAGTGAACTCCCGTTAAGACGAACTCGGTTAAGACGAATTCTCGCTTATACCGAACAACACGGGGCCATTTGTTTGGTTTCCCATAGACCCTATGCAAAAAAAATTCGCTTAAGACGAACCGCCCAACTGTACTCTTCTGTTAAGACGAACTTTCGCTGTGATCGACAACGCTAGCGATTCTGAAAAACGAACACTGCAGTCTTGGTGGGGCATTCAGGCGACCGTGAAAAAGCAAAAAAGATGAAAAAAAAAGTGCAGACTCAAGCAAGTCGCCAAGAAGACCGGTCAGCGGATAAAGCCAGTATACCCTCTCACCCCCAGCCTGTGCGTGGGGCAGGTGTGGGCTTTATCAGCAAAGAAAGCAACAAAAAGAGTAGGGGGATTTACAACTTGGACCCCCAAGCCATTGCGTCCTTTTGTATTTCCCCCCGTTCTTCGGTTTCCCAGCTGGAGTACAAAGGAGAACAGAAGAACACAAGAGCTTGGAGCCCCTCCGCTGTGGGCAAACGCAAGGGGAGTGGGGGAAAAAAAGCAACAACAGGAACAAAAATGGTCTGTGCATTATCATCGCCATCACACAATGGCGGCCGAGCACATGTATTTTGTGGTCAATTTGCGTTGGTTCGCGTAGCATCTGTGCGCGTTGTATCTGTTCCCAGTGAAGTGCAAATTGTGATGAGCCACTTTGATTATGGAAGCGCACGACAAAGGAAGGCTGTTTTGCACAGTGAATAAAGCTGCGTTGTGTCTTTTTCGTGTGCGCGAGACTTGTGACCGTGAGTAGCGCGATGGGATATCTTCAGCTGCACGTCGATCAGGAAAAGTTACTACGGGCCGAAAACGGGAAAATATCTGGACCTCGAAGAAAACCTTGCAGACTTTCTTAAGCAACTCAGCGTATAATGACTTTGTCAAGGCAACAACACGCGACCGAGGCGTATCCAGAAGTGATCTTAGAGCCAGCAGAACAGGCTCACGGAAGAAAAGGAACTGCCAGGACAATAAATTTTACGTTCTTTGAAGAAAAATTGTGCTTGTCTCTTAATTTCTTTTTCTAATCGTGAACATAGGAGCGTGTTACAGTTTTATCATGTAAATGTGGTAGCACATATCTTCATGAGCATTTTTATTTTTGAACACGCGAAATCGGGTGCTCGTAAGATTCGTCTAAATACTCTGCTTGAAGGCATAGTTTTTATCTGTATGAGCCAAATAAATGTTTTTTCTTGTCTTTTTGCCCCCATTGTAAGTCTACTGCATTCAGTGTTTTCAAGTAACATTTGGATGCACTTGGCATGTTACATGTCTCTTTTTGAGGGCACTTCTGATAAGCCGAACTCCTGATAAGACGAACAGATGACCGCGGTCCCTTCGAGTTCGTCTTAACGGGAGTCTACTGTAATTACGCTTTACTTTGGCAGCTTCAAGCAGAAGCTCAATCGTCAGATTACGTTATCGCGCCGCACTCGTCACGAACATCGCAGACATGCATCTCGGATCGACTGTAATAGCGTTGACTCATCGGATCCCCTGATAGAGGTTCTGCTCATCAGCACTTCGGTCCTTCTCTGTACTCGTGATTGTGCAGGACGTACTTTGAAACATCGGGCACTGCGGCCATGCACATTGCAGCCAAGCTTTCTGCTCGGAGTCGTGGCTAAGCCTAACTACGCTCACGGCGCCCACGTACGAGACCAATCCGAACTTTGCGGGCAAGAACATCACGCTAGGGGACATGTGAAAGCGAAGAAGTCGCAATGTGTTCCGTCGCAAGCAACGAATCACATCGGCCGCTGGCTCCTCGGAACTGCGGACGGGCAATTCACGCTTCGGCAGCGTACCCCCCGGCCAAGCTCGCCGTGCAGCGACCGCTTCGAGCAGCGGTGGCAGCAGCTAGCAATTTCGCGTGTCGGCACCCCAAAACGCAAGAACAAGCACACTGCGCGCTGATTCTTTGTCGGCCGCAGCTAGGCATAACTAATCATTGACAGACCAGAGATCAGCGGCCTTTGTTCTTAAATCGGTACGTCGATATCCGGCACGCTGTTCCCGTCTCGAAAGTATGCCATACAATGTTTGAAGTCGGATGTTATTGAATTTGGAATGCTCGTGGTAGAAAAGTCCATTGTAAAGGGGTCCTGACCACCTTGCTGGCCTTACATTTCAGTCAATTATATCCAAATGTCCGTTGTACCAGAATCCGCTGTAAATGAAGCTCAATCAATGGAACAGACAGGGAGGTTGGCATAACGCCACAAATTGGTCTGTAGTATCTAAATGTCTGTTGTAAGCAGGTCCGTTGTAACGAGGTTATACTGTATCTGATACAACTCTAAGCACTTACACAAACAGTGACGGAGCACGAACGTCCTTGAGTGCCTCCCAGAGCTGTCGCAGGAACTGAGGTCGGAAGGCCAGCGTGTAGAGAAGCCGGAAGTGGTGCAGGGCCAGCGGACGCCGCTGCACCAGGGCCCAGCCCAGCTGGCACAGTGCAGGGAGGTTCTCGCGGCTCGACAGTGCAGCCTCCAGGAACGTGTTCACAGTGGCCGGCGCATTGAGCAGCTGCAGCACATCCTCCAGCGCCTCGTCGGCAAGTGACGTCGAGGACGAGTAGCCATCACCACTCCAAATTTCGTCCACGGGGCTCAGCTCATCTAGGTCTTCGTAGCTGGACTTCTCCTGGATTCACGTTAAAAGGCAAAGTGGTTAGCAAATGCAAGCGTGTGAATTGCAACTGCCATACCTGCCAACCAGTGAACTTGAAGGGCCCATAAACCACCTCCAATAATTTTTTTAACATTTCAAGTAAACGTGTGCAACGAGTTCAGAATGCCGTCACTATCAACTATGCCAAACGCGACAGCGCTACGAGCCGTGGGTGCCCCATGAATTCCAAGAAACAATCCCTTCTCCTCTCCGGGCCTTGAGGCAATCCTCAGCCCCTCAGCGTTCGCCGTGACGTCAACATTCTCGTCTGTTCGTGTCATCCACAAGAAGAACCTGTTTGTCTACAGCAGATATATGCTCGCTCGCCCCCTCTTCCTCCTCTCACGGTGAGGAGGAGCACTCGGCCAGGAGGAGAGATGAGCCGACGAATGGAGCATAGCGAAGGAAAGAGCGAAACAAGTAAGGGCTTCTTTTGTATCATCGAACGCGTGTAACTCCACTATTACGGCACCATTTCGAAAAATTCTCACAGCTACGTTAGCAGAACAGACTGTTGGGCTAGTTGGCTATCCATGAACACTAAAAGAATAAGCGCTAAAAATCGACGAGCAGACAGAATAATAATAATAACATCTGGGGTTTAACGTCCCAAAACCACGATATGATTATGAGAGACGCCGTAGTGGAGGGCTCCGGAAATTCCGACCGCCTGGGGTTCTTTAATGTGCACCTAAATCTAAGTACACAGGCCTAAAACATTTTCACCTCCATCGAAAATGCAGCCGCCGCGGCCAGGATTCGATCTCGCGACCTGCGGGTCAGCAGTCGAGTGCCGTGGCGGGGCGAGCACACAGAAGGAGAGCAGACAATGGACTGGCACTAATCCATTGTCTGCTCTCCTTCTGTGTGATCCTCGATTTTTAGCACTTATTCTTTTAGTGTTCCTAGCTACGTGTTCATTGTAGACTCGTGCACAACTGCAACACCATAACTAAATTTCGACCTCTTGGTGGTTCGGGGGCCCTATAAAATTTTACAAATACTAATCCCGCAGTCATAACGTTGGAATGAGGAGGGAAGGAAACGGTGTACATTTTTAATCTAAAAGAATGTGGGCATGTGGGTATTTTATATAGAATTTAAGCACACAGAATATAGACAATTTAATTTTGTTTATTGATGGGGACTACCATCTTGGGCTTACGTTTGACCCTGCCAGAAGCCCCCACCTATGTCATTCATAGATTATCATTTCATGATCATTCATCATTTTCACAGGGGTGGAAGTGGGCTTCAGACTTTTGGAGCAGCTCAGGGGGGCAGGAATAATGCTGTTTTGGAGCAGCTTAGGAGCGGTAAAATGGGAGTTTTGGAGCAGCTTTGGAGCACCAAAAAGTGCGTTTCGGAGTGATGCAAGTTAGTTTTGGAGCAGACTTCTCGTTTTATTTCTGGTTAACACAAAATATTCCAGTGGTTTCTACTAGACATCCAATACTGATGAGCCGACCAGACTTACCACAAAATAGTAATATACATGTACATATGATCCTATCACAGCTGACAGAGCAATAACTTGGAGAAAACAAGATATAAGCGATGCTTTGGATCACTACAGTTGACTAGACCTCAGACAAATGAAGAATGTTGATGTCAATAAAATAACGTAGCTGAGAGACTAGAGATAATAAAAGTTACCTTCATTCTGAACCTATTGACACTCCATAATGTGAATTTAAAAAGCTTATACTCCTGTCATTGAAAACTGAGAGAACACGAGAACTGAGAGGAAAATAGAGATAAGCACTGCACTGCGCAGCTAATAATAATAATAATAATATCTGGGGTTTAACGTCCCAAAAGCACGATATGGTTATGAGAGATGTTGTAGTGGAGGGCTCCGGAAATTTCGACCACCTGGGGTTCTTCAACGTGCACCTAAATCCAAGCCCACAGGCCTCAAATATCTTCACCTCCATCGAAAACGCAGCCGCCGCGGCCAGGATTCGATCCGGAGACCTTCAGGTCAGCAGTCGAGCGCCATAACCACTAGACCACTGTGGCGGTGCCACTGCATAGCTAAACCTGACTATATTTCAGAGAATTTTTTTAATGTTGACGTAGAATGCTATGGCAGTGTATAAGAAGAACACCACTGCAAGAAGAATTGGAGGCGGTAATAGGCTTGTATACTCGGCGACAACTTTTCTTGAGTGCAGTGTGGAAGCTACAGTCAAACCTCGTTAATACGTACCCGCTTTAAACGTACTAACGGTTAAAACGTAGTTGCGACGAATCCCCGGCCGAGTCCCATAGAGCCCAATGCATTTGCTGACCGCTTAAGCCGTAGTGGTTCGCCCTATGCCTACCGGTTAGTGCGTACCCTGCGTACCGCAATAACTTTTTGTGCCATAATATTTTACTGCGCCGCTCAACTTCCCGATGCCAGAATGTGCCGCCAAAGGTCTTCCGCCTTTTTGAGAAGTGCGCAGATCAGTCGATCCCCGATTCCGACTTCCGCGCGATTGCGGCGACGCCTTTGCGGGTAAGCATCGGGAAAGAACGAAGGCGAGGTGGCGGCCACCGACGAATGCGCCGACATGACTTATCGCCGACAACCTTATCACAATAAGTATCTTCAGCTATCTGCTCGGGCACGCGTGCGGCGCAGCGCTACTTTTTAAGCCTACTGCACGCTTTTATTAGGCGACAACCTGAACGCGCTGGGCCGCCGATCGCTGCCGCTTCGTTGTGCGCGGCCGTCTTCAAGGCTGAAGTTGAATTAATGGCACAAATGCTCGGGCAGGGACGAAGAACTTCAGCCATGTACCAACTAGCCCGACAGCAAACGCTACTAAGCCGTCATCAGGCGCGCACCGCTTTGTAGAAGCGAAAGCAGATCGCGCGTAGTTAGCGTTGCGGGTCGCGGGCGCCGAGAAACCTCGCTGCATTGACGCTATCGCACTAAACGCACGTGTACGATACAGCAAGCGTAGCGCAGTTGTAACCTTACTGCACGCTTTTATTAGGCGACCACCCAAAGCGCCTCCGTCCGCTGCCAGCACCGATAGAGCATCGCGGAGTGCGCATCGCTTGCATGAAGCTCGTCATCGCTGCGTTAACCGAACAAGCTACTCGCCGCATCTGTGCACGATCTGGAGCGAAGTGGTTACGAGCAACATTCCCACGATAAATGCGCGCGTGCGGCACAGCAAGCGGCCCGGTAGTGACGGCGTGAGCCGAGTAGGCGACGCGCTGCACGCAATTAGCCGGGAGACGATCGGCGCCACGCGGCCGTACCGCGTTTCACTGGAACTGTGTCAGTTTTCGTTTAGTAGCAGATCGCGGTTAGACACACGCACATATACCGCGGAAAGCAGACACTGTCCGTTCTGTCGCTACGTCGGTCACTGTGTTGACCGCGTATCCCGAACCCTGCAATAGTTTCGAAATGCTCTTCGGCGTCGCCACTACGCGCTATCGGGCGGTCGTGCGAGTGTGCCAGGATCTTTTCTCCACTTTGGCAAAAAGAAAGAAAAGGCTTTGCGGTGGGTACTTTAGGCAATATTTGCTGTGGCACTCTATTTATTTGCTGGCGGCGATGGCGTACGCTACGAGATGCAAATTTGTACTTGGTGTTTAATGCGTACTACCGTTTAGTGCGTAGTTATGCCGCGTTCCCGGCAGGTACGTATTAACGAGGTTTCACTGTACAGAACTGAAGCGCAGGCCTTCTACCGTGCCCAAAAATAGTAGTACTTAAAGGGACTGTCTACCGTCCTTCATCGCTTTTCTGTGTTGTACCGCGATAGAAAGCGTACCGTCTGAAGTGTCCAACCTTGCAGCGGTTTCTTTAGAAAGTGAGTAGAAAATTTTAAAACAGAATTTTTCAATCTGCATTTGGTGTTCTTCTATTGGTGTGTACCTGCCTGCGGCATCGTGGGCCCCTTGGATTGCCCGAAGCTGACGGTGACGATCCGTACTTTCGATGGCGGAATAAAACCCTTGTCTTGGGATGATTTGCGCCTTGAGTTCCTTGGGTATGTGGGGGCAGTCCCACATCATGTGCTCAAATGTACACACACACCCACAGTCCGGGCAGTCAGGAGATATATCCATATAAATAGATACATTACCTGTTCCAACGTGGGAGCGGCCCGCAGGGGCGTCGGGGTAAAACCCGGCTCTCCTCCCTCGGTGTACAATAAAGTTATCTATCTATCTATCTATTGGTGTGAATACGCCCCACAACACTGGTTGGTGGACGCGATGGCGATTGTAGTGCCGGTAAAACTTAAAACCGAAAGCACATGTGATTTCTGTAGGATTTCTTTATTTTAGCTGAACACTAATGCAATGAATGTTTTAAGCACGCTATCGGTTAAATGAAGTCTTATTATACGATTACAGAACACTCGTTTTGCTATGATTGCAGTCTATGCGTTTATTTTAGCACTGCTGCCGCAATCCAAGCCAAGTCGACCCGTAAAAAACAAAGCAGCACTTCTGGCTGTAGCCTGTAGCAAACGGCGCTGTAGCAGACCGTATCAAGAGACGAGACATGCATTTGGGAAACCTAAGCGAATTAGAAAAGAGAATATTGGAACGCATGAGGGAACAAAACTTAGACCCATACGTCGACGAACTGGACCGCGATGATTCTTCGAGTAGCAACAGCACAAGCGATGACCCAGACTTTGACAGGCCTCCGTCACCGCAAGCTGGGCGCCTTGGAAATGTCGACTGGTAAGTAGGCACTGAACGACTGGGTTCTAATTCATGCAAACCTGTCACGCAGGTGTCGTTGCAAACGCTGCACTGCAATGCCCACAGTAATAGAGTGCGTATGCTGTTGCAGGCAAACGATGTAACGAAACTCCTGATGTAGCGATGATAAATGCATGCCTTCACAGCGCAGCATGCGCGAGACATCCTAATGACAGTGCAGCGCAACGGTACAACCAGCACGGGGTGTTGAAGCAGACGAACTCGAAAGCAGCAGCGTCGGCAGCGCCGCCAGGCGTCTTTTTGGATGCGTGAGATAAAAAAAAAACAGCAAAAATTACTTTTTGACGCAATCGAAAGCTGTTTCAAGAGCGGAAAATACACTCTCAAGTTCTACATGTTTGCTTTAAAGCAACATAAGTCCACCTGCGTGGATAGTCTGTCACACCTATAGATTGCGGGAATTGCGACCACTTTGCTGTTGGGTGACGCTAGCGGTCATTCTTTCACGGTTTTCAACACCAGATTAAAATTATAATCCTTTTTTTATGGGACGAAAGCGCGCTCGTTGCCGCCGATGTGACGAACGATCTTCTCATTTTCACCACAATCAAAAAAATTTTTCCGAGCGGTAGACAGTCCCTTCAAGTTTACTGATAATTCTGTCATTTGCCTTGCTGAAATAAATGCTGCTTTATGGATTATGAGTTCCGGGAAGTTGTAGGTAAAACAGAGTTATCGTTCACTTTGCAAGAATGCCTTCCTTTTCTTTCCACTTCTTGACAGCACCACGCTTAAGCCTGCCCGTCTTCCAAATATGGCATCCACGACGTAGAGGGTCAGTGTGCGCCCGCAAAAACACTGTTTAGTTCTCCAAGAAAAATATACTAGTAATATGGCAGTTTTTTGGGGAAGCCACGGTGATAACAGCGCTGAAACGAGCACTTGCAAGCACCACGAGTTATCCAAAGTACAACGTAACCGAATGACACTGGATATAGATGTGGCTGCGTCCTTTGTGTAGTCAACGCTCAGTGTTGCTCGGTCGACGCAATAAGACTCGACTATATTTGGCGCTTTGCACTTCCAATGGTCAAATTTCGCTGAAACTGCCGTTTCTGCGCAGCTTGGCGCAGCAGGCCAGATTGGCACAGAATGGCGCAATTGGCGCAGCACTTACACCCTTGTTTTCAGCTTATTCTTATGGCCACTGCAGGACGAAAGCCTCTCCGAATGATCCCCAATTCGCCCAATCCTTTGTGAGCTGGCTCTACTTTATGGCAGCGAACTTTCTGATTTTTGTCACTCTATCTAACCCTCTGCTGTCTAGGGCTGTATGTTTCCCATCCCTTGGTATCCACTCCATAGCTCTCACAGACCAACGGTTATCTCTCCTTCTCATCACATGGCCTGCCCAGGTCCACTTTTGCTTTATAACATCGGCTACAATGTCAGCTGCCCCTGTTTGTTGAAGCCACGCAAATGGAGCAGCCTTTTGGGGAGGCGTCTCCCCCTTTGCGCACATGCAACGTCAAACCCAAGTCAAAGACAGAACCATTTCGGTTAGGTCGATTCCACAGCAGGAATGCAACATCGGCTGGTTTGACCATTTTCAAAACAACGTGGCGTTATGCACGGTGATCACGACAGTGTCGATGCGGCTACTCAAGGGGTGACGACATCAGCCGAAAAGAGAAACATGCTTCGCTTGATGTGAAATAAAGTTGAGTGCAGCGGCGCGGATGATCGGCACATGCGATGTGTTAAGCAACTCGAGAAAGCTTTGCCAGGTGCAAGTGTTACTGAGAGGCAGACCAGCCTTAGTCGGTCTTTCTGCACTAAATGAAAAGGCAGTGCCGAAAAACACAGCTGGTTGATAGCTCTGATATGTCATTATTTTTCTTTAAAACCTTTACAAAGAGCCAGTTAGGTGCTCCTGTTAAGAAACTGGTCAGTAGTGATAATGTTTGTAGATAGAACCGGACTTCTCAATGGAATTTGCGCAACTTTGCTTATCTTGAAAATCAGCTTATCTCGAAATTTTTTCTGGTTTTTACTACTTCGAGTTAACGAAGTATTACTGTATATGCAAAAAGTCATGCGATTCTGAGAGACCAATATGTTGATATGCGATTCGGGAGCACAATAAACTGAGCGCGAGAGCATTCATAAAAACATATCTAATCTTGTCATAACAATGAAGCGGGTGTGGTCTTAGATGTCAGCTACAGTCGATCCTGGATATATCGAACTCGGATATATCGAATTATTGGCTATATCGAACAGTTGAGAAATCCCCTTGAATTTCTCATGCAAAAGTATGCGGCTGGTGTGCACGTATATCGAACTCCCGCACAGCGAAACATCCGCTATATCGAACGCTGCCCCGCGCCGAAGCTCAGAAAGTGCATTTTTTCTAACAACTATTGATCATTTTTCGGCCGCGTTATTGTAAGTTCCAAACCCTCGTCGCGCGCAGGTGACGAAATTGCGTTGCTCTAGTTCGGTGCGCAGCGCCTGTCAATTCACCGGTATATTTGACGCGCGGTCCGCAGGTTTTAACGCATGGGCTAGTGTGTTTCAAATTGGCTGATTGCCGAGGGCACCAAAATGAGAATTCGAAGTGACTTGGCAGCCTTGTTGTAACGTTTGCATTCCCTTCCTTGTCTCTTCGCGCACGATGGCATGCGGTCCCGCAAAGCATGGCCTTCGAGATCCGCAACCTCGTGACGTATTTTTAGTGTTTTCGGTTTTAAAATACTGATCTCAGAGGCTACGTTTTTTTTTTCACATTTCTCGCCAAATTAGCGGCTGCCGTCTGCAAAGCCACAAGTGCCATCGGTATCGCCAACATGTCGACGGTCGCGTAATGTTTCTTCGTGCAGCGTTGTCTCTTGCAGAATGTGTACTTCGCGCTTTGTTCTTGATAAATCGTCATTTGGGAGTCGAACTAAGCATTGTCCCGCTCGTAGCGATAAAAATGATGACCGGTGCTTGGAACGACATCAAGTAAAGCACCATCGCGCACTGTTTCCTTACGGGCCTTGGTGCCAGGTGACGCGACTTCGGGCGCGTCATGATCGCCGACTGCGGCGTACGGTGCGTCAGTGAATTTTGCGACTTAGCGTTTCCGGGCGGCGTATCGGACGGGAGTACAGCGAGTGACTTCATCGGTGCAGATAACGATGTAGCTGTTTCTTACTGCATCAATGCCGAGATCATAGCTGACGTTGCCGGTGCTGCGGAAATGTACCCGTGCGGTTTGAAGATGCCAGCCGCCGTTGCCACTGCTAAACCCTTCACCGCGCTACAGAGCTCGCATCAGCGTTCGCAACACCGCTGTTGTGGCGCATCATCACTTTTGTGGCGGAAGGTGCTGAATTTACTTATTTGGCAAGCTTCAATAATATTGACGATGACTTGATGAATTCACGGCGCGCAAGAAGCAAGACAAGTTGACGGACTTTTTTCATGCGGAATAAAGTGCGCTAACTTGCAAAAGAAGTTCTTGCCTTGTTCTTTAGCATATGTGAGCAAATCGTCATGTTCGCGCTTTTTACGATTTCAGAAAACTGTGAAGGCCTGCAGTGCTTTAATTAAAGCCTTACATACGCATAACTCGTATTTCGAATTATCGATATATCGAACTATTTCGCGGTCCCCTTCGAGTTCGATATATCCGGGATCGACTGTACTTGCTGTTTCAAGCAGTACGGCGACCACGGAGATTACAATTGCAATAAAAGCCACCATCGTCATGCGCACTACAGTCAAACCTCGATATATCGAACACAGACATATTGAATTATTGCCTATATCGAACGGTTCCTATATCACATGGGAAATCCCATGAATTTTTAATTTTTTATTTCGAACGAAGTTTGACGTATAATGGATATATCGAACTCAGCCACCCCAAACCGCCCGCACTCCGTTGACAGGCGGCGAGCTTTCCCGCAACTCTCGAAAATAGCGGTAGCGCGGTGGGTGTTTACGACTGCTGCACACATCGATGGCGCCGAGTGCGCCACTTGAACGTAGCGGCATACGCACGCCGCAGCCTTGCAGCAACGACGCACTGCACTTGTTGCACCAGCTCCGCCAGGCATCCGTCGCATCGGTCGTTGTTGTGCTCGTGTGTTAGGCCTGCCGCGTGTTGTGGTGTGTGTAGCGATGGCTGCAGACGCGAAGAAACGGACGAACCTGACTTTTGCAGCAAAACTGGAAGCAATCCAGCGCGTTGAGAATGGTGAGAAGAAGTCGAGCGTCGCGGACGGGTTAGGCATACAAGGAGCACATTGAGTACTCTGCTCAAAAACAAAGCCGACATAAAGGCCAAGGCCGAGAAGAGTCAGCACTCGGGCGCGCGGCGTGTACGCAAAGCTTCTTTTGAAGATGTTGAGAAGTCTCTCCACAAGTGGTTCATGGACGCAAAGGCCCGAAATATTCCTGTATCGGGGCCGATGTTGCAACAGAAGGCAAAGAACTTTGCATTCATTCTCGGCGTCGAGAATTTCAGTGCGAGTAACGGTTGGCTACAACGTTTTAAGACTCGTTTCAACATTGTCGGGAAGACTGTGTCGGGAGAGAGTGAGGACGCCAATGATGAAGAAATTCAGAAGTGGCTTGATCATGAGTGGCCCAAAGTTCTCGCCAAGTATGAGCCGAGCCACATCTTTAATGCTGACGAGACGGGCCTGTTCTGGCAAACGCTTCCGCGGCAAATGCTGGACACTCGCGGGGACAAGTGCCACGGGGGCAAACAAGGCAAGGCCCGTGTGACGGTCCTATTGGCTGCCAATATGGATGGGAGCACGAAGCTGCGGCCACTTGTAATTGGCAAATTTAAAACCCCGAGGTGCATGCGGAACTGCCCCAATATTCCGGTGACTTATGCCTGGAATAAGAAGTCGTGGATGATGAGGGATATTTTCCTCAAGTGGCTGAAGGCGTGGGATTCGGACCTGGTGCGTCAGGGACGGAAGGTATGCCTTATCGTCGATAACTGCACGGCACACCACACCGATGCCCAGCTGAGCAACATCGAAGTGGTATTTCTGCCGCCCAACACCACTTCGAAGCTCCAACCGTTGGACCAAGGCATTATCCGCACATTTAAGTCTATCTACAAGCGTAGGCTGATCGACATTTTGCTTGTAAGACTCCGGATGGGCCAAGACCTGAAGATCGATCTTTTGGGCGCCATCCAAATGCTCAAGGCGTCGTGGGAAAACGTCAAGCAGTCGACGATAGCCAACTGCTTTCGGCATGCGGGCTTCGGTGGACGCACTGACGAAGCATCAGTGGAAGAATCCGAGGAAGCTGGGTTGGCATGCGCAGATGAAGAAAGCGAGCTCGTCAAAACGTGGAGCAAGCTGGAGAGCTTTGTTGGTGCGGAGCCGCAAAGCATGTGCATCGAAGACTTCGTTGGAGGTGACGACAGCACTGGTACAACGGCGGAGCTAACGGTAACGCCGAAGCTACCGCTGAGCAGCCGAATGAAGACACTGCCGAGGTGGATCCCGCAAGCGCTGATGGTGCCCCGCTCCCGACATCAGCTGAGGTCGTAGCCGCTTTGGCCCTTGCGCGCCGCCACTGCAGCGCGATTGAAGGCACCGGCCTTTCACTTGTGGATCGCCTGGACTATGTATGTTGAGGACGCAGTCGTCAAACACGCCATTGCCAACAAAAAGCAGGCTACTCTTTTTCAGTATTTTAAGCTAACACAATAAATACTTTGTTTGAATCTTCAAGTGAGTATTTACTGCACCATGATTGGTTCATTGGTTGTTTTCCACAAGTTCTTGACGCATGTTTACGTGATTTTTTATATCGAATTCTGGATATATCGAACTATTTCGCGATCGCCGTGCCGTTCGATATATCGAGGTTCAACTGTATTGCACTGCTTGAACTGTTTGTTCTTAAATGAATCATTGAACCCACAGAACTGAGGCAATAAATAAAATAGGGCACCACAACGTTTCATTGTAATGTTGCAGTGCACATAATATACCAGTTACAAAAGCTAAAGTACCGCTTCATTATCATCATCAGCTTCCACATGAGACGTTGCTCCAGTAGCTTCAGTCCAACAGTAGTCGCAGCTTCCTGCTTTTGGTCGCCATTTATGTTTTGTATGCGTGTGTCAACGTGTGTAGGTGTCAACTGTGCAGTGCAATTGTTGTTTATGTGTTCCCGCCAAGCCTCATAATTCCATAGAGGCAACGCCAACGGCACCCCAGTGACGCTGCCAACCAATGCAAAAGGACTTTTGACAGTGTGCCAGAGGATGTGGCTTCGAATCCAGTGGAATAAATATCGGTTTTCTGGGCCTCAGGACAGCGTTGTTTACAAGTTTTATACTGCTGCTTACAGGTATTCGATGCCATGCGTGACTATGCATTTCGCAATGAACGTACTCTGCGCGCGTTGTCATGTTTTATCATGTTGGCAGTTAAAAATAGATGTGTCTTATACAGAGGTGCATCTTATATATCATCTTTTCCCGCGAAAGTCATAAAAAGTATCGGGTGCGTCTTATACAAAGGTGCGACTCATACACCGGAAAATACGGTATGCGCGCTTGCACTTGATTGGGCAAAGCGAGGTCGCGTGACCTGCCGGCTCAAGCAATGGCGTTTCAGCGAACACCTAGTGTCATGTGATTTCTAGCAAGATCACGTGACCTGCCGGCTCAGGCAACGGTGTTCCAGGAAACACCTCGTGTCACACGATTTGCCACCGGTGCAGCCGGAATCCTGCCAAGCGTGCACTCCCTGTTACAGTCGAACCTCGTTAATACGTGCCCGCTTTAAGCGTACTAACGGTTAAAACGTAGTTGCGACGAATCCCCGACCGAGTCTCATAGAGCCTAATGCATTCGCCGACCGCTTAAGCCGTAGTGCTTCGTCCTACGCCTACCGCTTAGTGCGTACCCTGCGTACCGCGATAACGTTTTGTGCCATGAAATTTTACTGCGCCGCTGAACTTTCCGACGCCACACTGTGCCGCCAAAGGTTTTCAGTCTTTTCGAGAAGTGCGTAGATCGGTCGATCACCGATTCCGACTTCCGCGCGATTGCGGCGATGCCTTTGCGGGTAAGCATCGGGAAAGAACGAAGGTGAGGCGGCGGCCACCGAAGAACGCGCCAGCATGACTTATCGCCGACAACCTTATCACAATAAGTATCTTCAGATATCTGCTCGGGCACGCGTGCGGCGCAGCACTACTTTAAGCCTACTGCATGCTTTTAATAGGCGACAATCTGAACGGGCCGCCGATAGCTGCCGCCTCGTTGTGCGGGGCCGTGTTCAAGCGCGCGCCGCTTTGTAGAAACGAAAGCAGCTCGCTGTTGCGGAGTTGAGCGTTGTTGGTCGTGGGCGACGAGAAACCTCTTTGCATAGACGCTATCACGCTAAACGCACGCGTACGGTACAGCAAGCGTAGCGCTGTTGTAACCATACTGCACGCTTTTATTGGGCGACCACCCAAACACGCTTCCGTCCGCTGCCAGGACCGCTAGAGCGTCGCGGAGTGCGCATCGCTTGCAGGAAGTTCATCATCGCCGCGTTAACCGAACAAGCTAATCTGTGCTCATCGCCGCATCTGTGCACGGTCTGGAGCGAAGTGGGTACGAAGAACACTCCCACGACAAATGCGCGCGTGCGGTACAGCAAGCGGCCCTGCGGCCCGGCAGTGACGGTGTGCGCCGAGAAGGCGACGCGCTGCACGCAACTAGCCAGGAGACGATCGGCTGCACGCAGCCGTACCGCATTTCACTGGAACTGTGTCAGACTTCATTTAGTAGCAGAGTGCGGTACACACGCACACACATATATCGCAGAAAGCCGACACTGTCTGTTCTGTCGCTACGTTGGTCACTGCGTATACCGGACCCTGTAATAGTTCCGAAATCCTCCTTGGCGTCGCCACCGCGCGCTATCGGCACTATCGGACGGTCGTGCGAGAGTACCAGAATCTTTCCTCCCGTTTGGCAAAAAGAAAGAATAGGCTTTGCAGTGGGTACTTTAGGCAATATTTGCTGTGGCACTGTATTTATTTATTTGCTGGCGGCGATGGCGTATGCGAGGAGATGCAAATTTTTACTTGGTGGTTAATGCGTACTACCATTTAGTGCGTAGTTATGCGGTGTTCCCTGCAGGTACGCATTAACGAGGTTCCTATCTACCTGAACCTCTTACACGCCCAGGTGCTCTGCCTTGCAATATTACAATCAATGTTATCTCTCTTTTTAATGTAATTAATGAAAGTGTGAATTGCTTTGCCCGTATTTCGTATGGAAAGTCGTCGTCATTTCGAGCATCATCATCATCCTCATCGTGTCATTTATTTACTCTCCCTCTGGTCATGTGGCCTGCATGACCACTACTAATACTACTAACTACAACTACTACTACTACTACTACTGTTAGTAAACTAAGGCAGCTTCACTGTAAAGTGTCAAACGGGATGCTTACCACTTTCTGAGCGAGACAGGGTGAAAGATGTGCCGCAGCAGCAATGAACAGTGGCTCCGCGGGTGATGACAGTCGCAGGAGGGCTTGGAACAGCCATGGCGAAGGCTCCAGGCTGAGTACCGCTCGAAGCAGGGGCTCGCCAGGGTAGGGCCACCGACTGGCCAGCGCCGGCAACACGACTCGCACAACCTGACGTGACAATGCAACACGGTCAGCTAAGTCAGCTGAGGCCACAGCCACAGATGTAAGCACTGGAGGGCAAGTGTGACCCCCTAGAGGATCGAGTGAAGGGGGTGAGGGGAGGTGCGAATTTGGTCTTGAAAGCAGTGTTGTCAATAACGGCGCGGCAATTCCAACGTGGACAAAACGAAGAAGAAAAACGCGTCTTGTGTTGTTCCTCTTCATTTCGTCCACGTTTAAAATTTCTTGCTGTTCTTGAAAACATGAGTGGTCAGCAACTCGCCCAAATATGCACCCTTTAGCAAGCAGTGCGTGGAAGGTTATAGCACAGTTGAACCCTTTTATGAGAGGCACTGATCTGACATTGTGCATACATCAACATAGGGATCGATCAGAAAATGAGAACATGTTACCCTACTTGTAAGAGACTGCCCATAGAAAGGGATAAGAACTGCTCCTCGATGTGTCTCTCTTATAAAGGGGTTCAACTGCCTGCATATCACAGTTGTAAAGGCAATGAGGAGCTCTGAAAACATTCTAAATAAAATACACAAACAGTGCTGCAATATAATCAGTCTGCAACCTTTGCAATCTGTGAAGATGTTTGACTGTGCACCCACAAGCGTTACATAACAGCTGTAGCACTTGACTGTAATTCCCGTGTATAGCATTGCAACTTTAGCATATAATACGTAAGCTACAATATACGTTTCAGTTGAAATATATCGTGAAGTTTATGCAAGTTCTCTTTGTGTGAGCGTATGCTACAAGTCTAGGGTGCCCTCTACAAGCCAGACATGGCTTGTAGAGATATCCACTGTATTTTATGTCCAAACCTGATGAAATTAAATAGACTTGTTTAATTTTTCATGCTGATTTCAAATATGCAAAAAATTTTCTACACAAAGTACACAAAGCTGCCTTAAGTGTTTCTGGAGACAATAGGAAAAAAATACGGCAGATCCCACGCACTGTGGGAATCGATGTAATGCGAAGCAGCCGGCAGAGAGCAGCTACATCGCCTTGTTCGTCTTGGAAACAAGTGAAGTCAATCGTGCCATGGCATCTAGTTCACTATATATCGCATGTTTGACATGCATGCATGCATGTACAATCCGGTATATGCCATGCTAATGAAACGTATATTCTGGAATATACAATGCATGATCTGTCATTTATGTTCATGACGCACTAGTGTCATGCCATACCAATTTTGGTATATATCCAGTTAACAAAACGGCCGGAAGCGCACCATGACAGTGTCATGAAGGAAAGAAGATGATTCTTAAGGGCTCGTTTTCTTTGTTAGACACAATATTAATGAGAACTAACAGACAATAACGCCAAGGAAAGTATAGGGGGTGTTATGTGTAGTATTTAGAATATAGATGTGAAGAAAGTAAAGTGGACGAAAAGATAACCTGCCGCCGGCAGGGACCGAACCTGCGACCTTCGAATAACGCGTCCGATGCTCTACCACTGAGCTACGGCGGCGGTCATCCTCCCGTCCACTTTATGGGGTATATATGTGCATTTAAACCTTGGAGTGTTAGTCAGCGCCAATCGCAGCCATGGCGGCGAGTGTGGAACACTCTTTTTCTGCCTTTCTGGCGTCACGTAGCACGTGATCTTTTTACGAGCTGGCAGCTGACCAATAATCCCTCGCATACTACCTGAAGGCATCAAGTCTGCCAGAACGAGACCCTTGCTATGAATGAAGGAAAGAAGATGATTCTTAAGGGCTCGTTTTCTTTGTTAGACACAATATTAATGAGAACTAACAGACAATAACGCCAAGGAAAGTATAGGGGGTGTTATGTGTAGTATTTAGAATATAGATGTGAAGAAAGTAAAGTGGACGAAAAGATAACCTGCCGCCGGCAGGGACCGAACCTGCGACCTTCGAATAACGCGTCCGATGCTCTACCACTGAGCTACGGCGGCGGTCATCCTCCCGTCCACTTTATGGGGTATATATGTGCATTTAAACCTTGGAGTGTTAGTCAGCGCCAATCGCAGCCATGGCGGCGAGTGTGGAACACTCTTTTTCTGCCTTTCTGGCGTCACGTAGCACGTGATCTTTTTACGAGCTGGCAGCTGACCAATAATCCCTCGCATACTACCTGAAGGCATCAAGTCTGCCAGAACGAGACCCTTGCTATGAATGAAGGAAAGAAGATGATTCTTAAGGGCTCGTTTTCTTTGTTAGACACAATATTAATGAGAACTAACAGACAATAACGCCAAGGAAAGTATAGGGGGTGTTATGTGTAGTATTTAGAATATAGATGTGAAGAAAGTAAAGTGGACGAAAAGATAACCTGCCGCCGGCAGGGACCGAACCTGCGACCTTCGAATAACGCGTCCACTTTACTTTCTTCACATCTATATTCTAAATACTACACATAACACCCCCTATACTTTCCTTGGCGTTATTGTCTGTTAGTTCTCATTAATATTGTGTCTAACAAAGAAAACGAGCCCTTAAGAATCATCTTCTTTCCTTCATTCATAGCAAGGGTCTCGTTCTGGCAGACTTGATGCCTTCAGGTAGTATGCGAGGGATTATTGGTCAGCTGCCAGCTCGTAAAAAGATCACGTGCTACGTGACGCCAGAAAGGCAGAAAAAGAGTGTTCCACACTCGCCGCCATGGCTGCGATTGGCGCTGACTAACACTCCAAGGTTTAAATGCACATATATACCCCATAAAGTGGACGGGAGGATGACCGCCGCCGTAGCTCAGTGGTAGAGCATCGGACGCGTTATTCGAAGGTCGCAGGTTCGGTCCCTGCCGGCGGCAGGTTATCTTTTCGTCCACTTTACTTTCTTCACATCTATATTCTAAATACTACACATAACACCCCCTATACTTTCCTTGGCGTTATTGTCTGTTAGTTCTCATTAATAATGACAGTGTCATGTAAATCATGACGTACATCACATGCACGTCATGATACTCATGTTATCACCTCTCATTTATGTTCGCCATACAGTCTCGTCGCGCAATACTAATTTTGGTGTATATCAAGCGAGCGAAATGGCCGCGTGGGCACCATGAGCGTGGCATGTAAATTACATCATACATGACTTGCCTGTCCCGATTTTCAAGTTTCCACCTCACAGTTACGTTCATCATACAGTCGCGTTGCGCGATACCAATTTTGATGCATATCACGCTAGAGAAACGGCAACGATCAGACAATGAGCGTGGCATGTAAATCATGTCGCACATGACTTGCGTGTCATGATTTTCACGTTATCAGTTCTGATTTACGTTCATCATACAGTCTCGTCACACAATACAAATTTTGATGCATATCACGCTGGCGAAACGGCAACAATTGGACAATGAGCATGGCATGTAAATCATGTCGTACATGACTTGCATGTCATGATTTTCACGTTATCACTTCTGGTTTACGTTCATCATACAGTCTCGTCGCGTAATACCAACTTTGGTGTATATCAAGCGAGCGAAATGGCCGCGAGGGCACCATGAGCGTGGCATGTAAAACATGTCGTACATTATTTGCATATCATGATTGTCATGTTACCACGCGTCAGTTATGTTCGTGATACAGAAATGTCTCATCATACCAGTTTTAGTATGTATCCATTCATTTAAACGGCCACGGGCACCCCGAGACCATATAATGTAAATCATGCTGTACATGACATGCTTGTCATGATTTGCACATTAGGACCTGCCGCTTGTGTTCGTCATACACTACTGTCACGCCATACCAATTTTGGTATACCTAAAATTAACGAAACGGCCGCAAGAGCCCCAAGACCGTGGCATGTAAATCATGCTGTTCATGACATGCACATCATGATTGTCATGTGATGACCTGGCATTTATGTTCGTAATACGGTCATGTTGTGTCATACCAATTTTGGTATACATCCCATTAACTAAACGGCCAGGAGAGCTCTAAGTCGTAGGCGGCTAGATAGATAGATAGATAGATAGATAGATAGACAGATAGATAGATAAATAGATACGCTCAAAGTCGCAGAAGTTCGCTAAGAAATGCTTCGCATTTAAAATCGTTCAGCAGAAAGTGCATATTATCAGATAGCTAGAGACTACAATATGCAATAAGTGCAAAGCAGCAAACAGTTTTCAGATTGAATAATAACGAGTCATTCAGCAGTCATGTTCATACCGTGACTACCATAACGAAAAGACGAAATCAAATTTTAAAAATCTATCAGCAGAAAATGAGAATTTTGCTCTCAGACTTTGTGATACACAGCTTGGGCTTTATGTTAAAAAAGTAATTACAGCTAAAGCTGTTCTAGATCATGAGTTATCACTCCGACAAGCTAAATAAGTGACCCAAAAACATTTAACCATCAGCTCATAATCGTTGCACAGATCTATGGTGCGATCTTGTACGCATTCCAAATAAGCCCGGAGGTGTGGCGTTACATCCAGCCGCACGCGAATGGCCAACATGAACCGCGACGGACGTCACGACCTTGCATTGACCAATCGCGTGCGGCTGGATGTAACGCCACGCCTCCGTGCTTATTTGGAATGTGTACAAGATCGCACCACTAAACTGCGGATGAAATACTCATCTTATAGGCCTTGAGTTAGGCTTTACATGCGAAAGAATAGCTATAGATCTCAATAATGTAATAAATAAGACTTTTTTTCTTTGATATATTTTTGGTATCCGCGACCCATGTTCCCCTTAATGAAGGCGTTCACATACAGCTGTTGTCATGTTACATACAATACATTCAATTACCAATGTCTCAGGCACAGAGGAGGTGGTGAAAATAATGAAATAATGAGACAGTTAAAAAAAGAATTTAATACAGAAAAGCTTAGTCTTTTTTTTTTTTACAATGCTGAACATACAGTCAAACCCCGCCACAACAAACGCCGCTTCAACGAAGTACAGTCGCCGAACGATTTTTCGGACCCTGGCGGGGACCGTAAAAAAAAAAAATCGAACAGTCCGAAAAATTCGTTTTCGCCAAAAAATGTGAAATTTATTGCATCAGGCAGGCTTTAAAATGTCCTTGATGCCTCATACTATGCTTGGAGGCAACTTGGTTTGCTCGTACTTGCGCCAAGTCACCGTAAACTCTCGACAAAACTGTCAACGCATTGGCGATCTCCGCCGCCGACGGCTGCGGAAATCCCGCGATGGCACAGATGGCGGAGCCATGGCGTCGAGCACACAAAATTCGATGCCGCAGATAGCTGCTGAGAAGCACACAACATCTCGATGCGACGCGACACAAAATGTGCAGAATGGTGACTGAAACAAGCTGCAACAACAATAAAAGAATCCTTCCTCCGCCTCCTCCCTGTATGGTGTGATGACGATAATGCTGACCGAAGACGAAAAAATGGCGTCCCGTGCCGCGTTTTCTAAAAAGCAGACATGGCCTCCAAAACTTATGGCATGTGCTTTCCATCCAATCTCGGAGGCACAAAAGCCATTTGAAGACGATGTTTAGGCAAGCCGGCGGAAAATCCAACATGGCGGCATTCACAATGGTTCAGTGCATGGCTCAAAACGCGCGATTTAGTCCGAAAATCCAACTTTCACGGGCAAATTCGTCCGAAAAATCGGTCGAAAAAATGCATTAGCTCCATGGGATCCCTGACAGTGCATTTATGAAGTCCGGAATATCCAACAAGTCCGAATTTTTGGAGTCCGAAAAATCGGTCGGCGACTATGTTTTATTCCTCGTCAGCTTGCCATAGAAGTCAATGTGTCAAAGTTCTCGCCACAACAAACCATTTTTCGGTCTTGTTTTCGCTTCAATGAAACTTTTACTCAGTGGAACTTGGCTTGAAAATTTGTTTAAAGATAAATTAAGTACATCACCAGCCGCACAACTTTTCATACAATCACGGCGCTTTGTTTCACTGAAAATATGCGCCCAATGCACCACCTCGAAACAAACTCCTAGGAGAGCGTCAATGTTTGGTGGTGAGGGTGATGCAGGTGGCCACCTCGCGACATGGCGCAGGCTCGCTTCACTAAGCCGGAGCCACAGCCAACTCATATCCATTCTATAAAACCTCTCATTTGTGCTTGTGCACTCGCGTGCGCTACGGAGCTACGGCAGGCTGGGCATGGTAAACGTGCACACAGACATGGACACGGACAAATATATCGCCACTGACGCGGATGTTATCGCTCATCATGAGCTAACTGACGAGAAGAAGTTCGTCGTGACGACACATCGTCGGATGATGAGAGTGACGCAGAAGATGCAGTGGCGCTGCCTTCTGCACTGAAGGTGATGGCAAGGGTTCATTTGACGTCATTTGCACTTTCATAAGCGCCCACAATGACCACCTCGCGATGCAGCTGCTGACCACATGCGAGTGTCGAACTATTGCACTGATGTCCAAAGGAAGGCGGCAAACAAAGCTAACAGTCTTTTTTGAAAGTAAACAATGTTTGCGAGGGGTGTAGTCAAATGTGACAGTGTCCTGGGGCAGATTTTGCCACAGAAAAATTTCCGCTTCAACGACATTTTTCGCGTGTCCCATCAGTTTCATTGTAGCGAAGTTCGGCTGTACTTAAAAGTAGGCTTGTGTGAATAGTAAATTTTAGGTTCGAAGCAAATTCGAAGCAAAGAGTGATTTGGTCGAATAATTTCGAATCGAATTCGAATAGTGTCTATCACATGTTATAAAGAAAAGTGAGCATATTTGTCATGACCCAACTAACCTTCAAAATACTTTTTTAAAATTAAAACAAGGCATGTGCAAATGTCATTCTTTTTGGTTCAAAGGAAGTGGAAGCAACTTTGAATAGTAGCAGGATTTGAGTTTCGGTAGAATGCAACTGATAACCTGTAAAATATGTTACGTTTTAAAATTTACCATACTTAGAGCATATGAACTGGTATAGCAAGCTTTTAAACTTA
The DNA here is from genome assembly GCF_013339695.2 of Rhipicephalus sanguineus. Taxonomy (NCBI): domain Eukaryota; kingdom Metazoa; phylum Arthropoda; class Arachnida; order Ixodida; family Ixodidae; genus Rhipicephalus; species Rhipicephalus sanguineus. Next base: position 62,569,401 of record NC_051184.2, on the reverse strand, counting down.
AAAAATGATGAATCGATGTGAGGGTAATATGTTCATTTAACCTTGATGTGGGGTTTTGCAGCAGTGCGGACTTTCCCTGAAAAGGTGTATTCACGGCACAGCACCCCTTCACTGCAGTGAAACCACCTTTACAGGGGAGTTACATGCGGTTTAATATACACCTATTCATTCGTTCGTTTCGAATACTTTGAAATTTCCAAGAATTTAAATTCGAATCGAAGCAAATTCAAATACTGTAATATTCGTTCAAATATTCGCACAAGCCTACTAAAGAGTACTCGAAGTTTGAATACCATGTCCATTAGAAACTTGTTAACCTTCAAGGCCACAGGCTATTTTCAGCAGCTGTCCAATGTGCATTTTGCATTATTGTGGTGCTGCAAAGTTTACCAAGTGACTTTGACTGGGCGGCTAAGGGTGCATGGTAATGATGAAAGAAAGGGAATGCTGATCTAACACATAAATTCACCTCACAATTCTCAGCGTGTTACATAACCCACCATTACACGTTATAGTGTATGTGAACCTGGCAGCCACTAACACCCATAAACGCGGATGCTACTGCATATGTGATCTAAACACTGGTCACTGATCACTACACTGGTGAGTGGCAAATTCACACTAGTACTTAAGCCGCCAGGCCTAACCAGCATTGTTTTTCTGTGACCACAGCCATGGTTTGGCTGGGGGAAGTAAGCACCTCTTTGCAGCTCTCGTGCCGTGTTCAGAAAGCTGTGAGGAGACCTACCCAAACGAAATCGAAGGCACATCTGGCAAGCTGAATGCTGGCAACATGGTGCTGCCATGGCTGTCAGAAAGGCGAAAGTGACACACCATCAAAGAACCCCCTGTATTGCTGCCCTATCTACGTGCTGTGTTAGAGAATTCGACAAGGTGAGCTCAGGTCATGCACGTCGTGCGTACACGCACATGCTCACACTCAGCAAGAGCCAAGAAACCACCTAAAATGCCCATAGATGTAATACCTGAGGGCAGTCACCAAGAAGACCTGTCAGGAGGCAGGCAATGATCTCGCACTGATAGTCGCCGCATTCGGGGCCATTGGCCACTGGCTTGACGAGTGGCAGGAGCAGCAGGTCCACCATGGCCTGTGCCTGTGGCGTCACCACCTGCAAGCGCAAGAACACGGTTTACTCGCGCAAAACATGAAAAGTGACAGGGTCCCCAATGTACCGTATTTACTCGATTCTAGCGCGCCCTCGATTGTAACGCACACCCGTTTTCCGCGACCAAAAAAAAAAAAAAAGTAATACATCGATTGTAACGCGCACCCATTTTTCGTGAGAAAAGAACAAAAGAAGTCCGTAGGAGTCAAACTTCGCACATTCGAAGAACAAGTATTTGGGTTTTAAGGAACTAAACTTTCAAAAAAGTAAAACACAAAGTCAAAAAGCGGGCCTTGCCACTAAAACTGTCACCACTACGGTGGCGATACGAGTCGGGTAATGGATCAGTCCTCGTCGCTGTCGGACAACTCCTTGTCGCTTTCAACACTCTTCGATTTCGGGAAACCGGCCCTGCTTTGGTCCACTGAAACCTTTTCGTGAAGCTTTGCTGTAAAAAATCTTCTGCTTATGTTTGCGCAGTCTCGCACGCACGTTTCGGGAACTTCGAACGACCGCGATGCGGCCCGATTTCCGTCCGTCTCTCTGCACATGTAATAACTACCGTATTTATTCGAAAATAGGTCGGGCACGAATATAGGTCGACCCCTACTTATAGCAGTCTACGAGAAATAAAAAAAAATATTCGAAAATAGGTCGACCCATGTTTTTTTTTTTTTTTAGAAACAGGAAAATTGAAACATACCACACCTTTATTTACAATTAACTTAGCGCCCTAGTCGCTGCCGGGAGTGTCATGTTCGTCAGATGTGCAAGGAAGGTTGTCGGATTCTTCGCAGGCATCCTCGGCATCCCAAATGACGTCGACTTCGCTGCCATCGATTGCGTTGGAAATGCAGCACTTTTTAAAGCCAGTCACGATAATTTCCGCTGGCAAGTCTTTCCGCGCGTCCTTCACCCACGTCGCAACTTCATTAGGCAGTTTTAGAATAGCGTACGCAAAGCTTTGCGTTAACTTTTCGCGCAACTGCACATGCGTCGTACGCTAACCGCTTGGAGCCTCCCGTTAAGTGGCAAACGCTAACGCTAACTTAGCGTACGCTATTCTAAAACTGCCTATTGAGGGAAGCCCTTCTCGCGGCGTCCCGTCGGTGTCATTGCAGCATCCTCCTTCAAGCCACTCTTTGTAACTCTTCGCCACCCGGTCCTTAATGTAGCCGGGACGTCATACCTAGCGGTATGACGACCAGGTCTGTTGGCCTTCTGCAGGGCCTCCTTGACGCCCGGAGCCTCAGTTCTTTTTCAAGAGTGTCATGCCTGCCAGTTGCTGGGCCGCGAAAAGCACGACGCTATCCATTGCACGCGAACAGTCGGTCCCGCTGCTTCCGCCAACCCCTAATCAACTTTTACGTCGAACTCACGCTGAGCGGCACAATTGCTGGAATTCTCGGCAAAAAGTATCACTTGACGCTTGAAGTCAGCTGTGTAGCTCTACCGACGTGACACCGTCGCAACCGCGCATTTGCAAATGCGAACCGTCACGTCAGATCAAACAACAGTGAGGCCTTAGGCCAGTGCCAGTGCGGCCAGTGCGGCTGCGCGTCGGCAGGCAGCACGGCTAGGGGGCTAGGGACTTCACGGCCTACCTAGGGAAATCACGGGCTCCAGCGCAAACATGGCGGAGCGGCTGCATTTCGCGGGGGCTTTGAAAAGGCGGTTGCACAAATAACTTTTTTTTTCTTAGTTACTTAGTCGGAAAAGGCGAACGGGTACGGTTTTTATACCAGATTTTATGGTATATAATGTGCGTATGTAGCAGGAACTGCTTGAAGAACAGCAGGCGCGGCAGTTGAACGCCATAGGTGCGGTGCTTTTGGTCGCTTTGATCGCGAATATAGGTCGAGATTCTTTGGTCACGAATATAGGTCGATAGCTGATTATGGGCAACATTTTTGGGAAAAAAAGGTCGACCTATATTCGAATAAATACGGTATTCTTTTAAATGCGGTATCGTGGTGCACTCGTCGAGTATTTAGAGTCGGCACTTCCATGCCGTCGATGCGAACGCAGAACGGCATGACAATCTCCTCAGCATACGTACGAACTCAAAAAAATGGCAGAAATGGCCAAAGCGCGTAGGAGGCGGCCATTTTGAAATGTCGATGGCAATATGATAACCGAGTTTCTTTTTTTTTCCGGTACTCGATTCTAACGCGCATGCGATTTTTGGACTCGTTTTCCCGGAAAAAAGGTGCGCGTTAGATTCGAGTAAATACGGTATTTGCCCAAGACAACTCACAGGTGAAGCCATCTACAGTAGACTGTCATTAAGCGGAACCTGGAGGGACTAGGAAAATATGTTCCGTTTAACCGGATTTGCGCTTACAGAGAGATGAGCAGGGGTGCAGAACCCAAGAGCCTTCTGCACCCAGTAGTTTTGCACCAACTCCGGCACAGGAGGTATTGTAAGCTCTCTCTACTTCACACAATTTTGCAGTGCCTCTGGGATCGGCCCACCTTTGACAAAGCAGCTATGTCATGTGATGACATCACAGTGACATCATGATGATGTCACAAATGAATATGTGGTGTCGGTTACACAAAAAAATTAGCTTTTCGAAGCAGCTAATTCGCCAAGATGATATATCTCTGTTCTTCAAAGTATAGTGCGAAAGTTAGTAAATTAGCACTGTGTACAAAATAATTTTCATTATATTGATCCGTCCTTACCTTAAATTCTCAACTTCATCACTTCAAACTCAAGGACTCAATCATATATCTTTTTCTTTGTGATAATAAAGACTGTCTAACCAAGTAAATAAATAAAACCTGTCTCCATCATTAACTTTTTTTTTATTTGGCCAAGTTCAGGTAGGCAGAGTCATTCTGGCACAGAACTGCATCCTCGTTCCCGAAATGCACATGGCAGAACCAAAGGCACTGCGGCGACCACGACATGCTGGCGCTTGGCGCAGCACACTTGAAGGGGGCAGGCGTGACGGTCCCGAAAGGAAGTAAGCGCTACTGGACGGAGCACTTACGCAAATGCTCTGCGGAAGTGATGGCTGTGGGCGGAGATAACATTCTTTCCTAGGTTGCAAGCGAGTATGGCGGCTGTACCACGCGCGATCCTGCCGTCACGCGACTCAGCCTTCCACCACCCGATCTGTCGTGTAAACCCAGCTTTTAAAAACTCAAGGTCCTATCCTTCTCGCAAAACCCACCTGAAGCATGCCTTCTTCATTGGGGCCTGGGTCCGGTACCCGTGTTTCCAGGTGACTGTGCAAGCGCACGAACAGGTCGCACCGGCAGGCCAGGTGGAGCCACAGCTGCTGCAGCCACGACCGCAGCCGAGCAGCCCGTTCCTCTTCCGAGAGGAATCCCCGGAAGCAGCGGTGGTATGCCTCGGCCGAGCCCAGTACCTCCAGGAGACGAAGTGCGGGTGCCGTTGGGAAGCTCGACCTCTGCAGGGACCTGCAGATGTAACCGAGAATCATATCTTGTAGCTGGGTGCTCCTGTTGGGTGAACAATGATATTTTTTTTTTCCTTTCGTGAACCGTCTTCTCAAACGATACAGTGAGGTTTGCTATATTGACAAGCAGTTTGATTGTAATTTTAACAGCTGTTAGAAACAACATTAAAGGGACACTAAAGGCAAATAACAATTTATGTCAGAGTGAAAGCTCAATGTATAACAACGTCTAAAACGGCAGTATTATCAACAGCAGTGCCCTACTAACCGAGAAATTAAGCTAAATGTATCACACGATGAGCGCCACGAGTGGGACATTTTGGAAGTGATCCCGATGACGTGGGAGAGTCTGAATACAATTAATCACTAGTAATCAAACCAGCAGGAATAAAAACAGAACCTTCCATGCATCAGGACACGTAATAAAATGCTGCTTGTTCGTTTCTGTTTGATTCATGGAAAAAAGAACCTCTTTGGCGTTGTCATGGGGAACGGCGCGCGTCGTTCAAAAGTTCCGTTTTCGCCGAACTGTGCTTTGCCCGGTGCCCTGCTTCGCTCACGCATTCACGTCTCAGTGGTAGTTTTGGTATCGCGTACTGCCTCGTGTGCTTTGTGCACTCGTGAAAGTCGCTCTGACAGAAAGTTCGACAAAATACCGCATGCATGTGATGTTGCCGGATGCCCGAATGGTGCATGCCGCCAGTGCACGCCGCCGCGCAGTAAAGGCGGGCAACGTTGGGCACGGCAACAGTGACGTGTGAAATGCCGCTTTCAGGCGGATGATTTGAAGTGCGCTAACGCGATGCGGACCACTAGAACATGATTTTATTTCAAAATAAGCACTTCCTTAGCATAAAGGTAGCACTACGAGGTTGCTGGACCGCTATTTCAACAATCAACGTCGACTTAATATTTGCCTTTAGTGTCCCTTTAAAGGCACACTGATACCAATTTTTAAAGCTGAGTTTATTCTGTCATACAAATGTCCCGTATACAGCCACGGCTCTGTGCAAGTGTAAAGCTCAGTAAATTGTGACATTTTATTTTGGCGTTAGAGTAGATTTTCACATCGCGCAGCTACTGACATCGACCCTATCGTGACATCAGGCAACGGTATCAATCATGGCGATTTCACAAACCAGTATGGCTAGTTGTGATGACATCAGGTTCAAAAAAATTGGCTGCGTATCTGCGTGCTTCGCTGCAAATGTTGTTTAAAGACGATAGAAGAGGCGCTGCGTGAGATATGAACGCCATCTGGCAATACGTCGGGAAACGTGAATGCTGTGTTGCGGGCTGGTAGTCCCGGCGCAGCAGCAGGCGAAGACCGGCGGTGACCAACGCGACCGGCGGGGACGCCAGACAGCCCGAACACGCGGTTTGGCGCAAAGCGCCGAAGCAGAAGAAACGTCCGCACTCAACGAGTACTCTCCACGCACTCTTTTATATTCACGTCGCCTAGGTAAAGCAGGAATGCCAGAGCGGCGCCCCATGGCACTCGTACAGTGCAATACTGAACCGAAACCGAAACACAACAATGAGCTCGTGCAGAGGGCACGGAGGAAGCCAAGTTTCGGCACAGTCGCATTTTCAGCGCAGCTTAAGAAACTAGGGTCTCTAGAATTACGTATCTATGTATTGTTATACATAGATACGATGGACACGATGATGCCGCCTTCCATGTACCCACCTACTGAGTACGCTCAAGAAGCTATTGCCCGCGCCCACCATGCACGTCAAGTTGCGCGCGTTCGGTTAACCGAATCGCAAGCGGGCCAACAATCTCGCTACGATCGCCGTCACAGAAACGCCCACTTTCTTCCTGGGTCTCTTGTCCTCCTTTGGTCTCCAGCACGACGTGTTGGGCTTTCTGAAAAGCTCCTCTTCCCGTACACCGGACCATACCGTGTATGCCGCCAAGTGACCGACGTGACGTATGAAATCGAGCCATTGTCTTCGTCCTCGTCGACTCAGCCCCGCACCGACATTGTTCACGTTGTCCGTCTGAAGCCCTATCACATACCGGAACCCACCGACGCGTGTGTATAGTGACCATCCTCGCGACCGTCTTTGCCCGGGCGCACCGAGTCGGTGCTTTCACCGCCGGCGGGTAATGTTATGTGCCGCTTACTTAGAGGACGAAGAGGAAGAGGACGTGTTCGTTGCTGCTTTCGCCATCTTGGTTGTCACTCCTACCTCTATGGTTGTGTAAATACTGTAAATACAGCCTTCTTCTGTCGTCTCCCCGTAACAGTATTTTCTATTAAAGGAACACACCACCTAATACTTACCTAGTGATGTTGCGCCTCAGATATGCGTAATGTTTGCTTTTTGATCGACAATGTACACAAGTATGAACCTAGTCAGCCGTTCACGATGGCTGGCCCTTGGGCAAGTGGTTCAACTTTGGCCGAGTGGCTTAATCGAGGGACGTGCCGACAAACAGAAAGACAGACAGAAGGACAGAACAGAATTTCTGCGTTTAAGTTCCCCAAGAAAGACTATCGTCTTTAAAACATTCGAAATGGCTGCTTGTGCGTCACCAACGGAGCCAAAAAGCAGAGCAGCAATAGAAATGTCACAATATCTTGAGCAAGCATTTGATAAGCTCATACCGTGTTGTGATGTCGGGGTACAGAAAAAACCGAAACTAGCTTTGAAAAACAGATTGTAATTAATTTTTCAGTGTGCACTTATGCTTACCAGTACATTTTCTAGACACTCGAGGGCTTGGCCTTTCATTTGACGGAAAAAAAAAAATTTCATGTCAGCTGATGCTGCGTGCATGGAGGAAGGACACATGTCACGCTGATTCCGCAAGCCTCTGCAAGCCAAAACTCTTCTGATGACGCCCCTCCAGTGTTTCCAGTGCGTAGTGCCTCTTGGGTAGGATAAGGCCCCCGCAGCGCCCGCAACAGATGCAATCAAAGCGAAGTGACGAATAGTAGCGCTTGCCTATCATAAGACTAGGGCCTCTTTCTCTGTTAAAACGGTGAAGTGTTAGGTGACGGTACATTGAAATAAAACCTCGTTAGCCTGCACCTACGTTTGTGTGTTCTTATCCCGTCGCCTAGCGCTTCTTGCCAACAAGCTCGACTATCAACGTTTCAGCTTATTTCTCCCTTAAGATTTTATGACTAGGCTATACCTCCGAGTTTTCATTTTTTAACACGAAAGTGTTTTCAGTGATGCTACCGAGGACTTCTGATTTGGAGCAATTTTTGGAGCAGCAAAATTTCCGTTTTGGAGCACTCTGGAGCAGGAAAAATTGTCATGTTGGAGCACTTTGGAGAAGATAATTTTGCATCTGGGAGCACTCTGGAGCAGCAAATTTTACATCCTGGAGTGCACTACAGAAGCATATTGCATTAACATTCAAGCACCTGAAAATTATTATGGGGCTCTTATGAAGGCTAGAAATATTTGGAATCATTGCAATTCTCACGAAAAAAATCATCTCAGGAGAACTCCATACTTCACTCGCTAATGAAAAAACAGAGAGAGAGAAATAGATTAAAAGGAAGAGGCAGGGAGGTTAACCTGGTGCGAGTGACCGGTTCGCTACCCTGCACAGGGGTGGGGATATAGGGGTCGGAGAAAGGACAGAGAGAGAGGGAGATAAAATAAAAACAAAGCAAAAAATGCACACACATGCAGGACGTCCTATCAGAGCCGTTGCGATAGACCGGTCAAACGCAGAGAGCGCATTAGCGCCTGCACAGCCTTCTTCTGTGACGTTAAGTCCTGTCGGTGGCGCAGGATTCTTGCTTCCGAAAGAGTTCGGTCGTCCAGTTTATCAAGTGACTGTCTTTGCGAACAGTACTGTGGACAGTCGCACAGAATATGCTCAATCGCTTCATCACTTCCGCAGTGGTCACAAGCTGCGGTGTCGGCCATTACTATGCGGAACGCGTACGCGTAGGTAAATGCGAAACACAACCATAACCTGCAAAAAATAAGGACTTATGCAGTTGAGTGTTCTGGATTAACCTCTTCGGCGATTATTTTCGACACTAGCAAATAAACAGAATACCGGATAAATAAAATTGCAAGTTATGAAATAAAACTCTAAATACATCTATGTGGGTATCAGCAGACGTGGTAGACAGCAGTGCCTCAATACCAAAGAGCCACACTGTCCCTAATGCATTCCCCTAAGAAAACTCCAAGGCGAAAGCCAGGTTCTTTTTCTTCTCGATCGACGGGTTGATTCTCCCCCTCCCTCTCTGCAAGCTTTCTGCACCTCACATGGTTTTGCACTACCTCCTTGATCGGTGCACCGATCCCGGAAGCAGTGTAAAGCGACGATGTCATGTGATTACATCATCACGTGACATCCTGATATATGACGCCATGTTGGCGTCACAAGTTTTGACGATGTATGACGCGATGATGACGACATCACATGATTATTTTTTACATCAATCGAACGCCACCGACGGTCAATTTTCGTGTTTGATAAAGCATCTATAAGGCTTTCGCATTATTATTGCGTATTGAAAGTTAACAGCCTGGCCGTTAACAACCTGGCCTTACATACCAAACTGTCCTGCACCATGTCACCTTTGTGCCATGCGCCAAACGGCTTCGCTTATCATCCACTTCACAGCTCCTTAATTTTTTAAAAATTTTTATTGTGATAGCAATTATATGGACACTCTAGGCGGATTTTTACGGTCGCTGTTGCCGTAATTTTCAGTATAAAGTCCAAATTAATAACATCACCACGCGCATTCTAGTTGCGGGTAAAAGCTCGCGAGCGCTGGTGATGAAGGCGGCTGAAGCGGAGATTAAACTAGCCAGCCGTCTGTCTCCGTCGCACGGAGAGCGTATGAGATAACATCTTCCCGCTTGCGGGCCCGCCGTCGATTGCTCATCAAACATAGAGGAAACGCCCCGCCCGTCTTTCGTAAGGAGCATGAAGGGACGCCAGGGGAGCAGAGAGGGGGGGGGGGGCAACCGCATCGTTAGAAAGGCACTGTCGCTTGCGCGCGCGCTATCTCGAGGCATCAGGAGACAGCTCGTAAACTTGCTGTGCTCTCAACGCTTACTTCGCGTTTAGAGAAATCAGAGCGCGACAACGCTTCGGTTCCTGGAGCGGCCATATCCCCTTAAACCAGCGTTTTGTTGAGTTACGCGAGATCGGATCCAAAAGAGTTAGCTGCTAGCCTTACTTCGTTTAACAATACAATTTGTTGATATCGCATTCATTGCTTCGCCCTTAAGCGAAACTGAGTTTTTTTAACCGAACGCGAGGGGCGGACGTGTAATATGGCGCAGCCGCTTCACTGTGGGCCGTCAGCGACGGGCCCGCTACAGCTGCGCATTTGCGGCTGCTCTGACCAGGAGATATGCTTTTATTAATCAGATTACATTTTTAAAAAAGCAAGCGAAAAATTCGAATTGGAACCCTAGCTCGTGAGCTCGAAAGGGCAGGGCCTTTTAGGGGGTATTTACCGCAGAGTGATTACAAACTCGGATGTGCTGGTGGAAGGAATTATGAAAAAGCTCTTCTGGATGAAGATCCATGGATAAAGTATATCTCAGGAAAAGTGTCAACGCGTTCCCACCGTTCGCGTGCTCTTCCATAAACGCGAAGCAAGGAAAATCCGATATTGTTCCATATCTACTGCTAGCGATCCCAAATTTCATTCCGCGATGTCCAGAAACAGAAGTGACAGACATTTTAGCGGCACTCATGTAGTTATTACTGAACGTTGCTTTCCTTACGTGCCGTGCGACGCTTGAAACGAGCTATCAGCAGCGTTTCGGGAAGAGACGACGTCCGCCGATGAATCGCCGTCGCAACTTTCTCGCTACCGATAGGGCTAGACGTCACAAGCCTCTGCGGAGAGCGCATTTTGCTGTAGAACCGACTTGCAGAACAGCAGCTGCGTCGCCACCGTGCATGGCATTGTGGCTTACTGGGGCGCACGCACGAGCGCTATTTATTCAGCGGAATAATTCTTGGTCCATGGTTGCGACTTTGGCAGCCCCAAAATCAAGCTGCACATGTTCTGACGCGCCGGCGGTGCGATTGCCGGTGATAGACGCCCCCAAACCTGAGACTTTGGTGCAGTTTGGCGCAATTTTCGTCGATATTATCAGGATGGCGCAGTAAATACAATTTGGCGCACTTTGGTGCAGTTGGCGCAGGAGTGGAATCACTGTGTTTTATGCCGGGGTCCACCACGGCTCCACTGACGCATTTCCGTCACGGATATGACGTTGTAAAATATAAAGACCAACATATGGCAAAGAAAAAACTACAGTAGACTCCCGTTAAGACGAACTCGAAGGGACCGCGGTCATCTGTTCATCTTATCAGGAGTTTGGCTTAACAGAAGTGCCCCCAAAAAGAGATGCTAACATGCCAAGTGCATCCAAATATGTTACTTGAAAACACTGAATGGAGTAGACTTACAATGAGGGCAAAAAGACAAGCATTTATTTGGCTCATCTAGATAAAAACTATGCCTTTAAGACGAATCTTACGAGCACCCAATTTCGCGGGTTCAAAAATAAAAAGCTCATGAAGATATTTGCCACCATATTTTAATGATAAAACTGTAGCACGCTCCTATGTTGACGATTAGAAAAAAAAAATTAAGAGACAAGCACAATTTTCCTTCAAAGAATATAAAATTGATTGTCATGGCAGCTCCTTTTCTTCCGTGAGCCTGTTGTGCTAAGATCACTTCTGGATACGTGTCGGTCGCGTGCTGTTGCTTTGACAAAGTCATTATAGGCTGAGTTGCTTAAGAAAGTCTGCAAGGTTTTCTTCGAGGTCCGGATATTTTCTCGTTTTCGGCGTGCAGCTGAAGATATCCCATCGCGCTGCTCACGGTCACAAGCCTCGCGCACACGAAAAAGACACGACGCAGCTCTATTCACTGTGCAAAATAGCCTTCATTTGTCGTGCGCTTCCATAATCAAAATGGCTCATCACAATTTGCACTTCACTGGGAACAGGTACAATGCGCACAGGTCCTACGCGAACCAGCGCGAATTGACCATAAAATACATGTGGTCGGCCGCCACTGTGTGATGGCGATGACAATGCACTTGACCCCTCTGACGGGAGTGCGCCGCAATCGTGGTTTCGGTTTCGTACTCGATTGTAATGCACAGACCTTTTTTGTTCCTGTTGTCGCTTCCTTTTTTTCCCCACTCCCCTTGCGTTTGCCCCTCTGACCACGGCGGAGGGGCCCCAAGCTCTTGTGTTCTTCGGTTCTCCTTTGTACTCAAGCTGGGAAACCGAAGAACGGGGAGGAATACAAAAGGACGCAGTGGCTTGGGGATCCAAGTCGTAAATCCCCCTGGTCTTTTTGTTGCTTTCTTTACTGATAAAGCCCCCACCTCCCCCACCACAGGCTGGGGATGAGGGGGGATACCGGCTTTATCCGCTGACCGGTCTTCTTCGTTTATCTCGCGCCCTCTGAGTCGCGATTTGCTTCGCGTCTTTTCTCGAGGAAGCGCTTTTTTAAAATCTTTTTTGCTTTTTCTCGGTTGCCTGAATGCCCCAGCAAGACTGCAGCGTTCGTTTCGCAGAATCGCTAGCGTTGTCGATCACCGCGAAAGTTCGTCTTAACAGAAGAGTACAGTTGGGCGGTTCATCTTAAGCGAATTTTTTTTGCATTGAGTCTATGGGAAACCAAACAAACGGTCCTGTGTTGTTCGGTATAAGCGAGAATTCGTCTTAACTGAGTTCGTCTTAATGGGAGTTCACTGTATAAGAAAGAGTTCCGTCACCGGGAGTCGAACTTACGACCTCTCGATCGCCAGCGCGCAGCGGGAAACGACTCCGCCACAGACGGCATGTTCTCTGCTATGCTAACGGCGAGCTATTTATGTACACCATTTGCAGGTGGCGGTACTCAGAGATCGGCGTTACAGCGTGTTTTCGTTATCACTAGCGAGATAGCGCGAAGGGCTCGAAGAGCGCGCTTTACAAGTCGTCCCCCACACAGATTAGCGCGCGCCTCTACAGGGTGTGGTCGTTCGTGCGGGAGCTTATCTCGTGATCTCGGTGGTTTGTACGTCTTGCGCCCTGCCTGCAAGTTTCTGTTGAGAGCACGAAGGTGACCTTGCTCACTGCAGCGGCCGCTTTTGTGAAAGGAGCGCGCTGCTCACACAGAAATAAGTTACAACTGTGACAGTTCGCGCTCATCCTGTGTATGTTCGTTCCGCACATCCTTTCTGCTTGAGCAGCGCATTGTAAGTTTCGAGCGGCTTGCCGTTCTTCGTGTAACATTACAATTTGATGCTGTACCATTCATTCCTTCGCGCTTGGGGGGAAAGAATGCACAACAAACGCTCAACTACGTCTGTGAAGACACGTTTCACTTTCGCGTTAGACCGATTCCTATGACAGAGGAATCAGCCATGTTTTTTTTTTCCTTTCTCCATGGTTGCGTGCCACAGAGCTACGTTTATTTGAGCATAGCGGCTGCTGTGGTAACCAGTCCAGCTGAGAGCCTAGGGGTGTGTACACCCCCCCCCCCCCAATTACATGAAGATTAAACCAAATACATGGCTTATATACCGGAGCACAGCATAAGATATTCATAAAGGGGAGAAACATTCGGGGGAGAAGCGGGCATTGCAGATCATGTGACACGACGTCACGTGATCCGCAATCTCTGCTTTCTATGCTCTCTATGTGAGGTGAAAGGGTCTATAGGCAGCCCAAGGCAGCAGCGCCAAGGGCAGCACAAACAACTACAACTCCAAAGGTTATGTGGCGAGGCTACTCACATGACGTTGAGTGCAAGGAGACGGCGGATTCGCAGACGCCATGCAGGATCATCTGCCTGGCTGGCGACTTCGTCTTTACGGAGCAACACTTGGTGACTCAACCAGGCCTAGACAAATGGAATGGATATATAAATCTCAAGCACAAAGCTCAAACATGAAGTAAGTTACTAGAAACCATAGGTCGGCAAACTCACTCATGAGTCGACTCACTCAGACTCACTCAGACTCAGATCGAGCCGTGAGTCTGAGTCTGAGTGAGTCAGGCTGAGTGGTATTTTCGCGAGTCTGAGTCCGAGTGAGTTCGCTTGAGAAAAAATTCAGTGAGTCTGAGTCCGAGTGAGTCCGAATGAGGAAAATTTAGCTGAGTCTGAGTCCGAGTGAGCCCTAAGGGCAAAATATATTTCATGAGTGAGTCTGAGTGAGCTCCACATTTTTTTGCCGACCTATGGTCCTATCTACTGAACTTCAGCATTACTATCAGCCATATGATGACTCACGTTTATACTCACGTCTACTCACACATACTTCAAAGCACTAGCGGTCATACACCATCTCAATATTTATTCATCGGAGGCGTGAGTTACGGAGGGGGGCGAGGGGAGGAGGGCTTGGACTCCCTCTGTCAAAAAATTTCATGGGAGGTTCTTGACAAAATATCCCGTGTGAGTCATCGCTTTCGATAAAAATGTCCTTATACTGCATTGTAACCATTGATAACACGTATTTGAAGGTATGAGATGAAAACGCGCCAATTAGAACCCCAGTTATATGAGATAATGATGTTAAAGAGCATTGACACTATGGTCTAAAAAGTAAATTATATGCTGATGGACTCATGAGTCGACTCACTCAGACTCACTCAGACTCAGATCAAGCCGTGAGTCTGAGTCAGAGTGAGTCCGAGCGAGCAATATTTTGGTGAGTTTGAGTCTGAGTGAGTCCGGCTGAGAAACATTTCAGTGAGTCTGAGTCCGAGTGAGTCCGGATTAGAAATATTTTGGTGAGTCTGAGTCCGAGTGAGTCCCAAAGGCAAAATATATTTCATGAGTGAGTCTGAGTGAGCTCCACATTTTTTGCCGACCTATGCTAGAAACTAGCGAGACTACAAACATAGCAAGAATAGAAGTGAACTGTAAGTGTTGGTAGGAGTCTAGAATTCGAGATAAGTAAAAGTAACTAAATCTAGTTTATCTTGGAGGAGCAGATGGCTCAAAGCTTTGTAAGTGTTGTGCTCTTGTTGCAAAGCTTGTGTTGAAGTGACAGGATGGAGTCCGCATAATAATAATAATAATAATAATAATAATAATAATAATAATAATAATAATAATAATAATAATAATAATAATAATAATAATAATAATAATAATAGGCTTGTGCAATTATTACAGAACTTCGAATATTCGAACGAATATTAATATATTCGAATTTCAATTCTTGGAAATTTCAAAGTATTTGAAATGAACGAATAGGTGCATATTATTCCGCATGAAACTCCCCTGTAAAGGTGGTTTCGCTGCAGTAGAGCGGTACACCTTTTCAGGGAAAATTTGCACTGCTGTGAAACCCCACTTCAAGACGGCAAGCTGGGCGAGTTGGTAGTTTGCTGAGGGCATCGTCTGCTGAGGGCAGCGCGACCCGGACTGAGGACTGAGAGACACGTACACAAACAAGCGCCGGGTCGCGCTGCCCTCAGCAAACGATGCCCTCAGCCCACTTCAAGGTTAAATGAACATATTACCCTCACATCCATTCATCATTTTTTAATTTTAAAAGCTTGTTACATCGGCTTATATGCTCCAAGTATAGTAAATTTTAAAATGTAACATATTTTACGAGTTATCACTTGCATTCTACCAAAAGTCAAATCCTGCTACTATTCAAAGTTGCTTCCACTTCCTTTGCACCAAAAAGAATGACATTTTCACATGCCTTGTTTCAATTTAAAAAAAAATATTGCACAGGTTGGTTGGGTCATGACAAATACGCTCATTTTAAGGGGTGTGCGAATAGCGAAATTTCATCTCGAATCGAATAGTGCCCAAAAATATCGAATATCGAATTGAGATATTCGATATTTTTTTAGAATTTTATTGAGAATTGAAAGAAAAAACAGGGCAATGAAATCTGACCATATCCTCAAGCACATAACGCGGTGAGTGACTGCTACTGAAAAACTAGAAATAGTCACGCAGAAACACAAGTTATTCCGCGTGACCTGCCTTCAGGCTCTCTCGCCGTGATGTTATGTTGTTTCCTGCGGTTGAAAACATGCGCTCACTGGGCAACAGGGGCGTAGCCAGAAATTTTTTTCTGGGGGGGGGGGGGGGGGTTCAACCATACTTTATGTATGTTCTTGCGTGCGTTTGTATGTGTGCGTGCCTATACACGCAAGCAAAATCGAAAAATTTCGGGGGGGGGGGGGGGTTGAACCCCCCCAAACCCCCCCCCTTGGCTACGCCCCTGCTGGGCACCTCAGTAGCAGGAACAGGAAGGCATCGCAAAGCGATTTCGACAATACAAGGATAAAGTGCAGCTCCATGCTCGGTGGTGTGGCAGTGGCGACTGCACAGCTTGAACAAATTTTCCCATGTGAAGCCAATCACCGAGAGTTTCGCGGGCCAAAGTCGGGATGTTTTACGGTGCTTGCACCATATGCAACCAAACTTCGCAAGAAGTTCGTGCCTTCGTTCCGGACGAGAAGTTGGGAAGGGCTTGACAGTTTTCTCGCGTTTTTTTTACGTGCATAAATGACATAATAGTGTTTTAAATAAACATGTGCTCACTTTTAAACCAGGATACCGGTGAAAATTTCAACGAAAGGCCTACTCTAACAACGTTAGTGTTACTTTTAGCCACCCTACTCTAACCAAGTTGCAACATTTGCCTTCCTTTCAAATTATTCGAAACTTCGAATACTGGATATTCGAAAGTCGAATCGAATTATTCGATGAAATAATATTCAATTCGAATTTGAAATACGAATATTTGCACACCCCTACTCATTTTTCTTCATAATGTGTGATATATACTATTCAAATTCGATTCAAAATTATTCGACCAAATCACCATTTGCTTCGAACCTAAAATTTCGTACTCGCACAAGCCTAAGTAGTCATAATAATAATAATAATAATAATAATAATAATAATAATAATAATAATAATAATAATAATAATAATAATAAAGAACGCAAGGAGGAGCAGCGTGACTGCTACTACTCCTGCTATGACATGAGTCAGATCGAGCTAAGTGGGAAAGCTACAGCGTGGCCAGTCATGGGAGTGCAGAAGATCAAAGTTGGGGGTGTGTTCACCATGCAAGTGCATTAATTACACGAGTTAATACAATACTAGTAACGATTTTACAATGGGTATAGTGGATGTTCGCAAGGGCACACCCCACCACACCCTACTGTGCACTGGTCCACATGGACACCATCTCCTGTCACTGTGTGGCATAAATCTTGGGCTCTTAATCCCCTCTTCCCCCCGCCTCGTCCGGACTTTTAATAAAGTTTATTCACTCACTCTGCATGCCGCAGGCCTGAAAGTTTACCGAGCCGGAATAAACCTATTTTGAGTTAAACCTCATCGCAAGTCTCGCCTCGGCCAAACACCATCCACGCGGCGTGGTCCTGTAGCGTGGCCCCATCTCTTGGAGGCGGCGCGAAACTCGTGCCACGATACCCACAAACCACTGGTGTTGAACATAGGCAACCGTCAGGGACAAAAGATAACAGTCAAAAATATGGTGCCCTGCAAGATTATGGTGCCCTGCAAGAATATGGTACCCTGCATTTGCCTTTGGAACGCCGCCACTGGAAGTGACACATGAACATTCAACGTTCTAGGACTTACAGCTTCAGTAGCATAGTCTCCAAGCATAAAGAACTAGGAAGCAATATTTGTTGTAACTTGCTTGGGCAGTAACTGGAGTATGTAATGATCCTGTAGAAAGGGTTGGGGGCCGGAGA
The DNA here is from genome assembly GCF_013339695.2 of Rhipicephalus sanguineus. Lineage (NCBI taxonomy): Eukaryota > Metazoa > Arthropoda > Arachnida > Ixodida > Ixodidae > Rhipicephalus > Rhipicephalus sanguineus. The sequence continues at coordinate 62,552,113 of NC_051184.2, read as the reverse complement.
CTGCATTTTTTTGTTGACTTTTGACGGATGCCTGGATGTTCTCATTTCAGTGACCGGAAGAACTCGGAAGCTTTCTTGTTACTTGTTTGGGCAGTAACTAGCATATGTAATGTTGCCCTGTACAATGGGACGGGGGCCAGAGCCTGCATTTTTTTTTTTAACTTTTGACTGGATGCCCGGATGTTCCCGTTTTGTTTTCGCAATGAAGTCCTGATGATCTTGCCTGAATGCCCGGACAATTCCATTTGGGTGCCCGGATGTTCTCGTTTGAGGGCCCAGACAATGGTTCTGGCTTTTGGCTCAAAGTTGTCAACAACAGGAGCTAACAGCACTTCAAGCTTAAAAGTAGCTCAGTAACCTTAGCCATAAGATTAGGTTAGGCACCGCATGTCAGTACGGTCACTCACCAAACGCTCCGCGTCTACCTGGGCATCATAAAAGAGTGGGAGTGAGCGCAAAAGCGGGCCCAGGTCGCTCGAAACCCTCGAAGTTGCGTCGAACCCCTGGCGAAGTTCACGGGCCTATAGAGAAAAGAAAATGGGACACTGCAAGATCAACAGCCATTTCCTGATTTCAGGTAGAAAGCTGCTTCCATTTACGACTGTTCTCAAAACAGTCCTGTTTTCTAAATTTCAGTGCCAGCTGCACGAAAATGCACAGTTATTCGTCAGCCTGGTGCAATCAGGGAGACAACCATCCATTTACAATGTTTTCAGCAGTCACAGCTTCAATACATGGCAGCCTGGCCTCTGGATCCTGTAGAAGTCCTCGACTTCAAGGACTTGCAAAGGATGTGAGAAGCCTCTTACAAAAAGCAGCACGTAGCACAAAGCACGCGATAAGCCAGGCCACACGGTGGTTGGCACGCTAAATGCATTGCTAAATGCATGCATGCAGCAAAAAACATTGCTAAATGCATGCAGGCACCCTCCATACAGAAACTGCAGGAGTAATTTCGGGAACTGCTTATCCACAACCACCAAAAGTTCACTCTGGTTGATTAGACTACAGGCCATGGAAAGCAACTTTGCCTCAGCAACACAACAGTGAAGCCGACGTGGGAACGCCAAACTGTTATAACACGAACAGGCAACATGTATGCAAGATCCAATTCACAGCTAGTTTAATTTTTGATACTTAAGCATGTGTGAAAAACAAAGAGTATGCACAGTACCAGACGCCGGCGGCTCAGGAAACCCCTGGCGTAGGCTTTGATCTTGAGTGCAGCCTCTTCTTGACGCCGACTCTCCTGCAAGGAAATTAGTGTAGTGTTCTATACTCCTCTGAGCACTTATATGCACGTGACAACTGCAGATACAGAGAGAAGGCAAATAAAAGTGCTTTCTTGAGCTGTTCTCATTCAGTCAATCTTTTTAAATATGCCATATCTTTACTCAACGAGACCTAAACAAAACACAGATCTTTTTTACCTGCCCTTATTTATTTATTCATGCCCATGAGGCTTGAGCGTATTATAAAGGGTAGTGGTAAGAACTAACAATACAAGTATGAATTCCCTGCGTACAATGTCAGCCAATAAAAAACAAACAACGATATATGCGGAATTCACCATTACACAGTGTCAGCTAATGATTCGGGAAAATTTTGTGTGCGTTGAATAAAAGTGATTGTTCCATAAAAGAGATCCTAGTTGACAGAGGTCCGGGGGATGCAGAAATATAAACAAGATTTAATGAGAGACATCTTGGTGCTGACGTTATTATCACAGTCAAGGCGTGAAAAAATAAAGGTAGGCGGGAAAATTGGATTGAGTCGGAGCTGTGAGATTAGGTAATAGGCTCCGCGAAGCAAGAAAAGCTCAGGAATTTCACGGTGAAATACGAGTGAGTAAACAAATATTCGAAAGAGCGAATGCGTGCTAAGTGTATGCAAAACAGTCACAAATGTCCAGCAAAGTGGTCAGAGTTAGGATTGCACATCCACTGAAACCAATAGAAAAAGAAAATGATTTATTGGGCCTCGCCACTGTTGCTGTGCCAAATTGTCACACTGTCAAAATCAAATATATATCTTTCCATCTTACAGTGTTCAACCAGTTCCCTCTGCTTTTTGCAGCATCCTGCAGGTGGTGGTTGAGACAAGTACCCAACCTTGAGACTAAGGTCCTTGTGATTTAAGGTTGGGTACTCGTCTCAACAAGTACCCAATCTCAATCACAAGTGTAGCTGACATTGTTCACTTGAGGGCATGCTGTCTGCCGACAGTGCAGTATTGTAGCAGAAGAGCGTCTCTTGATGAAGTTGTCGTCGCAACCAAAACAGACGCATTTCCCTTCTAGACTGGCAAGTGTGTGTATCACTGCAGATAAGCTAAAGAAAATAAGCCGCACCTCCCCGAAGGGGATCGTGAGGAAATGCGAATGCATTTGGGTGCACCCGATGAGTGTGCGATTAATTAATGAAGAGAGGCGAGAGTGTGCACGTAGAGGCGTAATGCTCAAGTTGCATTGTGTTGCACTTCGTCCTAGTGGTATCGTTGCCGCGAGAGATTCGACTTCACCAACTTCCATCGCTATCAAGACACCAAAGCGCGCGCTCCATGCATGATATATATAGGTCCGAGCGCGGAGAGGAGGAGCGCCCGAGCTCTCTCTCCGCTGAGCGAGCTCCGCGATGCGAGCGCCCTGACCGGGTACACTCCTCCTCTCCCTTACCCTCTGCTGCTCCACGATGCGAGTGCCATCACACGCCCGCGCGCTCCTCCTCTCCCTTACTGTCCGCCGCTCACCACCTCCTCCGGTTGCTAGGCGCGGCGCAGCTGTTGCTAGGGGTGAGGAGGAGCGCGCGCGGAGAGATAACACCTGTGCGCACGCCGGCCAGGGACGCAAGACAACCCCCGACTAAGAAATGCATTCGCATTTAAAACTGTACCCATTTGTGGGGCACTGCGAAAACCTAGAAAGCCGGGGTATTAGGTGACAAAACCATGAAACGATTACAAGGTGTACTGTAATAGGAGACTCCGTATTATTCTGACCATCCAAGGTTCCTTAACACGCTGGTAAATGTGTGTACAGCAGCGTTCTTGCATTTCACTCATCAAAATGTGGCTGTGATGGATGAGAACCAAACCCATGACCTTGAGCTTAACAGCATGACACCTTAGCTACTAAAGCAGAAGTTCAGGGGGAGATGGAAGCTTCAAGGGATGAAAGTTCGTGAACATGGAGTGCTGCTGGAGCCGACGTTTGTTGATATGTCGGCTCCAGCCACACCCCATGTTCCCGAATTTTCATCTCTTCATAGCTACTATAGTTGTGTACAACTTCAGAAGTCCAGAGAGGCCCTGCCCAGAAGACCGAAGCGCAGCAGCCAATTGCCTCCGCGACAAAACACACAGTCCTGCTCATGCACTCGGCAATGTTCACCAAAGGTGGGGTCACTGGCCATCCGGCTCATGATGTTAGTCTGGAGTGCGTGCCCGTTGGTGCAGGCCTGTGTGCTTCCGCCTTTGAGGAGGAAATGCCGTGGACTTCTTAAGTTGTATCCTACTATGAGCTACTACAGCAAGTTGGAAAGTTGACAAGCAAGGGTGTCACGGGACTACCAGTCTGTTGCACTACTTTTAAAGCGAAGCTGAAGCACTTTAAAAAAGAATGACTACCAAGTGTGTGATCATAGTTTGATCTCTGCTGAATTCGGAAACCAATGTAAGAGTTCAGAGAAGTGAACACAAATAGCATTTCTTGGCAAAAAACGGCGGCTGCAGCAGCAGGACTTCTTGACATGCCTAGCGAACGCGGTGACGCCATCTTCAGTGGGCCGCATCCTCGGCAACATCAGCACTGCTAAAGCATGCCCTCTGCGATCAGTTCCACCAACATGCGCAGCCAGAACTAGTCACAGAGGACACGTTTGAAGGTACGACAGTGCTGCGCGGCTCCGCCAAAGCTACCGACAATGACATAGTTCCGGTTAGTTCGTTTCCACGGCCCACACTTTTGGCACATTCACATGGGCGGAGCACGACGAACATTTCTTTCACATATTTTAAAGTTCTTGCTGCCACAACAGCGGAAAGAATTACACCATCGTCGACAATAATGTTTGCCCTTGTTAACAACAAACTTTCACTGAATTCTAAAACAACTTCAGCTTCCCTTTAAGGAGACAGTGAGATGTTAATGAGTTTGCTGCAGGCATGGCTATTATGACACAGCAATTCTATTGCTATTACATTCACATCAGTGCTTGCTTACTACCTGTTGATTTTGGAAATGGCATGGGCAAAGTGTCATTCAGTTTACTGACAGAGTGGGCAAAGGAATCCATTGTAACAGAATCGCTACCTTATCCTGGCCTTACCTCACGATTTTGCCTCCGAAGAGCACTCTTCCGTAGGAGATCATCCCGGCCAACCTGAAGGAAGCGAATGGAGAGGAAAAAGTAAGTTACAACAAGTGAGGCGTACTTAATGAATCACAACTACACGGATTAGGAAAACACATCCACATGCATTAATTCACATAACTAAGGCATATTGTACAAGTTTTGCAAGACAATGCTGCCATCGGTTAACTTGGAGAGATGAAAAATTCCTGAACACAGAGTGTCGCTGGGGACAGCGACACCCCGTGTCGAAGTATTTTTCACCTCTTTAATCTTCCATGTTCCCGTGAACTCCTGGCTACACTGGCAAACTTGTATTTTGAACGTTATGCCCCCCCCCCCTCACTCTTCACGCTCACTTCCCTCTACCCACCAGTCACAGGTCACTCAATAAGTAGCTGCCTTATCCTGCCTGTCGTTCCTTTTTTTTTTCTGAAATGTTTTCCATGCCATGCATAGCAGCTGCTGGATGTGCAAAACGGGCAACAGCTGCGCTTTGTGGAGCAGCCACCACTTGTATGTCTCTTTGAAAAAGAAAGTTCGTCATTCATACATTTGCAGAATGAAGATAAAAAGAAATGCATGCGGAATTCTCAGAAAAGAAAGCCACTTAGTAGATGCAGATGCACAACTCGTACTGGCTCTCAGCGTCCCTGTGCTTTGAGTTGTCGAGCGTAAGAGCAATCACACCGGACGCAATACGCAGGCACGCATTTACGCGTCATTCGTGGCTATTTCGAAAATGCCACTCGCTACATAATTCTGCCGCCTCAGTAAAAAGAAGGAAAACCTTCAGACGCCCAGCAAGTGTAAAGGTAGCAGTGGCGCGGTTATCTGGCTGTGTTGGTTACTTCGCGTGTGGCCGAGATTAGCGAAGAATAAGGAGCATGCACCCAACACGGTTTGCTAGCCTGCACTAAAAAGTGCTCCAAGTTTGAACGTTGCTTTAGAAATGTATGAAGCCATAACAGCGGACCGCCTAGGCAAGCGATCATCAGGTCAGTAAGACGAATCGATGACATACACACAAAGCGGCGCGGTAATTAAGTTAAAGCGCTTCGTAAGGTAATGGGCGACAAAATATTCAATCTTTATAGGAGAAAGCGCACAAGTGTACCGATTGCAACGGCATTTATAAAATCACCAAATAGAACAGCGATCGGTCTAGCAGCCGAGCTCACTCTGCACAGCGCGCGGTAATGAAACATTTCTGCTCACCTTTTTGCTTGCACCTCCCAGCGATTGCTGCGGTCTTTTCCTGAACTCTCCCTCGAAGCTGTACATCTTGCGCGCTTGAGGATTAGACGGGCCCCTCAGGCGTAGTACGTTGACATGAGCGGCAATCGACCACCAAGTGCGTCAGCGATCGCTCATAGCGACGTTCGGTCGCCTACTGTGGGCGTACACTAAGTTAAAACACGAAGACTAACACGAAACGAACTTTCAGTTCGGGACTACACGAGAGACGCGGCGCCTATGTCATCGCGAACTGCTACCGACTTTAGCGTACTACCTAGGTTGGGTGGACGACCCTAAACTCCAGTCGGCCTTGAATCAAAAGGTTTTTGTCGTCCACCGCCTGAATGGCTAGATTTTGCCGTTTGTTTCTAGATCCGTGCACCTGACCTTAATAGCATGACCCTTCTAAAATGTGGGCAGTTGAATCGCGGCAGCGAAGGAACGCCGATGCGCTCGAAGGCTATTTCGCATACCGAACATCGAGCACAGAAAACAGCGGCAATGAAAGCGAGCCAGCGAGCTTCTTCACCGCAAACAAGCATGCGTGCAAGTCACTGAACCATCGAGTCGGTAATCCAGCCAAGACGAGCGCAAAGTCGAAACAAGTCTTAACAAGCCAAGCAACGAGCCATGTACGGAAACGCTTCGAAGCGTGTGTATGCGGTTGTTGTGTTTGTTATGGCAGTTTCTACAACGGCGCGTATTTTTCGGACGTCTCCCGCAAACAACACGGTGTTCTTTGTTTGTGCTCTTCGAGCGTCGATAACACGTTCGCTGCACGAGGTATCGACACTAAGTGGCTTCCAAAACACAATCTGTGAGAAGCCGGCTTGTGATGGACGTTGTTGCTGATTGAAGTGGCGTGGCTCAGTGAGCAACTGCCTTCTGAAGCCGGTGGCATAATGCAAAGTGCCTGAAAAGCTGCGATTAAGTGTTGCAGTGACGTTTCCTGACCTGCCGTCTTCGCCGCAATGCTAGATCATCGTGTCGAGTGTGGTATTGTGTCGCGAGTGGCCTTCAAAGCGTCCCAAAGGGAACGGCGGCTCCAGCGCATCCAACTGAGCCGTCACCAAGATCTCGAACCGTTTCACGGTTCAGGAGTCAACTGCCTATCGCTAGATCCCATTGATGGCCGATAGTAAGCTGGCTTTGCTGTTTTTTCACGAAGAGCAGCTTCTCGTTCATGCGAAGCATATTCAAAACCATTATGCATGAGAACGTTCGTGAATAGATGGCCTTCAATAATACCAGAAATGCCACACAGAACCACATTGCAGTGACCTTCGAATTGCCGTGTTTACCACGAAATCCGAAATTGTTGTCACCCTTTTACTGCATGTAATTCTTTACAGAGAGGGGTGTGTGCAATGTCTGACTTTAAAAGGAAAGAGCAGTCTATGTGCGATGAGTTAGCAACAGTATGAATGGATGCTTTAGTTGATGTTAAGCTGTGGCTCATTTATTTATGCTGTTTCAGAAAGTGCTTGCTGCTGATGTGAGTATATTTTTGCCTGTTGAACCACATGGTGAACGTGTAGCCGTCCTGCTAAACTCAAGGTGTCAAGATGGTGAATGATACAATATGGCGGAATTTGCCAGGGTCTAATATAAAACTTTGAGGGCTCGTTTGCACTGGTGTTTGACAGAGGTTGCACAACTTGCGGCATAGGAGCGACTTGCTATGACCAGTGTTCACACCGGCTTGTGTGACCTGCCCACTGTCACACCGAAATGCCTCATGTTTTCTGCTCATGCCACTGCATAAAACAAGTGTATACAGTCACCTTGCTCCAACATCACTTATTAGTTCAGAAGCTTGTAACTCAAGTTGCATGACTGAAAAATGTAGCATTGAAGCAAGGCACCCTATACAGTTAATTTGCCACCAAAGCAACCATTTCAGTCACGCAACTTCCGTAGGTTACCGGTGTGAATGAGGCTTAACAGGAAGCCTTAGTTTAGGAGCTACAATCTAAATGCATGACAACAGAAAAACCGTTCTTCTCTACAAGCACAATGCATTGAATTCAATGAGGATCTTACTCAAGCGAGAACTAAGCAGGGTACTGGTTCTGGTATAAATGAACCTCTTACTTTAGCAAACCTAAGCTCTCCAATTACTAAGATCAGAAGAAGTGAAAATGCTGACAGTTTTGAAATTTCCTACGTGCAGCCTCCTTTCGGGTGGTGCTGATGGGGGCCTCTGCATCCACGACCTGTACTCCGATATTGGCAAAATTAAACGCACATGCAAGGCCATCTGCAAACTGTCCAAGTAAGTGACCCTAACAGCTTTGTCCTTTTAAATGTGAAGGATTTCTCTGCCTGTTTTGTTGCCAATGTCCAGGGACTCTATCAAAAGTGCAAGACCTTCGATGTCAGCCCACATCACAGCAGCAAAACTGCATCTGCATAGTTCAGTTGTATGGTTGTAAATTTGTAAAGATTTGCCCTCAGCTGTTTGCTATGTCATATTGTGTAGCTCTACTATGGAGTAACAGTTACTCTGGAGGCACAGCGTCACTTGCTTGTGAGTCCCACTAAAGTCATGGCATTGACATACCCTCTGTCATGTCATTCGGATCAGGAAGTCGGCAAAGCGCGCGAAGGGCACTCTTCACTACGCTAGTCACCGTATCTCTGCACAGGAGTGCTTGTTTCGAGCCTTTTAATGACACTCCATCGACAGGTGTCATCTACTCTGAAATCACTGCTGGTAGTTCAGTTGAAGGGCAGAATGGCATGTGATAGGGCATAATATTATAACGACTTCTGCTAAAATGTCTATTCCTTCTGTTCCCTGACATTGCCGAAATCTGGGAAAACTTACAATGTGTAGGACAGTAAGTGCATTTTTTGTGCATTCTGTTCGTAAAAGAGTGTGTAAAATACGGAAACTGGTTGGACGCTTTGCCGATCATGGTGCAATAAAAACTTGGAGGGCGCTTGAGCTTCGCTTTCAAGAGTAGAATGCGATAGCGTGATCGGACCGTGTATGTATCGCCTTCCCAATCGCTAGCATCGCTTCGCTTGTCCCTTGAGACCGAAACCTTGCCCCAAGGAAAGCCAAAGTGCGCACACCTTCCAGCTCCAACATCCATGCATGAGGCGTGACTAAACACTGCCACATGGCAGGGCGATGCTGTTTAAAAGTGCGCCTGCGGGCCCTTTGCACCATCTCGCGGGTGATAGTCACACTGCTGAAGAACCTCCAAGATGTCCATGTTACCTACGCTAAGTAGTGCTTATAAATAGCTCGCCAATATAGTCAGGGTCAACTTTCTGCAGCAATGAAGGGAAAGCTACAGAGCCACAATGCACGTATCCCACCGCTAATGAATGTAGTCCCACAATTGCGTCCGTATTTTCTGCGTGAGATATATAAAGTACTCCTTCATTTTCTACATGTAGCTTTTTGAGACTGAACGCAGCGCACACAAGCAAGATATTTGAATTTTTTTTTACTTTATACGTTATCACTTTGCATTTTTGCGTGCTTGAATAAGTCGTGCCTTTTACCCGTACCTTAGACGCTAAGCAGCGTTTGCGTCGAAATGCAACACTAGCCATCACGCGCCAAACCGGACTACTAAAGCACTGCACGGGCCGGATTTTACGGCCCGAGCCCGCTTTATGAAGCCCGAGCCCTGCCCGGGCGTACATGACCGAACTCAGCCCGAGCCTGGGCCCGTCGTTCCAAGCCCGGGCCCGGGCGTACATGACCGAGCCCGGCCCAGGCCCAAGCGTTCATTACTAAACTTATCCAGGGCGCACGTGTTCATGACCAGGCCCTGCCTGGGCCCACTAGAGGATATTAGTTGTTGATGATGATTATTAATGATGCCTTGCGCTTTGTAGCAGGCGAACGGACGGAAAATCCGGTGTGTACATGCACCGAAATGTTGCTTTGCCCGCGGTGGTAGCTCAGCGGTTAAGCTGTTTCGCTGTTAAGTCCTAGGACGTGGGTGCAATTCCCGCGGCCACGGCGGCCGCAGTTTGATGGGGGCGAAATGCGAGAACACCCGTCTATATACTTACCATTAGGTGCATGTTAGAGAACTCGAGGTGGTGGAAATTCATCCGGTGCCACTACGGCGCGCCTCGTAATCATATCGTGGTTTTGGCACGTAATACCAAGGGATATAAATGAAGGTTACTGTATGTGTCAACCTCAAATAAAAGACCAAACTCTTTATTCCTCCCATGGGAACAACCGTGATCTGGCCCATTGTTAGTGCTGTTAATATATATATATATATATATATATATATATATATATATATATATATATATATATATATATATATATATATATTGTAGAGAAGCCTTGGGACATGGTTTGGGACACAGAGCAGGAAAACTAGTCGTCGCAGTCCAGGAGGCAAGGGCTGCGACGCTATCGAACTGTGAAAGCCCTCAGCGAAGTCCATCGAATGTAATCGACGTGCTTGTGGACGGTGTTCGCGCATCGGCCCTTATCGATACTGGAGCCGCTGTATCCGTTATGGACGCAAAACTTTGCCGCTTACTTCGAAAAGTGATGACGCCACTTTCTGGGATGTCCCTTCGTACCGCGAGCTCCCAGAGTATTCATCCCACAGCAGTATGCACTGCTCGCGTCGTCATTCAGGACGTTCTGTACGACGTCGAGTTCATCATAATTGCGGCATGCTCTCACGACGTCATCTTGGGATGGGATTTCCTGTCCCGCCACGACGCCGTAATTCGTTGCGCACCAGCCGAAATCGAACTCTCACCGTTCTCACATTTGACGCCGACAGACAGTCCATCGGCAATGAGCAAGATCCTCGTCCAAGACGATACGAAAGTGCCTCCAAAATCGTCAACGGCTGTGTCGGTCTACTGCGCCGGTCTCTCCGACACCACTGCACTCCTTTCGCCATCTGCCCGCGTCTGCACTAGGAAAGGGTTGCTGGTACCTTTTGCGACCGTGCGAGTCACTCAGGGCAGCACCACTATTTTTGTTACCAACCCATCCCCGTGCATTGTTACGTTGGTTCAAGGGGAATGTCTCGGCAAAGTGGAACCCGTTGAAGACGCACAAGTTCTGGACGCACCCGATGACTCGCACTGTACCAGTTCCCGCACCATCAGTGCCGTTTCCACGTCTGATTCGTCACCTACTGATGTATTTGGTCCCTCCATTGCTGACAACCTTACGTCGGTCCAGCGTTCGCAGCTTCTGTGCTTGTTGGATGAATTTCGTCATTCTTTCGATGTCGGGCAAACTTCCCTCGGCCGCACGTCCGCTGTTACGCATCGCATCGACACTGGCGCCCAACCACCACTGCGGCAACGTCCATATCGCGTATCTCCCACAGAACGCCGAGTAATTAACGAGCAAGTGGACGATATGCTTCGACGCGATGTAATTCGACCCTCCGACAGCCCATGGGCGTCTCCTGTTGTTCTCGTTACGAAGAAGGACGGTTCTGTGCGGTTCTGTGTGGACTACCGACGGCTCAACAAGGTCACCCGCAAGGATGTTTATCCACTGCCGCGAATCGACGACGCGATTGACAGCCTCCAAGGAGCAGAATTCTTTTCATCTCTCGATTTGCGCTCGGGGTACTGGCAAGTACCCATGGCTGATGACGCTCGACCAAAGACAGCCTTTGTCACGCCCGACGGCTTGTACGAGTTCAACGTCATGCCGTTCGGTCTGTGTAATGCGCCCGCGACCTTCGAGCGCATGATGGACACCGTTCTGCGTAACTTGAAATGGCACACGTGCCTGTGTTACCTGGACGACGTCGTCGTCTTCGCTCCGGACTTCTCCACGCATCTCCAACGTCTGCGGCATGTTTTGACACGTTTGAGCAACGCCGGCCTCCAACTGAATCTGAAGAAGTGCCGATTTGCGGCACGGCAGCTGACAATCCTCGGCTACGTCGTGTCCAAAGACGGAATACTTCCCGATCCGGCCAAGCTTCGGGCCGTGGCCGAATTTCCCAAACCTACGTCCGTCAAAGAACTGCGCAGTTTCGTCGGACTGTGTTCATACTTTCGACGCTTCATACGAAACTTTGCCACCATCATATCGCCGCTGACGAAGCTCCTTGGAAGTAACGGACCCCTAAATTCGTGGTCGTCCGAGTGTGACGACGCGTTCGCGAAGCTCCGACGTTTGTTGACGTCTCCTCCCATACTACGTCACTACGACCCTACGGCCCCTACGGAGGTACACACGGACGCCAGCGGCGTAGGCCTCGGCGCTGTCCTTGCGCAACGCAAACCAGGGTTCCCCGAATATGTCGTGGCATACGCAAGCCGTACGCTTACCAGAGCCGAGACCAATTACTCAGTCACGGAAAAAGAGTGCCTGGCGATCATATGGGCCCTTACAAAGTTTCGACCTTATTTGTATGGTCGCCCATTTGATGTCGTCACCGACCATCATGCACTATGCTGGCTGTCGTCATTGAAGGATCCCTCAGGCCGTCTCGCCCGCTGGGCACTTCGCCTGCAGGACTACGACATCCGCGTGCTGTACCGCAACGGACGCCAGCATGCTGACGCCGACGCCCTCTCGCGCTCTCCCTTGCCTGACGACAACGCCCCCTGCTCAGTATCTCACATAGCTGTTGCTTCAATCAGCGTTCACACCATCGCTACCGAACAGCGCAAGGATAAATGGATCACCTCGCTGATCGACTTGCTCACTGATCCGACGGCAACACCATCCACTCGCGCGTTACGTCGTCAAGCCCACCATTTCGCCGTTCGTGACGACCTCCTGCACCGACGCAATTACAACGCCGACGGCCGCCAGTGGCTACTAGTGATACCCCGCAGTCTGCGTTCTGATATATGCGAGGCCTTCCACTCCGACCCGCAATGCGCGCACTCTGGGGTATCCAAAACTTACCACCGCATTCGACAACGATACTTCTGGCGTGGGATGTACCGCTACGTGCAGAAGTTCGTTCGCGCCTGCCTCGATTGCCAACGCCGAAAACCTGCAACGCACGTGTCGCCAGCAGGTCTACAACCATTACCTTGCCTTAACCGTCCGTTCGGGCGCGTGGGCATCGATTTGTATGGACCACTTCCTCTGAGTTCGGCTGGTAACCGCTGGGCCATCGTCGCTGTTGACCATCTAACGCGATACGCCGAAACCGCTGCCCTCCCAGCGGCTACAGCGCGCGATGTTGCCTCCTTCCTACTACACCGATTCATACTGCGTCACGGTCCACCCCAAGAGCTTCTCAGCGACCGAGGCCGTGTCTTCTTATCGGAAGTCGTGGAAGCCATTCTGAAAGAGTGCCATGCTGTTCACCGCAAGACTACTGCTTACCACCCGCAGACGAATGGCCTAACCGAACGCTTTAACCGCACGCTCGGCGACATGCTGTCAATGTACGTCGCTGCCGATCACACCAATTGCGATGCCATTCTGCCCTTCGTCACCTACGCCTATAACACCGCCCCTCAGAGCACTACTGGTTTTTCACCGTTCTTCTTACTGTACGGAAGGCACCCGTCGCACACCATCGACACGATACTTCCATACAAGCCGGATTCATCTGAGTGTGCGCCTATTTCTGACACAGCCAGGCTCGCTGAAGAGTGTCGCGAGCTTGCCAAGACATTTACGACGCAGGAACAAGAGCTGCAGGAGAGCATTCGCGATGGCACCACCACTTCTGAACCCACGTTCCTTCCTGGAGCGCTCGTATGGCTCTCGGTCCCTACCACTGCAAGTGGCCTTTCTTCAAAACTGCTGCCGAAATACGAAGGCCCATACCGGGTCGTCGAGCGCACATCCCCGGTCAACTACTTGATCGAACCCATCGAACCAGCTTCGGACATGCGCCGTCGAGGGCGCGACATTGTCAACGTGGAGCGCCTCAAGGCCTACTATGACCCACTCATAGTGACGAGCTGTTAGGTCGCCGGACGGCTCCCTTTTCGTGCCCGGGGTAATTGTAGAGAAGCCTTGGGACATGGTAATGGGTTACCCTCTCCAGCGCCATCTAGTGGGTCATCCTCTTTGGCTGCTTGATGAAAGAACGCCGCTCGCGCAGGGAGTTCGTGCCTTGCCGTGACTGTCGCCATTACTCATTGTCGTTGAGTGCTGTCTATTAAATACCTTAACAATATATATATATATATATATATATATATATATATATATATATATATATATATATATATATATATATATATATATATATATATATATATACACTGGTGAAAAAAGTAGCACTTCAACTGTTCTTCTATTTTTATTGCTAAGCTTTACTAAGAGCCAGCTCCTTGCACATGTCATTGCAGCTTGGCACAGTATACCTTAGACCATGCAATGCATAATGTTCGCGTGTGCTCGAAGGCCCGACTTACGCCTTTTAATGAGCGGGCTCGGGCCCGGCCCGCAGCCTCAAGCCCGGGCCCGCACTTTCAAGCCCAAGTCCTGCCCGGGCCCACCGGAAAACACTTCGGACGGCCCGGGCCCATGCAGTGCTCTACGGAGTACTTCGCGTAGTAGTACATGTGCATACGCTCTGCCCCCGTAGCTTTCCTTTCATTGCCACAGAAAGTTGTCCCCGAGTATAGTAAGCTTGAGGATGTATGCGCGGTGGCCGTGTGGTTAAACGCATTGCACCAAGGAGCGAGGGGTTGCAGATTCGAATGCCCAGTCCCACTCGAACCGAAGATTTTTTATTATTTCTTTATTTGCATCTACCTCGAATTTTCGCTCACAACCAATGACGCTGACCTTGACAGCAAAATTTCTGCGAAACGAGCTCTGTAATGCTATCGCATTAAAACGCGTTTCCTCCTCACCTGGCCGTGACTTTCCCACTCTGCCTGTGCATGCTGCCACAGCCTGACAGATTTCTCTCCTTGAACACTTCTTTCTCCGTGGGTTCCATCTTTAACCTATAGAGGCTGTCTGGTTTACATTTCATACTTGCACTGTCGCAGTCGTGGCCAATTTCAGGTGCATGTTGTTGAGTTGCCCTCTGAAACATCCCGTGCAGGCACGAAGCGCACATTTTCTCAGTCTCGTCAGTACACTGGTACCCGTGTGACACCGGCCTCTTCACGTCTTCGGGCATGGATGGCACCCTTCGAATTTGGGACACCAATGCGCTGCAACAGGTTGACTTGGTCCGTCTCAGCGATCTCATCTTCTGCCACCACGTCGAAGCAGCACAACCTAACCTCTTGGCTGGTGAGTCCTGTTCTACAAGCTTAAGGTCGCTTCACATGATGCAAAACACAGCGATTTTCAGGCTGCTAAATTCACTCGCAGCAAAAGAAGCGGCCGATCTCTCTTGCTGCAACGGTCAGTAGCGAGCCACCAGCATGTTGGACATTTTTCGTTTTGTTCGCAGTGGCAGAGCAATTTTTTGGTCAGGCCCCACCGAAATTGTGCGAAGCTGGCCGAGTCGTCAAAGTTGTGCCGATGAGTTTGGCCAGTGTTGCGCACTTTGAAACGAATTAGATTTCGAGGTGTTTTTAAATGACAAAAGAATGCGTGCGTCGCCACCGTTTGTCAAAACTTAACACCATCACAACGCACAGATTGTTACACTATGTTTGAAAAATTATGCGGTGTCTACCACAAAGAACGGCAGCAAGCAACATTGCCGCAGTCGCAGAACGAAAATCGCAGCACTTGTGGAATGAAACTACCAGTAGTGGCAGTTTGCGAATAGAATGAACATAGATTTTTTTTCGTTGCAATCACAGCATACGAAACAGCCTTCAGGATAGACGACTTGGGATGAGGAAAGGAATAGGGTGGCATCAGAGCACATATAGCCTTGCAAAAGGCAGGCGGGTCATTGCTCAACAGGAACATCTTATAACAAATATCCAGTGAGTAAGTCCACTCCCGTGCCATTAAAGGGATACTCAAGAGAAAAATGACTTCACCTGTATTAGTCAGTTATTCCTTCTGCAATAAATAAAAAACCTCACTCTTGCCACAAGAAGGTGCTTGATAAGCCAGAAGATGTGTGATAATGTGAACCTTCCTGATTGTAAAATCAGCCTTACTGAAAGATGTGGTCAGTACCAGCAGTATGACGGTGCGTGCATAGACGGACTGTTTGTATTATGTAATCTTCTTCAGATTGCGGTAGATTTGTGTGTTGTCCTCTTATTTCCAGTGGGGTTCAAGAAGCCCTGGGTAGTGTTGGCAGACATGCGAACGGGCAGCGCTTGTCAGCAGCTGCGGGGCCACGAGGGCAGCGTGCTTGCAGTCCGCTGGAGCCCTCATGCTCCAAACCTTTTGGCATCGGGATCCCGAGATGGTTCGGTAAGCTCGTCAAATCGCCATTCACTGGTCTTCAGATCACTCGCATCTGTGTCAAGTGGGCCCCTTGCAATCTGATAGTCTGAGTGAAATCATGGGGAGATATTGGACAAGGGAGTTCACTGGGCCCACCATTTCGACAAGGGGGCCTGTCATTATCAGGGGGCTCTGACGAATACAATTTCACTTGGTCAAACGTTGGCTCCAGCAGCATTCCTTGTTGGATGGCTTCTTATCATTTCAAGCCTCCGTCCTCCCCTGAACATTTATTTCATTTAGTAGAATCACATCTTCTCGGTTACAATAAATGTGTCCTCTATTGAGAAAGTTGGCATGAACTTGATTACAGCATAGAGCTAAAGTAAGTCTGTAAACATCATTTAATACCTTAGTGTTTACACTGGGATCCTTGCCTGAAGATATAACACAATGCTAAAGCTCCAGAAAAGGATGAATATTCTTCAACCTCAAGGGATCCATACTTGTCTTCTTTGTATCTTTGTGCTATGCAGTACAGTCAAATTTTATGACAGAGTCAGATTGAGTACAACTTTGTTATAGGCAGTATTTGTTATGAGCATACACACGAGTATCAACAAAAAAAAAAAAACGCTATCGGATATATGCAAAAGCAGTGCAAGTGGGGAGCCTCCTAAGGGTGAGCGGAACGTCTGTTCCCGATTTCAATGAGCTGTCCACATCTTGTCGCACCAGTACGAGTCTTGAGAACAGTAACAAATTAGGCACGTGCAATCTGCACTGCCACAAATTCGCAGCCGTGGGGTTGGTGTCATCTCAAAGGATTGGCAAGTTGGCTCGCCGATGGCAGCCTAGCCAAGCCAAACCACTGATTGACATTTCAGACATGCAGGCGGACAAAACAATAATGCCTATGCCCTGCATCTGATCTCGTGCTCGATCGTCAAGATCTACGAGTACAAGCATGAAATTGAGCATACTGTCGGCAGAAGTTTTGGGCGCTGATGGTACCGCAGGTGGATTCATACTCCACTACTGTGGCAGTCAGTAGTGGAGTACTGGTGGCTCACTCACTTCCAGTAGTGAGTACTGGAAGAGTGGTGGCTTCTCACCATCCACTCTTCCAGCCGTAGTGAGCTTTTAGTCTTATCTACCCAAACTTTTACTCCTAACTAGTCCTAACTACCCGGCACTACTTCATCGGAAATTTGCAACTAAAATTGATGCCATGTTGTGCAGTTAAGGAGCGTGTCATGGTGAATACCACCTCATTCTTTTGTTTATCTGCCTCACAAACAAGGAGATTATATTAAGTATATATACTATTGAAGGATCTTCAACAATCACGGTGTACGGTGAAGGGAAGCCACTTTGACAAGAGTGCCTTTTACCCGTGTCACATGGGCATTTGGAAGGCCTTCGCACCAACAGTCTTTTGACTCAGTGGTCAAGCACGAGCTGCTACACGGGACGTTTCGAAGGCCATTGAGTCGATAGTCTATCGAGTGAATGGAGTACCCCACAACGCTATCAAAACTTCGATAGCTATTGAGCAGTGGAAGTGGAAACAGCGCAAACATGCCCTCTCGTGCACAGTATGCTCATACTCACTATTAGAAAAAAAAAAGGATGCTTTAAAAACAGTATATGTCAGCTTTGTGAATGTTTTAATAAAGTATTTTTGCCACTTAAAATGTGTGAACTGTACATACTCTTGACAACAGCAACATACTTGTCTTCATCGTGGCGTCTTGCCGTGTATCGCTCGCCAGTTTCGCTGCTCAACAACTTGAAAAACTAAATATGCCGTCATGACTACGAAACAATTTATTGAAATGTCTAAACGAAAACAACAGACATATTTGGGATTTTAAGGTAATTTATATTATTTAACATTAGGTGACATGAATACGAAAATAAAGATCCGCAGCGTCACACAGTTTTTGTGAGAAACGCCTGAACCACTCAACGGCCATTCAAAACTGCCGTGTAGCAGCGCAACAACTCCATCGAGTCGATAGAGTTGTGGCGTTTGGATGGCCATCGACTGGACGGCCTTTCAAATGTTCCCGTGTGACACAGGTATTAGCGACACTTTGCACTGGAATGCAGGCTGCAGCAAACTGGAACTGCATCACTGTGTGTTGCAGTTCGACAATTAGACAAGCTAGTTCTTCAGCTTATTCTGGTCTTCTAGAAATGGCTTGGTATGTAGTAGAGTCTGTGGTGACTGCAGTTGTTTGACCAACCTGGCAGATTTCCAAGAACTTTTTAATGGTAAACAGTAAGCGGTGTGTAAAACATAGCGTGCAGGATGCGATTGCAACTGCCAAAATTAAATCTGGCGTTTGTAGTCAGGCTGTTGCAGGAGGGGGGAAGGTCTTGAACACTATTTATACCAGGGGCAGAGGTTGGGAATTGCCAACATCAACCACTTTTTTTTCAACGTGCAGGTGATTCTGTGGGACGTGAGGAGTGCACGCACCTGCATGGCAACCCTGCAGGGCCACAAAGGGGGCACGACTGCCATGACTTTCCTGCCGGATGGCATGCAACTCCTGACCATGGGCAGGGACGGCCGAGTCAAGCTGTGGGACGTGGCAAAACGTACATTGAGCAGGGCGCACTCGGGACTCGCCTGCTGCAAGTGAGCCAAACTTGCCCGTCTTTCGTATTTCGAACCATGCGAATGCACGGCTGTTGGCGAATCGCTAGCCCCTTCTGTTGGCATATATGGAGCCTGTGTAGCATGCAGTAGCTGTTGTCTAGCTTAACGATGATACGGGTGTTCCTTCTGTGAGTTCTGCTGTGTGGCATAGCATGCCTGTGTGGTTATGTAACTTATGTTGTACTCTCCTTTTCACATCGCCTTCCTCTTCTACTACTACGAATTTGTGCCTGCGCTTTCCACAAGGACAACGTGGCTGCACAGGCACAAGACATGCTTAAATGGAAGTCTTGTGTGCCTCCTGTCCTTGCATGGCCATGCACTGTTCAGTACTCAAATTTTGACTGACCAGCCAAGCTCTCCACCCTGTTGCTGATCATTCCTTATGATCAGTCATGTTTACCTGTTGTAGTCACGCTTTACTTTCTTCCTTTTCTTGTTGAACGTAGTCCAGCTTTGTTGGCACCTAAGGGTGGCCAATAGTGCATCCTCTAAATCAATAAATGGTATGATTAAAAAAAACAATGGTCACTGTGCAAAGCCTACATTTTACCACTGGTTTCGATTGGTCCGGTCACACTCCAACCGCATAAGCTTTATATCTATACCAGAGACTTCCTTTTTAGTATACCTGAGAATTTCACATGTCAGGAAACTTACTTTGGAAGCAAGAGAACAGGTGAAGTGCACTCCTTTTCTCTCCTAGCTGAGCATCTTGGTAAATCCTTGGTTTTTAGACTGATGCCACTTGCTCACATTCATGATTCCTTCAGACGTCTCAGTATTTCTGTGGTCTTCACCATTTTTGCTCAGATACTAAGATGTTGGCTCAGATGAAGGATTGTGTACACTGCCCCCATGCTTGACCTTGTGTCCTCTCTTTCAGGTCGCCCACTCAGATGTCCGCAACTCAGGAGGTGGCACTGCTTCCATCCGGCCACTGCCTGCTCGTCATGAACCTGGTGCGGAAGCAGCCCCTACAAGCACTCAGCGGGGCGCACTTTGGGCAGGCCAACTGCGTGCTCATCTGCAGCGAAACCCTGGAGGCATTCAGCGGCGCTAACGACCGCACAATTCTGTGGTGGACATCGTGTGGTGACCGTGAGCGTGCACTGGACGCCTATCAGGACGGCATGCCAGACTCGTGGAGCGACGAAGGCGAACCTTTTTGAAGGACCGGGCACGTGTGCACTAAGGACAGAGCTCTTGTAATGAGTGGTGTGACCAGCTTTGTGAAGCTCTTGGTGTATTGTGTCAGCTATTGTGCAAGTCAAGACTGAAGCACCTGAGGACAAGCTTTTGAAGACTGCTTCGACGTCTTCACGGCATTGGATTCTCAGAGTGAAAATATGACCCTGGAGAGGAATTGAGACGGGACACTGAAGCACGTCAAGGAGAGGTTACAGTGTTCATTTTTAATATAAAGCAGTGTTGCAGAATGCAGCAGAAACGACGTTATAATAAGTTATTACGGTATACAGTGTGGTTTGTGACGTGACGTGCTCACACAGAACTCTAGGGTGTTTGAACTCCTTCTCACCCTGCTAACAATAGTTTTGAAACACTGCGTGATTGTGATGACAAGTTCATGACTGTTTTAATGCTTGTGGGATGGAACCTGAGACATCAGAAATACTGAGATCCGCGCCGCTGTGGCTCAGTGATAATGGTGTTGTGTTGCTGAGCGCGAGGTCGCTAGATCAAAATACAGCCGCAGCGGCCCCATTTTAATGAGGGCTAAATGAAAGAATGCAGTGTATGACGCATTGAGTGCACGTAAAAATATCTGACGGCCAAATTTAATCCGGCGTGTGCCCTATTAAGTTCCTCATAATCAGACCATGCTTATGGCACGTTAACCTCCTAATATTACAGAGTTAAATGATCAAGTTCTTTGTCTATGAATAAGCATGTTAGATTTCTAAATCGAAAAAAAATGAAGTCCGGCAGGCATCACACTCTTGTAACACAAGAAGGCGAAAGCCTTGCTGCACTCCTGTAAGACAAGACGAGCCGCAATGATCAGTACGTATGTTTGGCATTAAAGTGGACCCGTTGTGCACCTTATGTGAGCCCCTTTTCTTGCCTTCCTTGACGGGCATAATGAGCCGTCCGCTCATCGTGCCCGTCATTGTCGCGCTTCTCGCTTCTACAGTTCGGGACCCCCTTGTCCTCAGCATCGTGCTCGTACAGACACAGAAGCCAGAGCAGGGACACTCGCTTCTTCCGCAGTGACATACTTGTGCGCCCATCCCCGCAAGCCGCAAGGGGCCTCCATGTTCCATCGCTTGCCTCCTCACCGCCAACTAGCACCGCCGGCAACAGTTGACGCCGCAGCAGCTGCGCCTGAGAGGCTATCACTGTCCCTCTCGCAGATCATTTGTACAAGTGATCCATCCAATAGTGCTTACTTATTCTTGTGATGTCAAGCACTTCTTGGGTGTTTCAGATGGTTGACTTTCGCATACGGACACACGTTTGTGTCGCTGATTTTAGGTCGGAAACTTTAGCGTCCTGGTGAATTTCAGGGATTCTAACATCACTGCTCAGACAAACAGAATGTTTTAGGCAGTAACGACGAACCTTTAACTCTCAATATGCATAATATTTACAGTAGCTGAGAAAAAGTACTTGTGGTTTGCGCGGAAACCAACTAGCCTGAATGCATTTCACAAGTGAACGTCAGGTGTACCACGGTTCTGGGGGCGAAGTTTACATTTTTTCTAAGGTTGTAACCGAGTATGGTAGTTTGACATCAATGTGCTGTGTGCTTGCGTCCACTCTGACACGTAAGAACGCCCATTACTACGCAGAGAAAAGCTGAGAGGAGGCATTGGCTGTATGTACACACATCTGTTTTCACTCGCTCACTGCTGTTTTTGCATGCTTTATGGAGATAGGTTTTGCATGAACGTTACCCTACGAGGCGACCGAGAAGGGACGCGATGTTCTCCACTGCCGCAGCGAACAAAGACGCTATGGCCGCGTTCGTTGACTCTCCGTCACGGCGCAGAAAAGGCACTCGAGGCAGGTTGTCAACAAGCACGGGTTTATTAACCCAAGATGCAGCACAGCGCGACAATCACGGGTTCGCGGGCCGTCAGGGTAACTCCGCAAGACCGATCGAGTACTCTTGTCAGCGGCGCTACGACTATCACACAAAGGGCAGCAGTCGAGCACACGGATGAGGTGGCTAGAATGGCTAGCCACCCTAAAACGGACGACAAGCCGAGCCAGAGCAGCGCGTCAACCTCTCGTGCAGGCCTGAGAGCATCTCACGCGGCGAGCCAGCGTCAGACAGAAGCGAGCTAATGGGAGATGGGGTTGTCACTGGCGGCCAATGAGGACCAGCGAAGCGCAGTGACGTAGACTAGCGCAGTAAGCTGCGAGCAGTATTCAGACATGTCCGGACACGTGACTCGTGCGGGGAAGACCGGCGCATGGCTCGCACCAGGCAAAAAGGCCTGGCGGCATAGCCACGGTAGCAGGGGCGTAGCCAGAAATTTTTTTCGGGGGGGGTTCAACCATACTTTATGTATGTTCGTGCGTGTGTATGTATGTGTGCGTGCCTATATACGCAAGCAAAATTGAAAAATTTCGGGGGGGGGTTTGAACCCCCCCAACCCCCCCCTTGGCTACGCCCCTGCGTGACGGTAGCCATATCGCCGATTAACGGCGGTTCCCGGCGCTAGCGCCGCGCGGGGCCAGCACACGCGCTAGCTGGGGAACGAGGCGCCAAAGGGGAGGGCGCGCTCGATTCCCATAGCTTCCGCAGAGAGCTTTTTTGCCACAGCGCGTTTCGTGTCGAGGTAATTTTCTCTCCGATGGGACCTTTAACATACTTTCGCCTTAATAAGGAAAAGGAGAACGCTCGCATAGTAGGCTTCTGCTAATATCACCTTTTCGGTCCGACGCGAAGTCAAAGCCATTGGCAATTAGTATCGAATAATTTATAACCGAACTTGAATACTAGTAGGGTACAAGCTATAAGCGGTAAAATACGTGATGTTTTAAAATTTACCATACTTAGCCCATATAAGCCTGTATAACACGAGGTGGATGGATGGATGAACAACTTTATTTTAGTCCTTCGGTACGCGCGATGTGCTGGCTTCGCGACAGTGCGGATTCCCTCTAAATCGGCAATTTCACGGCATAGCGGATTTCCCCTGAATGTGTGGTTTCACGGCACGGGGCCATACGCTGCCGTGCAACCACCTTTTCAGGCGGATAACCTGTGGTAAGATATTTAAATTCGTGTCGAAGCGACTTCGAATACTGTAATATTCGTTCGCATATTCGAAGCGCTCGAATATTTGCAGAGGTACCGGAAACGCATGGTAGCCATCGCCCGCGTCTCCGAACCAGCTCCGGTCCCTAGCAGGGCCGTAACAAGGGGGCGGGGGGGAATTGAGGGGGTTCTGATACCTCCCGCCCCCGAAATTTTTTCATACTTTTCAGGTGATACTAAAATATTTACACGCCTTCACAGCTACCACAAGTTCCCAAAGTTAGCCGTTCTACACACAACCCCCCCCCCCCCCCACACACTCCCGAAAAATGTTCCTGGGTACAGCCCTGGCTGGCCCCCAGAACTATAAAGGTTCCAGATTTTTTAGGGATAACCTAGAACTACCGGCAGCAACCAATGCTCCCGAGGGGCGCGTGTCTCGGCGCTTATGTAGAAGGGTGGAGAACGGGATGTAGTTCAGGAAAGCGTGCACCCTGCTTCCGCTGCCGGAAGGCATGACGTCATGGCCGTCGACGCGCGTCTCCATGCGCTCGCAATCCGCTGCAAATGTAGCCAGCTGTTCAAAAATATGTGGAATAAACTCCGTTTACCGGAACAGTCGCGTCTACCGAGTGGAGTTTCGGTGCTTTCGTCATTTTTTTTTCTTTTTGTTCAGCATCTGTTTAAAGGAGTCATGAAACACCCTTCAGGCTTGGTGAGGAAAGATATTCTGCGGATAGCACCTACTGCTATGAACAGCTCAGCCAGATCTTGCAGTCGTGCGCGGCAAGGAGACTCGAAGCGGACAGCTAAGTTGCCGTTTTCTCAGACGTCTCCTCTATTCATACAGAGGCCTGTGCTCCTTTGGCGTAGCCGGAAGAGGTGGTTGTTCAACCCCCCCCCCCCCCCCCCCCCGCGCGCTCGAAGTTTTTCAATTTGGCAGTGCGTAATATATACACGCACGAACACGCATAAAGGCTGTTGACCCCCCGGCCCCTCCTCGGAAAAATTTCTGGTTATGTCCTCGTTAAGGCCGAGACAGACGGTACGATTTTCCATGCGATGCGACGTCCGACGCGGCGGTGGGGAAACCGGAGTGGTGACCTTTCATAGCATCGGACAGCCACCATTCCGGCTGCCGCACCGACGCGTCGGCCGTCGCATCGCATGGAAAATCGTACCGTCTGTCTCGCGCTTTATGCTCGCTCTATTCGAAGCTGCCGGCGCTTGCTGTTTGACGCCCAACAACAGATAGCACACGGTTAGCCAATAACCGACACAAAAATAGTTTGGATCAGATGCGCTTCTTGCCACGGGATGCCGCCATGTGCCGGCGTCGCGCTTCATAGTCTAGCTGCTAACATTACACAGTAAGCCACACTATCGCACAGGAATCACGACGGGCGAGGGCGATCGCATTTCATCACGCGCGCTCAAGGTTGTAACTTCCTTCCCCCGTGCCACCCGTCCCTGTGTAGCTTCCAGCGCGCTTGTCGGGACGAGAGGAGAGAGAAAGGGCGCAAGAAATGGCTGTAACTCTGCTCATTCTTGACGGATTCGAGAAAAAAGTCCCAGTTTCATCGCAAGGGCGAAGCAATGAATGCGATAGCAACAAATTGTAGTGTTACACGAAGTGAGGCTGGCAGCTAACTATTTTGTATCCGATCTCGCGTAACTACAAAACGCTGGTGCAAGATAATACGACCACTCCAGGGAGATGCTCTCCGCATAGTCACTTCGCGTTGTGAGCGCAGCACTTAGAAGGGTATACGAGCCGCCCGGGCGCGGCCGCTGTGATGGCTTTCGAGATAGCGCGCGCGCCCTTAGATCCAAAGTTCAAGGTAGTGGTTGTTCACGCGACAACCCCCCGCTCCCCATCTCGCGTCTTTTTTCATGGTCGTTAAAGACGGCGGGGCGCTTCCTGTCTGCTTCGACGGCAGGCCTCCCGAGCGGGGTGATGTTATCGCATGCACCCTGCAAGCGACGGAAACGGGTCGGCTCGTTTGATCTCTGCTTCGGCCGCGTTCGTCGCTTTTACCCGCGGTAGAACAACAATGCGCGGGGGGATCTTATCAATTTGGACTTCATACCGGAAGGACATGACGGTGACGGCGACGGCGAAAACCCGTCGAGACTGTCCATGTGTAATTGCTATCGCAATAAAATTTGTGGAAATCGATACTTGAGGCAATAAACTCCAATACTGACGTCATTCGACGATTACTCTGAAAAGTGGTTCAGTACCCCTTTAAGTGTAAATTAACTTTGTTGCGTTCTGAGTGTTGTTTGTAGAATTTGGGCTTTCATGGGTCCAAATCGGGTTTTCCAGCTTCACTCAGAATTTATCTATCGTCTCCCCAAATAATGTAAAGTCCTAAAAAAACTGAGGCACCTTTACACTGGTGGTGCCAAGCCTGAAGGATCGAACAGCGGAGCTGCACGGCCTTGTTTTCCCTTATTTGTCTTTCTTCCTGTCTTTCGTGCTGTTTCTCTCTGTTCTTTTCCATCGCTTTTTTGTCTTATTCTTTCTGTCTCTCTACATTGCCTACATTGCGCATCCATCGTGTCAACCTCAATGGGTGTGCAGGCCACAGGCCTTATTACCCGCCAAATTACTAGACGATACAGAAAAATGCTCTATAATAAATACGTACTATCCTCATAATGTACCGGCCGTTTCACGATACTCGGAGCGCCTTGGAAAGCGCTCCGAGGTTTCCCCTAAATGTGAAACAGTTAGCTTGTACATCGCCAAGAACAATCTTTATGTATAGCCAATCCTAAGATGAAGAAGATCATTTTACTCCCAGGTTTCAGCAATGTTTTCACTAAGGATTTATTTGTTGTTCCTTTGTTCTTCAGCTTTAGCCACGTTGATCCCGCGCGACGATATACTCATTCACGGCCGCGCTGGAACGCTACGGTAACGTTCCAGTGCGGACGTGGGTCATTCCACTCGCACAAAACGCGTATTACGTATGACAGCCAGTGGCGTAGCCAGGGGGTGGCACATCGGCCCGTGCACCCCCCCACCCCGCTAAGAATTTTTTTTTGCCATGACATTCAGAGCACAAAATGACACTCGACCACATGTAAGGAGGTGCCTCCCCCACCCCCGAGAAAAATTTCTACCTACGCCCCTATTCACAGTTGCAGAGGGACGCAAGCATCATCATCATCACCATTCTGTTGCATTTCTTTATTCAATCCACCTCTGGTCACGTGACCTGCGTGACGACCACCACCACCACCACTACTACTACTACTACTACTACTACTACTACTACTACTACTACTACTACTAGTACTGCTACTACTACTACTACTACTTCTACTACTACTACTACTACTACTACAACTACTACTACTACTACTACTACAACTACTTCTACTACCATACTACTACTACTGCTGCTGCTGCTGCTACTACTACTGCTACTAGTACTACTTCTACTACTACTACTACCACCACTACTACTACTACTGCTGCTGCTACGACGACGGAACAACGAAATTTTATTCAGAAACTCGAGAAATACTCTGAATTCTCAAAATATTCTTTCCCTCAAGGCGTCTTCTCTGGGCCACAGCAAGAGGAACGTCTGCTTACCCGCATACAAATTTGTTGGTGACAAAAGAATTTCTTGTCAACTTATTCCCAATCAAGATTTGGTACTTGATTGTTTTCTATACTATCTTCCATCATAAATTGCTATATAAACTAATTACTGTTCAGTTTGCTGTATACCCTACGACCGATTAATCAAGGGTCAAGCGAGCATCGCTATAAAAGACGATATTATCATGACCATCATCTTCACCATCGCCATTCGCGCGCCACGTGACCAGCTGAAGCAGAAGAAGAATACCAGCGATCGTCTTGGTCGCAGGCAGCGAACGGAAAATCCGCGACGCACTGTGAAGCGGGTTAAAACAGCCATGCCGCAACACAAGCCGCCCACGAAGCACGGCAGCTTCTCCCGGTCGTCCTCCATCGGAAAGCGGGGCTCGCGGTCGTCCCTGGACAGCGGCAAGCGGAGCTCGCGGTCGTCCATCGACAGCGGCCACTCGGCTCGTAAGCACTCGCAACCCACCGCAGGCGACGCCGAGAAAACGGCCGGGCATGTTGCTGCTGCAGAGCCACATGATCAGTGCCCGATAACGACTGACGCTCCTCATCCTCCTGGCTCACCCACAAGTAAGTCAGCGGCCGACCTGCCTTTTGGCATCTGCAACAAAGCGCACCGGGGCGCACTAAGCCGCCTTGGTGCGCTGTTTGGTCCAATCATCTCATATAGCGCATGGGAGCCCCGGTGCGCCACCTTTCCGATTTGTCAATGATGTAATAGTCTACTCCCCCGGCACTTTGTGTGAGTGAGTGGTGGCGGTAAAAGGCGTTTACTACAAAAAAAAAAAAAGAGGTGTGAGCCTCGCAGTGGGGCTCTACATGCTGGGTGGTGTCCATCTAGGTAGGTCGGCCATCGGCGGAAATCGAACCCACATCCTCCTCATAGCCAATGCCACAGCCGTAAAGCCGCCACGGTGGGTATGAACGCGTTCTTTCCGGATACAAACAGATGCGTTCAACTGCCAAATAATCATGCTACTTCCTTTTGAAACAACTGTGGGAGACAGACTGTTCGTGATCGACAGTGGCGCTTAAATCACTTATGGCAGTGACGGTTGTCTGTGGTGCCAACATCTAACTCGTGTCCTGGCTAGATGCAGCTCCTGCGACGACGGCAGCCACGGAAACGGCAGCCCGCCTGGCGCAGCGCAGGGCGTCAACAAGGCGCCTCAGCCTGGTGGTAGAGCCTACCCACAGGTTCGCCTTCGACGAGAAAAGGCCGACCCGCGAGGAGTCGAAGACGTCGAATTTGAATGCCGCGGCGTCGAAGAGCCGACATGACCTCAAGGCCGACATCGATGAGCCAGTGACCACCACAAGGTTACCGAGCCGGGTAATTACTGGCAACGCCTTTCATATCGCATTTTCACCATGAAACGTTCAGCGAGCGAAAATATTCGCCAGAAAAACAAGCCAGCGTCTTAATTGCCCAGCCGCGAAAGGGGATGGACGAAAGAGGCTACGGTGAAGTGACGCTTGTAGGTAAAAAAAAAAATCGCAAGGTTCCGTGTGCATTTGCCTATTACGACTGGAAGGCGACTCGATTTGTTGGCTCTGTCAGTACACCTGTATAGTCAAAAGTTGCTCAACATATTTATTTATTTATTTACTTACAACAATAATGTTGCGGGAGACCAGGGAAAAAAAGCTAATCAATCAGCTTGACGGTGTCCTGGCCACACTACACGTATATCAGCGTAAACGGTGGTTACAAACAACAACAAAAAAGCGCACATAATATATTGCACATGGCTCATTGTGAGCACATGGCTCAAAGGAGCCTGCTTGCATGGACAACATAAAGAAACATCCAAAAACTTTTCCTTTTAGAAACAACGAAAACGCCACAAATAACGACATGGTTTTGAAGGCAAGTTCATGACAAGGGTATTGTGGAAAACAGTCGACGTAGTTCTTTAAATGAGGGTTCTGTAATGTTAAAAAGCTGCCCTTTACTAATTCTATTTAGCAATGCTGGTAGCGTGAACCGAAGCATTTGTTTGCCGTAATTAGTGCGACATTTCCCGATTTGCCATTCTTATGGTTCGCGTATATTGTACTTTATTAACGGGACCTGTAATCCTGCTAGAGTTTGTAGAGTACTATTTTTTTCTCATTAAACTAGATTTATACTGGCGACATAGATTATAGTTAAAGATGGACTTTACCGGGACAATGTTGTCTTAGAAAGAGATCACTGGTGTGTGAGATGTGTGAAACCTTGCATGCTAATCGAACTACACGTTTTTGTAATACTGCGAGCGTGTCTATGTTTTCTTTTGTGGTAGTACCCCAGACGAGCAGTCCATAATTTAGTATTGGTATGAAAAGAGCGTTATACAGCAGCATATTGAAGCTTGTAGCTCATTCGAAAGAGACGCGGCGCATCACACCTATGCTACTGGATAATTTACTAACTCGGTGATTTAAGTGTCATCCCATGTCATCTGTTCATTGAAATAGCCGCGTAAAGTTTTTATTAGGAGCGAAGCTCCTTAGGCCCGGATCCCGCCGTCGCCGTTGAAGCTCCCTTCTCCTAAGCATTGCTTTGTGTTACAGTGGCCGGTGATTTAAGAGGAAATGTTTAGGCCTTGAGCGGTTTGTTTCTAGCGCACCAGAAATTCGAGGTTAAAAGAAATAAGTTCTGTGCCCAACTGGTTATAATAGTAGTCTTCACTTTCACCACCTTTATCGTGTATTGTGAAATGACAACCATCATTCTAACGTACTACGGGCGCTTTGTCTAAGGTAGTAGCAGACGCTCTCCCCACCCGGCGCCGGCGCAAAAAGACAATGAAAAGACAATGAGCGCGCGCGGCGTTCCGTCGCCGCCGCCGAAGCTCCCCGCCGCATCACCGCTCGCACCTCTCTGCCTACTATCTCCCTGCGCTGCGCGCGCCGCACTCAATCGCTCAGTCGTTCCCGCCAACGAGCGCAGCAGACACTCTCCCCACCCGCTCCCCACCCCTACCGCCTTCATGAAAGCCAGCAGCGAGATGAGGCGCATAGTCGTTTGCGTCCCATTTCCAAGGAGCTTCGCTCATCGGTTGTATTCGTACACGGAACTGCTAGCTTTGATGGTAAAAAGTCAATTTCTGCGTTATTTAATGTCATTGGTGCTAGTTGAACGGTCTCGTTCCGCGGTCGAAATAAGATTGCCTTAGTTTTGCTAATGTTAATTTTTAGGTGGTTTTGAGTTGTCGAGTAATTTATTTTCGATAGCGCATCGTTACATCTATAAGTCCATTTCTGAGCTCCCTGAAAAAAAAAAAGACTTGTCATCTGCGTGTAAATGAATTTGGCTATATCCTAAATCATCGGAATTTCGTTGATATACAGTAAAAATAAAAATGGTCCCAGAATACTTCCCTAGGGAACACCACATCTGACCGGTTTTTCATCTGATCTTTCTCCTGCAGCATTTGCAAACTGACTTCCTTGTTTTAGATATGAGGATATTAAAGAGTGTGCTATGCCTCTAATGACATAAGATTCCAACTTTCTTAGCAAAATGCTATGGTTAACAAGGTCGAATGCCTTTGAAAAATGTAAAAATATACCCAGTGCTATTTCCTCACATTCAAATTTCTCTAATAGAAATTTATTCTATTCAAGCCGGACAAGCTCAGTCGACTTCTTACGGAAACCATATTGCGCAGGGCGCATCAGATTATGGCGGTCTGCAAAAAAATGGCAAGCGCTCTAAAATTATTTTTTTTCAAAACCTTTCGAAAACACTATGAATATCAGCCTGTAGTTGCTCATTTCATTTTTATCCCCCTTTTTGAATATCGCTGTCACTGGCGGTTTGCATGTCACGTGGAAATATTTCCAATGACAAACTTGAATTTGGTTAAATATGTGTGTTAGAAATAGTGCCAGAATATCCATTACATATTTCACTGGTTGTACTTGAATGCCCGGCACATCAGTGGCTTTACTGTTGCTTAATGCCATAAAAGACGAGATAACTTCATTGTCGGACACCGGTGTAAGAAATACTGTGTGTTCAGTGTAGGAATTTGTATAAGTAAAATCTGGATCATTATCTAAGGAATCACCGAGAGAAAGAAAAAAGTCATTGAATCCATTTGCCAAATCACGACCTATAATTTGTGCGCCGTTCTGCAATAACATAAGTGTTTGTTCTAGGGATTTTCCAAGCATAGTATTTAGAGTCTTCCAAGTCTCAGCACAGCGTCCCCCAGTCATATTAAGGTGTAGTAGGTATTCATGTTTAATACTTCCTAGCTTCTTTGTAACAGAGTTTCTGAACTCCTTAGAAGCTTTAAGAGCCTCAGGGTTTTTACTTCTGATGAATGCCTTATATAATCGGTCTCGTTTTTTTATTTGACTGAGTAATTATTTTGTCATCCAAGGTTTGCTGGATTTTTTGAGCGTCTGCACTTTTTTAAGAGGAATGAAGAATGTTAGGCTTTTAGAAATGTACCTAGAAATACCTTACGTATTACATTCTTCGAGCACGATAATCAAGTTTGTTTGCAGTAGCTCTTCTCTAAAGAGAGATAGTGTTTCAACATTGATAGATATATAAGAAGGTGGTGGTTGTGGGGGGCGCGTAGATAGGCTCACGGTATGACTTGTAAACCAAGTCGCTAATAACCAGAATAATAGCGCCAGAGCGTATAAACCGTTGTTATAAATCAGTTATATAAACAGGTTTATGAGAGTCGCCGATGTATTTATAAATCTTGGGGGTGTCGTCGTAACATTCTCAAATGAACAGATATTCAAAAGAGATATAAATAATTATGTTGTACTATTTACCTCCAACATGTTTATGTTGAAATCACCCCCTAAAATCAAATGGTATCGGTCCACGTTAACAAACTCAAAGAACGATTCTAAAAACGAAAAAAAAAAATTGAGAGCAATCACTGGCGGGAGGGCGATAGCACACACAGAATACTGGCGCACTTGGCGCGCATGGCCGGCGCACCATTCTACGAAGAAATGCCCCACCGCATTCCTCTCGTATTTACCGCTAAATCGACTCTGACTGTTACGAATATACATCAGGCAAACGCTGCTACGATTATGAGAAGACTGATCACATTGTTCAAATCCGCGAACAAAGGCCTATATAGAGCGTCACTTTAGTAAACAATGATGCTGTAGCTGTCGCCAAAAATGCAGGTCTAAAATATCGCGCCAGTTCCACACAGTGAAAACTACACAAACTGCGGAGCAGGGCTGGGGATTCACCTGCCTCTGCTGACGCTTGGCTTGTGTTTGTCTGAGTCGAAGCTTAGTGTTCGCCTGTCTTTGTTGGCACTCGGCTTTCGTCTGAGTCTTCCGAAGCTGACGGTCACCTAGCATTGGCTGGCGTTGCGCCTCTGCTTTTCTCTTGCGTAGACCTGCGTCTAACTCACCAGCACTGGCGCTTCGCTGGCTCGGACAAACGAATTATAGCCCTTCGGCGACGCTGGCATTCACAGACAAGCAAGCGCTGGCGTGCCAAATGTGCAGCCTGCTTGGCGTCCATGGCGGGAAAGCGAACGTTCATTTGTGATGCGGTCGTGCCCCCTCTTGACCTATTTTGGTATTGACCTGACCTGTAGCGCCCTCTTTGTACCTATTTCGGTATTGACTTGACCTGTAGCGCCCTCTTTCGACCTATTTTGGTACTGACTTGACCTGTAGCGCCCTCTTTTGACCCATTTTTGTACTTTGAGCGTGACGCCATGGCCTCCGAGATTTCGCGCCGGCAGGTTTCTCTCCGACCGTCCCAATCACCGCTCTCCCCAGCAAAAAAAAAAAAAAAAAATTAATGCGTCTCACGCACCCGGGTACCGCGAGAGGGCGTGTTTACCGAGGCATCCGGCGGCAGCGGAGGCCGCGGCAGAAAGGAAGCCGCTCGGCATCTCAGCGCGCACATTGCCTCTTTTTTCGTGTTTCGCGGTGCGCTTCCTCATCCCAAAGAAGCAGCGCACAGATCTTCCTAATGCACTGAAGCCAAGTATTTTTTCTGCTACTGCATTTGTCCTGGCCCAATTTACAAAGGAAAACACGGCATCTGCTCAGTTTTCCGAATACAGATGACTGTAAGGACATTTGTTCTCGCCCGCGCTAGTATTACGTTATCTGGTTACTGTCCGTTCCTTTGCCGCGCGAAATACCACGATTTCGGAAATATGGGGGTGTTCTAGCATCCTTCCTTGCTCGAGACGTATATGGGTGAAAACTGGGCCATTTTGAATCAGTGAATCATAATTTCCTCCTTTAGTGACACATCGCTTTAATATTTCATCGCGCGTAGATATTTATGAGGCAGACAAACTCAAGCATCGGTGCATTATGGCCCATGTAAAACCTACCGCAGTGGTCTTTTTCAAAAGCCGGCAATAATGAAATAATAATTCAATTACGACGCATTCAAAGCTCATTATCAAATGTTTATTGGTTCCCAAGTTGCAACGGTGTGGTGTACTACATGTGTTACAGTGGACGCTTGAGGGTTCAATGGTCAAGCCACTTCCCAATTCGCTTCCACCTCCTTAATTATATGTGATTGTGTGAAAAGTGCTCATACACTTTTCGCACAAAACTACACTCGCTCTTCTGTTCTGCGCATGTCCTTGTTTGCATGGCACTAAACGTCGTGATTTATTATTCGAAAAAGGGATATAGTCCTCAGTGGGCGATATTTCATGAAACAGTGTTCACTCTGTTTTAGATGCTTGGATCCACCGGTATGGAGATTCAGCAAGTATTGAGGCTTCGCCTTGGAGCACCTGCGTGGTGCCTGTTTCTTTAGTTTCATGGCGTATTTAGATTTAGCAGCCCCGCAATGTTTCTTCGGCAAGCTCTCTCTCTATATATATATAATAGTAGAGCACCTGCATCGAGCGAAATAGACGTGCTTATACGCGAAAGATTTCTAGCGCGACCTTGGTCAAACTACATCTCTGGGTCCCCCGTTCAGAAGACATGCATTATCTATTCGCCTGCACATAGTTTCGCACCAACAGACCTAGAGTGTCATGTTCAAGCCATCGAAGTACACCCGAACGTAATTTTGCCCGAATACTGTTGCAGGCTTTGATTAGCTGGCCTACATTTATCCGCGCATCGTTCCTGGTGAAAGTGCCTGAGTTGTCATCGTCGCCTTTTTCATCGTCGGTACATTTTCCCTTACGTTTTTGGTGGCACAATGGCAATGTTCTACATTTCTAGATGTTCTACATGTTCTACATTTCCTACAGTCTCGACTGCATCCAAAGCGTCGCGCAGGTGACAACGCCCCTCGCTTCTGCGGCACGACGGGAGGTAGTTTGGAAGGGAAACGTATAGAAAGCTATCAGAAGAGCGCGAAGCATTTGGATATAGAGAGGCTGGAAAGCTACCTGTATGCGTGCACAGCTTTCGCCTTCACCGCAGGGTCTGTCTGGCCCTGCCAGACCCGGTGGCGTCGGCGACGTCGCGAGAAAACAGCATGACCGATGCCGAGTACCGAGTTTGGTCGGTTCATTTAGCGTTCCTCTTCAGGGTGCGCTCGACCTTTTTTTCTCGTTAAGCAATCATGCTGCCGAAGCTGAACGTTTCTGCGATTACTAGGGGTGTGCGAATATTCGAAATTTCGAATATTTTTCGAGCAGTGTTTGATATTTGACTCGATTCACACTGGAATTTTACTATTCGAACTTCCCAAAAACAAGTACAGTCAGTCCGATTGAAAGTGACCCCTTCAGATTTTTAATATGCTTCACTTCATTACAGTCTCGTATTGCGGCAGAGCTGTCTTTTAAGCTCCGTTATGGTCGAACTTTTCCGAGACAGTCCACGTCCGATTAAAAGTGGTCCCTAAATTTTTAATATACTTCACCTCATTACACTCCGGTATTGCGGCAAAGCTGCCTTTCGAGCTCTATTACGATCGAACTTTGCCAAGGCATAGTCAACGTCCGTTTGGAAGTGATCCCTAGATTTTCAATATGCTTCACCTCATTACACGTCGGTATCGCGGCAAAGCTGCCTTTCAAGCTCTGCTACGGTCGCAAATGTACTAACTCAAGAAAACGCTCGTTCCAACATGGAGATGAAAGATGTGGCAGAGGTGGGGGCTCGATTAATGCTGTTTTGGACCTGAAATTTGGGCAGGAAGTCCGAAAAATCGGAAGCCGAAGCTTTTTAGCATCCAAAACCTCAGATGTTTTTATATATCGACGTCTACGAGGCAGATTTGGAACTCCGGACTTGAAGGGAGCACACTCTTGTCCGCATTATCAGTTGGGCTTCCACAGAAGTTGAAAGAGCAGGAGAGGCTCTGAGGAAATGACATCTTTGCCTATCACGTGTAAAGTCTTGTCGGCAACACTTTGGTTGCACCAAATCGCGTACATAAATGGAATTCGGCCTCTACGTTGCCTCATTCTTGATAAGAGAACTATGAAACACCACCCCGCCAGTGCTTCATCAGCCTAGCGAAAAGAAACACTTTTATATTGCTATCTTATACGAATATGCTTACGAATCCTCTCTAACTGCAATTTCGCTTCGAAGTATTCGAAAAATATTCGATAAATATCCGAAAAATATTCGATTCCATTCGCATTCACACTTCAATATTCGAATTCGCTTCGCACCCAAAATTTTGCTATTCGCACAGCTCTAGCGATTACCTTTCGTAGATGCGGTGCTGTCAATGTCACCGCTGTGTGCACACCGTGTTACTTGTAGATCTATGTTTTTGAGAGCTTTCTAACACGATCATTACTGCTGTACACATTAAGCTGTCATTTCGAAGTCAGTGGAAGATCATATAGTGGCACAAAACCATTTTCCCTCGCCTCATCCGAGCCGAGCCAAAAGCACTTCGGCTTCCTCGGTGCCTTACGATGCCTCGGTGGCGAGCGCCGCGGTGCGGAGGAGGAGTCTGCCAAGCCCACCTCTGCAATTACGCTCTCCGTGCGATTGGGACGGCCGGAGAGAAAGCTGCCGGCACGCAATCTCGGGGGCCATGGTGACCCCCAGCGACGAAATGAGATGACATGAGACGACAGCCGGGGACCATAAAGTGATTCGAACTTAATACAACAAAGCCACTTAAGGGAAAACCTGTACCCACAGCTCACAGTGACTGCTCTAGCTAAGTAGAAGCCAGGGGAGTTGTATATACGCTTTTCGCAGCTGGTACGAAAACGATTGCTCTTATCCTGCATCACATTTGAGGTTGGTAGGGAATGAGCAAGGCGTATGTAAAAACGCTTCTAAGGCAGGTGCTGGTTGGCCTGACCAAGACACGTCCCTTTATCGAAACATTGGCTCCTCTGACATTAGCTCTTCAACTATTTCTCATACCGTTTTCTTGTGAATCGGCGCTTTACCTCCGTGTTCCTGCTGGTCCCTCGCTTCTTTAGAGCGATATCTCTACTCCTCCCTGTACAAATCCAGAAAACAGTGTTGTGCATGCGTTTGACCTTCAAGCTCGGTCAACGTCAATTTCCTTCTCTTGCTCCTCGCAAGTGCGTCGTCATGGCAACGTTCATGCGCAGTGTCGCTTCGTTCTCCTCTGTCGCACACGTCCCTCTCTGTCGGTCGGCGAGAGCCGGGAGTCGGAGGGCGCGTGCGCCTCGAGACCTCAACTTTTGTCACGCGACTCCCGCGGAAGTAATACGAAGATAAACGCGTACAGCGTGTCGCTGTTTGCCGCGCGGGGCTGCTGACACGTGGGACACCACCGCGGCCTGCTTTCCGCTGTAGTCGCTGCTAGTATCACTCGAAAAGCTTGGTTTAACCGCTTTAAACCACGGCATCTTAAGTGCGTAGTGTTATAGGGGCCCGGTTTGTCATCCCCTGTCTTATGCCGCATGCTCTCGCAGTGGTAAGTGCAGGCCTGAGGCTAACAATGCTCCAAACCGGTGCAAAATAAACTAACAAGGTCTTAAATAACAAACTACAGAAATAACCAAGAATTAATCTCGTTAGTTTACCCATAGGCGTGCGCAGGGTTCCCCATTAGGGGGCGGGGGCGAAGGTTCATCGCAGCACCCCCCCCCCCCCACCCTACTAAGTCCATGTATGAGGCAGATTTTGCGCCCCTCCCTCTCTTAGGTGACTAGAAGGGTCAATGTACGGGGCAGATTTTGCGGCCCCTCTTAGATGATTAGGGGGGGCGGCCGCCCCCCCCTGCCCCCCCCCCCATGTACGCACGCCTATGAGTTTACCTAAAATCGCGAAAAACGCTCCTGAAACATGCGGGTGATACCCGCGCCGTGCAAGAGAGGGCGACACCATCTCGGCAAGCGCGCAATTGCCAAGGAAATCGCTGGATTACCCGTGCTATGCACTTCCTCAG
The DNA here is from genome assembly GCF_013339695.2 of Rhipicephalus sanguineus. NCBI lineage: Eukaryota > Metazoa > Arthropoda > Arachnida > Ixodida > Ixodidae > Rhipicephalus > Rhipicephalus sanguineus. The sequence goes on along the minus strand of NC_051184.2, from coordinate 62,515,413 downwards.
GTTTCATGGTAGTGGAGCTGTATTGCAAGCATGTTGCACGAACTTGCAGTGTTCTCAACGCCTGATATGAAGGTGCATTTTCTGTTCCGCACTCGCAGCTGGTCCAACTATGGCCTCAAGGCTGGTTCAAGACGGTCTTCGTCGCCGGAATGCTCAGCGCCATTGTGTTACTGCTCGTGGTGGTCACGCTGTTGCGGCTGTACATGTACGGAACCGAGGCGACCACCCCGTCATCGCCGTTCCCGGTGTGCAACACGACGGACTGCGTTGCGCATGCCGCCACACTGTCCTTGAGCATCGCGTCAGCCCGGGATCCGTGCGACGATTTTAGCCGTTTCGTGTGCTCGGCCTGGAAGCGAGAGCATGCACCCGTCGCCAAGTCGCTCACCGAGCAGGTGGAGTACGAGCAGAGTTACCAACTCTTCAATGAAGCGAGTCGGGATGGGGGCGTGAACTAACATAGGGAGCCAGCGAAATCACCTTTATTTATTGCGGTATCTTCCAGACAGTGGCGTAGCCAGAGGTGGGGGGGGGGGGGGGGCACGCCGGGCCCGTGGCTCCCCGAAATTTTTTTGCCATGGCATACACAACACAAAATAACACTCGACCTCATCTGCCTGCCCTATCCTCACTTCAGATCATAGAGTTGCCCCCTCCCCCCTCCCCCTCCAAAAAAATTCTGCTTACGTCATTCTGCCTACTTCAGTTGGCTACATACTGTTCGCAACACTTCCTCCTGCTGGAGATTGTACTCGTACAAGTTGTCGCACTTCACGCAAAAGTTCAGCTAAAGTGACTAAAGCCCCCTCTCAGCCACTGCTAGCCACCGCAACATTGCTTCGAGCGTGCGATTCGAGCGAACTTCGTGTTCCGTAGCGTGACGCGCGCTGTAGGGCGTGCGTTGGATCACAGAAGTATTTCTAACTGGACGGTCCGGGGCAAATCCGGGACATACAGCTGTACCGACAGGGACGGCGCGGGACTCGGGACGCTGTATGAAAAGTCGGGACTGTCCCGCAAAATCCAGGACGGACGGTTGGTAACCCTATGTACGACTTCTCACCAAAGAGGATCAAAACACGCGCCAAGGGGGCAAGTTAAGTGCACTTACGGGGAGTACGCTTCAGAAACCTTGAGCGACACTTCAGGTACGCGCTGCTAAACGGGAAAACAGAGCACGCTTGTAGTAAAGACTAGGCGACAGACTGCGAGCGAGTCTTTCGAAGATGTAAATGAAAAAAAAAATCACAGCATATCCACGGAGTGAATGATGATGAGTGGGCGAAGCTGCGGAGGTTCATCGGTAAACCGTGAATCTTCCGTGAATTCTGCCCAGTACATCATCACCGACGTGAGATCGGGCGCGTTTATACTAAAGGTTCGATGAGTTATGACGACTTGCAGCTCACTTTAATTTTACATGTACGCTGTGAATTTTCATTGTTTAGAAAACCATTGCTTTAGAAAACATCTGGCGTCTTTCGTTAAGCAGCTGACGTCTTTTCGTTTTGCTTTAGAAACATCTGGCGTTCTTCCGTTTTGCTTTTACAAAACATCTGGCGTCTTTCGTTGGTTTATTTCATCAATCAACGGCGTTTTGAACAAAATTTTTATTGTTTAATCATGCACAAGAGAAATCTCATCAGGCACTACCTTGGAGGTAAAGAATGGCTGCTAATGGGAATGAGAGACAGAAGAAGTCGGCTTTTAGCTACCGCTGCGAATTTTTTATTGTTCAACAACGCACAGGAAAAATCTCCCACCGGCACCACCTTGGAGGTCAAAGCGTAAGACTGGTTACGCACTACGACTACGACTACGACTACGAGGGACGAACGGGTGCCGCCTTAAGGAGCTTCGCCCCTAAAACACACACTTTAAGGTGTATGTTTGCTTTACGTTGAATTATACATAAAGACTAAGCTAAGATATTTTTTTTTGTTTTTCGCCACCAGGAAACGCAGCTGCTTTTTATACAAGTGTTGTAAGTCAATACCCACCGAGACGCAGCAAAGTGGATTCACGGAACGTACTCCAACCGGAGTTACTCTTCTGCGAGTAACAACCCGCTTGCGTCGTTTAGATTTGGTAAAGCGCACTTTAGCCGAAGTGTACTTCCCGTAGGTACACTTAACTTGACCCCTTGACACGGGTATATAAAAAAGTTACAGCATCTCCCACTAAAGGGAACCATGTGGGGATGCGAAGCAGCGCATGGGTCGACTTAAAGTTCCGTTCATCACGGGCACCTTGCCCGATGCTAATGCGTCCTTGCAAGTAAAGCACACCATGAATTCACTGTGGTTGCTGTTGCTGTTACTCGTCCCAAACTATTGTTGGAGCACGCCCCGCGGGTTCATCGCCACGCCACGAGGGAGCACGTAGGTTCATCGCGCGTCTGCAGAATCTCGTTCCCCGACGCCATCACGTGATTGCTGAGAGAGTGTAAGGGGGAGAGGCCATAGCGTCTTACCGAGCCCCTTACACAGGCCCAAACGCGCTAGCGCGTGCCAGCGCGTTCTGACTAGGATACAACGCGTTGGTTCATCGCGCGTCTGCAGAATCTCGTTCCGCGATGCCATCACATGATTGCTGAGAGAGTGTAAGGGGGAGAGGCCACAGCGCCTTACCCAGCCCCTTACACATGCCCGAACGCGATAGCGCGTGCCAGCACACATGGTTCTAAGGGGGAGAGGCCACAGCGTCTTACGCAGCCCCTCACACACGCGCGAACGCGCTAGCGCGTGCCAGCACCCAGGGTTCCCGAGCGGACGGTCGCCAATGGAAAGACGGACACAGCCTCGAGCAAAAGCTGCTTCGCATCTAAAAAATGCTGGAGTGGAAGCTATCACAACGCATTACCGGAAAACGTGAAGCCGCGCTTTGCCTCTGATTTACCTCAGAAACATGCTCTTTTCGGGTGGTGTCCAAGCGCACTTTCAATGTTTACATAATATGTCTTACCAAC